>NC_085990.1:45238686-45884936 GCF_030014385.1 Trichomycterus rosablanca | reverse complement strand
GCCTGTGCCAGCGCTGAGTTGGTTGGCAAATATGGGGGGTGACTGGCACAGTGTTATAGGACAACAGACGCCAAAACAAAACCTGATTTATTTAGCAACAGGAAACAAATTATTAAGCAAATTATTTTACCGTTCTTACAACTGTCAGGGTTGGGGTTAGGCCGAGTTATATAGGCCTAGTATATAAAAGTAGTTACCCTTTATAGTATGCTTAAAAAACAGTACCATACTATGTTCACATTTTAACCTAGATTAAGAACTGTCATCTGACCATATCAACCAGACTGCTTTTGTATCTCTGACTCATCAGATTTTTACATATTGTAAGTTTCCAATCATTCTGTTACAGTCAAAGAACCTTTGAGGAAACTTAAAAATATAATACATTATAATACATGACCTTTATATCTGTATGTAAACTTACAGTTAAATAATTAAATAGTTGTAAACAACTGTTTACAATTAAATGATGATTTAGATAAACGCTTTCAGTGTAATTTAAAATGTATCTCAACAGATCAATGATGTGTTTAATTTTTATAACAACTCATACTACTGATATTATTTACCAACATGTTTAAACCAACCATGTTCTCCTGTTCACCAGTTACAACTTCAACCAGTTACATTGATACCCAAAAACACAGAGGATCTGACTAAAAGTGAGATTATATCAATGTAAATACTGTACAAATTTTGATCGTAAACAGTATAAGTTTATTTATATTATCATTATTATTACAGATTACAGTATGTATTGTTTCCTATTTTCTGTACTGATTACTTATGAATGTTTATAAGGATCCCAGACATTTTATTAGATCTTTAACACTCAGTTATGTTGATTTCTGTCAAATAAATCAGTACAAGTCCCACAAAATAACTGTTGATTAATTATTAATAATTTATTGTTAATATGTTATTATTGCTTATTATTAAAATGTATTTAATGATTTATACTTTAATTATTAATAATAAAAGTATATTGAATTACATTTATAAAACAGGTTAATAAATAAACATCAACAGTCCATAATTTGAAAGCCTTTACCGACCTGTGAGTCCGGATGCAAAGCCGATGCCTGAATCCGGAGATTTTGGAGTGACTGCAGACTTCTTTGATCATCCCCACCTTTATTCACAGAAATTAAAGTGATCCATAATTTAATTAGAAAATAAATCTAATTCGAATGAACTTCTTGCAGCAGTAAAACCCAAAGCGCGAGAGAAACTCGACTGATACGCGACTGTGTGAGCGCGCGTTTGTGCGTGTGCGCGCGCGTGAGTGTGATACCGAGTGAACCGTGGAGTTCCCACTGAAGGTGCCGCTGATGGTAAAGTCTCCTCCTCCTCCTCCTCCTCTTCCTCTAGTGCCAAACTGTTGTTACATGTTTCATACTTTCTGCCATACCACCTAGTGTGACTGAACTGGCCAAGAGATCATAGAAAAGTTCAACATGAAGAACATGAAGTAAAAGCAAAAACTGAAGAAGCTCTTTTAGAAATGTTGTCATGCTGGGTTAAAAAAATCTGTCAAATCGACTCAGGACAAAAACTGTGTTCATACGATCATTTACTTTTACTATTACTATTACACACAGCCACACAACACTTCATATAGAAATAGACTATATTGCCAAAAGTATTCACTCACCCATCCAAATCATTGAATTCAGGTGTTCCAATCACTTCCATGGCCACAGGTGTATAAAACCAAGCACCTAGGCATGCAGACTGCTTCTACAAACATTAGTGGAAGAATGGGTCGCTCTCAGGAGCTCAGTGAATTCCAGTGTTGTACCGTGATAGGATGCCACCTGTGCAACAAGTCCAGTCGTGAAATTTCCTCACTACTAAATATTCCACAGTCGACTGTCAGTGGTATTATAACAAAGTGGAAGCGATTGGGAACGACAGCAATTCAGCAACGAAGTGGTAGGCCAAGTAAAATGACAGATGCTGAGGCACATAGTGCGCAGAGGTCGCCAACTTTCTGCAGAGTCAATCGCTACAGACCTCCAAACTTCATCTGGCCTTCAGATTAGCTCAAGAACAGTGTAGAGAGCTTCATGGAATGGATTTCCATGGCCGAGCAGCTGCATCCAAGCCTTACATCACCAAGCGCAATGCAAAGCGTCGGAGGCAGAGGTGTAAAGCATGCTGCCACTGGACTCTAGAGCAGTGGAGACGTGTTCTCTGGAGTGACGAATCACGCTTCTCCATCTGGCAATCCGATGGACGAGTCTGGGTTTGGCAGTTGCCAGCATTGTGCCAAGTGTAAAGTTTGGTGGAGGGGGGATTATGGTGTGGGGTTGTTTTACAGGAGTTGGGCTCGGCCCCTTAGTTCCAGTGAAAGGAACTCTTAAAGCTTGCTGAAATATAGCTGCAGATGCATGATGTCCAGTTTAGTGGACCCATGGTTATTCAGAAGTTACTCCTCATGTGAAATCAATATTTGAAAAATTAAACAATTATATTATTCCTTAGATGTCACATTATGTCATAATATTTTTTAAACTGCAAGGACCTTTTAGATTAGAAAGATTGGCAAAATATTCCTGCCATGCGACACTTGTTGGGCATTTCATTGGCCATCTTGGTTGAAAGGTATTCTAGTTGCAGTAACAACTACTGACCATTGGGTAGAATCCTATAGAGTGATGCAGTAGTGTCCGCTGTAGGGGTTGATATGCATTTAAAGCATGGAAACCTGTGATTGTAAAATAAAAACAGCTATTGAATAGCTGTCCCCTGTAGTGACCGCTATGTGTCAGAGGGTTAATATATTGTTGCAGCTTTAACTATTCAATTCATGTCATGCCATTATGGCCTTTGCCATTGGATGTAGTATACTAGACTAAAACAAAATTAAGAGTAAAACTTCAGCACAATTTGTTTTCCCAAGCTGGGTATCATAAACTGCTAAGTTCTAAATATCCATGAGTTTAAACAAAGTTACGCGAAAGTGTAGGTAATAGGTTACTAATTGAAGAAGTTGGGCTTCTCTCAAAGTGCATTACTGATGGTCATTAGTGTCTTTATGCATCTATTAACAGCTTGTCTTATTAACAGCTTATGTCTTATTATCCTAGCATTGTTCTGTTACAGAGACAGCATGCTCGAATTTTGAACACATTGTATTCACATATTAAAGCTGCACTATATGTCTTTTAATGCAAATAAAAAAGGAAAGAAATTCAATAGCAACTTGACTAAGTCAGTGGTGAATGTAATACTGTAAAGCTTCAGTAAATCATCATGCACTGTATCAAGTAATCATGGGAATACAAATTACATATTTACACCAGTCACAAAAGAGGAATCTACTGAAGTAATGCAAATTTTTACCAGGATGTTTTTCAACTTCACCAAAGGCTACATATTGTTGTTTACATAACTGAAAAACCCCTTTTGAAAGCAAAGTTAATTCCGTTTTAGTCTATGTACACAAAGTATATTTACATAGCCAAAGTACATTGCATAGTTATATGCAGGCCTTGTATTTTTATTGATCTGTCTTGTGAACCCCTAGGTTTGGAAAGTGTTTATTTACCTATGTCAAATTATGTTGTTATATAAAAAAGACTAATACAATGCATATAGAACTCAACTACTAACTAATTAATATTTTTGAAGCATGCATAAGGCAGTCTGGTAGTGCAGTTGGTATGTTGGCTCCCACATGAGGACCTGGATTTGATTTTCACCTCTGTTTACCATCTGTAAGCAGTTTTATAAGTTTTATATGTGTTTACACATGTTTTCCTCCAGGTACTTAGGTTTTCTTTCAGCTCCCAAAACATGACAAAAAATACTGGCTCTAAATTGCAGTTTTGGAGTGAGTAAGTAGGTAAATGTGTGTGTGCGTGTGTTGCCTATTTACTGTACTTACGCTCACAGTTCCACTGAAAACCATGTACGTTTGCATATCATCCATGGCTGAATAGTATTCAAAGACGAAAATTTGTATTGCTGGTGAAGCCAGTAGATTTTGTCTATGTCAAACAGAAAGCTTGTTAAAGAGAGCTGAATGTTCATGACAGCAGAGGCTGTTCACAGCTGCTCTGTCTATTACCATCTTCTAGATGTTGCAATAGGTCATAAACATTTCCAGCCTATGCCAACCTGTGTCAGCACTGATGGGATGCTGAGTGAAAACTAAGAAGGTACCACAATATGAAGGTTTAAATGAACTGATGTTAAAATATTCAGAACCACTTGTCGATTAAAGCTACACTATACTACACTATGTAGCCAAAAGATTTTTGACATCTAATAGTGAGCTTGTTGGACAAATTAAATTGCTCACATATAGCTTTCTATAATCAATTTAATCAATTATATAAAACAAATTAGATGCATTTAAGGAATGCTCTTTAATGTCCAGTATGACTCTGCCCCTATGCACAAAGACATGGTTTGATGAGTCTGTTGTAAAGAAACTACTTTAAAAAGACATGGAACCAGGTCATCTGTAAGTACACAACACTGACTAGACACATTGAAAAAAAACACAGACCCAGTCTTGTGGAAAGCCTTTCCAGAGCAGTGAAGGCTGTTACAGCCACAAAGGGGAGGCAATCTCCATATTAATATCAGTGGTTCTAATGGCATGTCCAACAAATATTTTCACATACTCTTGGCAATATAGTGTACATGATATGTTCATGTAGATACTAATTAAAAGGATATCTTGTGTATCATTACAGTCTTTGAAATAACTGACACCAGGATATCATCAAGACATCATCTGTATGATACACATACAAAAAAGCAATGATATCTATTTGTGAACGGTGCCAATCACAGCCCAATATCTTATTCTTCTAACTAGATTCCTGGCCTTGGCTAACTTTAGTTTCTAATCCCATACTTACAGCTTCGTGCCAACAATCCAGATCTAAATAGACTCATCTAAAGCAGTGCGTTCTACTCAAGCAGCTGTGAAAGGTGGAGTTACTGCTAAATAGCATGTTTGCGTCAAAGCGCCTTGTCAAGCAGCTCCATGGATGATCTTTCACATATGTTTATAGTATTTCTGTGGAGAAGAATTAGCTAAAATTACATAGGATTTCAAATCTATGAAAGTTTAAAAACAGTGTTGGTAAAGATGGGACTGGAGTAAAGTCATCCCTAACACAGTTGGATGTACTGTATGTTGTATATGATTGTAATTGAGTTATAATTCATGTCAACAGGACAACAACACTATCTGGCACCTTTACGTGCACCTGATATGTCCACTTGCAAATTTTGCTGCTGCACTATCTATCCCTACATGCTGCTGGTGAACAGTTTTATTGGTTTGGTCTTTACCTCTTGGGGAGGTAAATAACAGGATTCTGTCTAACGCCTTGAATAGTATGCTTTGATTGAATAGTATAGGAAAATGTACATTAATGTAAGAATAATTCGTATACATGGGTGTCTGTTACAATTATTTAAGCCAACATTATTAAGTAATCCAACACATTAACATTATTAAGTAATCCACACAGTAACACCCTGGACGGGGTGCCAGTCCATCGCAGGGCAGATACACACACACCCACTCATTCACCTATATGTCTCCAATTAGCCTGACTGCATGTTTTTGGACTGTGGGAGGAAACTGGAGCTCCCGGCAGCAATTTGGATGGATTTGGAGTTACCTCCTTCCTAGTGCAAAAGTGTTGCCTACTGTCTGCTTAAGACACTGACACAAGTGGCGAAAGAATACAAAGAGATCAGCTTGTTTTTTTCCTGTACATTTAAATGTACATTAAAAACTCTCTATAGAGATCCAGTGGATGTATGTGCTACCCGCCGTAGGTGTCGTGCACGCTGAAGTGCAATGAGAAATTTAACACATCAAAATTGTAAAAAAAAGGCTGAAAATGTGAAAAAAGTCAATTAATTGGTAGTATGAATTATTAATTCATTCATTCTTTGACTGTTTATGACTGTGTTACCCTATTAAGGGTTGCAGTGGGTACTATTTACTGGGCAAAAGGTAGAAAACACCCTTTCGCAGAGTGAATAGTGCATGTCTTTGGACTGTGGGAGGAAACTGAAGTATCCAGAGGAAAACCACACGGACACAGGGAGAACATGATACAGAAAAGACCCTGACCTCTCCACCTGGGAATCGAACCCAAGACCTTCTTGCTGTGAGGTGACAGTGCTACCCACCAAGCCATCATGCCACTCAGCATGAATTATTATTTGGGAGAATTATTGCAGCATTGATAACTGTTTGCATACCTGTGTGCATATTATTTTCTCTGTGGACTGAGACTAGTATGAGATATTGATCTCTGGCATTAAAAGAGCTTTGAGCTGTACTACACAATGCGTTAAAACAGGGGTGGACATGCGCCCCCTTCTTGAAATTGACATTGAAACTCCACCCCCACCCCATCAACCCTCGACCATTGCAAAAGCTCTTGACAAGCTAAAATAGTATAATTAACATTGTGCACATCATATACACGATGCACTCACTTACTTTCTTAACTGCTTTTTCAATTAGGGTCGCGCGGGGGTGGGATTTTGCTGGAGCCTATCCCAGCGTTTCAATGGGTGCAAGGCACAGAGTAACACCCTGAACGGGGCGCCAGTCCATCGCAGGGCAGAAACACATATACACACACATTCACCTATAGGGCAATTCAGTGTCTCCAATTAACCTGACTGCATGTCTTTGGACTTTGGGAGGAAACCGGAGCCCCCAGAGGAAACCCACACAGACACAGGGAGAACATGCAAACTCCACACAGAAAGGACCTGGACCGCCCCGCCTGGGGATCGAACCCAGGACCTTCTTGCTGTGAGGCAACAGTTAGTGGTGGGCGGATCGATCCAAATATCAACAGTATCGATACCAACGTTGGTACTGGAATCTGATCAATACTAGCATGATGGGAGTTTCAGTTTTTTCTCCGCTACATTCAGTACGTTCCTCCCGTTTCTTCAAAAAGTAGATGTGTGTGTGTGCAAACTTTTACATCTAACATGCACACTTTGCTGCTTCGCTGTTTTATTGTTGTGCCGTCACCTGAGTGACACTGAGAAAAAAATACATGTAGCAGTAAGTGAAAGGCAGAGAGAAAAAGTGGATAGTTTCCGTCAGTGAATTAAAAAAATTGAATTAAATTTTAAAGAGTTTTAAAGTTTTAAAACATTTGTTCTTCAGTTATAATATTGCACTGCACTTTGTTTTAAGCCAGAGAAGAAGTGCAGTGAAAGGAATAAATGTAGTTTTATTATATTACTGTTTATGTACAAAAACCTTTGACTGAAAAAAGAATTGACGTTGTTTAATATTTTTGTGTACTTTATTTTACAAAAAGCCAGAGAGTGCAATGAGAGGGGGAATGTTATGTTATGTTTTCTTATAATATAATTGTAAAATGACTTTTTATTCGCCTAAAAACTGTAGTGTGTTTTCACACGCACATGATAACTAATGAACACAAAATCATTTAGTCGTCAAAGCATATTAATGATACATTCACCTCATAAATCATGACACACTGCTCTTCCCTACATGAATGTAAATAAGCTGCTTTATAAGTAAAAAGGATCGATATCAGTATCAGTATCGGCGATACTGGCCCTGTATTTACTTGGTATCTGATCAGTACCAAATTTTGCAGTATCACACACCACTAGCGACAGTGCTACCCACCGAGCCACGATGCAATTTTGCTAATTTTAATATTTACTTCAAAAAGATAATACAACCCAAACTGTTTCAGCGAGCACATCATAGAAATTCAGTGTTCAATATCAGTTACATAGTCATAAATCGTAAGCGGTACTTGCTTTTGATGTACGTAGATGAGAGCAGAAAATGTTAATTCACAGAGCCAAGTAGAGGCAAAATTACATCAGTTGCTAAGTTTGCCAATTGAGAATACTGTGGTTTGACTGACAGCCAAAACTATTGATGTAGATTGCTTATCAGCATCGGTGCTGTCGGAATGAATGGTCTTGCTAGTGAAGTCTTCGGCTGAAACAACGCAGTCATTGTTTTTGTCACCGATTTATCTTCAGTTAGTTTTGCTAGCCAACGCTTCTTTTTTTATACTGTGCTGGATAACATTAGACACGCATGTGTACGTGATGAGCAAGACTAATCAAATATGCCTTCTGTGGGTGAAAATTGATTTGCTTTAGTTTTAGAAGTAAAATATCTTGTAATGTCATGCCCCCACAGACAGGCACTCAGGTTGAAAACCCCAGCATTAAAGCAGATGCCTGTTGTTCAAACAAGCAGTGAGTGTGCTTACAATAGTAAGAGGGCGGCACGGTGGCTAAGTGGGTAGCACTGGCAGTCCGGGTCCTTTCTGTGTGGAGTTTGCATGTTCTCCCCATGTCCGCGTGGACATGCAGTGAGGTGAATTGGAGATACTGGATATATTGGAGATTGGAATGAGTAACTACTGTTCCTGTCATGAATATAACCAAAAGTGTAAAACATGATGTTAAAATCCTAATAAAACAAACAAAACAAAACAAAAGTAAGATGTTCATGCCTGTGGGCAAGACCTGTATAACAGCTGCCACCCTCCACAGAGAACTACCAAAGCATGATGGTTGCTCAAAGCAAACTATTAATGAGTGAAGATGGCAGCTGCTCTCTACTCCCTAGGCAGGAGTTAATCCACCATGCTACAAACTAAGCTTATACCACAGTCCCCTGGCAGTAAGCTTGTGATTTGTTTTTTATAGTGAAGAATATTATGAGTTGAATCTCCACACCAGCTGTAATAACCAGGGCACTAAATGACTAAGATGAAATTAAACAGTCTCATTTTTCTTTCTGGATGCAACCTTTAAAAAACATCTAAACTTTTTGCACAGGTGGCCCCAATTTTAATCCCGTCCTGGGTACAAGTAAATTTAGTGCCTGGGCAAAGGTTGCCAGATGCCCTTTTCCAGCAATGCCATTCAACATAGCAGGCTGTTAACAGCCCTGCTTACAGTCAGCATTCCAGCATATCACTGGTAATTTGAGAAGGGGAGCAAGAGGTGGGTCAGTGAGGAAAGTTTATCGCTGATTGCTGACACAAATTATACTTACAGCCTAAATATTCTGCCGTACCCTGATGGTCATTTTTTGGTTTTATGGTTTAGATTATTAGCTACAAGCATCTTAGCAAATTCGATCAAGCTCTGTTATTAGACAGTCTAGCAGACCAAAAAGCAGGCATGATACTTTAGTTCTGTTTTTTTATAATCCCTCATGCCAAAATTACTGCATTTAATGCCATGGATTTTTCCAAAGGTTGTCTCCTAACCTGTAATATAATATTAATAGTCAATTTTATAGTGTGTCACCAGCTCTAGCTTGACTTCATGTCTTGTAAATCTTTTATAAACCAAGTGCCACTGATGCTACTAAAGTAATTGAATTTTTAAGTTTATATATTTCTTGTAATGTGAACACGATAACCTTTAAAAGTTTTCTCTCATGAAATGTGTGTGTGTGTGTCTGCTCTGTGATGGATCTGTCCGGGGTGTTTCCTTCCTTTCACCCAGAGATCCACAGCAACCCTGACCAGGATAAAAAGACGATGAATGAATGACAGACAATAAATGAATGAATTACTGTACGTAAGTATGTACCGCATGCACGTGTGTACTATATGCTTGTATGTATGTACACCGATCAGCCATAACATTAAAACCACCTCCTTGTTTCTACACTCACTGTCCATTTTATCAGCTCCACTTACCATATAGAAGCACTTTGGTGGGTCATTCTCAGCACTGCAGTGACACTGACATGGTGGTGGTGTGTTAGTGTGTGTTGTGCTGGTATGAGTGGATCAGACACAGCAGCGCTGCTGGAGTTTTTAAATACCGTGTCCACTCACTGTCCACTCTATTAGACACTCCTATGTAGATGGTCCACCTTGTAGATGTAAAGTCAGTGACGATCGCTCATCTATTGCTGCTGTTTGAGTTGGTCATCTTCTAGACCTTCATCAGTGATCACAGGATGCTGCCCAAAGGGCGCTGTTGGCTGGATATTTTTGGTTAATGGACTATTCTCAGTCCAGCAGTGACAGTGAGGTGTTTAAAAACTCCATCAGTGCTGCTGTGTCTTATGCACTCATACCAGCACAACACACACTAACACACCACCACCATGTCAGTGTCACTGCAGTGCTGAGAATCATCCACCACCTAAATAATACTTACTCTGTGGTGGTCCTGTGGGGGTCCTGATCATTGAAGAACAGGGTGAAAGCAGGTTAACAAAGAATGCAGAGAAACAGATGGACTACAGTCAGTAATTGAAGAACTACAAAGTGCTTCTATATGGTAAATGGAGCTGATAAAATGGACAGTGAGTGTAGAAACAAGGAGGTGGTTTTAATGTTATGGCTGATCAGTGTATGTCTGTATACTGATAAATTGATTTGTGAGTCTTGCAATAAACAAACCCAATATTACAGAAGAGGTGGTCTTTCCAATCAGTGTAAATAAATAAGAAGGCTGGCTCAGTCTTGGGCTGCTCACTTGACAGTTTCGAGTTGGTGGTTGGAAGGAGGTCACTTAACAAACTCATCACACCCCCTTCATGAGTCCTGCTAGTCAGACAGTGGAGCATTTTCAGCAACAGGCTCATCCAACTTCACTGTAAAAAGGAACGGGACAGGAGATCGTTAGTACCAACAGCGATCACACTATAGCACTTCACTGTGTCGGACAACATTGAACACTGAGCTACTATCAGGATAGACTCATGGAGCATGATTTGGTACTCTTATGGAGGCTACATTACATTTATGTTGATATTTACTGCAAAGAACACCTTACAACAGTGTAGTATATTACATATTACATATTTCATCCAATAATATTTACTGCAATTACACTTTTTAATAGTTTTTCATATTACATTCATGTTGTATTACATTTATTTAATTACATAGTGTTGTACAGTACTTAATACTTTGTACTTTAATAATTTTGTACTTTAATACTTTTTGCATTAATGTATCTTGAGCTGCTGTAATAATTGACTTTCCAGTTAATAAAGTGATTAATGAAGGAATTAATAAAGCGTTCTAACTATCTCTCTATCTAAATCTACATGCAGTAAAAATTACACATTTTTTAAAAAGGAAATATTTTGGGTGTGTTCAAAAACCTAGTGAGCTGCCTTGCTGTCTTACTGCCTACACAGGCAGCTGCCTAAGTAGAGAGGATTCTTATAAGAATCATTGACTTATAAGTCAGGTTATTCAAACGCACTACTTAGACAGAGACCATCAGTTTTCGCTTACTAAGCTAACAGAGTTAGCTGCATGCCATTCAAACCAATGGGATGTGGTGGCACAAAGCACTAGCATGTCAACTAACATCTTCCTCTGTGTACCGAAATAAATACACTTGTGCAAGTTTATACAAATTAAAAATCAAAAATAATTTATTTACGTTTGAAAAGAACTCCTTTCTCCACACTGTCCGCCATATTTTTTATTTTTTTTGTGAGAAAATTTGTGCCACACTGAATGCTAGGATTGCCTTCACCGTTAAGGCAGCATCGGATGCTCCCTCATTATTCAGGCAAAATACTGTTCCAATTTAAGGTGACTTAGTAGACAGCATTTTAAGGCATCTATGAATTCGAACAGCCTACTTCTCGGGAGCGTGTGTAGGATGACATAAAATGCCGTCTATGTAGAGAGCTCACTAGGTTTTCAAACACACCCTTTGTATTAAGACAAGTACCGCCCTCCTGGCAACCGCCAAAACCAGACTCGTCCATCGGATTCCAGGCGGAGAAGCGTGATTCGTCACTCCAGAGAACACGTCTCCACTGCTCTAGAGTCCAGTGGTGGCGTGCTTTACACCTCTGCCTCCAACGCTTTGCATTGCGCTTGGCTCTGTTATTTTACGTGGCCTACCACTTCGTGGCTGAGTTGCTGTCATCCCCAATTGCTTCCACTTTGTTATAATACCACTGACAGTTGACTGTGGAATATTTAGTAGCGAGGAAATTTCATGACTGGACTTGCTGCACAGGTGGCATCCTATCACGGTACCACGCTGAAATTCACTGAGCTCCTGAGAGCAACCCATTTTTTCACTAATGTTTGTAGAAGCAGTCTGCATGCCGAGGTGCTTGGTTTTATACACCTGTGGCCATGGAAATGATTGGAACACCTGAATTAAATGATTTGGATGGGTGAGTGAATACTTTTGGCAATATAGTGTAAGTTTGGAAAAAGGTTTTAAAAAGGTTATGAGAGGCTAAAAGATAAAAACTATTTACTATTTTCAGTCTTTATCAAAGTGGTCACTTGCTCTGCATGTTCATTAACATTAACCCAACAATGGCCAGACATGCATTTTTTTTTATCTGAGGCCCTGGTCAGTTGTTACTATGTTAAGTGAGGGGGCAATTACTTTTTCATAATGGGGATATGAGAGTTGGGTTATAAATTATATTAATATTTCACGTGTGTTGTGTTTTAATTTAGTTTCCTTTTATCATGTTTTGTTGATTGATATACAGTTTTTCGGGGAAGTGGGACGTGGGAATTCTGCACCAGCAGAGGCAATAACCATTTATATATCACTTAGTGTTCCACCAGATCACTTAGACTACTTGTCATATAAGATCATAACACAAAGTGTGCAGTAATGATGGTGTGCATGAATGTTGTCACATTTTCTGTGCACACCATGTGACTGGCCTCTGTTACTGACTGGTATAAACATGTTTATTAAATAGGTTGTTCCTCAGGAGAGTGATATTCTCTAGTGGCTTACATAGGAAAACCATGTACCAGGAAGAAAGATCTGAATCAGTGACAAAGAGTAAAAAAACATGTACCCACATTTTCATGGTACAAACACTCGAAAACAAACCAAGCTTTGTGCAGAATGAAAAGCATGTGGTCAAAGAGAATGTAAGATTAGATTTACGATGGTTATAGTATTGTAATGATTAACTATACTGTATACTAGTCTGGCTGTGCTTAATCTGTTTGCTTTTTCACAGTACTACATTTTACATTAATAACCTAAATAGCTTGCATTAAACTAAAGTGCTTGCATTAATACTATAACAATGTATAGAATTAAAACAGATTTTTAGTGAGAGAGTACAGTAAACAGAAAACCACAGCCTGAACCCAGGTTTAGATTAGATAATACCTTCTAAAAATCCTCGCCAATAGTGTACAGTTGTGGTAAACAGTATCGGCACCCCTGAATATTAAGTACATCATGTAAAATGAAATGAAGCATTTAGTGAAAATGCTTGGATATACACCAATCAGCCATAACATTAAAACCACCTCCTTGTTTCTACACTCACTGTCCATTTTATCAGCTCCACTTACCATATAGGAGCACTTTGTAGTTCTACAATTACTGACTGTAGTCCATCTATTTCTCTGCATGCTTTGTTAGCCCCCTTTCATGCTGTTCTTCAATGGTCAGGACTCTCCCAGGACCACTACAGAGCAGGTATTATTTGGGTGGTGGATGATTCTCAGCACTGCAGTGACACTGACATGGTGGTGGTGTGTTAGTGTGTATTGTGCTGGTATGAGTGGATCAGACACAACAGTGCTGATGGAGTTTTTAAACACCTCAGTGTCACTGCTGGACTGAGAATAGTCCACCAACCAAAAATACAGTATATCCAGCCAACAGCGCCCCGTAGACAGCGTCCTGTGACCACTGATGAAGGTCTAGAAGATGACCAACTCAAACAGCAGCAATAGATGAGCGATCGTCTCTGACTTTACATCTACAAGGTGACCCAACTAGGTAGGAGTGTCTAATAGAATGGACAGTGAGTGGACACGGTATTTAAAAACTTAATTTTGCTAAAACTTACACAGACAAACCCCAGTGCCTCTGGGAAAATGTTCTATGGACAGATGAAACTAAACCAGAGCTATTTTGTAGTGCATACCAGTGTTATGTTTATAGACAATGAAACAAAGCGTATACAGAAAAGTGCACCCTACCTACAGTGAAACATGGAGGAGGAGTTGTATTACTGGACCAGTAATCAGAAGGTTGTCGTTGTCCTCAGCACTGCCAGATTGCCACTGTTGGGCCCTTAATCAAGTTACAGGAATGGTAAAATCAGAAGATTATCAGAGAATTTATAGGCAAAATGTGCTGCTGAATGTTAAAAATTGACTGTTTTAAACTGCCTAGCAGTCCTGATCTCAATCGAATTAAACATCTTTGAAAAAAGCTAAAATCTGTTATTGGAAAAGGAAGCATGTAAACATTCAAGAGCTTGAGAGATCTGCAGTAAAGAAACTACCAGCAGACGGGAGCAATAAGCCCACAGATGCCTACAAAAATGTTTGGAGACTTTCATTGTTGGCAGTAGTTGTTCAACCAAGTATTAGTATTAGGACATGTATGTTGACAAGGCAACTTTTTTGGAATGTACTTGGACATGCT
The DNA here is from genome assembly GCF_030014385.1 of Trichomycterus rosablanca. Classification (NCBI taxonomy): domain Eukaryota; kingdom Metazoa; phylum Chordata; class Actinopteri; order Siluriformes; family Trichomycteridae; genus Trichomycterus; species Trichomycterus rosablanca. The sequence goes on along the minus strand of NC_085990.1, from coordinate 45,870,500 downwards.
ATTAAAATATTGTAATGATACATAGGTGCTTCATAGCTTAACATTGCTGTCAGATGCAAAAGAGACATAAACTGTTGCTTTGCTATAATAACATACAGTAGAACCTTGAGTTATGAACAGTTTACCATACAAACATTTTGGGTTACGAGCGATTTTTTTCAACTTAACGTATGAACAAATTTTGGATTACGAACCGAAATTCACGAAACACGTGACGTCACGAACAAGTTGACTCAGAGCATCTCTCTCTCTCTCTCTCTTTATATATATATATATATATATATATACAGTATATATACAGTGTATCACAAAAGTGAGTACACCCCTCACATTTCTGCAGATATTTAAGTATATCTTTTCATGGGACAACACTGACAAAATGACACTTTGACACAATGAAAAGTAGTCTGTGTGCAGCTTATATAACAGTGTAAATTTATTCTTCCCTCAAAATAACTCAATATACAGCCATTAATGTCTAAACCACCGGCAACAAAAGTGAGTACACCCCTTAGTGAAAGTTCCTAAAGTGTCAATATTTTGTGTGGCCACCATTATTTCCCAGAACTGCCTTAACTCTCCTGGGCATGGAGTTTACCATAGCTTCACAGGTTGCCACTGGAATGCTTTTCCACTCCTCCATGACGACATCACGGAGCTGGCGGATATTCGAGACTTTGCGCTCCTCCACCTTCCGCTTGAGGATGCCCCAAAGATGTTCTATTGGGTTTAGGTCTGGAGACATGCTTGGCCAGTCCATCACCTTTACCCTCAGCCTCTTCAATAAAGCAGTGGTCGTCTTAGAGGTGTGTTTGGGGTCATTATCATGCAGGAACACTGCCCTGCGACCCAGTTTCCGGAGAGAGGGGATCATGCTCTGCTTCAGTATTTCACAGTACATATTGGAGTTCATGTGTCCCTCAATGAAATGTAACTCCCCAACACCTGCTGCACTCATGCAGCCCCAGACCATGGCATTCCCACCACCATGCTTGACTGTAGGCATGACACACTTATCTTTGTACTCCTCACCTGATTGCCGCCACACATGCTTGAGACCATCTGAACCAAACAAATTAATCTTGGTCTCATCAGACCATAGGACATGGTTCCAGTAATCCATGTCCTTTGTTGACATGTCTTCAGCAAACTGTTTGCGGGCTTTCTTGTGTAGAGACTTCAGAAGAGGCTTCCTTCTGGGGTGACAGCCATGCAGACCAATTTGATGTAGTGTGCGGCGTATGGTCTGAGCACTGACAGGCTGACCCCCCACCTTTTCAATCTCTGCAGCAATGCTGACAGCACTCCTGCGCCTATCTTTCAAAGACAGCAGTTGGATGTGACGCTGAGCACGTGCACTCAGCTTCTTTGGACGACCAACGCGAGGTCTGTTCTGAGTGGACCCTGCTCTTTTAAAACGCTGGATGATCTTGGCCACTGTGCTGCAGCTCAGTTTCAGGGTGTTGGCAATCTTCTTGTAGCCTTGGCCATCTTCATGTAGCGCAACAATTCGTCTTTTAAGATCCTCAGAGAGTTCTTTGCCATGAGGTGCCATGTTGGAACTTTCAGTGACCAGTATGAGAGAGTGTGAGAGCTGTACTACTAAATTGAACACACCTGCTCCCTATGCACACCTGAGACCTAGTAACACTAACGAGTCACATGACATTTTGGAGGGAAAATGACAAGCAGTGCTCAATTTGGACATTTAGGGGTGTAGTCTCTTAGGGGTGTACTCACTTTTGTTGCCGGTGGTTTAGACATTAATGGCTGTATATTGAGTTATTTTGAGGGAAGAATAAATTTACACTGTTATATAAGCTGCACACAGACTACTTTTCATTGTGTCAAAGTGTCATTTTGTCAGTGTTGTCACATGAAAAGATATACTTAAATATCTGCAGAAATGTGAGGGGTGTACTCACTTTTGTGATACACTGTATATATAGTGAACATTCGGACAGAAGACAGTGTTTTTCCGGTGTTTTCTTTATATTTTGTAAAATTCAATATTAAAATGTACCCAAAGAATGTGCAGAGAGAGTACAGTGTTGAGAAAATGAACAAATCTATTACATTTGTTGTTGTATAATTACTCCTGCCAGTAGCTGTCACTGTGTATCAGACAGAGGGGACAGTGAGTGAAAGAGAAGAAGGAATTCGGCTAAGTAAAGTACAAAATGCAACACTATTGAAATAAAGAAGGAAATAATCGAGAAATATGAGAGTTATTGTTGTTTCTGGTAAATACATTTTATAAAAAAATAAGGAAATGTATTATGGTGTATGGTACAGCACACGTACTGTACTGAAATGTTATGTGTTTTTATGTACAGTACTACTGTGTATTGTTGTTTATTATTGTTTATTACAGGTATGTATATTCTATAATTTAAGATTTAATGGAAAATATACTTGTATTTATAACAAAAAAGACCATTTAAGACATTAGAAAGGTTAGGTAAGGGGGTGGTGTGGGAGGTCTGGCACGGATTAATTGTATTTACATTATTTCTTATGGAAAAAATAGGTATAACTAACGAACATTTTGACTTAAGAACAGCCCTTCAGAACCAATTAAATTTGTAAGTCAAGGGTCTACTGTAATTGTAAGCTAAATGTCTTTGCAGCTGCAGTTACTCATAACACTGTTAATCCTTGCAATTATTTAGCATTATCAAACATAAAGTGTGGGCCTCCTCTGTGTAGTCAGATTTATGCCAGCTTTATTTAAAAAGAGCTTTATTATGGCAGCTTTATTACAAAGGGGGGAACTAATGCAAAGTGTATTTATTGTTTACCAAGGGTTCTACTGCTATTTTATTATAAAATGACAAGTGATGTGAGCTATTTACTTGGGGCGAGATTATGCCATCCAGGTTTCTTGGTTAAAATTGTACATACCATGACTTACTAGAGTTACAAAACATTTGCATCAGTCATGCCACCCGACACCCTTTTACGTAACATTTTGAATGTCACCTACACTTTGCAACTTTTTTTTTAAACACCCATATCCAGTTATAGCACAAATGCAAACTAAAGGTGACCAGTAAGCTAACACGCAGCAGAAATCACTAATTAGCCAAGTAAATAAAAGACTAGAAGTCAACTCTTCTTACTTGCAGACTGGCAAAATCTGATCTTTGATTAGTCCTGTTTTTTGACAAATACTGTTCGTTACAGCAATTTTGGTCAAACCATTTAGATGGTCCTGTGACACTGTTGATTTTAAATAGTTCTTATGTTATAACTGGTAAAATATTCCTCCTTTGGGGATGTCAGCTGGAATTTGGATATAAAACCAATATGTTAATATCTTGTAATTGTGGTTATCAAAATGTCTTCATTAGTAACAGACCTTTTTCTCAGTATAATGCATAAGACTGACACAGAATGAATCAAAGATTTTTAATAACTGGGAGAAATCCAGTACAGTGCAAGAGACTTACGTCTGTTCCACATGACTTTTGTTAGGTGTGCAGTCTGTAATCATGCTGTAATACTTTGCATGTTGATTTTTTTCTGTAATAGTTAAAGCACCTTAATAAACAACCTTTAATATGTCTGAGGGACACACTGTTACTTAAAAACGCAGGTATTTTATTCCACCTATTCAACTGATCTGTTATTGCCTTGGCAATTGCCTATTCTGCTCTGTCCACAATCTGATAGATACGTCTAATGCCAAGTTCACACTACACTACTGGATCTTTTGCAATCGAGAGTCTTTTATGTCATTGTGGATTTCACACTACATGACTGATCATCGATGGGGGTTTCACACTACACGATCTATCACCGGGAGGAATAGCAGGCCAGTCTATATGGTCTCCCAAACTAGGTTTTGTCATGAAAACACACACAAGAAGTGACAAGGGGTTTAATGATAACACATCCAAAAATGTATATCAACAAGAAGCAAGTGATCTAAGCTGTTTGTGCACTTTGTACATTGTAAATTGTAGCGTAAAAGCAAGTAGGACAAATAAATAAATCCGAGTGGATTGGGCTACGCGACCAGCAGGGATCCTCTGTTCTGTAGTGAGTTGGAGGTAAAAAAAATATTTTTTATTGCTGATGTATTCTGCTAGAAACTATATTATGCCCCTGTCCCATGCTTTTACACTCCTCCCCCGGGTTTCCCCTCACCCCGTATTTTATGTTTTCATTGGCTTTTTCTCATTCGACATAGCACTCGCTGCCACTCGCAACACCTTTCACACTACAGGATTATGAGTCGGCGACTGGTCTAGATATTTAACATGCTAGATATTTTTCTCGAGCCGCTCGGATCAAGATGTTGAACAGTTCACACATAGTAGTCGAGAGCAGAGTTTTGATCCCCGAGCAAACGCCACATCTAGTCAGACTTGTAAATGTGCGGTAACATCTCCTGATTAATTTATTCATTTTTTGAAACCATTTATCACACTTTCTACTTTGTGGGACCACCTTGGACATATCCCAAAAATACAGGGTACACCCAGGCATACTATCTCCATAACGCCTTGGTAAAATGTAAAGGAGCCAATACGCCCTCTGCATGTTTTTGGAAGGGGAGAGGAAATAAGTGACTGGTGGAGATCAACACCAGCTGCACCAGCAAGCCTAAAAGGAAGACCATTTAGACTACTTAGCTTATGGTTACTAAAATAAAATGTGAATAGCTGATGCCAAGTGCATTGTGGGCAACATTCTCCCAAATATAATTGCCAGAGGTCATAGAAGTTTATATCAGTAATGCTCAGTTTAACCATAGGTATACACCAATCAGCCGTAACATTAAAACCACCTCCTTGTTTCTACACTCAATATCCATTTTATTAGCTTCACTTGCCATATAGGAGCACTTTGTAGTTCTACAATTACTGACTGTAGTCCATCTGTTTCTCTGCATGCTTTGTTAGCCCCCTTTCATGCTGTTCTTCAATGGTCAAAACTCTCCCAGGACCACTACAAAGCAGGTATTATTTAGGTGGTGGATCATTCTCAGCACTGCAGTGACACTGACATGGTGGTGGTGTGTTAGTGTGTGTTGTGCTGGTATGAGTGGATAAGACACAGCAATGCTGATGGAGTTTTTAAACACCTCACTGTCACTGCTGGACTGAGAATAGTCCACTAATCAAAAATATATCCAGCCAACAGTGCCCCGTGGGCAGCGTCTTGTGACCACTGATGAAGGTCTAGAAGATGACCAACTCAAACAGCAGCAATAGATGAGCGTTCATCTCTGACTTTACATCTACAAGGAGGACCAACTAGGTAGGAGTGTCTAAAAGAGTGGACAGTGAGTGAAAACTCCAGCAGCGCTGCTGTGTCTGATCCACTCATACCAGCACAACACACACTAACACACCACCACCATGTCATTGTCACTGCAGTGCTGAGAATGATCCACCACCTAAATAATACCTGCTCTGTGGGGGTCCTGACCATTGAAGAACAGGATAAAAGCAGGCTAAAAAGGTATGTAGAGAAATAGATGGACTACAGTCAGTAATTGTAGAACTACAAAGTGCTTCTATATGGTAAGTGGATCTGATAAAATGGACAGTGAGTGCAGAACAAGAAGGTGGTTTTAATGTTATGGTTATATTTTTCTAATGCAAATATACAGTACTGATTCAGTGTGTAACAGCATAGTTCTATATTATTGTGAAATATCTTAGTACCCAATAAAGAAATACTTTTGCTTTGTTTTTACTTTTTACTTCTTTTTATTTTTTCAAAACTGCTAATTAAAGCAATTGGTGAAAAGTGGTCAACGAAAAGACAAAATGACACTGAAGTTGCCTGAGTAAAAATATACCATATTAGGTGTCAGTACTCAGCAATGGCACCTAAGAGACATCCATTTAAATATCACATTATAGATTGTGTAAAACATTTATAGTAATAGCAAAAGAGACTTGAACAACTCTGAGATGGTGAACAGACTGTGCCACAATAACTTCTGTTTTAATAGCGCCGTGGTAAAGTGGGAAGGGTAGCTGTAGAAATGTAATACTCTACAGACATCAAAGTTCTATATGAATGTTATGTTCTTTACTAAGATTATTTAAGTGTATTGTGTAGCGTGCAGTGAAGACATCCATCCTGCTCTGAAAATAACCAATCGGAAAGCTGGCAGAAACTGAAGCTCTGTAGCCAGGTGGCACGCTCATAAAACTGTCACGCTCAAAATTAAAAGACAAACACAAAGCTGTGTGGTAGACTCAACACACTGCATTTGGATGGTGTAGCACATTACAATGATAGACCTGTACCAAAACATAGTACTGAAATTGACTGACATGACATTGACTGATGCCTGTACCTGTTTAGTTTCCTGTTCGTGATCGTTATCATATTAAATTTTAGGTCCTATTTATTTTTTTTGGTGAAAAATTAGGTACTGGTTATTTTTATTAATTTGTTACCAGTCTGTTATGAAAAGATTTAGTCTCTTTGAAGGTTCCAGAATTCAAGTTTTATTACACTGATCAGCCATAACATAAAACCACCTCTTTGTTTCTACACTCACTGACCATTTTATCAGCTCCACTTACCATATAGAAGCACCTTGTAGTTCTACAATTACTGACTGTAGTCCATCTGTTTCTCTGCATACTTTTTTTAGCCTGCTTTCACCCTGTTCTTCAATGGTCAGGACCCCCACAGAGCAGGTATTATTTAGGTAGTGGATCATTCTCAGCACTGCAGTGACACTGTGTGTGTTGTGCTGGTATGAGTGGATCAGACACAGCAGTGCTGCTGGAGTTTTTAAATACCGTGTCCACGCACTGTCCACTCTATTAGACACTCCTACCTAGTTGGTCCACCTTGTAGATGTAAAGTCAGAGACGATCACTCATCTATTGCTGCTGTTTGAGTTGGTCATCTTCTAGACCTTCATCAGAGGTCACAGGTATGTATGTATGTAGAGAAACAGATGGACTACAGTCAGTAATTGTAGAACTTCTATATGGCAAGTGGAGCTGTTAAAATGGACAGTGTGTGTAGAAACAAGGAGGTGGTTTTTATGTTATGGCTGATTGATGTACATAAGAGGGATCTTCAAAAACTTTCCGCACTTTTATATTTTGGTTGGAGATGGTGAGGGTGGCAGGAGCAGTAATCGGTCGTGTCTGAGAGACTGAGAGAGCTTATAGTCCGGATTTAGCACAATCTGATTTCCCCCTTTTGGACGCTCAAAGAAGCTTTAAGGGGCAGAAGATTTTCATGTGATGATGTAAAAGCAGCAGTGCATCAGTGGCTACACGCTCAACAGACTACTTTAAATATTTTGACAATTTTTTAACAATTACTATTTACTGTATGATTCACCTTCTTCATACCCATTTTAAGTGTTGCTTCACAGTCACCTTTCTCAAAGATAAGTCTACTTATCAAACATAACAACAGAAAATTGGTTTAATAAAGAACACTGCTACATAGCCTTCCCTCACTACAAGAACTGCCTGATCGGAAAGAGTCCTGTGTATCCAACAACAACATCCAATGAGTTTATTTTAAATGCTAGCTAGTCTGTGGCTTCTCATCAATGTGCCGTCATCAGATAACAGCTGTGGGAAAGGGGGCCTGTTGCTTGGGAGATAAGTGCAAGAGTGAGTGTGATTGACAGGGGGTGACTGGTGGCCGGGGGCAGCATTTTGGCCCGAGCGCTTTGATGTTTAAAGTGCAGCGCTCTGTCAGATTAGCCAGCTGTCTCAGGCTACCGAGTGACTGCTCCATCTTTTTTTACTAGAGCAAGCGTGGTCGACACAATGCACTTTTAATAATGTTTAGGATTTCACGAGGCCAACGATTCCTAGGGTGCAAGGCCGGACGTTTTGTTATACTTTTGAGGAAAGACAAACAGATGTCACATAGCACCTTAGAGATCAATTTCACCTGTGAAGTTCAAAAAGATCATTTACATCTAAGCATTCATCAAGATCATTTACACCAGTGAGGACGATGTCAAATTACTTTTAATAACAGGAACACTCTGTCTCTACATCCAAAAGAATCTTCAATTCTGTACATGTATAATGTTTTGTGCAATATAAAAACTATAGAAAATATAAAAATATATAAATATGAAATGCAAGTAAAGGATTTTCACCTTTACTTGCATTTCATATTTATATATTTTTATATTTTCTATAGTTTTTATATTGCACAAAACTGCACCTTTTTAAAATTACAATGTAAATTGCACATGCTAAATGTTTACAATGTTTTCTATGTTTACAGGTATGAATGTGTGTGTTAAGGAGAGAGTGAGCTGTGAGCTGAGATTGTCTGTATTGTATTTTTCGTGCACTGCAAGCATCTGTGTAACCAAAAGCAAATTCCTTGTATGTGTGAGCATACTTGGCCAATAAAGCCCGATTCTGATTCTGATTCTGATTCTGATGTGTTAATTTCTATTTTTAATTTAAAAATGTGCACATAAAAAATTGACGGTTGGAAAACCATTAATTACAGAAGTTTTGCATATTAGCTGTCATTTAATTTGGACAATTAATTCATTTGATCATAGGGATGTAACAATGCACAACAAGACAGTTAAAAATCGGTGCACATGTGCCACAATTCAAATCGGTAATTAATGTAAAATGAATTGATATTCACGAGGACACTGGCACTATTCACCTCGCCTGGTTTACATCACTACACAGAGTTGTACGGGATTTTCCAGCTAAATTTATTTATGTGAGGATACTTTTTTTATTTTCTTTATTTTGTTTGTTTTTTATACAAAAAGGGAAATGTGCAGCATTGATTTGCATAGTTTGTACCTACCTCAGAAATACAAGGGCATTTCTTATTTTAGATAAATAAAAGATTAGATTTTTTTAAAGAGAAATAATAAAAGGAAACTTTAATTTGATAATTTGATTTCAATTTCATTTTCAAATCGTATCGTGAACCCAGTATCGTGAATCGTATCGCATCGTGGGTAAAGTGTATCGTTACATCCCTATTTGATCATTTTTACTAACAGCTTGTTTGTTTTAAAGATAGACATTAATAAGCGCAAGAAGGTTGGGGTCTATTCTATATAAGTACTTAGTAAACAGTTGGATCTTTAGTCGTGTTTTGAAGATGGCAATAGAGTTAGCTTTTCAAACTGACAGGGGAAGTTCATTCCACCACCTGCTAGTAAAGAGAAGAGCCTTGATGCCTGTCTTCTTTGAATTCTGAGGTGAGGATCAACACGAGCCAGACTTATTGCTCAAAGGGTATGTGGTAGGTCGTGGCTGGTCTAATTTTGGCTTTGTAGGCAAGCATCATTGTTTTAAATTGAATGTGAGAAGCTACAGAAGCTAATTTTTCCAAATTAGGGCAGTTGCAGCCTAGTGGTTAAGGTAGTGGATTAGTAATCGAAAGGTTGCTGGTTCAAGCCCCACCACTGCCAGGTTGCCTCTGTTGGGCCCTTGAGCAAGGCCCTTAATCTTCAATTGCTTAGACAATAAACTCACAGTACTGTAAGTCGCTTCGGATAAATGCCGAAAATGTAAATGTACAGGAAGCCAGTAAGTTAATTCAAAAAAGTGTGGACATGTAGGTTCCAAAATTCAGGTTTTATATACAGTGTAACATTAAGTCAACATCTGCATGATTTAAGGTGGATTGAAACTAGAATACTGGGAGTAAATCCACTCATATACTAGAGCAATGAACCAAATAAAAATCATCACAATCAATAAACATTCTGATTGAGGGAATTGAGGAGAAGACCTGCTAGGAGTGAGTTGCAATAATCCAGCTTCAAAGTGACAAGGGACTGGACAATTCTTTTTAATGTTGTAGAGATAGCGCCAGCATCTCTACAACCAGTTTAGCAACTTCAGCTGAAGAGGACAGCTGGCTATCCAAGTTTGATCTGAGTGAAATGTTGACATGTTAGTATGAATATTGATTAATAACTTTTTCCTATTACAGGGTGTGAGAATGTACATTTGCTTTGCCTGTTTGCTGACTAAATAAAGTGATTTTGGTATGAGGCTGTTCATTTCACATGTTGCTAATAATGAAGCCCCGGGGCTGCTCTAAAGAGATGATAAGCCATATCACCCAACACCCCGTCATTCCAGGACGGCTTTAGTGACAGACCCTGACTAGATTGACAGGATCTCGGGTCCTGCTGTATATCCGTCAGAAGCTTGTAAATTCTATAATGACCCATTCCTATGTCCTGGCATTGGTTTATCACTATCAAGTTGTGACTGACACCCTCTTAAAAATAACCCTTTCTTTTTACGTTCACAGTGACCGATCTTGTAACTTCAGCTGACACTCAGCTGAAACAAAGACGTGAATCATAATAGACCATGTTAAAAACGCGATATTAAAATACAGTCTGGGTTGTAAATTCCTCACGACAAGACTTGGCAATAAGAAACATGAACACAATAAAAGCTTTGGCACAAAAGAAACCTGATCTAACAGGAAGTAATGTTCAGATGGTACTGCCCTCTGCTGTGCACAGATTTCATGGAACACTTAAATATGTGGAATTTAAACAGGATTTTTTTGTGTTTTAAAGAAAACAGTACAGTATTACACAGAATTACCTTGATCCGAAATATAGGCTGCTTTTCTTATTACGCAGGTTATATGCTCACCTTTTTAAGAGCACATTATATAATAATATAATATTAGGGCTGTCAAACAATAAAAAATTTTAATCGCGATTGATCTCAGAATTTCATATAGTTAATCGCGATTAATCGCAATAAAAAAAATCTGTGTAAATGTTATAGAAAACAAGGATTTTTTAGTGAAATGTTGCAATTAAAATGGTGAACACATTTTATGCTAAATGTACTTATGTTAAAAACTGCTGGGACAAGAGAAAACTGTAAGGGAGTTTTATTCACTCACATACTAGGCAGTAATACTATCCAGCAGGGACCCCTGACTTCGTATATATGTCAGATTGTAAGTTAAAATTTCTCCATCAGCAAACATTGTAGATCAGCGGTGCTTCAGGTGGGATAAGGCGTAGTTATTGTAACAGACTTTTCTGTGGTTGTATCGTGACAATGGTTTGATGGACGTTTCTACACGAAGTGAGTGTGTTTTGACCCTTTGGGGCTTCCATAGCTCATGGAATAGCATGCTTGGCTAACGCGATGACTCTAGCTGTCCGTTATTCGGTACCGTAACAGAAAAAGTAATAAAAGTGTTTTGCTCCCGACAACTTGTGAATACCGTGTATTTATTTCTTTATTAAGCAAGTGCATCACTACGACGCTCGGTTACATTTGAGAAACGCTGTCTTAATGAGAGATGCCGTGCACGGTCAAGTCTCAACATGAACTACGGATGACCCGCAGAGCCAAATAGAATTTGCGTTAACGGCACAATTTTTTTTTTAATCGCGTTAAAGCGTTATTATCACGTTAACTTCGACAGCCCTATATAATATATAATAATATCCTATAAGGTCAAGTGTACTGTATATGGACTATTAATTAATCCTATTAATTAGGTTCAGATCTATTAAAACATGGTTTAAAAAGTTTGGTGTTAAAGCACACTAGTTGACTGATCACAGCCTTGACCCTAAGCCCATTGAACATCACTGGGATGAAACTGAACAGCAATTGCAAATCAGGACTCTTTGTACAACATTGTACTTACATTACTTTTAACTGAATGGGTACAAATTCTCACTGACACATCTCCAAGATAGAAGCACCTGGTAGTTCTACAATTACTGACTGTAGTCCATCTGTTTCTCTACATGCTTTGTTAGCCTGCTTTCACCCTGTTCTTCAATGGTCAGGACCAACACAAAGCAGATATTATTTAGGTGGTGGATCACTCTCAGCACTGCAGTGACACTGACATGGTGGTGGTGTGTTAGTGTGTGTTGTGCTGGTATGAGTGGATCAGACAATTAATACCGTGTCCACTCACTGTCCACTCTATTAGACACTCCTACGTAGTTGGTCTATCTTGTAGATGTAAAGTCAGAGACGATCGCTCATCTATTGCTGCTGTTTGAGTTGGTCATCTTCTAGACCTTCATCAGTGGTCACAGGACGCTGCCCACAGGGCGCTGTTGGCTGGATATTTTTGGTTGGTGGACTATTCTCAGTCCAGCAGTGACAGTGAGGTGTTTAAAAACTCCATTAGCATTGCTGTCTCTGATCCACTCATACCAGCACAACACACACTAACACACCACCACCATGTCAGTGTCACTGCAGTGCTAAGAATCATCCACCACCTAAATAATACCAGCTCTGTAGTGGTCCTGTGGGGGGTCCTGACCATTGAAGAACAGGGTGAAATAGTGGTTAAACTATTGCTAAATAACTTAAGTATGTATGAAGGAATCAATGTATTATCCTGGAATATTTGATAATTACCCACTGCTGAAAACTTACCTATTTGTTGGCTTATTTACAACCATGCAAAACTTAATGATTTCCATAATATGGCTGTTCACACTGTTATGGAACCTCTACCTAACTTAGTTAGTTTGTTTGGATTTTAAAGTCATGTTTTACACTTTGGTTACATTCATGACAGAAACGGTAGTTACACAAGATTCATCAATTCACAAGGTTATACTGAACAGTCTTGGACAATTGTGTATCTCCAATTCACCTCACTTGCATGTCTTTGGACTGTGGGAGGAAACCGGAGCACCTGGAGGAAACCCACGCAAAGGGAGAACATGCAAACTCCACACTGAAAGGTCCCGGACTGCCCCACCGGGTCAGAGAGCAGAATTAACCATTGTATCGTTAAGTGCCTTGCTCAAAAGCCTAACAGTGGCTGCACAGCAGAGCTGGGATTTGAACCCCCAACATCTATTTGACAGCCCAAATCTTTACCCACTAGGCTGCCAAGATGATTAATTATCAAAAACTTTTGGACAATTGTATCTAAAGAAATTCTCACCTACCAGACTCCATCTGTATTACAGAATGAGTTTGATTAAAATGTAAATGGGGTAGAATTAAGATCATGACTAATTTACAGTAACATTACCTTAAATATAAAAACATCTGTGAAAATGATTACTGTTGAGTAACCATGTGTGTCTCCTTAGTAACCCCCCAAACATGCTAGTCCAGAGGGAGGAATTATCTTAACCTTGTGGTTGTTAATCATTTCAGTAAGATGAGAGCTTTAAGTGATGATAGCAGTTCGGGGAGTCAGTCCGAGGACATAAATTGTGGCAGTAATATAGCTGGGTAGCTCTACGTTTCACAGGCTGCCATGTCAGTGCATGTGGTAGGGAATGCAGATGACGAGGCAGGACATGGACCCCCACTGAGTTTATCTATATAGCATAACAGTTTTAACTACAAGTGCAGTTCCATCCAAACAGAAGCAGATTTCAGTTCTGAATGGTACAAGCAGATGATCCAGTCACTTAAAGTTACCAGAATTGTTTTTAAAACTACACACGCTTTAAGGTCTGAGTGGAAATCTAATGTTTTTAATAGATGGCTGTCATCATTATGGGGAAATACTGAAGGTTATTTATCTACAACCCCAAATCAGAAAAAGCTGGGACAGTATGGAAAAAGCAAATAATAATAAATAAAAAAAACAGTTTCTTACATTTATTTACTTTGACTTTTATTTGACTGCAGACAGGATGAACCGGAGATATTTCATGTTTTATCTGCTCAACTTCATTTCATATATTAATAGACATCCATTCCTGCATTTCATGCCTGCAACACATTCCAAAATGTGTTGTATTTTTCGTTTTGAAATTCTCCACACATTCTCTATTGGGGACAGGTCAGGACTGCAGGCAGGCCAGTCCGGTACCCGTACCCTCTTCTTTCGCAGCCATGCCTTTGTAATGTGTGCAGCATGTGGTTTTGCATTGTCAAGTTGAAAAATGCATGGACGTCCCTGAAAAAAAATATGACGTCTTGAAGGCAGCACATGCTGCTCTAAGATCTCAATGTACTTTTCTGCATTAATGCTGCCATCACAGAAGTGAAAAGTAAATGACCTTTGCCAAGGGCACTGACACAGTCCCATACCATGACAGACCCTGGCTTTTGGACTTGTTGCTGATAACAGTCTGGATGGTCCTTTTCGTCTTTGGTCCGGAGCACATGGCGTCCATTTTTTTTCCCCAAAAAAAGACCTGGAATGCTGATTCATCTGACCACAATACACATTTCCACTATGTGATGGTCCATCCTAGATGCCCAGAGAAGTCGACACCACTACTGGACATGGTTAACATAAGTCTTCTTTTTTGAAGAGTGAAGTTTTAAGTGGCATTTGTGCATGTAACTCTGTATTGTAGTGCATAACAAAGGTTTGCCAAAGTAATCCCTCACCCATGTGGTTATATCAGCTATTGTTAAGTGGCGGTTCTTGATGCAGTGCCGTCTGATGGATTGAAGATCACGGGTGTTCAGCTTAAGCTTGCGCCCTTGACCTTTTCGCACTGAAATTCCTCCTTATTCCTTGAATGGTTTAATGATATTATGCACTGTAGAGGGAGAAATATGCAAATCCCTTCCAATCCTTCTTTGAGGTTCATTGTTTGTAAACATTTCAATCATTTTCTCACACATTTGTTGATGAACTGGAGATCCTCTAAAGACTCAGCCTTTCCTGGATGCTGCTTTTGTACCAAACCATGATTACAATCACCTGTTGACATCAAGTTTTTGGAATCACATCATTATTTAGTTTTTTCACCTAATAACTAGCCCTAAATTGCCCCATCCCAACTTTTTTGGAATGTGTTGCAGGCCTGAAATGCAGGAATAGATGTTTATTAACAAATGAAATGAAGTTGAGCAGATAAAACATGAACTATCTTGGGTGCAAACTGTCTGCGATCAAATAAAAGTCAAAGTAAATGTAAGGAACACTGCATTTTTATTTTATTTGCATTTTCCATACTGTCCCAACTTTTTCTGATTTGGGGTTGTACATGTACACACAAAAAAAACTCCCAGAAGTCAGAAGAGACATATAACTCTATCTTTCAGTTTTATTCCACAAACTGACTCCTCCTGTATTCCAATTTACATTATTCACATAGAGCTGTACCCAGTAGTAACAAATATCATCACATTAAATAACTAAAGAATAAAAACAAAACAGCCAAAGCACTTCTATTTAAAACATGATAAGATGAAATACAGCCATGATTCATGTTTTTTTCCTCTCTCTTTCTCATGTGTATCTTTTGCTCGGTGATCACCATGATGCATGAAACGTCTGCTGTAACGTGAGAGCTCAGACTGCTGAAAGAACTTTTCATAAATAGTGACAGAAAGCACCTGGGAGGGTGGTGAAGGGTTTACTTAATCTTGACTGCAAAGTGGCTTCTTGTAATCACACCGTTTAACCCAGGCAATGCTCAGTACAATCTAAACAGTCAGTGACTAGGTCGGCACAGGTCTGGCAAAGCTGTGCTTTATCACACGATACCCTCAGGTAGAGAGCTGGGACTCTGGAACTTCCAAAATCACACCAGTCCAACAGCTGTGATGCTCAGAGCACCTCTGGAGAAGAGAAACAGGAAGGCACGGTGGTTAAATAGGAAATAATATTTATTGTATCTAAACTAACTTTTTTTTCATATTCATCAACCCACTTTGGGTCCAGTTTGACCAAAAAACATTAGAGCAAAGCTGAATTACCCCGCACAGGGCGCCAATACATTGCAGGGCTTCTGCATTCATTATTATTTACCACACAAAATAATTAAGTTTAAATGTTAACCCTTCCAAATTTCCTACCAAAAATCCAGACGTAACACAATCACATAAAAACTGAAGTGAAGATATGGCAGGGCATAGCACCAACCATAAACTCTGATTGAAAATGACTTTTTAGGAGAGCTGGCATGACCTCTTGGTGTTTGCTTTGGGAACAATTTATGGACTAGGCCTGTCTACACTGTAGCAGGTGGTGCTGTGTGCCACAGTTAGAGAGAGGGATAGCTGGAAGTAATGCTGACCATGCCCAAGAGGCACAGGGGGCATACCAAAGCCCTGCTCCTGTTTCCAAGAGTGGGTCTGCTCATCACCCCTCAGGGAATTTAGCACATGGCAGAGTTCCTGCACAGAGTGCCTGCCAGGCGCATCACCCTCCCCCCCATCCGTTGACAGGCACAGCGCCCAGCTCTGGGGATTAAACCATGTCACGTCCACCTGCTGCGTTTAACCGACAGAGAAAGAAAAAACGGCCAAGGGGCAGGAAGATGGCCCAGCAAGAACTCAAAGCAAAGATTAACACTTCAAATCTGGGAGGTGCCAGGTTCATTTGAAACCTGCAAACTAAGTCTCTAATGTGGAGGTCAGATGTGTAAAAAGGTTGTCTTATATCATGTGTCCGCTATCGGTTATCTGAGAGCAGTTCACACCGCTCTCCAAAACGGTTTGCTTTACAATCTAACACAATGTTTTGAAATATTCAGCCAGTTTTTGGAGACTACACTGGCAGAAAGAATCAGACTGAAATAGATTGGGTTGCTACGCCTCAGGAAAACTTCAAACAAGACGTATCTTGCCTTGATTCACTAGTACAGGTTCATTATTTAGTGGTTTATCTGTGGTTTGATCTTCAACCAAATTGAATCACCACCACCCATTTCATTTCTTCATTTGCTTCAAGCTCGCACGAGGCCTGGTTTCACCGGGATACACTTGGCGCAAGGCAGGAATACCCTGAATATGGCGCTAGTCCCTGATAGGGCTTCACCCGCCCGGGCTGGTTCACAGTTTACTAGTCGCTGTGCTGCATTTTTTCCGAGATTTGTAATACAGCGAGAATCAATTTCTTTCCACCATGTCTGGGCTTCGCTTCAGACTGCGTCATAGAAACAATTTATGTCATTGGCGGCACTTTAAAAAGGTCAGCGGCGAACTGGGTCAAGTGAAGTGACAAGTGGTAAAAAACGTTTACTGTGCGCAATGTTTAGGAAAGCACAACGACAGGGTAACTTCATTGGAAACAAGGGCACAACCAGAGCAAACGCGGGTTTTGCTGTGCAATGTAATAAGATATTTTAAAAATCATGAAATTGTTATTCCCTTAGGGTGTAATTTCTATTTCAGGCATTTAAGTTTAGGGCCAAGTGTAACGCTAAAACATGCCAACACACCAGAGCTGACATCTTGAACTCGTCGGTTCGAATCTCAGCTCTGCTACCGGCAGGCTGGGCGCCTACACGATACATGCATCAGTCTGTAACGTTCACCACATTGCGTCACTAACACACTGCAGTCAACAACACAATATAAAACAAACATTCTCTGAGCTCACCTGCAACATGTTGAGACTTCATAGTGCCTGCTTTTTTCAGAAAGCCATCATAAGTCAAGATGGGCTCATCATTGGTTTCAGACACGGACTCCTCCTGCTTGCTGTTGGCACCACTGTTATTGGACAGCTGGATGATCTCATCAAAGTGGGCTGATTCACCACCTGAAGACAATCCATTCTCATGCTTGGAGGGTTGAATGCCATTCGTCACATGGACCGTAGAACTGTGAACACAACACAAATGTGTTCCAGTATTTAGACAGATTATATATGAGTATTATGCCAGGGTTTAAAATAGTCTTCCTTTATTATGGTGGTTCTTCCCATAGTCAGTTTTATTGTATTAGGAAATCAGAGAGTACAACGAAAAAGTACATTTGCTTTAAAAGTGAGTGAGAGCTGTGGACATTATATAAGCTACAAGATGGTGTTTTACCTCTCTTTTGTGCCACTTTGGGACTGGTTGTCTTGCTTCAGCTCTGTGGTTGAAAGACAGTCAGGCACTGTAAAAAAAACAATATTACTTCTTAGACATCTATATACCCTGCTGGTGCCAGCTGGTTGTTTGTTTAGGATTTTAATGTCATGTTTTACACTTTGGTTAAATTCATGACAGGAACGGTAGTTACTCATTACACAAGATTAATCAGTTCACAAGTTTAATATCAAACACACATGGACAATTTTGTATCTCCAATTTACCTCACTTGCATGTCTTCAGACTGTGGGAGGAAACCTGAGCACCTGGAGGAAACCCACGCAGACACGGGGAGAACATGCAAACTCCACACAGAAAGGACCCGGACCGCACCACCTGGGGATTGAACCCAGGACCTTCTTGCTGTAAGGCGACAGTGCTACCCACCGAGCCACTGTGCCACCCTGCCAGCTGGTTGTAAGCATTTATCACTTGGATTCATGCATATTATTTTGAAAGTGGTTGTAGTTGTTAGTTGTAGTTGTTAAATGATGACAGATCTTTGTCAATTATGTTACAATTAATTAACTAATTAATTAATTAATTAATTAAACTGAGTATCAATGTTGCCCGTGCCCAAATGATGAACAATAAAGATGTTCTGTGATTAGATTTAAATAACAACGCTCATCCTTTATTCATAACAAGGATGACAGTAGGTGCTGCAAGTCTTACATTTTCTTACTTGACTAAATAATAACATGAATGACCAGGTGTGCTGGTGTTCCTAATAAAACGGCTGATCAGTGTACACCCATTTCTTACAATCAGATGTCCCTGGAGATCATGGGTCTTGAATTAGCTTGCAAATAATAAAAACATTAGTACATGGTACACAGTACATAATACACACACAGTCTAAAAGAACCAGATAATGTGAGGCTGTGTTCAGCCAGGTATAAATACAGAGGGTCATCAACACCGCCCAGAGAATCATCGGGCACCCTCTCCCATCACTTAAGGAGCTCTACAGCACCCGCTGTCTCAGGAGGGCACACAAAATTAAAAAAGACAGTACACACCCAGGGTACTGAATGTTCGAACTGCTGCCCTCGGGTAGACGGTACAGGCAAATCAAAACAAGGACTAATAGACTAAGAGACAGTTTTTACAACAGGGCCATAGCTCTGTTACACACAAACATGTGACACAACATGCGTCATTCAATGGGTATTGTGCAATTTCACTTTAATGGGACATGTGCAACTTCTAATTTAATTTGAATAGGACATGTGCAATAGCTTCGGTTCTGCTTCTGTTTTAAGTACTGTTTTATATTTTTTATATATATATATTTGTATATAGTACTTTTATTGTTTGCTGTTTTTTTCTTGCACCGAGAGGGGGGGTTGTATTCCAATTTCGTTGTGCAAGTGTACAAGTACAATGACAAAGGATTCGTATTCGTATTCGTAAATGTGACTAAATTACTCACAATTCTAACAGAATTTTACAGCAGTGTAACAAAACAAAGAGAGGAAAAAAGCAACAAATCTAGATGATGAATATGCTCAGTCTGCTCTAGTGTTAAGTGTGATTCAAATACTGTATTGAAATTATTTTGCCATTGTTTACCTTTACTGCTGTCTGATTGAAGCTGGGAATCCCCCCCATTAACTTGAGGAGGAGGAGAAGATTTTATGTCCTTCTATGGAGAGAAAATGGAAAATGCAGTTACTTGTTCAGTTTATAAGTATCTCAAGCAGAGAAGCTTATATCATTTATATATTAGAACCATACCTTTTCTACAACATCAGATTTGCGTGTTCGTTTCATGATTTCCTCCAGGCGCTGAATGGATTAAAAACATCAGAAGTATTCAAAAACACTATGAATAAATCATATTACAATTCTGAATCATTATCTGTGCAAGGCCATATGATCAGGCGACGTCAATTATTGGGTATAAGAATTTGGGTTTGTGAGAACACAGCTGGGACCCTTTTCAATCTTTCCTGAATGGTACTCTGCAAACTGTATTTGGAATGAATTAAATAATAAACTATATGTTTTTAGTTTCATTGTTGTTGCATATATACACTTTTACTGTTACTTAAATTAGAATTAACTGGATTTGTTCAATTATACACCAATCAGCTATAACCTTAAAACCACCTCCTTGTTTCTACACTCACTGTCCATTTTATCAGCTCCACTTACCATATAGAAGCACTTTGTAGTTCTACAATTACTGACTGTAGTCCATCTGTTTCTCTGCATGCTTTGTTAGCCCCCTTTCATGCTGTTCTTCAATGGTCAGGACTCTCCCAGGACCACTACAGAGTAGGTATTATTTGGGTGGTGGATCATTCTCAGCACTGCAGTGACACTGACATGGTGGTGGTGTGTTAGTGTGTGTTGTGCTGGTATGAGTGGATAAGACACAGCAGCACTGATGGAGTTTTTAAACACCTCACTGTCACTGCTGGACTGAGAATAGTCCACCAACCAAAAACATCCAGTCAACAGCGCCCCGTGGGCAGCGTCCTGTGACCACTGATGAAGGTCTAGAAGATGACCAACTCAAATCGTCTCTGATCGTCTCTGAACTTACATCTACAAGGTGGACCAACTAGGTAGGCGTGTCTAATAGAGTGGACAGTGAGTGGACACGGTATTTAAAAACTCCATCAGCAAAGAAAAACAGGCTGAAAGCAGGCTAAAAAGGTATGTAGAGAAATAGATGGACTACAGTCAGTAATTGTAGAACTACAAAGTGCTTCTATATGGTAAGTGGAGCTGATAAAATGGACAGCGAGTGTAAAAACAAGGAAGTGGTTTTAATGTTATGGCTGATGAGTGTATATATATATATATATATATAAATATTGATAATTTAGCTTTAGGATTTGGTAGTATCCACCTATTTGAATGCTATGTTTGAACAGACTTAATAAAAAATTTATAATTATTCGTCTTTTGAAGATTCAAGAGCCTTGGCAGTTTAAAGTTTAAAGTTCCAGCACCTGGATTCCAAAGAAGAGCCTTGATAACCGTCTTTCTTAAGTCAATAGGGCAAATGTAGACAAACTCGACATGCGGGCTCAAGGGTTTTTGTGGTTTCTATTTTTGTAATTTGTGCATGAGTGGAAGAGGAACTAAGAGGAAACAACCATATTTAGCAAACAGAGGGCAGATAAACAGGGAAACAAAATCAGTCAATGTGTAAACCACCGTTATTTCAATTCCCCAAGCTTTATATGAGAGGAAATAAGCAGAGATATAAAGAGATTTTGGTTTTGATAAAAGCAACAACAGTGAATAAAGCATTTAATAAAACAGTTAAGACTTGTGGACTTGAGTCCAGAGAGTAGTGGAGCTTAACGCAGGATGGTGTCAGGTAACAGATTTACATTTACATTTTACATTTTCAGCATTTAGCAGATGCTTTTATCCAAAGCGACTTACACAATGAGCAACTGAGGGTTAAGGGCCTTGCTCAGGGACCCAACAGTCGCAACTTGGTGGTGTTGGGGCTTGAACCGGCAACCTTCTGTTTACTAGTCCAGTACCTTAACCACTAAGCTATCACTGGCCCAGATGCAGATTAAAAGCTAAAATAAGTAACACTCCTTTACTACACAGCCACCAACAAAGCACTTATCCTACCCTCCTATCCTAACTGCTCCTACAAACTCACAGCCAAGAACACCAGCAGTCTATCAGTCCTAACTGATCATGATCCCACTGAAGGCTGTATAAAAGAAGTTTGTGGTATTAGACTGTATTTATATATATATATATATATATATATATATATATATATATATATATATATATATACGTATATGTAAGGGCTGTCAAACGATGAACATTTTTAATCACGATTGATCTCAGAATTTCATATAGTTAATCGCGATTAATCGCATTTTTTTTTTTTTTATCTGTGTAAATGTTAAAGAAAACAAGGATTTTTAAGTGAAATGTTACAATTAAAATGGTGAACACATTTTATGCTAAATGTACTTATGTTAAAAACTGCTGGGACAAGAGAAAACTGTAAGGGAGTTTTATTCACTCACATACTAGGCAGTAATACTATCCAGCAGAGACCCTTGACTTCGTATATATGTCAGATTGTAAGTTAAAATTTCTCCATCAGCAAACATTGTAGATCAGCGGTGCTTCAGGTGGGATAAGGCGTAGTTATTGTAACAGACTTTTCTGTGGTTGTATTGTGACAATGGTTTGATGGACGTTTCTACACGAAGTGAGTGTGTTTTGACCCTTTGGGGCTTCCATAGTTCATGGAATAGCATGCTTGGCTAACAGGATGACTCTAGCTGTCCGCTATTCAGTACCGTAACAGAAAAAGTAATAAAGTGTTAAATGCTCCCGACAATTTGTGAATATAGCGTGTATTTATTTCTTTATTAAGCAAGTGCATCACTATGACGCTCGGTTACATTATGTTAACAAACCGCAAATTAAACAAACTGTGGCAAGTCCGACGTTAAACCGTCGGTTCTACCAGTCAGACAGGGGGCATGACGGGGGGGCGCGCCCCACACTTTGAGAAACGCTGTCTTAATGAGAGATGCCGTGCACGGTCAAGTCTCAACATGAACTACGGATGACCCGCAGGGCCAAATAGAATTTGCGTTAACGGCACTATTTTTTTAATCGCGTTAAATTGAGATCGCGTTAATGCGTTATTATCGCGTTAACTTCGACAGCCCTAATATATATATAATTTTTCCCACTTTTTCCCCCCAATTTTCTCCCCTAATCTAGTCGTGTCCAATTACTCTGATTGTGTCCTCTATACTGATTCGACCCTTCACCGCTGACTGAGGACGCCTCCCAACTGACATACGCCCCCTCCGGCACATACAGTCAGTACAGACTGCATTTTTCAACTGCATGAGTCGAGTTCATACACCGACGGGCACTGTGTACGGAGGGCCACACCCCCATCAGCATTATTCCTCAGCCCTGTGCAGGCGCCATCAGTCAGGCAGCAGGGGCCGCAGTTGCACCAGTTATGAGGACCTATGATCCGACTTTTTACCCCTAACCCTGAACAACAGCCAATAGTTGTTCATGCAGCCGCCCAGCCTAGTCGGAAGGCAGAGCTGAGATTTGATACGATGTATTCGAAACCCCAACTCTGGTGCGCTAGTGTACTTTACCGCTGTGCCACCTATGCGGCGGTATTGGACTGTATTAAATTAAAAAGAGCGGTGGGCTCTAGTATCCAGCTTACCCTCCCTTAACACAGATTGAACTAGTTAGCTTTCACCTTCTTTCTCAACCTGTGTCATTTTCCATTATTTTCAAATGGGTCAATATTTTATTACTACTAATACTGTACATATTAAGTGAAATTGGAAAGTGGACAGCAAGATTAAGAAGTCGTAATTTAAAAACAATGTAGACCTGCTGGCTTTTCTACATTCCTTTTATTTAGCCATTCATATAAATTTCACATCCCCAGGAGACTAAGATTACACCATTATTTTTACTGCTCACAAATGAAAACATTATAGGCTCCCTTTTCCTTTGCTAGCAGATTCTAAGGATAGGTTGCATGGGGATAACTGTGATCTGCTGCTGTAATTTAGCTTGTGACTACTTATACCATTAAGGCTATTACATGTACAAGAATTTAATTAAGGGTTAAATATTAAATGTTTGGTGCTTGGCCAGTCACACATATTTAATCATACCTTCTTCCTCTGCAGCCTCTCCTGCTCCTCCTTCTGGAAGTGTTTTTCTCGTTCCAGTCGCTGTTTCTCTGCTTCCTCCCGGGCTTTGGCCTCAGTCTCCTCCTTCTGAAACACGCACAGTCAAAACAGATTAGCAGCTGCTAAAATACTGCTGACCGGCAAAGCATGTCTCTGAAATAATGCTCACTGCTGTATATAGAGGGTGGACAAAATAACTGAAACAACACCCGATAAAGCAGCTTAAATTTGACCAGAGCTCCAGGAGAAAACCCACGAAGACACGGGGACAACATGCAAACTCCACACAGAAAGGACCTGGACCACCCCACCTGAGGATCGAACCCAGGACCTTCTTGCTGTGCGGTGACAGTGCTACCCACTTAGCCACAGCGCCACCCGCACCATGTGTTTCTTTACAAGGCTGTTAAAACACTTTGTCCAACAGTTTTATGGTGTTTTGTCATTTTGAACACAAGGTGGTGCCAGTCTACAGCTCCACTCGCTTGGCAGTTCTAGAAATCGCATGAAATGCCTGTCTGTTAATCCTTGCTTCCAAGTCAAATAATTAGTTTAAACGTGGAATGTATTATGAAATAAATATAGTTAGACCTTATGGTAGGTGCACCTAATGAAATGGTCAGTAAGTGTATGTGCAAAGTTGGTACGACATTCAAACTGCTAACTGAATGAACCTTTTCACTTAAATAACCCATCTCCCAGTAACCTAATTTACTGACTTACTTACAATTACGGCATTTAGCAGATGCTTTTATCCAAAACAAATTACAATTATGACTCAATACAATCTGAGCAACTGAAGGTTAAGGACCTTGCCCAACAGTGGCAACTTTGCTGTGGAGGGGCTTGAACCAGCAACATTCCAATTACTAGTCCAGTACCTTAACCTCTGAACTCCCACTGCCAACAATTATATTTATTACTTAACAGTTTCATGTAAAGATTCTAACCTGTCTCTGAAGGCGTTCGTTCTCCTCTTGTTGCGCTATGGCTTTTTCCTGAGCCTCCTTCTCCTGCTGCAGACGCTCTGCCTCCTCTCTCAGCCTCTGCTGCTCCGCCATGTGCTGAGCCTCCTCCTCCCTGCGCCTCCTCTCTTCCGCCTCCCGTGCTAGTCGTTCCTCCCGCTCCAACCTGCATTACACAGACACAAACCTCGTTTGGTATCACAGCTGGATCTTAAGATCATTCTTAACTCAAAATCTTATTGAACAATTCAAGTAATTCAAATCCGTCATCAAATCGCCATGTTTATCCAAAAACTCAGGAACATTAATGTAGGTATAACATTGCTGGCCTATTATTGTGTATGCTGGAAAAAATTTGGTTTGCATATATGAATAGAAGCATGTCAACTAATTTAAATACAGTGGTGTTCAAAAAAATAGCAGTGATTTTAAAAAAGCGAATAAAGCACAAAATCATTATAATAACTTATTTCCATAAATGCAAATGCACTGAAAATACTGCACTTTCAATTCTAAATCAAAACATTAACAAAATGTAGTCAGTTTGTGTTAATCCTTTACAGAAAATTAAGAAAAATGAATATTAGGCTGTTCAAAATAATAGCAGTGCCAGCATTTTTCTTTAAAAACTCAAAAAATGTATCTATAACATGAAAATTTTTTTGAGGTTTCACTTTACTTTAAATGACTGAACTAATATTTAGTGGCATAACAATTGTTTCCGAGATCTGTGTTGCATGGAGTCGACCAACTTCTGGCACCTCTGAACAGGTATTCCAGTCCAGGATGATTAGACTACATTCCACAGTTCTTCTGCAATTTTGGGTTTTGCCTCAAAAAAACACGTTTCAGATTTCAGCCCACAAGTTCTCTCTGGGATTGAGGTCAGGAGATTGGGCTGACCACTCTATTACCTCAATCTTGTTTGTCTGTAACCAAGATGTTTTGGGTCATTGTCATGTTGAAACACCCATTTTAAGGACATTTCTTCTTCAACATAGGGCAACATGATCTCCTCAAGTATTCTGATATATTTAAACTGATCCATGATCCCTCGTATGTGATAAATAGGTGTAACACCATGGTATGAGAAACATCCTCATATCATAGTTTTGTACCACCATGCTTTACTGTCTTCACAGTGAACTTTGGCTTGAATTCAGTGCTCGAGGGTAGTCTGACATACTGTCTATGGCCACTAGACCCAAAAAGAAAAATTTTGCTTTCACCAGTCCACAAAATGTTGAGCCATTTCTCTTTGGACCAGTCAATGTGTTCCTTGGCAAATGTTAACCCATTCAGGACGTCTTTATCTTAACAACGGGACTTTGCAAGGATTTCTTGCTGGTAAATTGGCTTCATTTAATCATCTTCTGTACTCACTGGTAAATTTAGATGTTCCTTGATCTTTCTGGAGGTGATCATTGACTGAGTATTTGCTATTTTGGCTAATCTTCGATCCAATTGAACAGTAGTTCCACGCTTCCTTCCTCATCTTTCAGGTTTTGGTTGTCACTTCAAGGCATTTGAGATCATTTTAGCTGAGCAGGCTATAATTTACTGCACTTTTCTGTATGTTTTTTCTCTCTACAATCAACTTTTTAATCAAAGTATGCTGTTCATCAGAACAATGTCTGGAACAACTCATTTTCCCCAGTATTTCAAAAGGAAATGTGCTATGACCAACCTGTGCAACATTTGCCCCCCTCCTAAATTAAATAAGGGCCAAAACTGACACCCGTTCTTCTGCAGAATGACTTCACCAATTGAACTCCTCACTGCTATTATTCTGAACAACCCCCTTTCAATCAATGCTTCGATTACTCAGAATGAGTGGGATGCACGTCCTAATTGTTGGGTTTGTTTTGTTTTCATTACTCTACTACACTTTCAAGTAAATTTTTTGCTATGTAGAAATATCACTTCTACTAAAAACAGTGATTTATCAGGTTAATGGTGTTGGACTGCTATTTTTTTGAACACTACTGTAACTAGAATAGGAAAAATGATATAATTTTAATATAGTAGTATATTAGCTCACATATCGGGAAACACATGCTGACATCAATGATTAAAGATTTTTCCTTGTTGTTGTAGCACTGCTGCTTTGTTAATCTTAATTTTCTGATTCACGTGTCTCATTAAAATGCTTATAACATTTAATGTTAAGTCACGAGAAACTGGCCACATCATTTAATCCTGTTTCTGTTAAGACATGCTGACCTCTCTTTCTCCTCCTGCTCCCTCCGCTCCTGCTCCTCTCGCTCCCTCTGTTCTCTGGCCTGTCGTCTCCTCTCAGTCAGGAGGCGCGCAGCTTCCTCTGGATCAGTGGTGCCGGCCATGGGCTTGGCAGGGGAGGGAGCAGGAGACGCTTGTGGAATGCTGGAATTCGGCTGCTGCTGCTCAGGGACCGAGGGAACAGGGGAAGCAGCCACGACTGGTGCGTTCGTACGAGGGGGTGTGTCGGGGGTACTCACAACAACTGAGGGGACAGGAGAGGAAGCTGGATGATTGAGAGGAAAAAGGAAGTGTCAGAAATGTGATGTTTATTAACAAAGTTGCATAAAAATCTATTGTCAGTGTTAAATTAGTATATTTGTAGCCTTGTTTTAAGTGTTGTGCCCAGATATATGTATATAAAAATCCAGACAAGTCGACCTCACTTAAATCTCTTGGTACATTAAGAATCTGACAAAGGGGCACGCAAGTGGCGCAGCGGTCTAACATTACAGTACACCAGTGTGGACTGTTTTACTCTAATGTTTGAATCTCAGCAGAGCTACCAATCTGGCTGTTTGAGAACGGGAAGGTTGGACGATCTCTATATGCTTCCATGGTAATATGTGATCTGCAGATTGGACACACGTCAAAGGAAGCATATGATGATCTGGCTTTCCTTGATCAGATCAGGGTTGTGCAAGTTGGAGCAGATTCACATTTGGGATTTGGAAATGACTACATTGAGAGTAAAGGGGGGCAGAAAGTCCAAGGAGTAAAGAATCACCATGGTCACCTGACCGTGAGCTTTTCAAGCATCCTATTACAAAACCATCGGAACCACCCTAAACACAAAGCTTGCAACAAGATATGGGGGTGTATCTGTGGGAATTTGTGCCCATTCAGTCAATAAAAGGTCAGTCATGAATGCTCTTCTATTAAGTATTTGCTCTTGACTGTTTGGCCCAGGGTCAGACATTACGCCAATGTTGATGGCAAAGCCCATTTTAATGTCATCCATAGATTAAGATTACAGGTTGTTATCTAACCTAACATTATGTCCAAGGGAGCCCCAAATTAACACACGGCTCCTCCTCCTAGCCACATGAGAAACCTGTTGGCATATCAGTTTTTACGGCGCTTGTGTTGGTGACACAATGGGACAAGACAGGACTTCCAAGAACAACAGACTTCCTCCCACCTCCTCCTAATCTGGCATGGAAAAACTACAGTATTCTGACGTATTGTGTATTTACTTTGCTAGCCTTTGGTAATTTAGACAAGCCCAGCATCAATAGCAAAAATCACCCTTCGTCAAGAAATTTGTACCCTTAAACTAGATGTTTACCTTAAACCCGCCCCATCAATCCACCCCGTTTCAGTATGCTTAGTGGTCAAGTACAGTAACCAAGTTCAGCACTGGTACAACACTATTATTTTACATTACCCTAAACTATATGGAACACATCAACAGATTTCCCATACATCCTTATGGGAAAAAATACCTTAAAACTCAACGTCTTTTAAACTCAACCTAGAACCAACTGACTGAGTTTTAAGGCACCACTGTACTAATAGTTACACACATGTATACACCTGATGAATATATTCAGATAATAAAAATGCTCTTTGTGTGTCAGACTTACTGTTAGAATCTCTAGTTGGTTCTACAGCAGTGGAAACTTTGGTTGGCGTCCTGACTCGGACTGGCGTCCGTGCCCTCACGGGTTGAGATTTCGGGGTGCTGGGACTGGCACGACCTGATATGGGTCTGGGTGAGGAAGCTCGCTGTTTTAACAATGCAGCAGGACTGAAGAGGTGTGGAGGAAGGGGGGCAGGGATAAAAAAAAAAAAAAAAAAAAAAAAAAGCATTATATTAAAATCATTGTTTCTTACACTGCTAAGTGTTTTACTGCAGGAGGAGACAAGCTGTCAAATAAAAATCAGTAAATAATGATCAGTAGGGGTTACCTGGGCTCACGGCTGATTTTCATCGCTGGCAGTGACTGTCTCTTCTTGAGCACGTTCTCTTTGGTGAGGGCACTTTTTTCCTTCTTATTGTCCCGCTCCTTGTCTTTCTTCTCTTTCTTTTTCTTATCAATCTTTCAAAAATTAACAGAGCGCAGCATGAATTAAGAAATAAATGAAAAAAAAAACAATTATGTTGGACATGCAGTGGTGCGTGATAGTTAAGAAGTAGGGATGTAACGATGCACTCTACCCATGATGCGATGCGTTTCACGATACTGGGTTCACAATACGATTTTTTCCAGATTTTTTAAACTGAAATTAAAGACAAATTATGAAGTTTCCTTTTATTATTAATAAATTATTATTATATAAAATACTGTGTTTGTGATTATCTTTTATTTATCTAAATAATGAATGTCCTTTTATTTCTGAGGTAGGTACAAACTATGCAAAACAATTTTGAATTAAGCCCAATTTGGCAACCAGGCATATAGCGCCAGTGACGTCAACCAGGCGAAAGTAAATATCGATTTATTATACATGTCAAATCTATTTGAATCGTGGAATTTTTGTGTCTTGTGGTGCATCGTTACATCCCTATTAAGAAGTGAGTATGACATACATGGGCGGAGTCTCGGCGACGCTGAGTAATGTCTGGTGTACTGGTTGTGACCCTCCAGCGTTCTGAGCATCGGTGGGGTCGGTGGGAGCACACTGCGAGAGGACTTGCTGAGGCTGAACGAGGACATTGAGGAGATTCTGAAAGGTTGTACACACACACCACATTTACTTTAACGTTCAAAATCTGTTCAGCACATTTATTCTACCCATCCTATACACTGGTAAATAGTTGCTCCTCTGACAGAAAATATGTTGTTAATTTCCAGATGCTACGACTGTGAGTCATGAGTTTATTCATTTTTATTTATTAGGATTTTAACGTCATGTTTTACACACTCTGGTTACATTCATGACAGGACAGGTTACTGGTTACACAAGATTAATCAGTTCACATCAAGTTTAATGTCAAACAGTCATGGACAATTCTGTATCTCTAATTAACCTCACTTGCACGTCTTTGGACTGTTGGAGCAGACCTGGGGAGAACATGCAAACTCCACACAGACCTGGATCACTCAACCTTGGAATCTAACCCAGGACCTTCTTGCTGTAAGGCGACAGTTCTACCCACTGTACCTCCTGTGAGTCAATTTATTAACAGTAGCTGCTGGTGTGTTATTGTCCGTTTCCAATTGCAAAAAGGTACCTGTGAATTTAAGAGGAGTTTGCTGAATGTGAGGCTGTGATTACATTCCCCATCAAACGCCAAAAGCAAATACGCCACTGTAACTGTAAACAGTAGCGGTACAAACCCCAGTGACTGACTCAGGTCTCTAATTCCTCAGCTGCTCCCGTTAGGGGTCGCCGGCGGATCGTGATCCGCATTATTGATTTGGAACAGTTTTAACGCCGGATGCCCTTCCTGACACAACCCTCCCTATTTATCCGGGCTTGGGACCGGCACTACAATGCACTGGTTTATGCATCGTAGCGGATAGGTACCTATTGGACAATTAAGTGTCTCCGATTCACCTCACTTGCATGTCTTTGGACTGTGGGAGGAAACCGGAGCACCCGGAGGAAACCCACGCGGACACGGGAGAACATGCAAACTCCACACAGAAAGGACCCGGACCGCCCCACCTGGGGATCGAACCCAGGACCTTCTTCCTGTGAGGCGACAGTGCTACCCACTTAGCCACCGTGCCGCCCCCCCCAACATATGATAAGAGTGTCCAAATCATCACCTGACTGTTTCCTCCAGCATTTAGTGCCAGTTCAGCAATGTTCAATTTGTTTTGATAAACGCCACACTATGCTTTAACGTTTGCATGCACAACTTACACACAGATTTTGGCGCACACACACACCATTGATAAACTGAGGTCTGATGTCTGAAATCTTAGATCCAGATTTATTTATTTTGCAGTTACCGGATTATTAATAGGTATATTAAGTGTACAATCTCAAATTGCAAAGAGGATTTTAGGTAGGTAGGAGTTAATTACTCACGAGAATCTCTGCCGCTGCTTATCACACTAACGGCACTGCGACTTCGTGCCAGGAAAGACAGGGTGGGAGTCATCAGTCTGTCCACAATACTGCTCTCCCATGGACTCAGCTCCAGTCTACGAGCTGCAACAGGGGAGCATTGTTAACATTTACCTGAGAGAGGAGGCTCTACATGTAGCTACAGTGTTCATCTTCAATATGATGAGTTTATCAAGTAATGACCGTATTAGAAGCTATTTGTTCAGTGATCTAGAAAGACCAGCGTTTCTCAACCTTTTCTTTTTGTCATGGCACCCTTTAAGATCAGAAAATGAATTAACAACGTACACTTTGGAACACTCTCATAATGTATCAGTGTTCTGATATTTAGGTCAGCCTTTACCTAGTGACACACTGACCCTATTGCTGTCATGCACAATTTGATTACATTCATGACAGGACAGGTAGTTACTGGTTACACATGATTCATCGGTTCAAGTTTAATGTCAAACACAGTCATGGACAATTTTGTATCTCCAATTCACCTCACTTGTATGTCTTTGGACTGTGAGAGGAAACCGGAGCTCCTGGAGGAAACCCACACAGACACAGGGAGAACATGCAAACTCCACACAGAAAGGACCCAGACCGCTCTACCTGGGAATCAAAGCCAGGACCTTCTTGCTGTGAGGCGACAGTGCCACCCACCGAGCCACCATAACAAAAGATGGGGTGGTTAATACTCTGCTTGTATATCAATTCTTGGGATCTTAAATGTCAGAATATTTTTTGGCCGCACCCCTGACAAAGCCAGGCGACACCTCGGTTGAGAAAGGCCGATAACAAAAAGTAAAAACTCACTGTGGCAGTACATTTTTACTTAGCTATGCAGACAATGTTATTTATTATAACTACAACCCCAAATCAGAAAAAGTTGGGACGGCATGGAAAAGGTCTGCAACACATTCAAAAAAAAAGTTGGGACAGTAAAGCATTTACCACTTTGTAATGTTGTTCCTTTTCACCACACTTAAAAGACGTTTTGGCACCGAGGATACCAAGTGATTTAGTGTTTCAGCTTTTATTTTGTCTCATTCTTCCTGCAAACACATTTTAAGATGTGCAACAGTACGGGGTCGTCGTTGTCGCATATTTCGTTTTAAAATTATCCACACATTCTCTGCAGGCAGGCCAGTCCAGTACCCGCACCCTCTTCTTCCGCAGCCATGCCTTTGTAATGTGTGCAGCATGTGGTTTTGCATTGTCTTGTTGAAAAATGCATGGACGTCCCTGGAAAAGATGACGTCTTGAAGGCAGCATATGTTGCTAAAAGATCTCAATGTACTTTTCTGCATTAATGCTGCCATCACAGAAGTGTAAATGACCTTTGCTAAGGGCACTGACACAGCCCCATACCATGACAGACCCTGGCTTTTGGACTTCCAGTCACCTGTTTGGAATCACTAATCATTATTTAGTTTTTTTAAACCTCATTACTAGCCCTAAATTGCCCCCGTCCCAACATTTATTGGAATGTGTTGCAGTCCTGAAATGCAGGAATGGATGTTTATTAATAAATGAAATGAAGTTGACCAGACAAAACATGAAATATCTCAGGTTCGTCCTGTCTGCAATCAAATAAAAGGCAAAGTAAATGTAAGGAACACTGTGTTTTTTATTTTATTTGCATTTTCCATACTGTCCCAACTTTTTCTGATTTGGGGTTGTAAATAAAATTCCGATTTTTCGCTCACAGACCCTGATAGACTGTCCTACTTGACAAGTAGCAAAAAAAAGGCATATTTTAAAATGTAATTTTAATAATTTTAAATTACATTGCCTGTGTTGCACTTTTTGAAACATTAATGATTTTTTTTATCATTATGGACAAGTATACATGCACCAGATAAGGTCACAATCATCTGATAACTCATAAGCACAATACCAAGACAAATTCATGGTACAAAACCAGAAAGAAAAGCAGACAGAACAGCCACCACCAAAAATGAAGCATTCAGAAAATGAAATACCAGGGTGAAATCCTTCAGTGGAACACATCTGAAGGAAGGAGATTCATACATTCAAACCAGCATATGAATGCAGGTTTTATGAGACTTAAGACCCAAATCAGGTTGACAGGTCGGGCAGGGAAAGTGATTTTGTGATCGTCGGGGGAAGGTAGATGGTCGGAGGCAAAAAGAGACCCAAATAAGGAGAATGAAAAATCATAAAACGTAAAGGGGAGGAACCGGAGACCGGAGACGACGAGGTGAAGGGACCTGGTCTGGGCGGGTCTTACTTCTGCTGGGGGAGTTCCAGAGGGTGGCGGAGGATTTGGAGAGGCGCTTGTTTAGAACAGAGTCCACATGTTTGGGCAGGTTGACCGCAGATATTGAGCATCGGCCTGTAAGAGCCAACAAATACCGCATGCACACAATGATGAACACTGCAGAGGTTTAACAGTGCGGAAGAGCTGCTACAAATGCATTTATAAATGAGGACTGTTTAGAAAACCTGCAACAAAAGACTCTATAATCTATTTAAAACATTATAATGACAAGGATGCAATAATCAAACATTAATACTACTGCATCATCATCCTCATCCAATACTACAAATTCAGCCATAACATTAAAACCACCTCCTTGTTTCTACACTCACTGTCCATTTTATCAGCTCCACTTACCATATAGAAACACTTTGTAGTTCTACAATTACTGACTGTAGTCCATCTGTTTCTCTGCATGCTTTGTTAGCCCCCTTTCGTGCTGTTCTTCAATGGTCAGGACTTCCAGGACCAATACAGAGCAGGTATTATTTGGGTGGTTGGTCATTCTCAGCACTGCAGTGATGCTGACATGGTGGTGGTGTGTTAGTGTGTGTTGTGCTGGTATGAGTGGATCAGACACAACAGCGCTGATGGAGTTTTTAAACACCTCACTGTCACTGCTGGACTGAGAATAGTCCACCAACCAAAAACATCCAGCCAACAGCACCCCGTGTGCAGCATCCTGTGACCACTGATGAAGGTCTAGAAGATGACCAACTCAAACAGCAGCAATAGATGAGCGATCGTCTCTGACTTTACATCTACAAGGTGGACCAACCAGGTAGGAGTGTCTAATAGAGTGGACAGTAAGTGGACACAGTATTTAAAAACTCCAGCAGCGCTGCTGTGTCTGATCCACTCATACCAGCACAACACACACTAACACACCACCACCATGTCATTGTCAGAGCGGTGCTGAGAATGATTCACCACCTAAATAATACCTGCTCTGTGGTGGTCCTGTGGGGGTCCTGACCATTAAAGAACAGGGTGAAAGCAGGTAAAAAAGTATGTAGAAAAATATATGGACTACAGTCAGTAATTGCTTCTATATGGTAAGTGGAGCTGATATAATGGACAGTGAGTGTAGAAACAATGAGGTGGTTTTAATGTTATGGCTGATCAGT
Organism: Trichomycterus rosablanca; assembly: GCF_030014385.1. Lineage (NCBI taxonomy): Eukaryota > Metazoa > Chordata > Actinopteri > Siluriformes > Trichomycteridae > Trichomycterus > Trichomycterus rosablanca. Next base: position 45,836,400 of record NC_085990.1, on the reverse strand, counting down.
CTATATGATTACATAAACCTGTTAGAACCCAATCTCAATCAATTGGAGGGGTGTTTGAACATACAGTATAGCAAGAGGATGCAGCTTTGAGTTGTCAATCGAAAGGTTAAGAGTTCGAATCCCAACTCTGCCATGCAACCACTGTTGGGCCCTGAAGCAAGGCCCTTAACCCTCTCAACTTCAGGGGCAGCACTCTGACCCTAGCTTTCAAATGAGCTGAGAAAAGAATTTCATTGTACTGTACACCTGTATACACCGATCAGGCATAACATTATGACCACTGACAGATGAAGTGAATAACACTGATTATCTCTTCATCACGGCAACTGTTAGTGGGTGGGATATATTAGGCAGCAAGTGAACATTTTATCCTCAAACTTGATGTGTTAGAAGCAGGAAAAAAGAGCAAGCGTAAGGATTTAAGTGAGTCTGACGAGCCAAATTGTGATGGCTAGACGACTGGGTCAGAGCATCTCCAAAACTGCAGCTCTTGTGGGGTGTTCCCAGTCTTCAGTGGTCAGTATCTATCAAAAGTGGTCCAAGGAAGGAACGTCATGGGCGGCCAAGGCTCATTGATGCACGTGGGGTGTAAAGGCTGGGCCATGTGGTCCGATCCAACAGACGAGCTACTGTAGCTCAAACTGCTGAAGAAGTTAATGCTGGTTCTGATAGAAAGATGTCAGAATACACAGTGCATCACAGTTGCAGGGCTGTTTTGGCAGCAAAAGGGGGACCAACACGATATTAGGAAGGTGGTCATAATGTTATGCCTAATCGGTGTACGTGTATATATGACAAATACAGGCATTCTATTAAAAAGTGGTTATATCTTCACACTTTTGACATTATGAAAGAAGACAAAATGAAGCAGGCAATTTCATCTGTAGAGATAATCGTAATACTCACTCTGACTCTGGCTGGAACTAGCACTCAAGCCTCCAGCCCAAGACCATCTCTGCTGCCGAATCTCAGCCCAAGTCTTCTTAGGAGATCTATGAATGGCGGCCTCATAGCGCTCCTATTCACAAACATTCGTCAGAAAGCACAAGAGCACACTTTATCAATTCATATATTGTCAATAACCAAACAACAACTACCAATACTAGTGATATACTCCTATAGACAACACAAAGTATTATAAAAAATAGTAATAATAATAACAATAGTGATTTTTGCAATGATGTTACCTCAGTGATGTGTGTAACTGATGGCTGTAACATACACTTCAACAAAAAAAACCAAAATATGCACACTCCCTAACACAACATTATGGACCACACATCTACAACGACTAGTATACGCATTAGGATTATTTGTTGAACATCTTGGTCAAAACAGATTTACCTTGTTCTTCTCTAGTTTTTGTTTCTGCCTTTCCTCCAAAGCGGCCCTGCGCTGCTCGGCCTTCAGCCTCTGGTCTTCAAGCCTCTTCCTGCGCTCCTGTAACTGCTGCTCCCGTAACTGCTTCGCTCGCTCCTCCTTCTCCAACCACTCGGACTTTCGAGCAGCTTCCCAAAAAAAAACATAAAATACATTAAAAAAGGTACAAAAATATATACAGAAGATACACCTAGTACACAGCAAAATCCTTAAATGTCATCTATAAATGATAAAATGATTCTTTAATGTGTTTTCTTGAATTTCACCCTGTATTTTACTACCCATTTCAGTTTCAGGACACTGAACACTTGTCAGAAAATATTTGTCATTAGCAACATTAAAACCTGTCTTTTGAGTATCAGTCTATACTTTCATCCACCTACACTAATGCTTGTAAAATATATGTATCAAGACAGAAAACCACTTTGTGGAGAAGCACAGATCACAGAGGACATGATGTAAACACTATTAAAATTTACTGTGAAGAATGTGAGTCTGAAGTGCTGATTGATGAATTGATTGATTGATTAATGGATTAACTGAATGACTGATTGATTAGAAAGGTTTAAATTGTAGCTGGAACAAAAGACAAACAATGCTTGACCCAAACCAAAAAGCCTTACCATTTAAATTTTATACCACTTTAATTGCTTGTATAATTATTCACTTATTGCTGAGATAAACTGGGTTCTTATTTATTTATTTTTTATACAAGAGAAATCCCAAATAAAGTTGTTTTAATGTATAACGCGTATCTTTACTTTTTCAAACAAACAGAAATCTCTGAATAACCATGGCAGATTCAGGGCTTTGATTCAGATCATAGGGCAAGCAGTTTTCTGTTGCCCAACTCAGGGGTCCAATAATGAAACTCACTCACTTTCTTATCCAGTTAGGGTCATGGGGGGGCCAGTCCATCGCAGGGCAGGCACGCACGCACGCACGCACGCACGCACGCACGCACGCACACACACACACTCACCTATAGGGCAATTCAGTGTCTCCAATTAACCTGACTGCATGTTTTTGGACTGTGGGAGGAAACCGGAGCTCCCGAAGGAAACCCACGCAGACACGGGGAGAACATGCAAACTCTGCACTGAAAGGACCCGGACCGCCCCCGCCTGGGGATCGAACCCTGGACCTTCTTGCTGTCAGGAGACAGTGCTACCCACCGAGCCATCTGTTGATTATCAGATTAAACAGATGCAGTGAAAAAAAGATATCAGATAAAAGATCAAGTCACACAGCAAACAATGAAGTTTGATCCAGTTGCAGGCCTTGATTCACTTTCAATCTATGATTGTTTAAAGTATAAACAAAACTAAATAACAAAGGTGGTGTAACATCTTTAAATTACAATATTTAAAATACATTCATACATAAACCGCATCCACTTGAATTATAACCAAAAAACTATAAATAAATGAAATGAGTAATGGAGACGAAAGATGTGTTTTACACAGTACAGTAATATTAAGGTCAGTGGTTCCCAACGTGGGGTGCGAAACTATTGTGTGTGTGTGTGTGTGTGTGTGTGTGTGGGAGGGGCACTACAGAGCACTGCTAGCATAAGATGGACAATTCGTGACAAAAGACATGTACGTGTGTATCAGAGTGTGGGGGATCACCAAAAGGGGGGCACTACAGAAAAAAAATTGGGAACCATTGATTTAAATAATCATGAATTTTATTTTCCAGAGAAGAATGGAACATCAAAATGGCATGAAAGACACTGAGAGAACATCAGAGAGGAAAGTGATGAATGGAACAGATCGGTATTTTGATTGTGGACCACACACCACCGTCACTACAGAGGCTCGTCGGAGAACTTACCTTGAAGATGGCTGCGCTGTTCTGGAGGAGAGTGAACAAGAGAAGACAAGATCGCCTGTCATTCATGCAAAGCAGTGTAGTGCTGGCTTGTGTACAGCCATTAGCAAGCGAGCAAACACAAAACATGCATCATGCGGTATAAGATTTTAACTTTACTATCAGAAGTATGAGCGTTCTGGAACCGAAGCTCTTGTTTAGGGCGCTGTATGAAGCGTGCGTATTATATTGTGTGTAAATAGCATGAACAAACTTGTTAAGCACTAAGTGTCTATTTGTATGACTTAAGCATTTTATTATATTTATGACTATAACATATTGATGATGATGTGGATTTTAGCTTCACCTTGTGCGTACAGTAAAACAATCATTCATCATTTATTTTATTTTATACACTTATCATCTTGCATGCTATTAAAACCAATAAGAAAGTGGTCCTACCAGTAGATGGTAGTGTCATTTCAAAAACCTGTTTACTTACCGAGAGCTTTAGCCTTCTGTTCTCTTCTGTCCTTGGCCTGTTTTTGTCTGTCCTCCACCTTGGCTGCATCTAAACAGACAGAAAACATGAGTGAGTGATGGAGAGAAGAGGAGAGAGATGAGATTTGGCTAAATTAACCTTAAATTAGTAATTAATTCATCTTTGATAACTTATCCTTGATTATAGGTGATATGGCAAAAAGATTCATTATTTATTTATTATCATTCATTTATAATCTACAATTACTGACTGTAGTCCATCTGTTTCTCTGCATGCTTTGTTAGCCCCCTTTCACCCTGTTCTTCAATGGTCAGGACCCCCACAGGACCACTACAGAGTAGGTATTATTTAGGTGGTGGATGATTCTCAGCACTGCAGTGACACTGACATGGTGGTAGTGTGTTAGTGAGTGTTGTGCTGGTATGCGTGGATAAAACACAGCAATGCTGATGGAGTTTTTAAACACCTTACTGTCACTGCTGGACTGAGAATAGTCCACCAACCAAAAATATCCAGTCAACAGCGCCCCGTAGGCAGCATCCTGTGACCACTGATGAAGGTCTAGAAGATGACCAACTCAAACAGCAGCAATAGATGAGCGATCGTCTCTGATTTTACATTTACAAGGTGAACCAACTAGGTAGGAGTGTCTAATAGAGTGGACACAGTCACACACATAATGCCTACTCTGTAGTGGTCCAGGGGAAGTCCTGACCATTGAAGAACAGCATAAAAGCAGGCTAAAAAGCATGTAGAGAAACAGATGGACTACAGTTAGTAATTGTAGAACTACAAAGTGCTTCTATATGGTAAGTGGAGCTGATACAATGGACAGTGAGTGTAGAAACAAGGAGGTGGTTTTAATGTTATGGCTGATCAGTGTACACACACTTATAAACTTACTCCTGGACAAATTTAGAGCAGTCAATCCACCTTCTGTTTTCGGAGACTTATAAATAAATCCTGCAGGAAGGTCAAGCAGACACTAAGAGGAGAGAGCGACTGGAGGCACAGATCAAACCCTGGTCCCCTGACAAGTGAATATTAATCCCTATCAAATAATGCTACTACCAGCATGCAGGGCAGTGGTAGCTTAGTGGTTAAGGTATTGGACTAGCAATCAGAAGGTTGCCACTGTATACTGTCACAACTGTAAGTCACTTTGGATAAAAGCATCTATATTGTACATGTTTAGAGGACAGGAGATACTTGAAGACACTGTATAAGAACTTGAACTTCCTCTCTCAGTCTGCATAGAGAGGCGTTATTGTTCAGGCGAGGCACATCTCCACATCTGCAGTGTTTGGAAAGCTGCAGCAGGACCTAACAGGCAGCCTCCTCTCCCAGAGCTGCATCATTCACACCCTATTCTTACACAATCAAAACAATAACAGTCTCTCTGAACATGCCTGTCGGGGGTAAGCTCAAGTACTGATTTAAAAACACGTGTTAGTTATTTTACATACATACATGTGCCCATTTCATTTACATTTTCAGCATTTAGCAGACACCTAAATCCAAAGCAACTTACAGTACTGTGACAGTATACATTCTGAGCAATTGAGGGTTAAAGACCTTGTTCCAGGGTCCAGTAGCAACAGTAGCAACCTCTCAATGGTAAGGCTTGAACCAATGACCTTCTGATTATTAGTCCAGTACCTTAACCACTAAAGTACAAACTGTCTTCATTGAACTGAAGACTGACTGTCATTATCTAATGGTTAAGCAATAAATGACAACCTAATAGCATCCTATCTATATTAATTAAAATATTAATAAGAATATAAATGCTGTGACCAGATCAGCCTTCCAAACCTAGATTGTAAACAATGTTGGTTGAAAACAGTTCCTTACAAGCACTATTTATTTATTTATTTATTATGATTTTAACGTCATGTTTTACACGATTTGGTTACATTCATGACAGGAACGGTAATTACACATTACAGATTCATCAGTTCAAGTCTTTAATGTCAAACACAGTCATGGACAATTTTGTACCTCCAATTCACCTAACCAGCATGTCTTTGGACTGTGGGAGGTAAACAGAGCTCCTGAAGGAAACCGACACAGACACGAGGAGAACATGCAATTTCCATACAGAAAGGACCCGGAACACTCCCTTCTAGGGGTGGGTTTATAAAATCGATTTTTCGATTCGAATCGATCTTTATTTGAATGATCCAATATCGATTCATATAAACGCGAGATCGATCTTTTAAATACACCCCTTTTTACGGTGTACACGGAAATCTGTTACCCCTTTAATTTCGCGTGACCAGCCACTGTTTGTTTTGCGCAACGAGATCTGACCTGCACATCAGTTCAGCATGGCAGAAGCTCAAGTTATGCCTGGTTCACACTACACAATTTTTGCCCTGATTTTCGCTCGGCGACGGGTCGGCGCTAGAGTAGATTTACGGTTCGGGAGGAACTCGGTGTTCGCTCTGCGATCAAAACTCGGCTCTCAATCAATGTGTGAAACAGCGAGGGGAAACACAGTTGTAATTTACACTTACACTTAATTTACATTTACACTGTTGTAATGTGTCAGACAAATAAAATAATAATAAAAAATGAATGTTACTGTTTTCTGTTGTGGATTAATTATTTATGTAAACAAAATACACAAATATTTTTAATAATGAAACTATTATGTACTTTGTACAATTATCACATTCGTTCTCTGAACATCTTTACATATTTAAACAAAACCTGTTAATGTAACTCAAATATGCCTAACTGTGTTGAATCGAAATGAATTGAATCGAATCGGAAATCGAATCGAATCGGGACCTTGTGAATCGAATCAAATCGATCCAGGAAATTAGTGGCGATACCCAGCCCTACCCGCACCTGGGAATCAAAAATAGGACCTTCTCGCTGTGAGGCGACAGTACTACCCACTGAGGCACCGTGCTATAGTCATTTGGGAGAGAGTTTGAACATTACACTGGGACAGGATGCAAATTAACTAAATATTTTGTAAATAAATACACTAACACAGAGCTAATGAGCTTTTACTGAGCTCACAAAATCTCCACACTAAACACTGTGTCCAGATGAACTGATTCAACTTTGTGGATTTTTGTACCTGGATTATTGAGCATGAATGAAGAGATTATTGAGCGTTCCCTATTTGAGATTTTTTCACATTTAATAGTTGGCATCATTCAATATTTCAACAATTTAATCCCAGATCAGACCATCTGATAATGTAAGAAGCCTTGGTGTCGTCCTGGATAACCAGCTGACCTTCTCTCCTTATATAGCCAACATGACAAGATCGTGCCGGTTCCTCCTTCGAAGATTCGACCATTTCTCTCCATGGAAGTCACTCAGATTCTGGTCCAGTCACTTGTAATCTCATGGTTGGACTACTGCAACTCCCTCCTGGCAGGTGCTCCTATGTCCACTATTAAACCCTTGCAGCTCATTCAAAATGCAGCTGCCTGTCTGGTTTTTAACCAACCTAAACACTGCCACATCACCCCACTGCTGCGTTCCCTTCACTGGCTTCCTGTAGCTACACGCATTCAGTTTAAAACACTGATGCTCGCCTACGAAGCCAAAAATGGACCAGCCCCAAGCTACCTTCGCTCTGTAATAAAGCCCCACTCTGTACCACGCAACCTCCGAGCCACTAGTCTCGCTCAACTTGATCCTCCACAGAACTCGAGGAAGACAAGCATCAAGGTGTACTTGCACCCAAGTGGTGGAACGAGCTTCCCTTGTCTGTTCGAACATCGGAGTCTCTTGCTGTCTTTAAAAAAAAAGATTAAAAACCCACCTCTTTACTAAGCACTTAAGCTGATAGAACCCTGTTCTATCAGGGTTTCAGCAGATTTGTTCTTGGACTGTTGTCTGCTTAAACTAAGGTAAGGTAATGTTTACTATGGAAGCACTTCTGTAAGTCGCTCTGGATAAAAGCATCTGCTAAATGCCGAAAATGTAAATATAAAAGCATTAAAAAAGTTTTTCTATTGAGGTTAGAACTGTAGTGCTCTTAATGGTTGAACCCAGAAATGGTGCATGCGCAAAGACGGTGAGTGTCAATTCGATAAGAAAGAGAGAGCCAACTGTAGCTTTGCTCTCAACTCAGCTTCTTTGGGTTTATTTATTTTTTATGCTGGAACGTGTATTAAATTAGCACTTGGATATCTGCAGTGGAAGAAAAAAAAAACTTTGCTGTACAGCTGTCATTTTAGACATAACTTGACAAAAAGCTGCCCTGTCAACATACACTGCTCCAAAAAATTAAGGGAACACTTAATCACAGTATAACACACAGTCAGTTAAACTTCAGGGATATCAATCTGCCCAGTTATGTCAAGTTCACACTGCACGACTTTCCAAGTCGTCAGGTCGCTGTACAGTTCACACGACACAACTGGATCTCTTGTAATCGGGAGTCTTTCAAGTCGGTGTGGCTTTCACACTACACGACTGATCGGCGATACGGGGTTTCACACTACACCATCTATCACCAACTGGAATCGCAGGTGAGCTTCTCTGGTCTCCCAAACTACGTTTTGTAACGTAAACAAACGTGAGAAGTGACGAAGGTTTAATGATACCACGTCCAAAAATGCACATCAACAAGTAGCGAGCGATCAAAGTTTGTGCGCTGATGTGCCGCGTAAAAGCAAGTAGGAAAAATAAATTAATCTGGGTGGATTGAGCTACGTGGCCAGCAGGGATTGTTTGTTCTGTAGTGAGTTGGAGGTTAATAAATATTTTTTGCAATGCAATGTTGGTGTTATGTTTTGCAGAGAACGATAAGGTCAGAGATACTGTAAAACTTTAGTGTGTGTCCCTGTCCCACCCTTTTACACTCCTTCCCTGCGTTTCCCCTCACCCCGTATCTTGTGTTCTCATTGGCTGTTCAACACCGCACTCATTGCCAGTCGGCCAACTCATATCCAGATATCTAGCAAGCCAGCGCTCGGCAAGCCGCTCGGATCGAGTTGTTGAGTAGTTCACACATAGCGCTTGAGAGCCAAGTTTCGAATTGCCGAGCATAACGCCGAGTTGCTCCCGAGCCGGCAAATCTAGCGCCGACCAGTTGGCGAGCGAAAATCAGGGCAAAAATCGTATAGTGTGAACTAGGCATAAGGAAGCATGAGCGATTGTGAATCAAGTTCACCTGCTTTGGTGCAAATGAAAGTGACAACAGGTGCACCGGAGAGGCAGCAGCAAGACAACCCCCAAAAAGGAAATGGTTTTGCAAGTGGTGGCCACAGACAAATACTCTCTCCTTATCCTTCCTGACTGATTCTTCTCTAGTTGTTCTTGTCACTACTGGTAGCCCTGCAGCCCTTTTAGGTTGCACAGGTAGTACAGCTCCTCCAGGATGGCACGTCCATATGTGCTGTCGCAAGAAGATTTGCTGTGTCTCCAAGCACAGTCTCAAGAGCATGGAGGAGATACCAGGACACAGGACGTTACACGAGATGAGCAGGACAGGGTCGTAGAAGGGCATCAACCCAGCAGCCGGACTGGAGGAGTACTGCCAAAGCCCTACAAAGTGACCTCCAGCGGGCTACTGGTGTGCATGTTTCTGAACAAACTGTGACACTCTTATCATTACATTATTATAATTAGATTTTGTTTTATTTTAAGGTGGAGAAACTTCATGAGAGACTAATGATGCAATCCCTAGCAATAACAGAGTATTTTAGTAGAGAAGTGTTTAATATCATTAGTACCAGCCTAAAAACAAAACAGCAGCATGTAAATCATAAGACTAAATAGCAGCCAGTACAGGGATAATTTCATGCATTACAGCTATTTTATCCAGGTCATCCCTGTTTCCATAGCAACCATCAAAAAATCCAAAACCAGGAGTGAAACGTCAGCAGGACTCTGGGATCACAAGAGCAGAGCAGCATGTTCACTCTGCAGGTAAACCGGAAACTGACCATATGGGCATGATGCACTGTGACATGCACCACAGGGTTTGCAAAGCAATGCTGTCTGTTTTTATGTACATTTTTTCATACTGTCCCAACTGTTTTGTAATTGTGCTAGTAATGGCTAACAAGGTAAATGAATAAAAGCTGGTGTTAATTATAAATTGTGATAGTATTGACCAAGCACAGCAAATGCATAAATGTTTTATTATTTAATCTAAACTAATTCCGCAACAATTTTATTTTGCATTTGGAGCAATTATGAGCATTAGTGTACAATTTAAAAACAAAAGAAATAGAAGTCGTTTCAAGGTCTGAAAAATATAATTAAATATTAAAAAATGAAATATATAAAATATATAAAAATAAATTATATAAAAAATAATAAAAATAAAATATAAAATATATAAAAATATATAAGAAATAAAATCTATAAATATATATATAAATATATATATATATATATATATATATATATATATATATAAAATTTATAAAAATAAAATATTAAATATATGAAATATATAAAAATTAATAAATAAAAATAAAATATTAAATATATAAAATATATAAAAATATAATAAAAAAATATATATATATAAAAATATATACAAAATAAAATATATAACATATATAAATAAAATATTAGATATATGAAATATATAAAAATAAATATATAAAAAATAAAATATTAAATATATGAAATATATAAAAATAAATATATAAAAATAAAATATACAAAAATAAAATATTAAATATATGAAATATATAAAAATAAAAATATAAAAATAAAATATAAAATATATAAAAATATATAAAAAATAAAATCTATAAAAATATATAAAAAATAAAATATATAACATATATATAAATATTAGATATATGAAATATATAAATAATAAATATATAAAAATAAAATATATAACAATAAAATATTAAATATATAAAATATATAAAAAATAAATTACATAAAATACATTTTATGAAATAAAAATAAAATTCATTAAAAAAAAATAAAAAAATTTAATGTTACAACTTTTCTGAATGTCTGGAAAACAAAATAAATATTTCATGATTTCCCTAGAATTGTCATGTCCATATAAATCTTGTATGAGGTTTATATTATATTTTTAATGACAAATTAAAAATGAAACACTTGCCTGGTTGTCTAATTGGATTTGTTGGTGTTTTACACATTTGCATAAACACAAGCTCTGCTGCACTGACGTACGTTATGCCATCCAAGAGAAAAAGGACGGAAAAATGCTAGAGCAGACTTATCTGTCACACTTTGATGCCCACACTATTATGTGACAAAAAATGAGATTTGTTTTTCTAACCTAGACAATGTTGTTTGTGTTTGTTTGGTTTAAAAACACCCAGCTTATCTACGAGCATGACAGAACCACGGGGCACAGCTAAATCCTTCCTGCTGGCACAAGCAATGTGAAATGTGATGCCCGGTCCAACTTCACTGCTTGCCCTTTTTCGAGGGCTGGCACAGATTATGAACTGGCTGGTGCCAGGCTTGGTCCAGCCTGCATTAGCATTCATCATGTCTGAAAGAATCAATTGTCCACCTTAATGGACCAGTATCCACATATGTGGATGTGCTTATAAAGCGACTGGATGGAAATTCTTTTATACACTAAACAGGAAGAGCACCTACAGACCATTACCCTTAAAGGCTGGTACGTAATGGAGAAGCCCAAGTTACAAAAAGGGCACCTTATAACTTGGCTTATAGCAGGAGATCAAATTTCTGACTTGCACAGCAGTCCCGAGCAAACCCAGAGCAATGTAAAGCTCACTTGATTGTAAAGTGTCATCCATGTCCCAGCAGCTTCTTATTTTCATCACAGACCTGTTTTTGATGGTTCCTTGGATCAGACCATTCAGACAAATGCACACAATCACGCAAAAAAGAAAGTGCCCCCCTATCAATTTTGTTTTTTGTTTATCAGGACCTGATGTCATGAATTCGTTCCAAGACTCCAAATTTTTTATGTCGAAAAATATTTAAACCCATATAAGCAACCCTATAATGTAGCTAATACGATAAGCTGTTGGTTGGTTGGTTGTTTGGGTTTATTGTCATATCAGCAACATACTTGCTATATTTATGGCATAGACAAATATGGAAACTGTACATCATTATTTGTTTAGATCATTTGTTTTATATCAAGTCTGTCTAAAAAGTTCAGAATTTTAATTGGAGGAATCCTCTCGAACAAGACTTACAAGTTCTCAACCTTATAAAAGTCGTCTCTGATGGCAGAAATTATAGGACATTCCAACAAGATATGTTTTATTGTAAGGGTTGTAGTACAGAATTGACAGGGTGGTGTCGGTGGGTGAGGGCAGTATGACCAATTCGGCATCTGGTTATAATTGTCTGGTCTTGCCTATTTAAGAAGTCTCAGTTGTGTTTAACATTGATGTTGGGAGTTATTTCATGCCGTTTGTTTTTGGAAATTGCTGGACCAATCTTCTTGCCATTTTATTCTGCAGTAGTCTTTGATTTGTGGGTAGGCATCAGTTATTGGGATGTATCTCCAAGCAATCTCTTTGTTTTTCGCTTCCTTTGCCAAGCTATCTGCTTTCTCATTACCTTCTATACCACTATGACTGGGAATCCAGCAGTAGACAATGGAAACTCCTCAGGTGTAAAGCTCTTAAGCAGTTCTTGGATGACTGGGTGATCTGTTCTCATGGACTCAAGAGCTTGCATGCAGGATTTAGAGTCAGAGCAAATCACGCAGTGTTTATAGGGACTAATAATTATGTCTTCTGGCCAAGAGGAGCGCATGAGCCTCTGCTGTAAATATTGAGGCATGATGAGGGAGACGGATACTGCTGCAGTGGCCGTTGGTAAAAAACGCTGCACACACATGGGTCTCTGTTTTCGATCCGTCTGTAAAAATAAAGCTGTGTTTTGGAAAGCTGAGTCTGATTGAGTAGTATAATGATAAGTAATCAAGTGGTGACATAATCTGTTTTGAGGACTTTGTTACATTAAGTATTACATTCGGTTTCCTCAGAGTCCAGGGAGCAGGCAGAGGGGGCTTGGTGGGGCCTACCGGGATATTTAAAGTGGACAGTATGGGGCCAATTCTCAGGCCAAGGGATCTCAATAAGCTGTTTGATATTTTAAAAATTTTTACTGTTGTTAATAAATGAATACATTTTAATTTGTTAATGTAAAAAAAAATTTGTACTAATAGGGGAAAGTTTTCAAACACAAGTTTGAATAAACTGCAACGAACCAATGCTGCCCACAAGGGTGCCGACCATATTGTAAATAAGACAATATTTAAAAATGTTTAAAATTTTAAATTATTCTATATATGACATTATTGTATATATTTTAACATTTATTTTATGTAATTTTGCACTTTTTAATGTTTTAGGGGATTTGTATTTTTATGGGTTTTTAATATTTTTACTTCATAACATCATAAAGTTGCATAAAATTACAATAATTTAATTTTTTTCCCTATTTTTATTAACAAAAACCACCATCAATTAGAAAATGATGGAACTCAAACAACATAATTGGAGATTTTACTATAATTGCTATTCTGGCTGTTTACAAGCAGTAGATGAGTGATGTATGTACGAGGGATGTAACGATACACTCTACCCACAACGCGATGCGGTTCATGATACGATTTTTCCCGATTTTGTAAAACTTTTATTATTTCTCTTATAAAAATAAAATACTGTATTTGTGCTTATCTTTTATTTATCTAAATAATGAATGCCTTTTTATTTCTGAGGTAAGTACAAACTATGCAAAACAATGCTGCACATTTTCCTTTAAATTTTTAAAATTTAAAACAAATCCCACATTAAATACATAAAGGAATAATACAAATAAAGAAAGTATCCCTCATATAAATAAATTTAGCTGGAAAATTCAGAACCTGGCAACCCTGTAGGGACGTAAACCAGGCGAGGTGTATAGCGCCAGTGCCCTCTGCTGTTTAAAGTGAATCGATTTTTAACTGCCTTGTGGTGCATTGTTACATCCCTAGTATGCTCTGCCTAGTGTTTTATCGTATTAGTCAATAGTCAGATTTCAGCACTCCCTCTAGTTCAGAAAATTCAGAAAAAATGCGGGTCCCTGTAAAGTCATGAGCCTGAGGGGTCCCCTGACCCCACGTTAAGAACCACCATTGCAAACAACAACATCTAGAACAGACAGAATGCACATTACCTTTTTTATTTAGTGGACTGGGTGTTGCCGGTGAGGCAGGTGACTTTGGAATGACATCTGGTCTCGCAGTGACTGACCGGCGGGAAGCGTGCTTTTTAACAGGGGTGGCGGGATCCTTTTCTGGAGGAATGTTTGTCTCCTCACTGTTTTCTGTATTCATGTTTAGCTCTTGAGACTTGGATGAATCTAACAGAGAAAGATCAGAGAGAAAGAAAGTGTAAGAAGCAGAAAAACCTCCACACATGATAACTGCCTTCACATAACTACAGCATTTCAGTGCTTGGATGTTACAGAAGGAAGCTGTTATGGGGAATAAACACTCACACTGTCTTACAACGTAAAGCATTTTGTTTTCAGACTCAAATGAACTTGCTGGGCTGGTTAGCCCAAAAGTACAGCTAAATGAACTCCTTGATGATCCAGGCTCTACAAAAACTCTACAACATTAACTTCTTGGAGCTTAAATTCATGACAGGGCTTCAATTTCGAAATATTTTGTATCATAGGACATAATCTGGTGTAAAGAGTACAAAATGTACTAAGTACTATGATCTGAACACTGCTAATACTTCAAAAGTGGTTTGGTGAACACCAGGACAATCACCACCCATGATTTACCCAATCTTCAGGTTTAACCATAAATTAATTTGCATTGGCAGTTCTGGAGTGCAAACTGAAGTGATGGTAGCTCAGCAGTTAAGGTACTGGACTAATAATCAGCCAGTGTTGAGCCCCTTAACCCTCAATTGCTTAAATTGTATTTAGTCATAATTGTAAACCACTTTGGATGAAAGCACCACCTAAATGCCGTAAATGTAAAAAATTAATAATAACCAACAATGGCTGCATGGCAAGGCAGAGATTTAAACCCACAACATTCCAGTAGGTAACCCACAGCTCTACCCACTAGGCTACCACTGTCCCTTAATGACTTTAAAGTGCACATGGATTGACTGTTAAACAGAATCAATCAGACCATTAGCCAGAATGACCTAAAGCTGAGCTCATGACACCAATAATGATATTTTATAAACGATCTGCAGCTGTTTGTGATAGATGCTTCGACAGAGAACGTCTCACACTCCACTTCACTACCTCACATCACTTCTGACAGTGAATAACCTTCGCAAAAGCATCAACATCCCAGGTTCTCTTACCAAGACAGCAAGCCAATTCAGCAACCATGGGGTGAAAGGGTCATGCTCACAAAGCCACCATAAAATCAGAAAGAAAGGCAAAGTCAATGAATCGGAAGGCTGTAATATGCTTCTATGCTTTCTTTTAGGTGCATTCGAGAGCTGAGGAAAAAAACATGAGACAGTTCGTTTATTAGATCAATAGGTGGTTCTTCAACTAAAGCAGTGCAGTAAACAGACTGTTTCTTTAACGTTTATTTTTATTGAAGAAAAGTTTACATTAAATGTAATTACTATGGACGTAACAATGCACCACAAGACAGTTACAAATCGATGCACATGTGCCATGATTCGAATCGGTTATTAATTTAATTAATCAATATTCACTTTAAACAGCAGAAGGCACTGGCGCCATTCACCTCGCCTGGTTGACATCACTACAGGGTTGCCAGGTTCAGAATTTTCCAGCAAAATGTATTTATGTGAGGATACTTTCTTTATTTGTATTATTCATTTATTATTTATTTATTTATGTAATGTTGGATTTGTTTTAAAATTTCATTAGTTTTTTTTTACACAATAAGCATTATTTGGCATAGTTTGTACCTACCTCAGAAATAAAAGGGCATTCATTATTTAGATAATCAAAAGGTAAGCACAAATACAGTATTTTTTTAAGAGAAATTATAAAAGGAAACTTTGTCATAATTTGCCTTCAATTTCATTCAACGTATCGTGAACCCAGTATCGTGAACCGTATCGCATCGTGGGTAGAATGCATCGTTACATCCCTAGTAATTAATAATGGATTTTTGAAACTATAAGAGTCAATGGTGCCTGCACAAAGACAGCAGTAACAGAGATCAGTGCATGACTTTCCGTATCTGATACTAATCCCTGCGAGAACCAGCATCGTGCAGGTGAAAAGAAGTGGTTGGCTACTGAACGAATCGGAGGGGGTGTGCATTAGGTGCAGGGTAGGTGTCTGCAGCAGTAGTGGAGATACATCTGGGTAATTGGATACTACTGGATTGGGGGGAAAAAGGCCTCTCCGACACCCTGACAGCACTCTTTCCCATCTCTGTGCAGGCGCCATCAATCAGCCAGCAGAGGCCGTAATTGCATTAGTTATGAGAGAGTCCCTATCCGGCTTTTAATATCCCACCCCTATCAGGACAACAGGCCAATCGTGTTCCTGACCAGCCCAAATCTGGGTTACCGAAATCATCATGCTTGCCTAGTACATACGTCACCCAAAAAATTATTACAGAATAAATTCATTAATAAAATGGAATAAAACAAACACACAAACTATAGTGCTTGGGCAGCCTAGTGGATTTTAAACTCTTAGACCACTTGAAGTAGTTAGTTTCACCTCTCCAGCAGAACGGTTACAACCTATGTAAGTAAAACTGTAAGTTTTACTTCCACCGTATGTTATTGACTGATTCTTCGGTTGGTTGAATCTGTGTTGACGTGCCTTGCCAAATTTCAGTCTGTAAACAACAGGCAACCATGCAGAACTGATCAAATTAAGATTTCAGCACAGCCCCGTCAGGATAAATGTCCAATCACGTTCTTTTAAAAACAGCAAGGAGACAAATGGGAAGTCGGAAACGGTAGTGAATGCTGTCAGAGAAATCAAAGATGGGAAGGGGAAAAGAGCCACTGAGAGAAAGACACTGGGTGAACTGGGAGTGAATTAAGTTGCATCTCATTTGTGTAGTACAGAGAGGCCAACGAATTACCTCATCCTCCACCCCACACCCCTTCTGTCAATACGACGGCTGGGTGATGTAAAGGGGAAGGGTGCCCCTCGTGTGAAAGGGGCGGAGGAATTCACATGAAGAGACTAGCTGAAGGCCCAGAGTGAAAAATTCACATGAACAGACTAGTCAGAGTGAACACTCGCTACTGGATCAGAGCCCGAGAGAGATTGAGGGAGTTTCCAAAGTTTGTTCTCACTGATTGGTTCATTTTAATCATATTTTTAATTATAAACAGCAGTTCCATCGTACAATAAAATTCTTAATTGCTTGTCTACTGAACTTCAATAATAAAGTACATACACTGATCATAACATTAAAACCACCTCCTCGTTTCTACACTTACTGTCCATTTTATCAGCTCCACTTACCATATAGAAGCACTTTGTAGTTCTACAATTACTGACTGTAGTCCATCTGTTTCTCTGCATGCTTTGTTAGCCCCCTTTTATGCTGTTCTTCAATGGTCAGGACTCTCCCAGGACCACTACAGAGCAGGTAATATTTAGGTGTTGTCCCTGCTGGACAGAGAATAGTCCACCAACCAAAATCATAGCATAAAAGGGGGCTAACAAAGCATTCTGAGAAACAGATGGACGACAGTCATTAATTGTAGAACTACAAAGTGCTTCTATATGGTAGGTGTAGCTGATAACATGGACAGTGAGTGTAGAAACAAGGAGGTGGTTTTAATGTTATGGCTGATTATACCATGACAGCATATTAAATATACATATATACAGTGTATCACAAAAGTGAGTACACCCCTCACATTTCTGCAGATATTTAAGTATATCTTTTCATGGGACAACACTGACAAAATGACACTTTGACACAATGAAAAGTAGTCTGTGTGCAGCTTATATAACAGTGTAAATTTATTCTTCCCTCAAAATAACTCAATATACAGCCATTAATGTCTAAACCACCGGCAACAAAAGTGAGTACACCCCTTAGTGAAAGTTCCTGAAGTGTCAATATTTTGTGTGGCCACCATTATTTCCCAGAACTGCCTTAACTTTCCTGGGCATGGAGTTTACCAGAGCTTCACAGGTTGCCACTGGAATGCTTTTCCACTCCTCCATGACGACATCACGGAGCTGGCGGATATTCGAGACTTTGCGCTCCTCCACCTTCCGCTTGAGGATGCCCCAAAGATGTTCTTTTGGGTTTAGGTCTGGAGACATGCTTGGCCAGTCCATCACCTTTACCCTCAGCCTCTTCAGTAAAGCAGTGGTCGTCTTAGAGGTGTGTTTGGGGTCATTATCATGCTGGAACACTGCCCTGCGACCCAGTTTCCGGAGGGAGGGGATCATGCTCTGCTTCAGTATTTCACAGTACATATTGGAGTTCATGTGTCCCTCAATGAAATGTAACTCCCCAACACCTGCTGCACTCATGCAGCCCCAGACCATGGCATTCCCACCACCATGCTTGACTGTAGGCATGACGCACTTATCTTTGTACTCCTCACCTGATTGCCGCCACACATGCTTGAGACCATCTGAACCAAACAAATTAATCTTGGTCTCATCAGACCATAGGACATGGTTCCAGTAATCCATGTCCTTTGTTGACATGTCTTCAGCAAACTGTTTGCAGGCTTTCTTGTGTAGAGACTTCAGAAGAGGCTTCCTTCTGGGGTGACAGCCATGCAGACCAATTTGATGTAGTGTGCGGCGTATGGTCTGAGCACTGACAGGCTGACCCCCCACCTTTTCAATCTCTGCAGCAATGCTGACAGCACTCCTGCACCTATCTTTCAAAGACAGCAGTTGGATGTGACGCTGAGCACGTGCACTCAGCTTCTTTGGACGACCAACGCGAGGTCTGTTCTGAGTGGACCCTGCTCTTTTAAAACGCTGGATAATCTTGGCCACTGTGCTGCAGCTCAGTTTCAGGGTGTTGGCAATCTTCTTGTAGCCTTGGCCATCTTCATGTAGCGCAACAATTCGTCTTTTAAGATCCTCAGAGAGTTCTTTGCCATGAGGTGCCATGTTGGAACTTTCAGTGACCAGTATGAGAGAGTGTGAGAGCTGTACTACTAAATTGAACACACCTGCTCCCTATGCACACCTGAGACCTAGTAACACTAACAAATCACATGACATTTTGGAGGGAAAATGACAAGCAGTGCTCAATTTGGACATTTAGGGGTGTAGTCTCTTAGGGGTGTACTCACTTTTGTTGCCGGTGGTTTAGACATTAATGGCTGTATATTGAGTTATTTTGAGGGAAGAGTAAATTTACACTGTTATATAAGCTGCACACAGACTACTTTTCATTGTGTCAAAGTGTCATTTTGTCAGTGTTGTCCCATGAAAAGATATACTTAAATATCTGCAGAAATGTGAGGGGTGTACTCACTTTTGTGATACACTGTACATATAAATACATATAAATACATATATATATATATATATATATATATATATATATATATACATATATAGCGTCGTAGTGATGCACTTGCTTAATAAAGAAATAAATACACGCTATATTCACAAATTGTCGGGAGCATTTAACACTTTATTACTTTTTCTGTTACGGTACTGAATAGCGGACAGCTAGAGTCATCGCGTTGGCCAAGCATGCTATTCCATGAACTATGGAAGCCCCAAAGGGTCAAAACACACTCACTTCGTGTAGAAACGTCCATCAAACCATTGTCACGATAAAACCACAGAAAAGTCTGTTACAATAACTACGCCTTATCCCACCTGAAGCACCGCTGATCTATAATGTTTGCTGATGGAGAAATTTTAACCTACAATCTGACATATATACGAAGTCAAGGGTCTCTGCTGGATAGTATTACTGCCTAGTATGTGAGTGAATAAAACTCCCTTACAGTTTTCTCTTGTCCCAGCAGTTTTTAACATAAGTACATTTAGCATAAAATGTGTTCACCATTTTAATTGTGACATTTCACTTAAAAATCCTTGTTTTGTATAACATTTACACAGATTTTTTTTAATGTGATTAATCGCGATTAACTATATGAAATTCTGAGATTAATCGCGATTTAAATTTTTAATTGTTTGACAGCCCTAATATATATATATATATATATAAATACAATCATTACTTTACTTCCCAACACTTCTAGGCATTTAACAGAAGAACTTTGTAAGACCATGTTAACTGTTTCTGGCATTTTGTCCATTTTCTAGATGTGCTACAACCAGCAAAGCTTATTTCCAGAACTAACCTACCCACATGACCACCACCCTCCACTCCGAGACAGGTCATTAGTAAACAACAGCCAAATCACAACATACAAGATGTAAACACCAAACATGTAATTACACAGAGTGCTGAGAGCTTTTAAAAACAGTGATTTGGTTCGTAGCTCCACCCTGGAGTCCAGCGAGATCCCTAGAATAAAAGAGCTGATTACAGGTTGTACATGAACACACCCGACCACAAAACTTAGTTATTCAGTAATTAACCACAGGAATCCAGTAACATGACCCTTACACTTACCTAAACAATCAGACATCAGAACTTATGAACTTAGAACATCAGAACTCACAACATATGGGGAAAATACACTATATTGCCAAAAGTATTCTCTCACCCATCCAAATCATTAAATTCAGGTGTTCCTATCACTTCCATGGCTACAGGTGTATAAAACCAAGCACCTCAGCATGCAGACTGCTTCTACAAACATTTGTGAAAGAATGGGTCACTCTCAGGAGCTCAGTGAATTCCAGGGTGGTACCGTGATAGGATGCCACCTGTGCAACAAGTCCAGTCGTGAAATTTCCTCACTACTAAATATTCCACAGTCAACTGTCAGTGGTATTATAACAAAGTGGAAGTGATTGGGAACGACAGCAACTCAGCCACTAAGTGGTAGGTCACGTAAAACGACAGAGCGGGGTCAGCGGGTGCTGAGGCGCATAGTGCGCAGAGGTCGCCAACTTTCTGCAGAGTCAATCGCTACAGACCTCCAAACTTCATGTGACCTTCAGATTAGCTCAAGAACAGTGCGTAGAGAGCTTCATGGAATGGGTTTCCATGGCCGAGCAGCTGCATCCAAGCCTTACATCACCAAGCGCAGTGCAAAGCGTGTGGGGTTGTTTTTCAGGAGTTGGGCTCGGCCCCTTAGTTCCAGTGAAAGGAACTCTTAATGCTTCAGCATACCAAGAGATTTGAGACAATTTCATGCTCCAAACTTTGTGTGAACAGTTTGGGGATGGCCCCTTCCTGTTCCAACATGACTGCGCACCAGTGCACAAAGCAAGGTCCATAAAGACATGGATGAGCGAGTTTGGTGTGAAAGAACTTGACTGGCCTGGACAGAGTCCTGACCTCAACCTGAACTAAACAGGGAAAGGCTGCATGTTAAACTCTGCACATGTGTTTTCTTTTACATCATGCACCCAATATAAAAGACCTAATAACGTCTTTGGGGTATTTTGGGGTCACCGCAAGAACATTTTGGTTTGCATACCAGATTTGGCACAGTTTTACGCTGCATTTGAAAAAATACTAAACTGGTTCTACTCACCGTTTATCCTAATGTTCCACATTACTGCCACGTGGATACACATTTAAAGTTATATATTGACTGGCTCTAATATTAGCACTATGCTGAATGTCTGAAGTCTGACCAGCCAATGGTAAGATTTTTCTACTTGTAGACCTCTCTTAAAATACACAGCTTGTGAATTCCCCTCCGTGTTCTGCTAAGAATACACAGCTAAGTCTGACATGAGGTACAGCTGCCGAAGTCTAAAATTAAACCCAGTCATGACGCCATGACATCAGAAGACCTGTGGGCATGACTAAAAGAGACAAGGAGGAGAAAAAAAAGATAGAAACAGGAAAGGGCCGTTTATAGAGTCAGATTATCAGGCTTTGTAGGCCATGTGAAGGAACCAGATTCACCAGTTTTCAGCTTCTCAGTGGAACGCTGTGGTTTTGCATCCCAATGTTTAATCTACTCATGGAATGCATTGACATGCACACTAACACTCCAGTCATAAATAGATTTCAGCAGTTAATGCAATGAATTGTGCAAATGGTTATTCTATGTGTTGTCCATTCTTTGGAAAGCCAAAAATATCTCCTTAGCGATGTAAGACTCATCACAAGTTATTGCAAACATTTAATTAGGTTTATTTGTCTTTGTTGTCTTCATCTTAAATAAATCGGAAGATCGGAGATGTTTAAATGACAAAAATTGAAAAAAAAAAATCAGTTGATGGACAAATACTATTTCACTGGTGCAATTACGACCTCTGCTGGCTGATTGGTGGCACATGCACAGAGATGAGAAAAGAGTGCTCTCAGGGTGTGTCTCTCCGTACACAACGCTAAGCTGCACTGCACTCGGCAAAGTGTAAGTGATAAGATGCATACGGCATGCTGCCCACGTGTCGGACGAGGCGTGGGTTAACTTTGTTCTCCTCAGTCAGAGCAGAGATCGGCATTGGTGGAGAGGAAGCATGATGCAAGGGAGAAAAATGGGAGAAAATGCATAAAGAAAATTTTTTAAAAATCTTAAAATACCTTTTTCACTTTGTAGTTGGAATTTCTAATTCGGGACAGTGGTAGCCTAGTGGGTAGAGCTTTGGGATATCAACTGAAAGGTTGAGAGTTCGAATCCCAGCTCTGCCATGCAGCCACTGTTGGGCCCTTGAGCAAGGCCCTTAACCCTCTTTGCTCCAGGGGCGCCGTACAATGGCTGACTCTGCGCTCTGACCCCAACTTCCAAACAAGCTGAAGAAAGGATTTCATTGTACTGTACACGTGTATATGTATACATGACAAATAAAGGCGTTCTATTTCTATTCTATTCTAAGCTGGTCTTTGTTATTGAAGCCTAGACTGTCCAAAATTACCACACAGGTCTCAGATACAATCCACCGACATATGTGTCACATCATAAAAATGTGATATTTACAAGGACAGGAATTTTTTCCATAGTTTGCGTCCACAGACACAGAGAATGTTACTCACACCCCCTACATCATCGCACCCTCTGCAGGGTGTGTGGTCTGTATTTGTTTTTCTCTGTACTGAAGCAGCAGTAAGGTCCTCGAAAAGACAAAAAGAATTTAGAGTCGACGGCCTGTGATTTAAATGCTGCAGACATAACCATGCTAGTGTGCTTTCTCCATACACACTCAGACTTTGCAGCGTGATCAGAGCTACTGCCCTTCCCGTGTCTCTTTATTCATATAAATCATTGGTGTTTTATTCTTTGTACTACAACTCGCTTTCTCTTTTTAACTGATATTTACTGTACAAACTTTCAGAAAGAGACACAACAAACATACATGTGCTCAAACACAAACACGCGAACACAAATAGCATGATTGGTTGAAAACCACAGACTTCATTAACTCAAAGTACAGTCTGGCACTGGCCAATAATACAATATTTTACCTCTCTTTTAACTTTCCTTAATTACATTTTAAAGGTTTTGGCCAGGTTTCTGTACAGGTAAATGGTGATACTTGAGTAAGTTACAGTAGCGTTTCACTTTGACTGTATTCATTAGTATAAATAATGTTTAAAATTAGAGCTAGCTCGATACCACTTTATGTCCGATACCGCAAATTGAGTATCTGCCGATACCGATACCAATCCGAAACCGTCATTTCTCCTCTCAAACAACTAAACAGTAAAGCACCATCGTTAAACTAGCTATCTAAATAACAATGCTCAGAGTGTGAAACAAATATTCTACAGGAATAAATACAGAACCTACAACATCACACTTATACAAAACTGCTGTTTTTATTTGAACTTTTACACACAGAACATTTAGCAGCATTTTTGGTTTCACTTATGTTCGAGCTGTTGTTCACGTGACATCTCGCTCTACGGCGTGTCGTCCAAAGTGTCTACAATTGGAAGATGTGGATGTCAATTAAATGCTATGGACCAATTAGAACTGATGCAGAGTTGAGATATTCTGTTAAAGTTCTAAAAAAGTCACATTTTTAGATTATTAAACCCTGCTGGATTTTAAAAAGGACATCTGTGGCTAAACGGTAAACGGTGTAGTTTGTTTTATTTCATAACACTAATGGATTAATAGTTGAGGATGTGAGATATCTCCAAGGCAGGACAAGATAGGTTTTCATTATCTCAGGTGAGTGATTTATCATTTATAAAGTGATAAAGTGATTTTTATTGTGTTTAAACAGTGTTTTAGATGTGGCAGTAGTAGATGATTTTTTAAATGCTAAAAGTTTAAGTAAATCAGTGTGTTTTAATTTCTGAATGGCTGTTGCGGATGAGTTGTAGATCAGTGGCACATGTTAATGATGTCATCAAGATGCACCGGATTACACGTTTTTTTTCCTTCCGATATCCGTTGCAGTGCTTTGAGCCAATATCGGACCGCTACCGATACAGAGCATCGGATCAATGCCAGCCCTATTTAAAATCAAGTCTGATGAAAAATGATCATTAAAGAGATCATTATAATAAAATGTATAAAATTGGAAAGTAGTATTTGTTTTAATTGACATATCAGTATCTATAACTACATTCATGACATTTACTGTTTATGCATGTTAAACTAATCATGTTTGGAAGTGACACTAGGAACTGTATCCACAGTATGAAGGTGGGGGAATAATTACTTTGGGCTTCACACATCATCTGTAAAAACATAAATTAAGCAAAGAGAAAATACAGTCATTTAAAAGTTTTATCAGGACAAGCATACTTGCATTGGGCCACAAATCTTCTGTTTTGACCTGCATCCAAAATTTTAGGAGGTTTTTTGAAATAAAGTCAATTAGAAGATCAGTTGTAGCTTTGGAAAATTGGGCAACAGGAATGGTTCATTATTAAACCCCACATATTATAGTCCTCACATTTAAAAACTGGAAAATATTCCATACACACTAGGGATGTAACGATGCACCACAAGACAGTTAAAAATCGATTCACATGTGTAACGATTCAAATCGGTTTAAATGTATAATGAATCGATATTCACTTTAAACAGCAGAAGGCACTGGCGCTATTCACCTTGCCTGGTTGACAGCACTACAGGTTTGCCAGGTTCAGAATTTTCCAGCCAATTGTATTTATGTGAGGATACTTTCTTTATTTGTATTATTCATTTATTTATTTAATGTGGGATTTGTTGTAAAATTTCAGGGGGTTTTTTACACAAAAAGGGAAATGTGGAGCATTGTTTTGCATAGTTTGTACCTACTTCAGAAATAAAAGGACATTCATTATTTAAATAAATAAAAGATAATCAAATACAAAAAAATCGTATCGTGAACCCAGTATCGTGAATCGCATCTCATCGTGGATGTGAGTGTATTGTTACATCCCTAATACACAATAAATAATAGGATCAATTTGCAAACTTAAAAAAGAAAACTTAAGCGGAACTTATTTCTGATTTAATACCTTTCAGCTTTTACCGCTTCTGCTGATTACTACAAAATTCCTAATAGCTTGATTTTGCAAATGATTTTGCATCCTAAACCACATCCTATTTGCTGCATAGTGTGTAGCTATACTATTTAAAGTGCTCATCAAAGACACACAAGACATCAGCGTGTAATTTGGGACGCACTCATTGTAGCTGCTGACATTAGCTCTACACCTTCATACCTTCATTTACTGCTACCTTCTTCTTTTTCATCCTTTTTGTTACTGATAAGCCTGGCTTCACCTCCTTAGGCTGGAAGAGTGGGCCTGAAGGGCTTTTCTGGTTTACCTATTGGACTCTTTGAGATCTAGTCATTTCCCATTTGAGGCCCACTGAAGCCCAGGCATTAGTTTTCTTAAGGCAAAAGTTAAAAAGTCCTCACATTGATCAAAACACACACATACTTCATATATATATATAGTTATGACTGACTTGCACATTGATAGATGTATTTTGTTAAATTATATCTAAAGAACCACCACTTGTTATCTGACGAGCAACATCATCCATTTAATACAACATAACCACAGCAAGTCAACGTGTACAACATACACAATTAGATCAGGTTGTTGTTATTACATTAGTGTTGTTTCGAAGTTCCTCACCACTGCATTGACTGCTTCATTTTAAAGAATTTAAGCACAAGCTGCATGCTGGTGTTAAGTTCATGAAGGCTCAATCAACTGTGGAGCTAAATTATGTCATTGCAAAGAACTGGCAGAAATAAGGTGGCAGGAGGCACTCAGCAGGCTGTAGAGAGAAATCTGTTCCCAGTTAGTTCATCTCTTCTGTGTGATTTATGCAAACAGTTTGTACTGTAGTCCTTTTCATGCACGTATAAGCTCCGTCATCCATCCGTCCATTATTTTTGTGTAATTCAGGTCAAATCCCAACCAAGTCAGTGCAAGGCTTTAGGTTTTTTTTTTTCCATTGTAACCTATTATTTTGGAAGCACCTAAACAGTGCACTTACCTAATAAGAACAACTAATACATATAGCTTGTGCTTTTGATCTTCATAAAAAAAGCTCCCGTACCCAATTAGGTGGTAAAAAGCTACTACTGTTCTGATACATGAAAGTCCAGGGATTTTTCTTCACATTTCACACATAGCGATCGAGAGCCGAGTTTCGATCGCCGAGTGAACGCAGAGTTGCTCCCGAACCAGCAAATCTAGCGCCGACCAGTCGGTGAGCGAAAATCAGGGCAAAAATCATGTAGTGTGAACTAGGCATAAGCTGCACTTCAAGAAGAGTCAGGTGCTAGCATTTGGTGGCTATAATGCAGTTGGGATGACCGAGGATGATTATATTGTACTATTAGAAACGTTAAATAGCATAGTATTGTCAATGCTAATTATTAGCTTCAGGAAGCAGAAAAAGTCTTTCACAATAATTTGATTTTAGCGTTTAACCAATCATTATTTCAAAAATGAAACCCAGAGGGTAAAAAAAATCTAACACCTTGTTCTTGTACCTGGCATCCTGAGTAAAGTGTAATTCTTCTTCAAGCAAAGCTAGCAAAGTCAGGTTTTTGGGTGCTGCTGGACCAAAAGGCTAACAGTATTAAAGTCAGACATGACTAAAGGCCGATTTTTAATTTAATAAAGCAAATTTATATTCTTAATCTCATCATTGAATTAAAAATATACGAAGGATCTTCAAAAAGTTTCCGCACTTGTATATTTTCGATGGAAACGCTGAGGCTGGGAGGTGTAGTAATTGGTCGCGTCTAAGAGACTGAGAGAATCTGGATTTAGCACCACCTGATTTTCACCTATTTGGACACTGAAAGAAGTTTTAAGGGGAAGAAGATAGTCATGTGATGATGATGTGAAAGCAGCGGTACATCAGTGGCTACACGCTCAACCAAAAACATTTTTGCTCATGTCATTAAAAAGTTGGGAAAAATGCAACACAAAGGGAGGTGACTTTGTAGAAAAGTGATTAATTTGTTAATAAATACATTTTATTTTAAAGTGTGGAAACTTTTTGAAGAACCCTCGTATTTTGAACAACCTTAAGCAATATACCAAACTCAACAAGCAGGACGAGTAGAATCAACTGAGAACAATATATAGTCAACAGGCAGCCGGCTGCTTTACACCAGACACAAAAAGACTGCAAACTTCTTAGGAATGTGGCAAAAGATGGTCTGGTATGTGTGACAGAACAGCATCTCACCCTGAAAACACTGGTCTCAGCTGTTACTGGGTTAATACTTAAGACAAAGACACCAGTAAGTCTAAGCAAGAGAGGTTTGGAACAATGTTGTTTTTGGACAAGACGGCAATCTGAGCCAAGTGGTAAAGTGTTTAGGTGAAATCATGTGCTTTAGCATGACCCAGAAAAACAAATATACACACTGATCAGCCATAACATTAAAACCACCTCCTTGTTTCTACACTCACTGTCCATTTTATCAGCTTCACTTACCATATAGGAGCACTTTGTAGTTCTACAATTACTGACTGTAGTCCATCTGTTTCTCTGCATGCTTTATTAGCCCCCTTTTACCCTGTTCTTCAATGGTCAGGACCCCCACATGACCACTACAGAGCAGGTATTATTTGGGTGGTTGGTCATTCTCAGCACTGCAGTGACACTGACGTGGTGGTGTGTTAGTGTGTGTTGTGCTGGTATGAGTGAATAAGACACAGCAATGCTGATGGAGTTTTTAAACACCTCACTGTCACTGCTGGACTGAAAATAGTCCACCAACCAAAAATATCCAGCCAACAGCACCCCGTGGGCAGCGTCCTGTGACCGCTGATGAAGGTCTAGAAGATGACCGACTCAAACAGCAGCAATAGATGAGCGATCATCTCTGACTTTACATCTACAAGGTGGACCAACTAGGTAGCAGTGTCTAATAAAGTGGACAGTGAGTGGACACGGTATTTAAAAACTCCAGCAGCGCTGCTGTGTCTGATCCACTCATACCAGCACAACACACACTAACACACCACCACCATGTCATTGTCACTGCAGTGCTGAGAATCATCCACCACCTAAATAATACCTGCATAAGAACTGGAGCTGATAAAATGGACAGTGAGTGTAGAAACAAGGAGGTGGTTTTAATGTTATGGCTGATGAGTTCTTCATTATGCAGTGATGCATCGATTCCATCAAGTTTACTGCATAAATTCAGACAGACAAGTGAAAAATGCTGATTCATTCAGTCATTAGTCAATGTCTAAAATTAAGAACACAGCATCTTTCATTCTGTGCCCTTAATGACCACAATTTTCTAGCTTTGGGGGTCACTTGTCAGTGAGCTAGATCACCAGAAATGTACTCCATCAGTCTGTACATGTAAAAACGGGACAGTGCAAAAGTCAGGGACACTCCTTACTTGCTACTTCTCCAAGTACATCAAACCCCAACACTGCCAGGTTGCCCCTGTTGGGAACTTGTCCAAGGCCCCTAACCATCAATTGCTTAGACCAGTGGTTCTCAAACTTTTTAGACCAAGTACCACCCATTATCAAACCAAAAGTTCCAAGTACCACCTATGTTTCTCATCACAGAACCACATATGGCACACATTAATTAGGTGTGTGTGTGTACTGTATATATTAGTGATGGGAATTATGGCTTCTTGAAGGGAGTCGGATCTTTTGGCTCGGTTCCTTTTAAAGAGCCGTTCAAAAAATGGCTCTTCGTTCTTCGGAGGCGCTACTAGGTAAACTATAAGACACCCCCGATATTAATATAAAATGTTGCTACCTTGCCTTAAATGTATTTCTAATTCAACAACACTTAAATGAGAAAAAAAGATTTATTTCAAAAGGAAAAAAAACCCACAGGGAAGAGACATACTGTGGTTGCATTTCATTAAGTTTCAGAAAAATCCTCTTTTGTGCAGAGATGCGATTGTTTGTTTCTGCTTTAAAACATAAGCACAATGAAAAAACCAGATTGAACACAATTAAACAAGTTTATAGTTTATTTCTCAATTATTTGTCATTATACTACTAGCTCTAGCTCTGTCTCTCTGTGTGTGTGTGTGTATGAGTATGCATGCGTGCGAGTGTGTGTTTATGTGTGTAGTGTTAGTGTATGTGAATGTAAGTGTGTGTGTTGTGTGTGTGTGTGTGTGTGTGTCTCGCTCGCTCTCCGTGATACTGAAAGTGCAGCTCTTATTACGAGTTATGATTAATTCGCTCTACTGATGCGAAGCTGAATGGGTTGATTACAGTCGATAAGAACCGGAATCGGATCGTTCACAAACGACTCATCACTAGTATATATGCAGTTACCACTGACCATTACAGTGAGTGCGCCTGTTTAGCGGAGCAGCCTGGTGATGTCAGGAACGAGATCAGTGAGATTCAAACGCAGCTCTGGCTCTGACAAAAGCGTTTCGGAAATTTCGAGATGGAAACCGCGAACTTGAAGTATAGACGTAATGAAGTACGGTGTCTGCGTAGCCCCGAATATTTTTAAAAACACATTCGTTTTAATTAAACTGATTTTATTAAAACAGAATTATAAGAACTTTGAAACAGATTTTATTAGTAATTTACACATTTTGTTTCATATTTTTTTATTTATAATTATTAAATTATTTATTTTTTCGGTGCATGTAATTACTTTTCCGAGATTATCTGGCGTACCACCTCGTGGTGCTTCACGTACCACAGTTTGAGAACCACTGGCTTAGACTGTATACCGTCAGTCGCTACTGATAAAAGTGTCCGCTAAATGCTGAAAATGTAAATGTCATGTAAAATAGGGTTAAGGTTGAACTAGTGACTAAAAGGACGCTGGTTCAAGCCCCAAAACTGTCAGGTTTCCACTGTTGGGCCCTTGAGCAAGACCCTTTGCACTGAATAGGTTACAAGTATGCCTGGCTATGTATTATGTTGCCAGCTAAATGCTGTAAATGTAAATATTTATGGGCATGTTCTATAGACGTATAGACTATAACGATTAACCACGGGTAACCAACCACTAACCAACAAAAAAAGTATTTGTACTATTAATGATTTGATAAAAAATGCCATTTCAATTCATTTCCAGCAGCTGACGCTTTACTCCAATTATGAGCGAAGCTACAGTCTGAACAGACTATAGTGATGTGAATGTTTTGCACCATGCTGGTGTGTTAGTGTGTGTTGTGCTGGTATGAGTGAATCAGACACAGCAGCGCTGCTGGAGTTTTTAAATACCGTGTCCACTCACTGTCCACTCTATTAGACACTCCTACCTAGTTGGTCCACCTTGTAGATGTAAAGTCAGAGACGATCGCTCATCTATTGCTGCTGTTTGAGTTGGTCATCTCCTTTTTTTTTTTATATTTTTGTTTATACATTTTCTCTCTTTTTCCAATTGCTCCTCTCCACCAATGACGATCCCTGCTCTGATTGAGGAGAACGAAGCTAACCCACGCCCCCTCCGACACGTGGGCAGCATGCCGTACGCATCTTATCACCTGCACATTGACGAGTGCGGTGCAGATCAGCGTTGTGTACGGAGAGACACACCCCGAGAGCACTCTTTTCTCGTCTCTGTGCAGGCGCCACCAATCAGCCAGCAGTCATGAGAGAGAGACCCCATCCGGCTTAGTCTCGCGCTTATCTGAACAACAGGCCAATCGTTGTTCATGTGGCCGCTCAGCCTTAGACGGCAGGCAGAGCTGAGAGTCGATACGATGTATTCGAGAGCCAGCTCTGGTTCCAGCGTGTGTTCCTGCTGCGCCACCTGAGCGACCTTCATCAGTGGTCACAGGACGCTGCCCACGGGGCGCTGTTGGGTGGATATATTTGGTTGGTGGACTATTCTCAGTCCAGCAGTGACAGTGAGGTGTTTAAAAACTCCTTATCCACTCATACCAGCACAACACACACTAACACACTACCACCATGTCAGTGTCACAGCAGTGCTGAGAATGATCCACCACCCAAATAATACCTGCTCTATAGTGGTCCTGGGAGAGTCCTGATCATTGAAGAACAGCATGAAAGGAGGCTAACAAAGCATGCAGAGAAACAGATGGACTACTGTCAGTAATTGTAGAACTACAAAGTGCTCCTATATGGTAAGTGGAGCTGATAAAATGGACAGTGAGAGAAGAAACAAGGAGGTGGTTTTAATGTTATGGCTGATCGGTGTATGTCTAAAGCTTAATGGCTAGGCACAAGGCTTGAGTATCTCACACACAAACACTTGATGAGAAAGTAGATGAAGGTCAAAAAGTCCTGCACAAAGCAGTATATCTATTTAAAGCATAGCCAGAACATGGTGGATGCATAATTCATTACTAGTGACTATCAGAAAGATTCACTGCCTTAGTTACTCTTTTTCTCATACTCGAAAGAGCGCTGATGTCTCTCCCATCAATAGTTTATTATTTTGTACTGCTCTTGACAGATGCTTGTGCCTCCCAGGTTGAGCTCCCTGATTTAAGGTATGCAGTATTGCAATACAAAGTGGAACACTGTGCTACCGGTTTAAACCAGGATGGGTGCAGCATTTTCTTACAAAGCTCCACAGCTTTGGAATAATCTCCCTGCCTCTGTTCGGGACTCGGACACAGTCTCAATGCTCAAGTCTAGACTGAAAATATATTTATTTACTCAGGCTTTTGATTAGTCTTTTCAAACTAGGGGTGTGTGGTTCCGGTCCTGGATGTCTGGGGTCTGGCTGCGCCTGGTTTCTGACCTCTAGGACTGGAGCTGCCCACCCCGAATAAAGACAAAGGTGCAGAGCTTGGGGGTTCTTGGTCATAGAAACTTGTGGTGATCAGGGATGTTGGGTTGCTGTCGTTCTGCCTCTCTTGTCCGATCACTCAGGTTTGGGGGGCTGGGCGCTGATGTCCTGTGAAAGCCTTCATGACTTCGTTACCTGCTCTCTCTCCCTTGTAGTTATGCTGTAATAATTAGAGGTGCCAGAGTCTAAAGCTAATCTCTGCAAAACTGACATTTTATTCTTAATGATTTCACATTTCAACTACATCTTCTGTTGTTTTACCCCGAGGTTAAAGACTACAAGTTGAGACTGCTGTGCCAGCAATGCTGCTCCTGCTAGATGTGACGCAACCTGGCTTGTTTGCACAAAAAATTTCAAGAAATCACTACGGACTTTATTACAGACAAATAATGAAGAACTCTAATTATTTTTTACTATTTATAACGTTTAGTTTCATTAAATTTTGTTTGTGTTTTTACTTGCCACTGTTGCCCTCGGCTTGCTCAACAGGGGTTTTTGGTCTGTTGGTCCTGGATTTTGTAAAGTTGCTTTGAGACAATGTTCATTTTAAAAAGTGCTATATAATTAAATCTGACTTGACTTGATTTGACTATTTGTGCACCAACAGTACCGGTAAGTATTGGGACATATCCAAAGATATTAAATCAGGGTCACAATAGGTCTGTTCCTAAAACAATGTGCCCAAGGTAGTCTTTCCTACTGGACAGAGCACCAGTCCATCAGAAATCCATTAGCAGTCCATCACAGGTTAACACACACTACCTTACTTATTTTCATTCACTAACACCTAGGGGCTAGCCAGTCCACCAAATAGCATTTTTTAGTAGATACGAGAAAACCCAGATCCCAAGGGCTGTGCAAAACCTACTATACTTGCCATACTATACAGTCTAGTTTACATTACATTTACATTTTTGGCATTTAGCAGACGCTCCTATCCAAAGCGACTTACAGAAAGGGAAGCGTGGAGGAGGCTTGCTGATGTTTTGAGGTTGATTGGTTGGCTCTGGCACGATGGAAACAAGATTGTTTAGGTGATTTGGAGAAACACGAGCCTGTAATTAAAGGGAACACCATGTGTCCCGAGAAGCATGGAAGAGGCTCACTGATGTTTTGGGGTTGATTGGTTGGCTCTGGCACGATGGAAACAAGATTGTTTAGGTGATTTGGAGAGACATGAGCCTAGATGTGTACTGAGAAGCATGGAGGAGGCTCACAGCTGTTTTGGGGTTGATTCATTGGCTCTGGCATGATTGAAACAAAAGATTATTTAGAAGATTTGGAGAGACATGAGCCTGTAATTAAAGGGAACACCATGTGTACTGAGAAGCTTGGAAGAGGCTCACTGATGTTTTGGGGATGATTAGTTAACTCTGACACTGTGGGTGTTGAATATGTACAAATTATGATGGATTTGGAGAAGAATGTACAGCACAGTGTAGGAAAGCTCTGAGTCAAACGTGGGTCATGGTTTCTCCAGCAGAAGAACAACCAATAACATTCCAGAATGATACCATTCCAAGAACTAATGGGTAGAAAATATTGGACAGTTCAGAAGTGGGTTGTTATGAGTTCCGTTTTCAATCCCACTGCTTGTTTGAGGAAAGATCTGAAACTCTCACAGCTGTGAGAAGGTTCTAATCTTCTAATGATAGAATATTAGATGACAAACATGCCAGGGATGTCTGGACTGTGCCACTTTCTTTCCTTAAGTAGAATGAGTTTGCAGAATCTCCTAGCCTGAATAAAAGCCAAAGTATCCACCCAAATGGCCCCTCAAGCGTGAGGAAGGAAACAGTTCTCAGGTCCACATAAAAGGCTGCAGAGTAATGCATTATGCAGAAAGTGTACCATCCCAGAAATACCATTGCAGCAGCTTGTCTGTGGTATAAACGAGGGTGGGGGCTTTTTTAAAAACAGACACTGTAATACATTTAAATCAACCACGATCAACCTTTTTCCCAGTCTGCTCCTGTATTTAGGGGTCGTCAAGTCAAATGTATTCATATAGGGCTTTTTACAATAGACATTGTCTCAAAGCAACTTTACAAAATCCAGGACCAACAGATACAAAAACCCCTGATGAGCAAGCCGAGGGTGACAGTGGCAAGGAAAACTCCCTTAAAATGACAGGAAGAACACTCAGCAGGGCCCATCCTTCTTGGGTGGTCTAGATTACAGGGTCGTCACAGGGGATCATTCTGATCCGCATACCTAAACTGGCACAGTTTTTACACCAGACACCCTTCCTGACACAACCCTCCTTAAGAGCCCCCTTCAATTCCCATCAGACATAGCCACGTCTGTGTATATGCCCAAAGCCGCCACCCCTCCCAATCCCGGATCTCAGGAGACTAAAAAAGTCATATCTCGATATGCTTTTGAGAAGTGGCGATATACTGTACAATACGGTATAATGTAAACTTAAAGTACAGTGGCAGACCACTGCCCGTATTTTAGCTTATTTTGTTCACAAGTTATATTAAAAACATATACAGTGTATCACAAAAGTGAGTACACCCCTCACATTTCTGCAGATATTTAAGTATATCTTTTCATGGGACAACACTGACAAAATGACACTTTGACACAATGAAAAGTAGTCTGTGTGCAGCTTATATAACAGTGTAAATTTATTCTTCCCTTAAAATAACTCAATATACAGCCATTAATGTCTAAACCACCGGCAACAAAAGTGAGTACACCCCTAAGAGACTACACCTCTAAATGTCCAAATTGAGCACTGCTTGTCATTTTCCCTCCAAAATGTCATGTGACTCGTTAGTGTTACTAGGTCTCAGGTGTGCATAGGGAGCAGGTGTGTTCAGTTTAGTAGTACAGCTCTCACACTCTCTCATACTGGTCACTGAAAGTTCCAACATGGCACCTCATGGCAAAGAACTCTCTGAGGATCCTAAAAGACGAATTGTTGCGCTACATGAAGATGGCCAAGGCTACAAGAAGATTGCCAACACCCTGAAACTGAGCTGCAGCACAGTGGCCAAGATCATCCAGCGTTTTTAAAGAGCAGGGTCCACTCAGAACAGACCTCGCATTGGTCGTCCAAAGAAGCTGAGTGCACGTGCTCAGCGTCACATCCAACTGCTGTCTTTAAAAGATAGGCGCAGGAGTGCTGTCAGCATTGCTGCAGAGATTGAAAAGGTGGGGGGTCAGCCTGTCAGTGCTCAGACCATACGCCGCACACTACATCAAATTGGTCTGCATGGCTGTCACCCCAGAAGGAAGCCTCTTCTGAAATCTCTACACAAGAAAGCCCGCAAACAGTTTGCTGAAGACATGTCAACAAAGGACATGGATTACTGGAACCATGTCCTATGGTCTGATGAGACCAAGATTAATTTGTTTGGTTCAGATGGTCTCAACCATGTGTGGCGGCAATCAGGTGAGGAGTACAAAGATAAGTGTGTCATGCCTACAGTCAAGCATGGTGGTGGGAATGCCATGGTCTGGGGCTGCATGAGTGCAGAAGCTGTTGGGGAGTTACATTTCATTGAGGGACACATGAACTCCAATATGTACTGTGAAATACTGAAGCAGAGCATGATCCCCTCCCTCCGGAAACTGGGTCGCAGGGCAGTGTTCCAGCATGATAATGACCCCAAACACACCTCTAAGACGACCACTGCTTTATTGAAGAGGCTGAGGGTAAAGGTGATGGACTGGCCAAGCATGTCTCCAGACCTAAACCCAATAGAACATCTTTGGGGCATCCTCAAGCGGAAGGTGGAGGAGCGCAAAGTCTCGAATATCCGCCAGCTCCGTGATGTCGTCATGGAGGAGTGGAAAAGCATTCCAGTGGCAACCTGTGAAGCTATGGTAAACTCCATGCCCAGGAGAGTTAAGGCAGTTCTGGGAAATAATGATGGCCACACAAAATATTGACACTTCAGGAACTTTCACTAAGGGGTGTACTCACTTTTGTTGCCGGTGGTTTAGACATTAATGGCTGTATATTGAGTTATTTTGAGGGAAGAATAAATTTACACTGTTATATAAGCTGCACACAGACTACTTTTCATTGTGTCAAAGTGTCATTTTGTCAGTGTTGTCCCATGAAAAGATATACTTAAATATCTGCAGAAATGTGAGGGGTGTACTCACTTTTGTGATACACTGTATAACAAAAACATATTTTGTATTATTACAGGCTGTATTTGTATTCATATTGACAATATTTATATCAAACAACTCAACTCAGATGAACCACACAGCAGCATAAATCATAACCGCTGCTTACCTGAGCTTCTGTTCTTCAAATCAAGACCAAATCTATACCCGTGTGTTGTTCCATTAGGGATATAATCTACTTGCTTTTCTTCTTGGAGGCCATCTTGTATGTTTCTAGATAGATATTTCCAGGATATATAAACCTATATCCAACTGTGTTTGTCCACCTAACTAACGAGATAATATATTCTCTCGGCTTTCCCGGTAAAAAGCTGAAACTGGTAATTCGTTAACTAAGCTGTCACTTATGCATTTACAACCAATAAAGAGAGAGAATGAAATTCTGCCCAAAATCTAAATTCGGAAGCTCTGATTGGTTTATACAGCTGTTTATCAAGGCCTGGACCACGACTGAATCTCTTTAACAAATGAGCCGATTCATGGAGTTGTTTACGCACTACACCATAATGAAACAGAGTGAGCATTACAAATGAATCGCTACCATAGATAAGATTCCAATGAATAATTCGTTTGAAAAGAGTCGTTTCTGACTCTTTACTCAGTGATTCAGTTTGCGTGTGTGTGCATGCACGCACCCACCGTGAAAGAAAGCGTGCTGTTTTAAATGTTCTCAAATGGTAACCTGTGTATCCTAGGCATACTCGATATATCGAATATGGTCATTTTTAACATCATGTAAAAAGTAATATCAAATATATGGATATTTGTGATATACCGCCCAGCCCTAGTTCATTCGTCCCAAAATGAAATGCACCATCCTACAGAACCAATCAGCTCTATCTATCTAACTTATTATTGCCATATTAATTTATAGAGCTAAAAAATATGGACCAATATTGCTAGATTGATTTAAAATGCATGCATTTGGAAAGCCTAACAGATATTTAGTTTAATAACACTCCATCTGCCATGTGCATCAATTTGAGTGAAAGTTACAAGGTCTATTAACAGCAAACTGAATACAATAATAATGTAACACCCTATGAAATCGGTGGTGCGGAAAACAAGGACAGAATCAATAAATCAAATAACTAAACAGCAATGCATGCAAATATGATGATGATTTGGGGAAGCTTGTTACAAAAATTCCAAACATACTTAAAGTTTCAGGCATTTTTCGACGTTCCCACAATTCTGTCATGCTTCCGCGTCTAGCATTCTAAATTTATTTTACACCAAATGCCCTTAATCACCTACAGTAGGTGAATGTACACATTAAAGTCAAATGGTTAACAGGTAGCATGTACTCCACTTGTGCTTGAGTGGCACAGTGATCTATTACACTAGACCACAACTAGCACTATCAGCTGTTCGGGCATATCCACAGACATGATTGGCATTTACATTTTCGGCATTTAGCAGACGCCTTTATCCAAAGCGACTTACACTACAGATACAGTATACAGTATAAGCAATTGGGAGTTAAGGGCCTTGCTCAAGGGCCCAACAGCAGCAACCTGGCAGTGGTGGGGCTTGAACCAGCAACCTTCTGATCACTAGTGCAGTACCTTAACAACTAGGCTACGGCTATTGGCTATGTCTGAGGGGAGGGATGGCCAAACCAAAACCTTGCCATGACTGTATACTGTAAGTCCGAGCTAACCAAACCAATCAGAGCTTCCGAAATCAGATTTTGGGTGGAACTGCAATCTCTCTCTTCATTGGTTGTTGTATAAGTGACAGTTTAGTGAACAAATTACTAGTTTCAGCTTTTTACCGCGAAAGCCGAGAGAATAAGTGATCTAAAACGGTTTTCATTAGTTAGGTGGACAAACACAGTTGGATATAGGTTTATATATTCTGGAAATATTCTAGAAACATACAAGATGGCCTCCAAGAAGAAAAAAAGTAGATTATATCCCTAATGGAACAACACACGGATATAGATTTGGTCTCAGTTTAAAGAAGAGAAGCTCAGGTAAGCAGCGTATACAGATATAATATCAAGTGTCAATATTAATACAAATGCATTGTGTTTTTAAGATAATTTATAAACAATATAAGCTAAAATACGGACAGTGACCTGCCATTGTACTTTAAGTTTACATTATATCATATCATATATCGCCACTTCTCAAAAGCATATCGAGATATGAGTTTTTTAGTCATATCGCACAACCCTTATGTACATGTTAAACCTGTCAAATAGACAAAACCAAAACAAACTGATTTAACAACAAGTGTTTATAACAAAGTTTCACCTTTCAGATTGTTCAGACTGATAGATGAGCGCTGATAAATCACTTAATCAGCTAAATTGTATTTACCATGTAACCGTTTTAAAAAAATTGATTCGAAACTGCTCCGGCCATTTAAGTTAGGGACACCCAAACATCTCAACTGCACTTCAGTTCATCCTATAATATATTACAACACATTCCTGAACATCAGGATCATATGAATACTGTGATTCATCAAAACACCCTGGACTGGATGATTAAGTTACTGACCACCAAAATCAAACCAGCGATTGGTTAGAGGGCTCAGATTGCAATCTCATGCCACATCAGTTTTGTTGATGCTGTAATGATTACCCAAAGGATATACAGGGGTATATTTTAGTATACTGTCATTTTAGTGTGGGAGGTTTCATGGCTAAATTGGACCAGTCTGGTGGCCATCTTCATTAATTGCACATTGCACCAGTAAGAGCAGAGTGTGAAGGTTCAATTAGCAGGGTAAGAGCACAGTTTTGCTCAAAATATTGCAATGCACACAACATTATGGGTGACATACCAGAGTTCAAAAGAGGACAAATTGTTGGTGCACGTCTTGCTGGCGCATCTGTGACCAAGACAGCAAGTCTTTGTGATGTATCAAGAGCCACGGTATCCAGGGTAATGTCAGCATACCACCAAGAAGGACAAACCACATCCAACAGGATTAACTGTGGACGCAAGAGGAAGCTGTCTGAAAGGGATGTTTGGGTGCTAACCCGGATTGTATCCAAAAAACATAAAACCACGGCTGCCCAAATCACGGCAGAATTAAATGTGCACCTCAACTCTCCTGTTTCCACCAGAACTGTCCGTCGCGAGCTCCACAGGGTCAATATACACGGCCGGGCTGCTATAGCCAAACCTTTGGTCACTCGTGCCAATGCCAAACGTCGGTTTCAATGGTGCAAGGAGCGCAAATCTTGGGCTGTGGACAATGTGAAACATGTATTGTTCTCTGATGAGTCCACCGTTACTGTTTTCCCCACATCCGGGAGAGTTACGGTGTGGAGAAGCCCCAAAGAAGCGTACCACCCAGACTGTTGCATGCCCAGAGTGAAGCATGGGGGTGGATCAGTGATGGTTTGGGCTGCCATATCATGGCATTCCCTTGGCCCAATACTTGTGCTAGATGGGCGCGTCACTGCCAAGGACTACCGAACCATTCTGGAGGACCATGTGCATCCAATGGTTCAAACATTGTATCCTGAAGGCGGTGCCGTGTATCAGGATGACAATGCACCAATACACACAGCAAGACTGGTGAAAGATTGGTTTGATGAACATGAAAGTGAAGTTGAACATCTCCCATGGCCTGCACAGTCACCAGATCTAAATATTATTGAGCCACTTTGGGGTGTTTTGGAGAAGCGAGTCAGGAAACGTTTTCCTCCACCAGCATCACGTAGTGACCTGGCCACTATCCTGCAAGAAGAATGGCTTAAAATCCCTCTGACCACTGTGCAGGACTTGTATATGTCATTTCCAAGACGAATTGACGCTGTATTGGCCGCAAAAGGAGGCCCTACACCATACTAATAAATTATTGTGGTCTAAAACCAGGTGTTTCAGTTTCATTGTCCAACCCCTGTATATTGCGCAACACTTGGCTACTGGTTGCTGGAGGCTCAAGAGAACATCAATGTAATATAGCAAGTTATACTTCATCATAAACCCCAGTCCCTGTATATAATTAGAGATCATTATACAGACTTAAGCAGAGATCACCACTGATCGACAGCTGGGACCCTGCTGTCATAAATACCAGACGAGCTCGACATAACTGCCCTGCTTGAACTAATGAGTCATATTTATCACTCGATTGTGCAATGTTGATGTCCTGGGATAAGCTAAAGTAAGTCACACCTACATCATGCTATGCAGTGATGTACCACATATCTACAAGATTATAGCAACTTTGTTTACAAATCAATTTACAGGGTGGGCCATTTATATGGATACACCTAAATAAAATGGGAATGGTTGGTGATATTAACTTCCTGTTTGTGGCACATTAGTATATGGGAGGGGGAAAACTTTTCAAGATGGGTGGTGACCATGGTGGCCATTTTGAAGTCGGCCATTTTGGATCCAACTTTAGTTTTTTCAATGGGAAGAGGGTCATGTGACACATCAAACTTATTGAGAATTTCACAAGAAAAACAATGGTGTGCTTGGTTTTAACGTAACTTTATTCTTTCATGAGTTATTCACAAGCTTCTCTTTGTTTACAGCCATTGACATGTCGCAGAGGTTAACACGTGAGGAGCGGATAGAAATTGTGTTGATGTCTGGTGAACGCAGTACCCGGGTCATTGCAGCAGATTTCAATGCAAGACACCCTACGAGACCACCCATCTCCCATGCTACAGTTAGCAAACTGCTTGCCAAGTTTCGTGAAACTGGTTCAGTGTTGGATTTGCCAAAATGTGGACGCATGAAAACTGTCACTAATGAAGAAACATCAGTGGCTGTCCTAGCTTCATTCAGCAAGAGCCCACAGCGTAGCACTCGCCGCATGTCACTGGAGAGTGGCATCAGTCAAACATCCCTTCGGTGGATATTAGCTACTCAAATGGCACCCTTACAAACTCCAGCTGCTGCAGCATCTCAACGAGGATGACCCAGATCGGCGCACTGAATTTGCAGAACAAAAATTGGAACAGGACCCTCAGTTTACACAGAACATTTTGTTCAGTGATGAGGCAAACTTTTATGTGAATGGTGAAGTTAACAAACAAAACCACCGCTATTGGTCTGACACTAACCCACATTGGATAAATACCTCCAAGACTGTTGGAACACAAAAATTGATGGTATGGTGTTGTATATGGGGTACAAAGATAGTGGGGCCATTCTTCATCAATGGAAACCTCAAGGCCACTGGATATTTGAAATTGCTACATGATGATGTGTTTCCCTCTTTATGCACTGAAGCTGGCACGTTCCCTGAGTTTTTCCAGCAAGATGGTGCACCACCACATTATGGGTGTCAGGTCCGAGCATTCCTAGATGAACAGTTTCCTGGAAAGTGGATTGGTCGTCGTGGGCCAGTTGAATGGCCCCCAAGGTCTCCCGATCTGACCCCCTTAGACTTTTATCTTTGGGGTCATCTGAAGGCAATTGTCTATGCTGTGAAGATACGAGATGTGCAGCACCTGAAACTACGGATACTGGAAGCCTGTGCTAGCATTTCTTCTGCGGTGTTGCTATCAGTGTGTGAAGAGTGGGAGAAGAGGGTTGCATTGACAATCCAACACAATGGGCA
The DNA here is from genome assembly GCF_030014385.1 of Trichomycterus rosablanca. Lineage (NCBI taxonomy): Eukaryota > Metazoa > Chordata > Actinopteri > Siluriformes > Trichomycteridae > Trichomycterus > Trichomycterus rosablanca. The sequence continues at coordinate 45,794,844 of NC_085990.1, read as the reverse complement.
GCACTTTGAACACATTTTATAAGTGGTCAGAAACTTGTAAATAACTCATGAAAAAATAAAGTTACGTTAAAACCAAGCACACCATTGTTTTTCTTGTGAAATTCTCAATAAGTTTGATGTGTCACATGACCCTCTTCCCATTGAAAAAACTAAAGTTGGATCCAAAATGGCCGACTTCAAAATGGCCGCCATGGTCACCACCCATCTTGAAAAGTTTTCCCCCTCCCATATACTAATGTGCCACAAACAGGAAGTTAATATCACCAACCATTCCCATTTTATTTAGGTGTATCCATATACAAATGGCTGTTATCACAGCTTTGTCATAAATCACACTGTGGGGGGGACAAACTGCCACAAGCATAACAATAGTGACTAACCATAAATATTTTTAAAAAATGTAATAATTTAGGATAGCCAAAGTTAACTATAATGCAATCCTGGAATTTTCTTGTAACTGATTATGCTGAATGCGTTGGCAAAAGCAAGGTAGCATCAATCAAATGTATAATTTACATCACTGGCCATTTTTAACCATTTCTCTTTATCAGCCTTTGAAGCAAGGTGGTTACGTCCCCGACAATATTCACATAAGCTTACAATGTACCCCCCAACACACAGATCAGCTATAACATTAAAACCACCTCCTTGTTAATACATTCACTGTCCATTTTATCAGTTCCACTTACCATATAGGAGCACTTTGTAGTTCTACAATTACTGACTGTAGTCCATCTGTTTCTCTGCATGCTTTGTTAACCCACTTTCATGCTGTTCTTCAATGGTCAGGACTCTCCCAGGACCACCACAGAGCAGGTATTATTTAGGTGGTGGATCATTCTCAGCACTGCAGTGACAATGACATGGTGGTGGTGTGTTAGTGTGTGTTGTGCTGGTATGAGTGGATCAGACACAGCAGCGCTGCTGGAGTTTCCACTCACTGTCCACTCTATTAGACACTCCTACCTAGTTGGTCCACCTTGTAGATGTAAAGTCAGAGACGATCGCTCATCTATTGCTGCTGTTTGAGTTGGTCATCTTCTAGACCTTCATCAGTGGTCACAGGACGCTGCCCACGGGGTGCTGTTGTCTGGATATTTTTGGTTGGTGGACTATTCTCACTCCAGCAGTGACAGTGAGGTGTTTAAAAACTCCAGCAGTGCTGCTGTGTCTGATCCACTCATACCAGCACAACACACACTAACACACCACCACCATGTCAGTGTCACTGCAGTGCTGAGAATGATCCACCACCCAAAAAAAACATTGAAGAACAGCATGAAAGTGGGTTAACAAAGCATGCAGAGAAACAGATGGACTACAGTCAATAATTGTAGAACTACAAAGTGCTCCTATATGGTAAGTGGAGCTGATAAAATGGACAGTGAGTGTAGAAACGAGGTGGTTTTAATGTTATGGCTGATCGGTATATATATATATATATATATGGAATGGGTCCAAAATCACCACTTCACAAAAAGGAATTCATGTGCGCAAATAGTCCAACAGTTTAGAAACAATGTCTCTCTGTGTATGATTGCTAGACATTTAAGAATTTTACCAGTACTGCAGAAAACCCTTAGCACTAAACTGTTTATAGCTGCATCTACAAATGCTGACAAACGCTCTACTATCCAGAGCTAAAAACCCAAACATATACATATGGTAGTTTAGTAATTAGGGCTCTGGGCCCTAACTAACCCTCTCAGCTCCAGGAGCACCAATTAATGACTGACCCTGCATTCTGATCCAGGGTTTCAAAACAAGCTGGAATATGTAGATAAAGTTTATTATTAAGTTCAGGTGTATAAGTCAAATCCATTGCTAACAGGTGTATAAAACCTACACTGTTGATCATAACTTAGACCTTCTCATTCAACATCAGTGCCTGTAATCACAAATGTCCAAACACTACTAACTCAAATGGCTCAAACCCCACCCATTACAAGAATAAGTAAAGTTTTTACTCTAGCTTGCCCAGCCTCTATGAACAATTTAACTTTATTTTAGGTGATTGGAGTGTAAAATAACATTTTAGTTCAGACTGTTTTCTTTTTATAATTAAACTAGCTTTGTGGCATTAAACAACTACATTCATTCATTGTCTGTTTTACCCCGGTTTATCCTGGTCAAGTTTGCAGAGGGTCTGGCAAAACCTAGGTAACATCCCAGACATGTCACCAGGCCATCACAGGGCACACCCACACACACCACACACACCACACACACCACACACACACACACACACACACACACACACACACACACACACACACACACACACCACACACCACACACACCACACACACCACACACACAGGGCAACTGTAGTAGCTTTAACTAGCCTGACTGCATGTCCTCGAACTTGAGGAAGAAAACTGGAACACCCGGAGGAAAACCCACACGGAAACAGGGAGAACATGAAAACTACACACAGGACCCTGGACACCTAGCTGGAGATTCAAACCCAGACCCTTCTTGTTGTAAGATAACAGCGGTACCTACTGCACCACTGTACCACAGTAAATAGACAATAAAATCCATATAAGGCTGATTTTTGTTAGCAAACATTGTTATGATTAATATGGTTTAACTTGACTGCATAATAAAAGCCTAATGTACACTGCCTGGCCAAAAAAAATGGTCACACACTCTAATATTTGGTTGGACCGCCTTTAGCTTTGATTACGGCATCGTTTCCACAAGCTTCTGCAATGTCACAACATTTATTTCTGTCCAGAGTTGCATTAATTTTTCCCCAAGATCTTGTATTGATGATGGGAGATTTGGACCACTGCGCAAAGTCTTCTCCAGCACATCCCAAAGATTCTCAATGGGGTTCAGGTCTGGACTCTGTGGTCTGGACTCTTTCACAATTTGAGCCCGATGAATCCTGGCATTGTCTTCTTGGAATATGCCCGTGCCATCAGGGAAGAAAAAATCCATTGATGGAATAACCTGGTCGTTCAGTATATTCAGGTAGTCAGCTGACCTCATTCTTTGGGCACATAACGTTGCTGAACGTAGACCTGACCAAGTGCAGCAACCCCAGATCATAGCACTGCCCCCACAGGCTTGCATGATGGGTGCATCACTTCAGCCGCCTCTCTTCTTACCCTGATGCGCCCATCAATCTGGAACAGGGTAAATCTGGACTCATCAGACCACATGACCTTCTTCCATTGCTCCAGAGTCCAATCTTTATGCTCCCTAGCAAATTGAAGCCGTTCTTGCCGGTTAGCCTCACTGACAAGTGGTTTTCTTAAGGCTACACAGCTGTTTAGTCCCAATCCCTTGAGTTCCCTTCGCATTGTGCGTGTGGAAATGCTCTTACTTTCACTATTAATCATATCCCTGAGTTCTACTGCAGTTTTTCTACCATTTGATTTCACCAAATGTTTAAGTGATCGCCGATCACGATTATTCAAGATTTTTTTCTGACCACATTCCTTCCTCGAAGATGATGTTTTCCCCCACTGTCTTTCCACTTTTTAATAATGCGTTGGACAGTTCTTAACCCGATGTTAGTAGTTTCAGCAATCTCCTTAGATGTTTTCTCTGCTTGATGCATGCCAATAATTTGACCCTTCTGAAACAGATTAACATCTTTTCCACGACCACAGGATGTGTCTTTCCACATGGTTGTTTAACAAATGAGAAGCTACTCACTGCATCAGTTAGGGTTAAATTTACATTTTACATTTTCAGCATTTAGACACTTTTTATCAAAAGCGACTTACAGTACTGTGACAGTATACAGTCTAAGCAATTGAGGGTTAAGGGCCTTGCTCAAGGGCCCAACAGTGGCAACCTGGCAGTGGTGAGGCTTGAACCGACAACCTTTTGATTACTGAACCAGTACCTTAACCACTAGGCTACAGCTGCCCTATTTTTAATAACTTAAAAATACTTAATACTTAAATAACTTGTTGCCAGCTGAAACATAATAACCCATGCAGTAATTATCCAATGGGAGGCTCTTACCTATTTGCTTAGTTAAATCCAGGTGGTGACCTTTTTTTTTTGGCCAGGCAGTGTATATTATTATAATGGAATACTGTTGTGGATACACTTATTTGTACTGTTAGGTGGTAATTCATTAGTACTCAATATTTTGGTCTTAAATAGCCTGTTATTAATAATTTATATACCGTTTTAAAACCACATATTTGCTTGTATGCATTTGCATTGGAACAGTTCATCATGTACAGGTCTACAAATATCGCGATATTTTACCATAAGGATACATTTACTTCAAATATCGCGATATTTATCAAATCGCTGCCACCAATCAGTGCTTTAAGAACATTAGGCATTAAAATGTGCCATGTGCATAATTTATATGCCAGCATACCAAACATTACGTATTATATTAAGTGTTAAAAACAGAAATCTCATCCATGCACCGAGGCCCATTGATCATGAATGAGAAACTATGGGTTCTATAATAAAACAGTCGTGACTTACAGGTTTGTGTCTGTGTTAGTTCATGTTTCTCCACTTCTGTGCTGAGATCTTCGTGTTCCATGTTTTCCTCTGTAAATCAAACAGATTGTAGCTGTATCCCTCCAAACTGTTTACGCATTCCTCCACCATACAAAGTGTAAAATCCCGAGTCCTCCTCACTCCGTGTATTCAACCGGTCCCTAAATCACACACCAGCGCCCAGATATAACGAGAGGAGACGAAAATCCGCCGGTCACACGACCTGAAAGTTTGAACACAGAAATAAAATGTTCCCGGACTCAAATTATCTCCTAATTGCTTGATTCTTTAATATCAGACCGCGCTAAGGGATTTATATAAACACACCACCGTACACAGAGAGAAGCAACTTACGGTATGTGTGAATGATCAAATGGTCGCTGCAAGGATCGTCCAAACGTTGCCGCAATCTCGACCGTACCATTGTTTCTCACAGGGGTGACCCTAACTTCATGCGGACTTATTTACTCTTTCTTTTGTCCTTACCTCATAATGCTGTTAAAATTCTACGGTTAAAAAACAGTCTAACACTATAGTTTGATTTCTGAACGTAAGAAGAAACGTAAGAAGTGGCTTCTTGCGTTTCAAATAATTCCCATAAAACGAGTCCTCCCCTGCTTTCGCCTCCAATGATTTCTCCCATATAGGCTGGTGTATTCAAACGGTATGGCTCTCAGCTGATTGCAGTCACAGTGTCGACACTCACTAGGTTGATCTACTGTACAGTATGTGTATCAGTTGATAGTTCAAGTACAAGACATTGTAGTGTTTTCTGGTACAAACGTGTCAGGTTGATTGTCACCTAGTGTCACATAGACTGTCTGCAAAAGGTCTGACGGATTTCATGGGGAACTTCAGTGGCCTGCACAGGACCTGAACACCTTTAGGATGGATTGGAATGTCAATTCAACATCAGTACCTGATCCTACAGATGTTCATTTGATTAAATAGGTACAAATTACTACAGACATGTTTTAAAATCTTGTGGAAAACCATCCTAGTAAAGTGGAGGCTGTTATCACCGTAAAAATGGGGTGAATTCATAATAATGACTGCACAGGACCTGAACACCTTTGGGATGGATTGGAATGTCAATTCAACATCAGTATCTGATCCTACAAATGTTCATTTTACTAAATAGGTACAGATTACTATAGATACGCTTTGAAGTCTTGTGGAAAACCATCCTAGTAAAGTGGAGGCTGTTATCACCGTAAAAATGGGGTGAATTCATAATAATGACTGCACAGGACCTTAACACCTTTGGGATGGATTGGAATGTAAATTCAACATCAGTATCTGATCCTACAAATGTTCATTTGACTCAGTAGGTACAAATCACTACAGACACGCTTTGAAGTCTTGTGGAAAACCATCCTAGTAAAGTGGAGGCTGTTATTACCGTAAAAATGGGGTAAATTCATAATAATTACTGTAGTTTTGTAATGGGATGTATTTGTTTACATTTATATTTGCAGCATTTAGCAGACACTTTTATCCAAAGCAAATTAGGATTAAGAGCCTTGCTCAATGGCCCAACAGTGGCAACTTGGTGATTGTGAGCCTTGAACCAGCAACCCTATGATTACTACTCCAGTACCTAAACCACTGAGCTACTGCTGCCCTTTTTGTCTGTGGCTCATTGACAAATGTTGGTTTTATAGCTAATTCATTGTGTTTTCTAATATTATGACAATCTGCTGGGCTAATTTAACTGAACCCAATGTAATGTATAAGAAAGCAGCCAAGGTCAGGAAAAAATCTATTGTGTCACACCTCAAGTACATTTGACAAGATGGTCAGGATGATTGGTTATCCAAAAACCACTGTCGGTTATGAATTAGAAGCTGCTGGAGCATGGGTGTCCACAGTCACCAACAGTCAAGCAAGCTTTACAATGCCATGGACTGTTATGCAAAAAAGCCATTGCTTCTGCTGTTTCTTGTTTCTAGTCATGTACTAGCAACAAACGTGAGTTTTAAGATCCTAATTAAAACAGTATTGGTGCCATTTTCTAATGCATGACAGTCTTGTTTTATTAATGGTTCTTGAATCTGACCATTAAGTCTCTCAGCATTGGGTGGCAGTTAGTTTTTTTCCTGACTAGCCATGAACTTAATGGCTATGGTTAAACTAACCCTCTTTATGTAGGCACAGAGAAGTAACCAGTTATTATCAACCATACTAAGTAACAATAATTTGGAATATCACACCACAAAATTATAATACTTTGTAAACCATAAAATTATTATATAATTTAGCTGACTACAGTGTAACAGCTGTTAAAGGCTATGGTGTTAACTGATGTTTTGTGTACATGACCATGAGCATTTCCCAGTTGTGGTCAAGGGATAAACAATTCTTCCAATGTTATTCCACTTGTACATTTAAACTTTAATTCTACCTACTGTTAACTACATCTATTTTACTGTAAACACTACCATAAAAATGTATAATAATTAAAACTCTAAATATAAACCAACTATGAAGCAGTTTGTCACCTGTAGATTGCAGCTAACATCTGCTTAGCAGTGAAGGTTTGATATAATGGGGTGAGAGAGGATGAGGGGGAGGCAAATGGCATGCTTGAGAGAGAACACCCCCGTCCCCCAAAAGAAGCAGTGGGGCTTCTTTGTGCAGCTGTTGAGCCATGTTAACTCACAAACCCCCAAGAACCACCTGTCACTGCAACTGGACATAGAAGAGGAGGATTAAGGGGGCTGGGGACCAGAATACAAAACAACAGACATACACAAGAGCACTTAAGCAGTCAGTAAAAGTGCTGGATCAGAGAGAGAGAGGCAGATTTAATACACAGTAAACAGTTATTGCACTGGAATAAATACACAAATAAGGTTGCATATACACCAATATTTACAGTAGAATGCTACTGCTCAATAAAAGCCAACAATACAAACAGACCCTAATGCTAGATAATGAAAAAACAATTAATCTTGATGATTGAAAGTGAAATGAAGGATACCAGAATGACAATGTGTATTGTAATTGGAATATAATGGACTGTGATACCAATTTATGAGCATCAAAGTTACAAAAGAACCTGTGGAATAATATAGATGGTTTAACAGGCTGTATTGTAAATATGATCATGATTGCTTAGAGTACTATCAAGACATATTCAATTCATGCTAATTGTTTGGTATATGTCAGTTTTATTGCTTTCAAATGAATGTAAAGGTTTAAAAAAGCAAAAGTCACCACATTAAACATTGTGTTAACTTTTAATTGGAACTTAACTTGCAGAAAACATTGAAATAAGTATAATTTAGTATTTGTTATGAGTATCTGCTCTTCGGTTGAGAGTGACGCATTTCTCGCTCACCTACAGATCAATGCTTGAGTGTATGGATTGCATCCTCTTTCCACCACATTGGTTTTTCCTATAGTAGTGCACAGTCATGCTTAAAGAAGAAGGATAAGACGTATAGATGAAGCATCCAATGTACATTGGGCAATGTCTGTGGTTCCAGGTATAGGTCATATTACTAAGAGGTTTAAATTAGTGGAATGGAATAAGCCTAACTTGGAAAAGAACATTCTGTAATGGTCATAGAAAGTTAAAAGCTAATTGATTTCTAGCTCTATATTGTAAAGTAAAAATATATTTTATATATTATATAATACAGGCCAACGTAATTAGGCTAATTTCCTTAAATTAAGTTACACTTCTTTATGCTAAGAACTTGTGACAGTCTGATTCTCCAACATTTCTTTAAATATATCAGGCTGAGCGAGGGAACATCAGGTGACAGGAATATTAAATTAGTAACACATTAACTGTCTAAAGTGACAAATGAGAAGACATGGAGGGCACAGATAAAGAGCCAGGCAGGAGTCTATTAAGTGTCTAACCGTACGGTGGTGAACATGAAAAGTCCCCCGTGTTGAAGATCTTAAAAAGGAGGCTTCATTTGTGAACAGCAGCTGTCCCTCTCCAACCAAAGCGTCCTTAAAAACCTCTTTTGAGCAGAGATATGTACACAAGGAACACGAGTGTGTACACTCACTGGGGCATATGCATATCACAAATATAACCCTATTCTCTTTGTGGGTACTCGGCATGAATACAGAAGGCCTAAAGATGAATACTAAGTAAAAGAGATCTGGGTTTGAGGTAAACAGTTCACACAATAGAGCATGATGTAATCTGAAGTGATTCAGTGCACAGTACACCAAAGAAAAAAACCAAGGGAAAGCATGCTAGTGTCATGAAAAAAACCCTGCCTGAGGCTGGTAATGACTATAGAGGGAAAAGTGTTATGCTATCATCCCAAGCTTCAAGAAGTTCAACAAAATTTAGGGTATGGTAGCATGAGCGTGAACATCTGAGTGCCATCAAATCACAGAAACACTGTAGTGTTTATGGACATACACACAGAAAATGTGCATGAAAGCAACGCTACACATGTTTTAATGCAGACACAAATTTTGCAATTTATCTAAACAAGTGGGCACTCAGGTGGCGCAGCGGTCTATTATGCTAACCCACCACCGCTAAGATCTGGTTTTGAATCTCAGAAGTGCTATCGGCCAGCAGGGTGTCTACTGGCACCTGTCCAGGCTATTCCTTCACAGTGGAAACGGACTCTCTGTAACCTTTACTAGGATAAAACAATTGATAAAAATGAGGTAAAAAAATGTTAACCAGTTTTATAATACACTCTCCTTGTTATGTTTGCTTATTATACTTCCAGGGCATATATTCACCTATATTGTACTTACTTTTATTTGTACTTACATGTTAAGCATTGTTAGCAAAATCCAATTTCCTGACTGATTGTATAACTATATATGCAGTCACGTGGCTAGGTTTAAACCTTATAGTGAAAAAAAACACTGCAGCATGTGTACTGCTAAAGAAGACTACCTATTGTCTTAAAAAGTCCAAGGGTCACTCTCATGAAAGACCAGGGTCATCTCCAGCCCCTTAATCACATCACAATTGCCCAAAACCCCCACATGCTGAATATCTGTGGCCAGAGTTAAGTACCAACACAGACTAGAATTCTGGCAAAACAGTAGCCACATCTTTTCTATTTGTCTTTTGTTCTGAAATTGGATTTTCATGAAATGAAAACCACTTTATCCTGGTCAGGGTTTCAACAGGTCTGGTTCCGGTTCCAATGAATTGGAAGACTTTGGTCATCCTCTCTTCTTCCTCAGACATAGCCAATCATGTCCTGTAGATGCCTGGCTGGCTAATATCAGAATCTCAAACCCAGATCTTAGTGGGTTAGTATAATAGACCACTGCACCATGGACAGACTTATAAACTATGTACTATATTAAATTGTAATACATACAGTAATACTAATACATACAGTATATTATTATATCATATTATATATATGTATGTATATATAATATGGTGGTATATATATACAGTGTATCACAAAAGTGAGTACAACCCTCACATTTCTGCAGATATTTAAATATATCTTTTCATGGGACAACACTGACAAAATGACACTTTGACACAATGAAAAGTAGTCTGTGTGCAGCTTATATAACAGTGTAAATTTATTCTTCCCTCAAAATAACTCAATATACAGCCATTAATGTCTAAACCACCGGCAACAAAAGTGAGTACACCCCTAAGAGACTACACCCCTAAATGTCCAAATTGAGCACTGCTTGTCATTTTCCCTCCAAAATGTCATGTGACTCGTTAGTGTTACTAGGTCTCAGGTGTGCATAGAGAGCAGGTGTGTTCAATTTAGTAGTACAGCTCTCACACTCTCTCATACTGGTCACTGAAAGTTCCAACATGGCACCTCATGGCAAAGAACTCTCTGAGGATCTTAAAAGACGAATTGTTGCGCTACATGAAGATGGCCAAGGCTACAAGAAGATTGCCAACACCCTGAAACTGAGCTGCAGCACAGTGGCCAAGATCATCCAGCATTTTAAAAGAGCAGGGTCCACTCAGAACAGACCTCGCGTTGGTCGTTCAAAGAAGCTGAGTGCACGTGCTCAGCGTCACATCCAACTGCTGTCTTTGAAAGATAGGCGCAGGAGTGCTGTCAGCATTGCTGCAGAGATTGAAAAGGTGGGGGGTCAGCCTGTCAGTGCTCAGACCATACGCCGCACACTACATCAAATTGGTCTGCATGGCTGTCACCCCAGAAGGAAGCCTCTTCTGAAGTCTCTACACAAGAAAGCCCGCAAACAGTTTGCTGAAGACATGTCAACAAAGGACATGGATTACTGGAACCATGTCCTATGGTCTGATGAGACCAAGATTAATTTGTTTGGTTCAGATGGTCTCAAGCATGTGTGGCGGCAATCAGGTGAGGAGTACAAAGATAAGTGTGTCATGCCTACAGTCAAGCATGGTTGTGGGAATGCCATGGTCTGGGGCTGCATGAGTGCAGCAGGTGTTGGGGAGTTACATTTCATTGAGGGACACATGAACTCCAATATGTACTGTGAAATACTGAAGCAGAGCATGATCCCCTCCCTCCGGAAACTGGGTCGCAGGGCAGTGTTCCAGCATGATAATGACCCCAAACACACCTCTAAGACGACCACTGCTTTATTGAAGAGGCTGAGGGTAAAGGTGATGGACTGGCCAAGCATGTCTCCAGACCTAAACCCAATAGAACATCTTTGGGGCATCCTCAAGCGGAAGGTGGAGGAGCGCAAAGTCTCGAATATCCGCCAGCTCCGTGATGTCGTCATGGAGGAGTGGAAAAGCATTCCAGTGGCAACCTGTGAAGCTCTGGTAAACTCCATGCCCAGGAGAGTTAAGGCAGTTCTGGGAAATAATGGTGGCCACACAAAATATTGACACTTCAGGAACTTTCACTAAGGGGTGTACTCACTTTTGTTGCTGGTGGTTTAGACATTAATGGCTGTATATTGAGTTATTTTGAGGGAAGAATAAATTTACACTGTTATATAAGCTGCACACAGACTACTTTTCATTGTGTCAAAGTGTCATTTTGTCAGTGTTGTCCCATGAAAAGATATACTTAAATATCTGCAGAAATGTGAGGGGTGTACTCACTTTTGTGATACACTGTATATATATATACATATACTGTATATACAATTATACAGGGTAAGATATATACAATTAGCAGGGTAAGAGCACAGTTTTGCTCAAAATATTGCAATGCACACAACATTATGGGTGACATACCAGAGTTCAAAAGAGGACAAATTGTTGGTGCACGTCTTGCTGGCGCATCTGTGACCAAGACAGCAAGTCTTTGTGATGTATCAAGAGCCACGGTATCCAGGGTAATGTCAGCATACCACCAAGAAGGACAAACCACATCCAACAGGATTAACTGTGGACGCAAGAGGAATCTGTCTGAAAGGGATGTTCGGGTGCTAACCCGGATTGTATCCAAAAAACATAAAACCACGGCTGCCCAAATCACGGCAGAATTAAATGTGCACCTCAACTCTCCTGTTTCCACCAGAACTGTCCGTCGGGAGCTCCACAGGGTCAATATACACGGCCGGGCTGCTATAGCCAAACCTTTGGTCACTCGTGCCAATGCCAAACGTCGGTTTCAATGGTGCAAGGAGCGCAAATCTTGGGCTGTGGACAATGTGAAACATGTATTGTTCTCTGATGAGTCCACCTTTACTGTTTTCCCCACATCCGGGAGAGTTACGGTGTGGAGAAGCCCCAAAGAAGCGTACCACCCAGACTGTTGCATGCCCAGAGTGAAGCATGGGGGTGGATCAGTGATGGTTTCGGCTGCCATATCATGGCATTCCCGTGGCCCAATACTTGTGCTAGATGGGCGCGTCACTGCCAAGGACTACCGAACCATTCTGGAGGACCATGTGCATCCAATGGTTCAAACATTGTATCCTGAAGGCGGTGCCGTGTATCAGGATGTCAATGCACCAATACACACAGCAAGACTGGTGAAAGATTGGTTTGATGAACATGAAAGTGAAGTTGAACATCTCCTATGGCCTGCACAGTCACCAGATCTAAATATTATTGAGCCACTTTGGGGTGTTTTGGAGAAGCGAGTCAGGAAACGTTTTCCTCCACCAGCATCACGTAGTGACCTGGCCACTATCCTGCAAGAAGAATGGCTTAAAATCCCTCTGACCACTGTGCAGGACTTGTATATGTCATTTCCAAGACGAATTGACGCTGTATTGGCCGCAAAAGGAGGCCCTACACCATACTAATAAATTATTGTGGTCTAAAACCAGGTGTTTCAGTTTCATTGTCCAACCCCTGTATATATTAATATACATATAAATAATAATTATAATTTTTGTTTTTTTCTAGCTGCTTATTTTTGGTCAGGGTTGCGGTGGGTCCAATGCCACCCACAAACACTGCCAATAGACAGGGAAGATTTAAGTACCCACAAGTTGGGGCAGTTTAGATCAGGCAGTCCAACGTAAGTATGTTTTAGAAGATAGTTCTAAGCTAACTGAGTAAATCTTGGACACTAGAAAAACATGCTTTGGCTACTAAACTTTTTTTTATTGTATATAAAAAAAATACAACTATTCTTTTTATCCTCATTATTTACCATATTTACAGAAAATAATGTACATGCACCTGCACTTGTCTATGACATGAGGCTTAGCATAGCCCCCAAATACCTTTCACCTAGCATCTTATACACAGCCCCCCTCCCCCTTTCCTCCAGCCTACTATCCTGTGCTTTATTCATTGCCATGATAGAGGCTAAGAGGATAGAGAGAGAAAACCACCAAAAATGCCCCCTCCCTAAGCAACTGGTGAATGCTACCAAACATTCCTCAAACCTCAATTAAATGTTCTATTTTAGTCTAACACGATGTCATCCAGACATTACGACATTCACTTGGTAAGAATCAGACCTGGCGTTTGCAGTAGAGTTCCTCCTCAATAATGAGCTTGCTGTGTCAATTGGCCATAAATAAAGCCTTTCAGGAGGAGTAAGCCACTTGTGACTGACACCGTCATGCTGCAGGCTGAAGCCGCATGTGAATGATGGTTGTTATTGAGCTATGAAAGACAGCTTTTATTTGACATTAAATAGATGGACGAGTGGCAGCAGGGCACGAACAAGCTCAGAGAGTTAAGATAACCCTGAGTACAGAGGTCACACATTATTTCTGCTTGATCAACTTCTCACTTATTTCTAGTCTGACTGAAGCTTCTTTATTCTGCCTTTCATACAGGAGTGACAAATGGAGTAACAAATTATGCTTCTCTCTGGCAGTCTGATGAAGGAGTTTGGGTTTGGTGAACACCAGGAGAACGTTACCTGCCTGACTGCATTGTGCCAGCTGTACAGTTTGCTGGAGGAGGGATAATGTTGTGGGGTTGTTTTCTAGGGGTTGGCTTAAGCCCCTTAGTTCCAGTAAAGGTAAATCTTAATGCTTCAGCACACCAACACATTTTGGACAATTGTATGTTTCCAACTTTGTGGAAACAGGTTGGGGAAGGACCTTTTCTTTTCCAGCATGACTGTACCTTAGTGCACAAAGCAAGAGCACTAAAGGCATGGTTGGGTGAGTTTGGTGTGGAAGAACTTGACTGGGCTGCACAGAGCCCTGACGTCAACTCCATCAAACACCTTTGAGATGGACTAGAACAGAAATTGGGAGCCAGGTCCTTTCGTCCAACATTGAGGTGAGGTGTCGGACCTCACAAATGCTCTGTTAGATGAATGGGCAAAAATTCCCACAGGCACACTACAAAATGTTGTAGAAAGCCTTCATAGAAGAGTGAAAGCTGGGGGGGACTCAATATTGATACCTATGGATATGGAATAAAATGTCATAAAAGCTCCTATAGGTGTAATGTGTCTGTGTCCCAACACTTTTTCCCAAATGTGTTGTCCAAATAGCTATACTTTTGTCAATATATCCAATATGTCCAAAAAGCTAATGGTCAGGTGTTCACAAACATTTAACTACTAATGTAGGTTAAAGCATTGAGATTTCCGTTCACTTCAATGCAAGAGTTGGTGAAGCACACCAAAATGGGTCCTAAAGACCTGGGTTCAGTCCCTATTTCTTATAACTCTCTCTAAGAAGTTTGCATGTTCTCTTCCATCATCATATTGGATTGGCTGCTATAATACACCGATCAACCATAACATTAGAACCACTTCCTTGTTTCTACACTCACTGTCCATTTTATCAGCAATTACTGACTGTAGTCCATCTGTTTCTCTACATACTTTTTTTAGCCTGCTTTCACCCTGTTCTTCAATGGTCAGGACCCCCACAGGACCACCACAGAGCAGGTATTATTTAGGTGGTGGATCATTCTCAGCACTGCAGTGACAATGGCATGGTGGTGGTGTGTTAGTGTGTGTTGTGCTGGTATGAGTGGATAAGACACAGCAGCACTGCTGGAGTTTTTAAATACCGTGTCCACTCACTGTCCACTTTATTAGACACTCCTACCTAGTTGGTCCACCTTGTAGATGTAAAGTCAGAGATGATCGCTCATCTATTGCTGCTGTTTGAGTTGGTCATCTACTAGACCTTCATCAGTGGTCACAGGACGCTGCCCACGGGGTGCTGTTGGTTGGATGTTTTTGGTTGGTGGACGATTCTCAGTCCAGCAGTGACAGTGAAGTGTTTAAAAACTCCAGCAGCATTGCTGTAGTGGTCCTGTGGGGGCCCTGACCATTGAAGAACAGAGTGAAAGCAGGCTAAAATGGCATGTAGAGAAACAGATGGACTACAGTCAGTAATTGTAGAACTATAAAGTGCTTCTATATGGTAAGTGGAGCTGATAAAATGAACAGTGAGTGTAGAAGCAAGGAGGTGGTTTTAATGTTATGGCTGATCAGTGTATTATCAAGCTTTTACTATACTGACGGTGCTTTCAGAGACAGTTTGGAATTCCATACTGAGGGCTGCAGCTGGAAGCATAACGTTTACAATACTATTTTAAAGCTTGTGTAAAAGCCGCTGTTGCTTGTGGATGTTTCTTGTTTGCTACATTTGAACAACTCTGGCTGAAAAGGATTTGACAAACAGACTAGATGAAATTATATCTTATGTCAGTGCCACATGGAAAGTTAAAAGGTCAGTAGTTGATCCAATCTAGCACCAGCGTTTGTCAATGGAGATTGCATCGCAGTATGCATTGTTACATGCATTGTTTTCAATGGGTGTGGTTAAAGTAGACAAAGCTACTAATTAGAAAACATCCTTCTGTTGTTAATCTGATCACTCTGTAATATCAGTTGTGGTACATATGAGGTATTTACAGCCAGAAAATTCTAGCACCTCTAACCTAATGTACTAGTATTTCTCTTTCTATTCTGCAAGAGAAAAGGCTTAATCCCCAGGGGCTCCAAAAGGGGAAATCCTCTTCCTGCTGTGCCCCTTGGACAGAAGTCCACACTATTTCTCAATGGCCCACACTGAGAAACTTGTGACATGGCACATATTGAACAATGTTTGTATAGAATCATGCACAAATATCACTATGTTTCCAAGTTACTTGTTAGAATATTGAAGCAGGATTCCATAATGAGCATTTAGTAACATTGGCTATGCCCTAAATTAGTATCAGTGCAGTGGTATAGTCTGTTATCAGCCAACCGGGTGTTTACACAGACATCAGCATTATGGCTATGTCAGACGGGGGTGAGAGGGGTGGATGCCCAAACCCCATGTAATGAATTTGCGCCCTGTCCCGGGTATTCCTGCCTTGTGCCCAGTGTTTCCCGGTGGAACCTTATCCTTGATAAAGTGTTTGAGTAAAATAGAAATGAAAAAAAAAGAGTTGTAGTAGGCATTTAATGTACAAAATCATATCATACGAGATAAATTCTTAATCCTTTTCTGTTTAAAGCTTTTTAAATTTTTTTTTGTATTTTTGAACTACGTGTCCATGTGTCAAATTTTACTTCTTGACTTTGGCAAGAGGGCGGCACGGTGGCTCGGTGGGTAGCACTGTCGCCTCACAGCAAGAAGTTCCTGGGTTCGATCCCCAGACGGGGCGGTCCAGGTCCTTTCTGTGTGGAGTTTGCATGTTCTCCCTGTGTCTGCGTGGGTTTCCTCCGGGAGCTCCGGTTTCCTCCCAGAGTCCAAAGACGTTTAATGTAGGTGCATTTGATATACAGAATTGATTGTGATGGTGTTTGACATTGAACTTGAACTGATGAATCATGTGTAACCTGTAACTACTTGTCCTGTCATGAGTTGAACCAAAGTGTAAAACATTACCTGTAAAGTCTTAATAAATTAATAAATAAATAAATAGTATTAATAGACCAATGTTTAATGTACTTTTTTGGCTGCAGTCAAATGTACTATTTATTAATGTACTATTTTGGCATAGGATGTCACCAGCTACAATTATAAAAACTAACAAAAAATTTAGGTCATGCCACAAACAATCCAAGTGTTTGAATGTGTATTTTATGGCCGAGTACATTTTTAAAAACACAATAAATTCTAAGCAGAGGAAGCTGATTCATTAGCCAAAGGACAGACAAATTCTAACACGTACATAATCATTATTTCCATCTTATTCCCTCCCTCAACTTCCTGCCAAATGCCAACACACCTTCTCACACACTGTCAGCTGAGCTAAATGATAAGACTGGAGAATGACGTTCAGTGAGAGGAACTGAGTGCCAGTGGCGGGGAGCCAGCATTCCACTGACATACACAGAGATAAAGACACATTCTGACTCTGAATTGAACAAAAGGTATAAAGTTCAGCGGTTTTAGCAGACGCCATCCATGACTGCCAGAACAACATGGCCTTTCAAAGAGAGTTGGTCTCAAAGTGTGGTCTCCGAATGTAGGACCCTGCGCTCTCACCTGGCCAGTTACCGACTATAGCAAATCACAGTTAAAGGTATCTCAATTATACACTGATCAGCCATAACATTAAAACCACCTGCTTGTTTCTACACTCACTGTCCATTTTATCAGCTCCACCTACCATATAGAAGCATTTTGTAGTTCTACAATTACTGACTGTAGTCCATCTGTTTCTCTACATATCTTTTTAGCCTGTTTTTACCCTGTTCTTCAATGGTCAGGACCCCCACAGAGCAGGTATTATTTGGGTGGTGGATCATTCTCAGCACTGCAGTGACAATGACATGGTGCTTGTATGAGTGGATCAGACACAGCAGCGCTGCTGGAGTTTTTAAATACCGTGTCCACTCACTGTCCACTTTATTAGACACTCCTACCTAGTTGGTCCACCTTGTAGATGTAAAGTCAGAGATGATCGCTCATCTATTGTTGCTGTTTGAGTCGGTCATCTTCTAGACCTTCATTAGTGGTCACAGGACGCTGCCCATTGGGCACTGTTGGCTGGATGTTTTTGGTTGGTGGACGATTCTCAGTCCAGCAGTGACAGTGAGGTGTTAAAAAACTTCATCAGCATTGCTGTCTTATTTACTCATACCAGCACAACACACACTAACACACCACCACCATGTCAGTGTCACTGCAGTGCTGAGAATGATCCACCACCCAAATAATACCTGCTCTGTAGTGGTCCTGTGGGGGTCCTGACTATTAAAGAACAGGGTGAAAGCAGGCTAAAAAAGTATGTAGAGAAATAGATGGATTACAGTCAGTGATTGTATATGGTAAGTGAAGCTGATAAAATGGACAGTGAGTGTAGAAACAAGGAGGTGGTCATAATGTTATGGCTGATCGGTGTCCAGTCTGTTTCTAATGTCTCCACACATTTCCTCACACAAGAATGAACAAGCGCACTATAGTAGCCTAACAACAAATGAGCTGAATGTTTACTAGGAATTTCAGCTTCCATTTTTTTCCATTTGATCCTTACAAAAGGATTTGGAAGAGCATAAAACATTAGAAACATGTACACAATGACACACTAAAAAGAAAGAAGTGCAGAGACAGGGGCACAGTCTGGAACACAAAGGAGACATGGCTGTTGCTATGGTGAAGTCAACAGTATGAAAACATCAGTAATGATGGTCAGATTGTTCAGAATGGCATCACTTCTTCCACAGACCTGTGAACCAACACACCCACAAACCCACACATATATATACACACACACACACACTAAAGCTCAGTCTTTACAGGCTTAAGAAAAATTGTCTGACCCACACTTCTTTGCAAAACTGCTTTAATCTCCATTAAGGCTGCCAGTTTAAGGTCCTGCAATAACTTTCTTATATCTTTTAACTGCAACCTACACTATATTGCCAAAAGTATTCACTCACCCATCCAAATAATTGAATTCAGGTGTTCCAATCACTTCCATGGCTACAGGTGTATAAAACCAAGCACCTAGGCATGCAGACTGCTTCTACAAACATTTGTGAAAGAATGGGTCGCTCTCAGGAGCTCAGTGAATTCCAGCATGGTACCGTGATAGGATGCCACCTGTACAGCAAGTCCAGTCATGAAATGTCATCGCTACTAAATATTCCACAGTCAACTGTCAGTGGTATTATAACAAAGTGGAAGTGATTGGGAACGACAGCAACTCGGCCACAAAGTGGTAGGCCACGTAAAATGACAGAGCGGGGTCAGCGGGTGCTGAGGCACATAGTGCGCAGAGGTCGCCAACTTTCTGAGAGTCAATCGCTACAGACCTCCAAACTTCATGTGGCCTTCAGATTAGCTCAAGAACAGTGTGTAGAGCTTCATGGAATGGGTTTCCATGGCTGAGCAGCTGCATCCAAGCCTTACATCACCAAGCGCAATGCAAAGCGTCGGATGCAGTGGTGTAAAGCACGTCGCCACTGGACTCTAGAGCAGTGGAGACGTGTTCTCTGGAGTGACGAATCACGCTTCTCCGTCTGACAATCTGATGGACGAGTCTGGGTTTGGCGGTTGCCAGGAGAACGATACTTGTCTCTGACTGCATTGTGCCAAGTGTAAAGTTTGGTGGAGGGGGGATTATGGTGTGGGGTTGTTTTTCAGGAGTTGGGTTCGGCTCCTTAGTTCCAGTGAAAAGAACTCTTAATGCTTCAGAATACCAAGAGATTTTGGACAATTTCATGCTCCCAACTTTGTGGGAACAGTTTGGGGTTGGCCCCTTCCTGTTCCAACATGACCGCACACCAGTGCAGAAAACAAGGTCCATAAAGACATGGATGAGCGAGTTTGGTGTGGAAGAACTTGACTGGCCTGGACAGAGTCCTGACCTCAACTCGATAGAACACCTTTGGGATGAATTAGAGCGGAGACGGCGAGCCAGACCTCGTCCAACATCAGTGTCTGACCCCACAAATGCACTTCTGGAAGAATGGTCAAAAATGCCCATAAACACACTCCTAAACCTTGTGGAAAGTCTTCCCAGAAGAGTTGAAGCTGTTATAGCTGCAAAGGGTGGTCCGACATCATATTAAACCCCATGGATTAAGAATGGAAGTCACTCAAGTTCATATGCATGTGAAGGCAAACAAGCGAATACTTTTGGCAATATACTGAAGTTTACTGCTTGTTGGGACCCTTTAGTATACTTCACCTAGCTGGGGGTTTTAATTGTTGGCATTTTGCCCCTTTCCCCTAAATTAGCCATTTCTAATTCCCTATTGCGACTGCACCACCCCCATGCTGGCCATGGAGAGCCACTGATTAGAATTCACCCCTTCTAACATGGTGGTATCTGGTGTTTGTCACTTCTTTTACACCAACCAGAAACGGATTCTCACAGTGTCTTAAAGCTCATCACCTTAACCTACAGGATTTTTGCCCTGATTTTCGCTCGCCGACTGGTCGTCACTAGATTTGCGGCATAATATAGTTTCTATCACAATACATCGGCACACACACAAGTTTTACAGTATTTCTGACCTTATCGTGCTCTACAAAACATAACACCAACATTGCATTGCAAAACCTCCAACTCCATACAGAACAATCTGTTCGTGTAGCCAAATCCACGCCTTCACTCAGATTAATTCATTCAGGAAGGGCATCCGGCATAAAAATTGTGCCAAATCAATGCGGATCATGATCCGCCGAGAGCCGACCCCGCAACCGAACGGGACAAAGGCCGAGGAAGAAGGAAAAGATTTGAGACAATTAAGTATTAAATTTTTCCCTTTAGGCTGCTCTCATATTTAGGGTTGCCAAAGTGAATTATTCTGTTCCACATACCTTTAGGCAAAGTTTATACACAGGATATTCTTTCAGACGTAACCCTACTAATAAATACGTATATAACCCTACTATATACTTATAACTATTCACTGTGCAGTATATAACTGTCCTATCTCCATTGCTCTTGCTACCAGATGCTTCACTATTCTAATGGACTTTCTTTGTATTTTTAATGTATTATTTTGCTAGATTTTGCAGCTTACGTGTTGTTCATTTTTATATAATTACCATAATTAAGCATAAGTGTAGTTTGTTTTACCTTTTATATAATTTACTTTATTTAGGCATCTACAGGCTTGCTTCAAACATCTCATTTTACTTGTACAGTGACAATTAAGATCTTAATTGCACCTTAATTGCAATTAAGTGCACCTCCCAATGGCTAAGTTGTTAGGCCAGACCCTTCCCCACCCAGACTTAGCCAGTCATGTCTGTGTACATGCCCAAGTGGCTGATAGCTTTGCAAATTCAATTCCCATATTGTAGTGGTAGTGGACTGGCATAGTTCACCGCTGTGATATCCGAGCGCTAAAATAATTAAGTATTACAAATCAGCAAAATAGAAGAAATGTGTAAATACTTTCACAGCACCGTGAACAGAATGTTGGGATGTTAGAATGATATTTTATTGCTTTCTCAGAAGCATTTCCTAAGATGTGTGAATGTAATTGAGTGAACGATTAAGTGTTGGATGCCGTGTGATGAGTGCATTCCTGTCCAGCACCCAGTGTTCATAGGTGAAGCTGGATTCACTGTAAACCTGTTTCTATTTCTATAATGTATCTGCATTACGTTTCTTCAATAAAACAATAGTCTCATAATATTCATATAACCTGTTTTGAATGTATCCTAAAAAATTCAAATAATAATTAAAAACTACATTTAAGAAACAAGAAAGTACAGACAACATACTCAGAATAAAAAGGTGACGGTATAACGTATCACTATATATTACAAAATACAAACATTGTAAGAAACATATCTTTAGAGTGGTTAAAAGCCCCAAACCAACAAATGTTTACTATGGATATCATTGGTTAAAACAGAGTGATAAGTAAAGTTATACGAGTGCATTAATGCTGTTGGTAAAATAAGAAACTTGGCTGTACACCTGTGCTAAACATGTTCATGTAAACACTGATCATTAATCTCTTTATTTACACACTATTAATTAATCAAATGTGTTTTGCTTCATCAGCTCTAAATCCACCTACGATGAAACAAACCTTCATTCAATATATTAACAGCAGAATTTAAGACAAGTGTTTTTTTTAAATTATTTTTCACTTTTGTTCAATGTAACACTTACTTAATTACTTGGATTAACAATAAATATTATGTACATGTACATAGCTTATTTGTATGTAAACATACTGTATAGACATAGTGTTTACAGTTGGGCAAAGTATGATGGTCTGAATTTTTGCTTAAAAGTGAACTGACTGCTAACAGCCAGCAGGGCGCCTACACATCCGATGACTGAATTTTCTGAGGGAGGGAGGGCCATATGGATTTGATATGGATTGATTGATGGCACCTGCACAGAGACAGTGGATAATGGAGATCATGGCGTGACTGGTATTCCACTAGCACACCAGCGCAGATTCTGAACTCCTCGGCTGGGCGCCATCTAGCGGGGAAAATTGGCAGTGCCTGCAGCAGACACGTTTTTGCTAGGGCGGGATGACCGGACTATGTGGGTGGGTCTTTAAACGCTGTGTAAGGAACCTGATTAGCAGATAGAGAGGCGCTTGTGCAGAATGCATGGGTGGAAAAAAAGGTTCCGTTGAGGGCTGCACACGTGTCGGAGGCGTGAGCAGCAATACACCCACCTCGACTGCAATCAGGGATCCTCCAGCAGCGGAAGACAAATTGATTATGCTAAATTGGGAGAAAATTGAGGGGTAAATGCATTAAAACAGAAGTTGGCCATGTCCTGATCTGTTAAAATGTTAATGAAATACCTTTATTAAATAGAAGCAACCCAAACAAGCACATTTTCCCCTCAAAGCATTTTCTTTTCTGTAATACTACATGTTGAAAAGTAAAAAAACATGTACATTAGGAGACACGCAAAGATGTAATTCAGATAACAGTTTATCATACAATACAAACAACAGAATCCCATATAAATTTCCATACTTTGTCGTTTTAAAACCCTTTTAGTCTCTAACCTTATACAGTATATACTGTATATTTAGCAGCTGAGCTAAATAAATAAATATGTATGCCTGAAAAAGGCACAATCAATCTAAGCTCACTGAGCTTATATAGTGCTGGAGTTCCAGATCTGCTGTTAGAGTATTGTTTCTTCACCCTCCTCAGTCACTGAGCTTAGATGATGCTTCATCTGCGCGGTGATGGCTTTCCAGATACGACACACCATCCCACCTCTGTGATCACACAAACAAATTTAGGATGAACTTAATGTCTCTACATAGAGGCTGAAGACAGAACATAGAGTGAATAATTTAAACTGATACAAACTTGATGCCGCAGTACTGGAGATCATCTCTGCAGGCCATATGGAGCAGAATGTCTAAAGTGAAGCCATGATTCAGGAGCTGGAACATCAACAAACATGGAGTTAAGGTCCAGTGTACACAGCATGACCTGATGTATTAAGAAC
This sequence comes from Trichomycterus rosablanca, assembly GCF_030014385.1. Classification (NCBI taxonomy): domain Eukaryota; kingdom Metazoa; phylum Chordata; class Actinopteri; order Siluriformes; family Trichomycteridae; genus Trichomycterus; species Trichomycterus rosablanca. The sequence goes on along the minus strand of NC_085990.1, from coordinate 45,771,650 downwards.
AATGCATGTTTTTTTTAAATACTCAAAATCTACACTGAAAACCCCTTAATAATTTAGAATTACTGTATTATTGAAAGCACATGACTTAAAAACTCTGAACTGATGTATTGGGAACACTTCATGACAGTAAAAACAGATTTTACAATTCCCTTCCCACTAGCACCCCCCTGCAATGGTCCCCTCTCCACCCCTCTCCAACATGCACAGTCAGCGGCTGCTTCTTTCTACCTGCCACCTTAGCTTTACAGACAGACAAACATGAAGAGTCATGCTATGCCCTCTGTAAATCATCCACCACACTTGCAGCCACCTTGACCCAATAGCATAGGTTGCATTTCTGCAGCAGCAATGAAACCATGTCGACCGTCATCCCATACACACAGCCAGTTGTTTCTGTTAAATACCTAGTCAGGTCAATAGCACAGCTGAGATTTTAATTTGGGTGGTGGTATAGTGCATTACATTGTTGAAACCCGAACTCATTCATTAAAAGGGATGCCCACGTACTTTTAGCCATATGGTGTATATAGCGATTTAGGGGAGGCTCAGACACCACTTTAAATGTTACTGTAGTGTGCACTAGGCATGATCTTCAGACAGTAATGATGAGCTGTACAATAGAGCTGAATGAAGTGTGAGAGAACTGTACTCACTAAACTGATGGTGTGCTCATCCACTGGAACAGCCTTCAACCAGCGCACCATAGCCTGCGTCTGAGTGTTATGGCCCACAGCATTGGAATCTGTGGGAAATAATGACACACCATCACTTATTAATATGGTCATTTCCTATGTGGTTATTCCTATTATTGTGGTTATTATTCACTCATTCACTCGCTCACACCTAGGGGTTACTGAAGAGGAACCACCCCATTTGATTTTCTCTATAAAGGAACACTCTGGATTTAAGATATCAGATACAATCCAGCTTTGCTTAAGAACATTCAAGCAGTATCACAATACTTTTATACTACGCTTACACTTCTATACTATGTAGTGCATCCAATTGCCCGATTGTATTATGCTTCCTCTCCACTGATGCCGATCCCCGCTCTCACTTGAGGAAAACGAAGCTAACACACGCCCCCTCCGACATGTGCAGCAGCCGACCGCATCTTTTCACCTGCATGAGGCGAGGTCATATGCAGATCAGCTTTGTGTACGGAGAGCCACACCCTGCTCAACGCACTCTTTCCCTGTCTCTGTGCAGGCGCCATCAATCAGCCAGCTGAGGTCGTAATTGCATCAGCCATGAGAGAGTCCCTATCTGGCTTTTTCCACCCTGTAAGAACAAGCCAATCGCTGTTTATATAGCCGCCCAGCCCAGCCAGATGGCAGAGCTTTTGAACTAGAATGTTTTACCGCTGTGACACCTGAGCAGCCCTTTAACATACTTAAATGGTCTAATTTAAACTGAAGCATGACTATTTTACTCGTGCGGACTAGATGCACACATTTTGAAGTGAAACCTTTGAATATGCTTACACAGTGGTGTACAGCTGCATCTGCTTGATAAAATTGAACCCAATTTTTGGTTTTCTGGCACAGACTTGACTTTCTAGTACAGTCCACATATTTCTGACAGGGTTCAGGTTGGGACTTTGAAAAGGCAATTTCAGAGGCTTAATTTGAACCTGATATACCAATTTCAAAACCAGTTTTAACGTAGATACAGTAGACCCTTGAGTTACAAACGGTTTACCATATGAACATTTTAGGTTACAAACTATCTTTTTCAACTTAACTTACGAACAAATTTCAGATTACGAACAGAAATTCACGAAACACTTGACGTCACGGACAAGTTCACTCCAACCGTCTCTCTCTCTATATATACGTATATACAGTGAGTGAACATTCGGACAGCGGACGGTGTTTTTCAGGTGTTTTCTTTATATTTTGTATTAAATTTCAATATTAAAATGTCCCCAAAGAAGGTGCAAAGAAAATGAAAAAAAAAACACTATTTGTTGTTGTATAATTTTTCCTGCCAGTAGATGTCATGGTGTATCAGACAGAGGGGACAATGAGTGAGAGAGAAGAAGGAAATCGCTGAGTAAAGTATTCTTTTTTTTGTGCAATTACACCTACAAAATACAACACTACTGAAATAAAGAAGGAAATAATAGAGAAATATGAGAGTTATTGTTGTTTCTGGTAGATACATTTTATATAAAAAGAAGGAAATGTATTATGGTGTATGGTACAGCACACATACTGTACTGTGGTGTGTGTTTTATGTACAGTACTACTGTGTATTGTTGTTTATTATTGTTTATTACATGAATGTCTATTCTAAAATTTAAGATTTAAGGGAAAACAGTTGTATTTATAGCAAAAAAGACCATGTAAGACATTAGAAAGGTTAGGTAAGGGGGTGTTTGGGAGGTCTGGCACAGATTAATTCTATTTACATTATTTCTTATGGGAAAAATAGGTTTAACATACGAACATTTTGACTTAAGAACAGCTCTTTGGAACCAATTAAATTCATAAGTCAAGGGTCTACTGTATTCCATTTCTGGAAAAATACAAAGAAGAGACTTTAAAAGATTTGGCTGACCAACTAAAAAAGGTCTTAAAAAAGTTAAGACAGGGCCAAAATTCATGACTATAACAAGTTACACAATTTTGAAATATTCCACATCTGAGTAATTTAAGGAGGATCTGCAAAGGCTAAGTCTTTACAAGCAAACTGCCGCCTGTGTTCAAGCATGTTTTAACTGACATAATCTTAATTAAATGTAATTGACAGAGGCCATGCATGACTACGAATTTAGTTCTAAGCAGTTTGCTATTGCTAAATCATGTGAATCAGAGACTGACACACACACTGACACACACAACAGGATTTCTGCAATCAACATTATAGAACTATTTTATAAGAATGTTTTAAGCCACTAATTTTATGATCAGCCATAACATTAAAACCACCTCCTTGTTTCTACACTTACTGTTCATTTATCAGCTTCACTTACCATATAGAAGCACTTTGTAGTTCTACAATTACTGACTGTAGTCCATCTGTTTCTCTGCATGCTTTGTTAGCCCCCTTTTATGCTGTTCTTCAATGGTCAGGACTCTCCCAGGACCACTACAGAGTAGGTATTATTTGGGTGGTGGGTCATTCTCAGCACTGGAGTGACACTGACATGGTGGTGGTGTGTTAGTGTGTGTTGTGCTGGTATGAGTGGATAAGACACAGCAGCGCTAATGGAGTTTTTAAACACCTCACCGTCACTGCACCTCAATCGCCCTGTGGGCAGCGTCCTGTGACCACTGATGAAGGTCTAGAAGATGACCAACTCAAACAGCAGCAATAGATGAGCGATCGTCTCTGACTTTACATCTACAAGGTGGACCAACTAGATAGGAGTGTCTAATGGAGTGGACAGTGAGTGGACACGGTATTTAAAAAACTCCAGCAGCACTGCTGTGTCTGATCCACTCATAACAGCACAACACACACTAACACACCACCACCATGTCAGTGTCACTTCAGTGCTAAGAATGATTCACCACCTAAATAATACCTGCTCTGTGGTGGTCCTGTGGGGGTCCTGACCATTATAGAACAGGGTAAAAGTGGGTTAACAAAGTATGTAGAGACATAGATGGACTACAGTCAGTAATTGTAGAACTACAAAGTGCTTCTATATGGTAAGTGGAGCTGATTAAAATGGGCAGTGAGTGTAGAAACAAGGAGGTGGTTTTAATGTCATGGTTGCTTTGCTGGTTGCATGACACCCACGCTGGCCAGCATTAAATTCGTACTGAGATAGTCAGCATGACCATACTACTCTTTCTATATTCCTCTACTTCTTATGCTAATGCCCTGATCAGGCAGTAGGAGTCACTGCAGCAGCCGTAAGGAGCCACAACTCATGTCTCAGCAGATGTGGGCTAGCGTGTTAGACTGCTGTGCTGCCAATTATTGCTGACCTGCTGGACAGTCAGGTTTACTCATCATACAAAACCACCTTAATAAATGGGTTACACCTGGTGATAAAGCAGAGCTATTTTAAGATCTGAATACTAACTGACAGAAAGAAAACCCAGCAGGCTTTGACTAGGAGTGACTGCTATTGTGAAATGTTACAAAAGTTAGCATTTAGACATGCTCCAGCAAGTAAGCTCTGTGCCACTCCTGTGTCCCCACCCTTTAGAAGATTTGGACAAGCACTTTCTGACGCAAGCAATCATTTAATTCTTAGCCTAGAATGTAAGCCTCCTAAATAAGACAGCATGAACAATACACATTGTATAAAAGAAAAAAAAAAAAGAAAACCAGCTGAAGACAGAGCAGGAGCTGTAGTTACCGTTGTTCACTTCTGAGCTCTTGACCTTCAGGGCATCAATTTTCTCTTCTTTGTTCTGCAGCGAGTTCCTGAGAAGCTCTTGGTATTCCTTCTCCTTCTCACTTAGCTGAGTCAGCAACCTAGAATGCAGAAGAAATGCCAGGCACAATCAGCACTGAGGCCTTACAATCATTCTGACTATAATCTGTGCAATTAAATGATGGCACAGCAGTGGTGCAACAGTTGCTGTGAGTGTCACACAGCTCCAACAAACAAGGTTTAATTCTAGTGGCCGCTCAGGTGGCGCAGCCGTAAAAACACATGCTGGAACCAGAGCTGGGATCTCTAATACATCGTATAGAATCTCAGCTCTGCCTGCCGACTAAGGCTGAGCGGCCACATGAACAACGATTCATGTGTTGTTTAGATATGGGCGGGACTAAGCCGGATGGGGTCTCTCTCTCATGACTGGTGCAATTATGACCTCTGCTGGCTGATTGATGGCACCTGCACAGAGATGAGAAAAGAGTGCTGTCAGGTTGTGTCTCTCCGTACACAACGCTGAGCTGCACTGCACTCGTCAAAGTGTAGGTGATAAGATGCATACGGCATGCTGCCCACGTGTAGGCTCCCACCTAGGGGTGACAATAAGACAATAACACCCGAAATAGAAGCAGTGAAAACTGCTTTTGTAGCGATCTCTAATGATTTATTCTTTCTGTGCGGCCCGGTAATAAATAGCTCACGAACCGGTACCGGTCCGCGGCCCGGTGGTTGGGGACCACTGGTCTAATACATTAATACACACTAAACTTAGAGAGAAAATGCAAAAAAAAATTGGGAGTTGGGGTTGATGGTCTGTGTGGGTTTCCTCCCAAAGAACCATTCGGTGAACTGGCTGCCCTGACATGTGACTGAATGAATAAGTAGGTGTGGTTTCTGAACAGACTGACTGGGATGAAGTGGGTATTGAAAATGAATCAATAAATAAATTAATGATTTAAATAGAAGTTGATAAATGATGCAGAATGGTGGCACAGCAAGTACGGAGGGTGCCACATAGCACAGTCCAGTGAACCTGGGTTCAAATTTTGCATCATTTTTGGTGGCACACTGCAAGAGCACATACTGTGAGTGCTAAACAGCTTCAGAATTCTGAGGACCTGAGCTCGAACCTTACATCAGGTCATTGTAAATGTTGTGTGATGTAAAGGTTTTAGCATGGCACTCTGGAGAAGGTGCTCTCTGTTTTCCCCCACCCTTCCAAAAACACATATACAGGTGGACTGGCTAGTGTAAATTGCCAGTAGGTGAAGGTCAGTGAGAGAATATGTGAGTGTTGCACATTGTGATAGGATTGGCTTTTTGTTTGGGGTGTGTTCCTGCCTTGCACTCAAGTAATACAGGTAGGATTCATAGCCACCATGACCCTAAGCATGATGGTCTTCCCATTGGTTTCCTCCAGGCTTCATTTCTCCTCCCAAAAGTGAGATTAGGTGGACTGGCTGCTCAATGCTTACCCCAAAATGTAATTATATGTGTAGGTGAGTGTGTTTTCTGGGTAGACTGACTGGGATGAAGTGGGTATTGAAGATGAATCTATCAATAAATAAATAATTTAAATAGAAGTTGATAAATTATGCAGAATTGTGGCACAGCAAGTACGGAGGGTGCCACACAGCACAGTCCAGTGAACCTGGGTTCAAATTTCTGTAATTATTATTATTTTTTTTAATATTTATTTATGCATTTTCTCCCATTATACTCCTGATTTAGCATAGTCAATTTGCTGGGGATCCCTGATTGCATTTGAAGAGGGTCCTTCAACACGTGCGCAGTCCAAGTGGACCCCTTCTTTTCACCCATGCATTCTGCACAGGTGCCTCTATATGCTAACCAGGTCCTTACACAGCGTTTGAAGAAACGACCCACATAGTCCGGTCATCCCACCCTAGCAGACACAATAGCCAATTAGTGTCTGCTGCAGGCCCTGCCAATTATGCCCGCTGGATGGCGCCCAGCCGACCGGTGGCAACACAGAGTTTTGAACCGAGAAGTTCAGAATCTCAGCGCTGGTGTGCTAGTGGAATATCCCGCTCCGCCACCGGGGTGCTGGGTTCAAATTTTGCATCATTTTTGGTGGCACAATGCAAGAGCACACACTGTGAGCGCTAAACAGCTTCAGAATTCTGAGGACCTGAGCTCGAACCTTACCTCAGGTTATTGTAAATGTTGTGTGATGTAAAGGTTTTAAGCATGGCACCTCGGAGAAGGTGCTCTCTGTTTTCCTCCACCCTTCCAAAAACATGTATACAGGTGGACTGGCTGGTGTAAACTGCCTGTAGGTGAAGGTCACTGAGAGAATGAGGGAGTGTTGCACACTGTAATAGATTGGCTTTCTGTTCTGGGTGTGTTCCTGCCTTGTATCCAAGTAATTCTGGTAGGCTTTACAGCCACCATGACCCAAAACAAGTTGTTACTTGATATGAATGACTAAACATTTACAAACTGTCCAAACAAGGTATCAAACTGGTGGGCACCTTTTGGTCTCCTGGCATAACAAGCTAAATTCGTGGATTAGAGGGCTGGAGCTGATGCCAAGAAGATCAGATATCCTGGCTCTTGTGCCGTCCGCTCTGTGCTGCTGTGGTTCCTCAGATGTGTCCTCATTCTCAGTGTGGGATTTAGCAGCTGGTTCCTCCCCATCCTGACTGGCATGTTCTGTTTCAGGAGAGCCATCCTCCGCCTCAAAGGAAGATTGCAGCTGAAGCTTAAGCTCTGTTGAACATACAGAACTGTGTTAGTGTGATGGCGAGAGGGTGGGGTGTGAATCTGGGTACCGATTTAGGTCATGTCAGCGTGGTGAGACTTGAACAGACAATACCTGGTAGGAGCACAGTGATGGCATCTTGCACAGCCTGCCTGAGCAGGTTATCTAAAGCAAACATCCAATGAGGTTTCACCTGCTGCTGCCGCAACACCTTTTTCACCTACAGAAAGCAAAACAAACAAAGCCTGTGACAATCCTGTGTCAAGCCTGCATACATTATAACTAAAACTCTACTTACACAGATGCATAAGTCAAGTCAAATTTATTTGTATAGTGCTTTTTACAATAAACATTGTCTCAAAGCAACTTTACATAACCCAGGACCAACAGACCAAAAAAGTGGCAAGGAAAAACCTTGTGAGGAACCAGACCCACCTTCCCTGTGTGGCCTGGAGAATAATTTAAAGAAACAGGATTTAAACAAATCATACGTACACAAAATTAATTTCAACTAAAAGTTATAATTAGCTAAAAGAATAAACAAGCAACTGGAGTACTTCAAGCCTGTAGTAAGCCGCTCAGGTGGCGCAGCGGTAAAGTACGCTAGTGCACCAGAGTTGGGGTTTCGAATACATCGTATCGAATCTCAGCTCTGCCTTTCCAACTGGGCTGGGCAGCAGCATGAACAACGATTGGCTGTTGTTCAGGGTTAGGGGGTAAAAAGTCGGATCATAGGTCCTCATAACTGGTGCAACTGCGGCCCCTGCTGGCTGACTGATGGCGCCTGCACAGCGCTGAGGAATAATGCTGATGGTGGTGTGGCCCTCTGTACACAGTGCCCGTTCAAGTGTATGAACTCGACTGTCTGACTGTACGTACCGGAGGGGGTGTATGTCAGTAGAGAGGCGTCCTCAGTCAGCGGTGAAGGGTCGAATCAGTCTAGAGGACTCAATCAGGGTAATTGGACACGACTAGATGGGGGGGGGGGGGATAATAATAATAATAAAATAATAAAGCCTGTAGTGAGTTCTGGGCATTTTCGGTGCAAACACGCCAGGTTCCAGTCATATCTAGCAGGATATTATTAGGCATTACCAAATAAAATACTGTTTTAAGCATACACAACAACCAGGCATAACATTATGACTACTAACAGGTGAAGTGAATAACACTGATTGTTTAGGCAGCAAGTGAAAATTTTATCCTCAAAGTTGAAGTTAGAAGCAGGAAAAATGGGCAAGAGTGAGAATGTGAGTAAGTTTGACAAGGGCCAAATTGTGATGGCTAGACGACTGGGTCAGAGCATCTCCAAAACGGCAGCTGTTGTGGTGTGTTCCTGGTCTGCAGTGGTCGGTATCTATCAAAAGTGGTCCAAGGAAGGAACCGTGGTAAACCGGCGACAGGGTCATGGGCGGCCAAGGCTCACTGATGCACGTGATGCAGACGAGCTACTGTAGCTCAAATTGCTGAAGAAATTAATGCTGGTTCTGATAGAAAGGTGTCAACCTGTCATCGCAGGTTGTTGCCTATGGGGCAGCAAAAGGGGAACCAACACAATATTAGGAAGGTGGTCATAATGTTATGCATGATCGGTGTATTTAAAAAAAATTGAATAAAAATAGCAACGTGCAGCTTTTTTGAACTGCATTTCAAACTCTTGAATTTTCCATCTACAAGATTTAGCCTACGTATGTGTTTACATTAGCACCTAACTAGCATGAATATATGCTTTTAGACAAGAAGATTTCTTTTATTTCCAGTTATTTACATTAAATGTTTTATGTTGAGGAATGTTTTATTTTTATTTTTTTGTATTTCTCATTTGTATAAACACTTACATCTGTTTAAGTATTTAAGTACTTTTACTTATGTAACCGGTCTTGCTACGCTTTGTTAGCATTTCATAAAACTACATGAAAACAGAATGAAACCACCACACGGTGGATATAATACATACAGCATCCTGGAAGCTGAAGAGCGCCGCCTGCAGGCAGCTGAGAGGAACTGCATCATCATGTAAGCTGGAGCGCAAATTCAACAGGCGGTTGTTCAGCTGCTTCTTGTCCGGGGCGCGGATGTTTTCCCTTAAGCAGCCAATCAACTGCTTGATGTGCTCGGAACTCAGGCAGGGCTCCTCAGTCTGCAGGACATGAGAGAACAGCTTTGTTTTCTAAAACTGAAACTATTCAGAACATTTGTGACAAACAATGAACAGTTTTTTCCATGTACACAATAGGCCGAACACTCTGGCTAAAAAAGCCTACATGTGTCATACATTTTCTTCTATTTTGCCAATTCCTTTCAAATGCTCTGTTACTAGATGTTTATATATATCTGTATATATCCCTGTGGCACGGTGGCTCAGTGGGTAGCACTGTCACCTCACAGCAAAAAGGTCCTAGGTTCGATCCCGAGATGAGGTGGTCCACCGTGTCTTTGTGGGTTTCCTCAGAGAGCTCCGGTTTCCTCATCACTAAAGTTCCACGTCAGGAACATCCATGTGTGTGAAATAACCAGTAAACCCACTCTAAAATACAGTACAGTGGTTATGCAGTACTGTTTTTTTGTACTGTCTGGGTAATTTTTACCATGTCATATCACACAGTTCATTTCCTTCAAGGCGCTTTGAAACATCAGCAGCAAACTGGCTCAAAATTCAATCAGGTGAACTTTAAAAGATGGAAGTGCAGCGTCAAGCTTCACACGAGACAACAGCACAGCGGTTTTGCAGCTTCTCAAGTGAAAGCACCCAAACCTCTACACTTTGACACACCCACAGATAACGTCACAGTTCATGCTGAAAAACCAAGGATTCTGTGGTGCCAGATTAGAATGCTAGTTCGCTGTCTGGAACCTCTTTTTTTCGGTGGACGCCTCTCAACTCAACTCTCAACCCCCTCCGGCATGTACAGTCAGTACAGACTGCATTTTTCACCTGCATGAGTTGAGTTCATACACTGACGGACACTGTGTATGGAGGGCCACACCCCCATCAGCGTTATTCCTCAGCCCTGTGCAGGCGCCATCAGTCAGCCAGCAGGGGCTGCAGTTGCACCAGTTATGAGGACCTATGATCCGACTTTCTTACAACAGCCAATCGTTGTTCATGCAGCCGCCCAGCCCAGTCAAAAAGGCAGAGCTGAGATTCGATACGATGTATTCAAAACCCCAACTCTGCTGCGCCACCTGAGCGGCCGAGTAAACTTATTTTTAATGTAGAGTATAATGGTTGTAGTATCCTGTAACTGGAAAGCTTGTTGGCAGCAGGGACTGGCAATCTGTTAGGACTAATGAAAAATAAATGGGGCACACTCCAGAGGGCGTAAAAGCTGATCCCCTCTGCCAGGAACTATAATTTGAAAAAAAAGGTGTTTGACAATGGCACAAAGCCTGCTGACTAAACAGCTCTGACACTTCAGAATTTGACTTTATAATGTAGATTCCATTCAGTAAGTGTGAACAGTGACTCATCACAGGTTGTGACTCATTTATGGAAAAAATTATTGAGGATTAATACTTTTTTGTGACACAGTGGTAAAAACGATGGCGTGTTTACCTGTGGAAGCGAGTCCTGAATATTTTGCACTACATGACTGATATAGTCAGTAAGGACTTTATGCAGAGTGTCTCTCCTCTCACTGTCTTTCCTGAGCAGAAACAGACCAAGGTTCTCTCCTGACACGGCAGGACTCGTCATTTCCCCCCGTGTCTCCCCTGCCACTCTGCCACACACAAAACCCCATTCAGTTACATTTACTGCTGCTTCTGTACAAACAGTTTCATTATATAGTGAGATGCTTTGTGGTGCTGTTGCTTACAAGAGGAAGCTGTTGGTGCTGGGAGGACTCCCTGATATGTCATTTACTCTTAGCCGATGCATGGTCCTCCTCAGATCGAGGGAGTTAGATAGCTCTGTCTTGTTAGCGTCTGTGTCCTCCACGTACACGGCTATGGGTACAGACATGCTCCTCTGGTAGTCTCCTTCAGCCACAAAAAAAATAAAAAATAATATTTGTACAGTAAAGATTCTAACACTTTATATATGTGTATGTATATACATACATACATATACATACACCGATCAAGCAGGACATTATGACCACCTTCTTAATATTGTGTTGGTTCCCCTTTTGCTGACAAAACAGCCCTGACCCATCGAGGCATGGACTCCACTAGACCCCTGAAGGTGTGCTGTGGTATATGGCACCAAGTTGTTAGCAGCAGATCCTTTAACTCCTGTAAGTTGTGAGGTCGGACTTGTTTGTCCAGCACATCCCACAGATGCTTGATTGGATTCAGATCTGGGGAATTTGGAGGCCAAGTCAACACCTCAAACTCGTTGTTGTGCTCATCAAACCATTCCTGAACCATTTTTGCTTTGTGGCAGGGCACATCATCCTGCTGAAAGAGGCCACGGCCATCAGGGAATACCATTTCCATGAAAGGGTGTACATGGTCTGCAACAATGCTTAGGTAGGTGGTACGTGTCAAAGTATCATCCACATGTTGCAGAACATTGCCCAAAGCATCACATTGCCTCTGCCAGCTTGCCTTCTTCCCATAATGCACCCTGGTGCCATGTGTTCCCCAGGTAAGCGACGCACCCGGCCATTCACGTAATGTAAAAGAAAACGTGATTTATCAGAGCAGGCTGCCTTCTTCCATGGCTCTGTGGTCCAGTTCTGATGCTTACGTGCCCATTGTTGGTGCTTTCGGGTTAAGCTTGCCCATTTTTCCTGCTTCTAACACATCAACTTTGAGGATAAAATGTTTACTTGCTGCCTAATATATCCCACCAACTAAGAGGTTTCGTGATGAAGAGATAATCAGTGTTATTCACTTCACCTGTCAGTGGTTATAATGTTATGCTTCGTCAGTGTATCTGCTTCTACTCACACAAAACTGTACTGGGTCTGGACTGTACATTTTTCTTCTAGTCTATTTGAGATATCACCCCTAAGATGCAGATGTATGAGTCATGTTTGCTGCACCACTTATGGTTCTAGATTCCTGCAGGACTTACCAGATGAGTTGTGATCTAACTCGGCTTGGCTAGAAATGAGCTTTGTCCTCTTCTTGGCGCTGCCTTTAAGAAAAGCCTCTTTCAGCAGCTCGGATGCTATGGCCCTTTTGTCTGGATTGGGCTCAAAGCAGCACATGAGGAAAGCTTTGGCCCCTTCTGACATGCACTCTGGCACAGTGGGGTGAATCTTAAACATGCCCACCTGTAACAGAAGCACCCTGACATGGTTAGATTGTTCATTTCATAACCACAAGTGTAAATGTATTTATTTATTAGGATGTTAACTTCATGTTTTACACACTTTGGTTACATTCATGACAGAAATGGTAGTGACTCGTTACACAAGATTCATCAGTTGAATGTCAAACACAGTCATGGACAATTTTGTATCTCCAATTCACCTCACTTGCATGTCTTTGGACTGTGGGAGGAAACCAGAGCTCCCAGAGTGTAAATAAACCAAATACTTGGGCATTTTCAGTCCTAATTCATAACAGTGCTACTTAATATTATTGCTGTTATGTAACAGTACCTTAAACATGGCAGCTTGAGGGCTGCCCAGCTCATGGAAGGGAGTTTTCCCAGTAGCCATTTCAATAACAGTACAGCCTAGAGACCAGATATCAGCCGGTTTCCCATAACCTCGAAGACCTTGGTCTATAATCTCTGGAGCCATGTACTGCAGAGTTCCTACACACCAGTGGAAAAAGAACAGATCGTGCATAAAGTCTGCATCAAATATGACTGTAAACAAATAATACTGAATTATTATTTAATTTTTTATTGCCCAAGAAAAAAACTAAAATGGTCTTGGAACATAAAATGTTTGTTTTTCAATGGAATTGTACAGATTGGTGACATTAAAGATAAAAAAGTTCTAAAATAATTTCTTGGTCTCATTGCAAACATTTTAATTCCTTACAAGTATACAGTGGGTATAAAGTCTACACACCCCTAATACAGCACCACTGTACATCGATCAACCATAACATAAAAACCACCTCCTTGTTTCTACACTCACTGTCCATTTTATCAGCTCCACTTACCATATAGAAGCACTTTGTAGTTCTACAATTACTGACTGTAGTCCATCCGTTTCTCTGCATGCATTGTTCGCTCTCTTTCATGCTGTTCTTCAATGGTCAGGACTCTCCCTGGACCACTACAGAGCAGGTATTATTTGGATGGTGGATCACTCAGCACTGCAGTGACACTGACATGGTGGTGGTGTGTTAGTGTGTGTTGTGCTGGTATGAGTGGATAAAACACAGCAATGCTGATGGAGTTTTTAAACACCTCACTGTCACTGCTGGACTGAAAAGTCCACCAACCAAAAATATATCCAGCCAACAGTGCCCCGTGGGCAGCGTCCTGTGACCACTGATGAAGGTCTAAAATATGATAAACTTAAACAGCAGCAATATATGAGCGATCGTCTCTGACTTTACATCTACAAGGTGGACCAACTAGGTAGGAGTGTCTAATAGAGTGGTCAGTGAGTGGACACGGTATTTAAAAACACCAGCAGCGCTGCTGTGTCTGATCCACTAATACCAGCACAACACACACTAACACACCACCACCAAGTCATTGTCACTGCAAAGCTCAGAATGATCCACCACCTAAATAATACGTGCTCTGTGGTGCTGGGAGAGTCCTGACCATTGAAGAACAGCATGAAAGCAGGCTAAAAAGTATGTAGAGAAACAGATGGACTACAGTCAGTAATTATAGAACTACAAAGTGCTTCTATATGGAAAGTGGAGCTGATAAAATGGACAGTGAGTGTAGAAACAAGGAGGTGGTTTTAATGTCATGGCTGATCAGTGTATACTTGTAAGGAATCAAACTTTTCCTTCTTTTCTTAAAAGCACACACACACACACAGCTCATTAATTATGCATAAATCTGTGTAGAAGGATCACAGAAACACACCTGTAAATGTTTCTGTACAGGGATTAATCCCTGCGAGTCTTTTAGATGTTCCAAAATCAGAGATCTTGAGTACACCACTGTATGTGTTTATCAGGACGTTATCACCCTAGGAGTAAAGCATAATAAACAACAAACATGATGACTGTTTATTCTACATATATATTATATTCATTACTTATGTCTGCATGCTACATATCACACTATTAACAATGCTGGGTAAAGAAGAGGTTATTAAATTTTATGTGGTCACACCATTGTGGAACAGCTACTAATTTAGTCTTTGGACTGTGGGAGGAAACCGGAGTTCCCAGAGGAAATCCTTGCAGACAATAGAAGAAAATGCAAACTCCACACAAAGGACCCAGACCACTACAACTGGGAATCGAATGTGGGACCTTCTCACTGTGATGCAAAAGTGCTACCCATCAAGCCACTCACTGTGCTGCCCCAGCTTTGGATTTACCCTATGGTTAACTTCTATGTCTTCTTTATGCACACAAAATTTTATACACCTGAAGCATGTGGCCAATTGGTGGAGATCAGTTAGCACAACATAAGCTTACTAGGCCCCCATAAACTCAAGGAATTGGGGCTAGGATAAGACCAGGATCCTTTAGGACTTAAGGTGTTTAGCAGCAACCAATCTGTGCCACCCAGCCGTTCATAAAAGTAAAATCTTTCCATTTATATTTGTAGATCTTTATACTGTATGCAAGTACAATATACAGTGGTACCTTGTAACTCAACGTCCCCTAAGCTCAACGCCCTTCGTCGAGAAATTTGTACCCTTAAACTCAACATTACCCTTACACTCAAAGTGTTCAGTTTCTTTTAAATAAAATTTTTTTTAATTTCAAATGAACAATAACCAGCCGCTTTGTTCAGCGCTTGGCTTAAGTGGTGCAGTAAAACGTCATCAAAGTGTGCATATGAGACGAATCTGTATTTATGTGGAATAACCGTCAGATTCACTCAGAATGCTCTACATGTATCTGTGTTTAGCTGGATTTTCCTCACTGTTTCACTTGTAAACTTGTGTTATAGCTCGGGGTTCTGAGAAATTGTAAGAATCAGCTTTATTTCGAGAGAGTCTAAAACACTTATCAGTAAAAAGCAGCGAAAAGCTATTTTGCTGCTTTTTATGTGAATGCACCTTTACTGAATGGAATATGGTATTCCAAGATCAAGCATCTTTAAAAGCATAAGGAAACATTATTGTTTTTGTTTTTTTAATTGATTTCTACTGTTTTTAATTGTATTTTAGTGTTTTTATATTATATTTGTGTTATTTTCAGTGTATAAGTGTCAAAAACAACCATCGTTTTACACAAGTTTAAAATATATGCAGTTCCACGGGACCACGGAACGCATTAGCAGGTTTCCCCATACATCCTTATGGGAAAAAATACCTTAAAACTCAATGTCTTTTAACTCGCCGCCACTTCCAGAACCAACTGACGTTGAGTTTCAAGGTACCACTGTATTCAGTAATTAAAATAGTTTAATAAGCCAAATGTTAGTTAATGTTATATAAATAAATATGTATTCAGTCTTTATTATTATAATGAACGTTATTTTAAAATGGTAACAGCATTAAACGACTGCACAGCTCTATTACACCTCTTGTACCTTGATATCTCTGTGGACTATCTGGTTGTCATGGAGATATTTCAGTCCTTCGAGGATCTGCTTGGTGTAGAAGACGATGGTGGGCTCGTTGTCTTTAAGAGGACCCCACTTTGACCTTAAGAGAGATGAGAGGCTTCCTGTAGGAGGTAATAAGAGTGAATTATGGGGTAATAATGTGTTGCATCAATACTTCTAACATCTCCTGGCACTAGGGTGGCTTACTAGCACACCAGTGAAGGGATCTCAAACTTTCGAGTTTGTATCTCGGCTCTGCTATTAGCTGGCCGGGTGCCTACACAAACACACATTTGGCTGTGTCTGTAGGGGAGGGGACAATGGCTAAAACAAAGTTCCTGTTTCTGTTTACGGATGTGGTCTGTGGAACCTCGCCCCTGGAATGTGAAGAAGCAATTGGTGGCTGAGTGCATTTGGGAGGAGGTGCATGACAGGCTCTACCCTCCTCGATTTGAGGTGGGGTGGCAGAACCAATGAGAGAGAGACGAGCTCCAACTGACCACTAACTGAATTGAATGAAAAAAGGGGGAAAATGGCCAATAAAGAATAGATAAAAAAAGAACACTTGACATTTCAAGTCTTGTATAGACTTTTCTATTAAAGGCACTTCATGGATAAGAGACGTACTTACACAATCACACACACCTTAAGACTTTCCAGCTAATGACACTTCATGAGAGTGGAATGAATAAGAAGAATTTAGGTGGAGGAAAATTACCTCCTGGCACCTCCTCCATAAAAATCTTAAGGAATCCATCCTCACTGGTTGAACCCAGGTACTGCACAATGTTGCGGTGCTTCAGTCTCTTGTGTAGTGCAATCTCCTCATGCAGCGGCTGTGAGTACCTGCCAGTCACAAACACAGACGCAAATGTACTGTATGTACAGAAACAACCAGTCCTGAACTAAATGATTAAATATTTTTGCTTGCTAGGAATTTACTTTAATGTGCTAGCACTAAGCCCCAGAATATAAATACAATGACTAAAAAAAAAAGTGCCAATTAAGATACAAATACACTGATCAGCCATAACATTAAAACCACCTCATTGTTTCTACACTCACTGTCCATTTTATCAGCTCCACTTACCATATAGAAGCACTTTGTAGTTCTACAATTACTAACTGTAGTACATTTATTTCTCTACATGCTATTTTTAGCCTGCTTTCACCCTGTTCTTTAATGGTCAGGACCACCACAGAGCAGGTATTATTTAGGTGGTGGATCGTTCTCAGCACTGCAGTGACAATGACAGTGGTGGTGTGTTAGTGTGTGTTGTGCTGGTATGAGTGGATCAGACACAGCAGCACTGCTGGAGTTTTTAAATACCGTGTCCACTCACTGTCCACTCTATTAGACACTCCTACCTAGTCGGTCCACCTTGTAGATGTAAAGTCAGAGATGATCGCTCATCTATTGCTGCTGTTTGAGTTGGTAATCTTCTAGACCTTCATCAGTGGTCACAGGACGCTGCCCACGGGGCACTGTTGGCTGGAAGTTTCTGGTTGGTGGACTATTCTCAGTCCAGCAGTGACAGTGAGGTGTTTAAAAACTCCATCAGCATTGCTGTGTCTGATACACTAACACACCACCACCATGTCAGTGTCACTGCAGAGCTGTGAATGATCCACCACCCAAATAATACCTGCTTTGTGGTGGTCCTGTGGGGGTCCTGACCATTGAAGAACAGGGTGAAAGCAGGTTAAAAAGGTATGTAGAGAAATATATGGACTACAGTCAGTAATTGTAGAACTACAAAGTGCTTCTATATGGTAAGTGGAGCTGATAAAATGGACAGTGAGTGTAGAAACAAGGAGGTGGTTTTAATGTTATGGCTGATCGGTATACATGTGCTATTATTATTGACTACAGTTTATTTCAATACATAATCATTTATCAATTTCAAATGAACTGTCAAATCAAACTATGAGCAGCAGCAATGAAGTCTGTTGTTAGCAATTGTTTGTTTTTAAATAAATGTCCCGCTGGGATTCAGGGTTTAAAACAAAAGTGGTGTTATCGGCCGGTCAAGCATCTACGCAGACATGTACCCAAACATGATTGGCTATGTCTGGGTGGGATGGCCGATGCTTATTATTATTATTATTTTTTTTTTAATGCATTTTCTCCCCATTTTCCTCCCGATTTAGTGCACTCAATTTGTCTTCCGCTGCTGAGGGATACCAGATTGCATCCGAGGAGAGCACGGCACTGTACACGCTTCTTCCGACACTTCCTCTTCTCGCCCCTGCATTCTGCACAGGCGTCTCTTCCGCCAAACAGGGTCCTTACACAGCGCATAAAGCCCCACCCACCCATACATAGTCCAGCCCCCACCCTGCAGATACAGTGGCCAATTAGTATCTGCTGCAAGCACTGTCAATTATGCCCGTTAGATGTCACCCAGCCGACCGGAAACAATGCCGAGTTTCGAACCGAGGAGTTCAGAATCTCGGTGTTGGTGTGCTAGCGGAATATCCCACTGCGCCACCTGAGCGCTGGCCAATGCTTATTGATGGATTGGTGCCCTGTCTGGGGTGTGAAACTTGGAGTGATTCCAAGGAAACCAGACTCTACACGACCCTGACCAGAATAAATTTATGGTAAAAGATGAACAGGAAATAAAATAAAATAAAACATGTTGAGCAATTCTTTCATACTCATGTCTGTCAGTGGTTAAATGCTGTTCTGGATGGCCAGCTACTGCTCTAGCACTAGGTCATAATCTATCCAAGAGGTCATACTTTTTCAAATGTTATAATCCTATATCAAATACTAAGATATAGTTTAAAACATTTTAATTATCATAATTAAATAATTGTTTTATTTTCTAAATCCCAGTACCGGAATAAACTGTACAGTACATAAAGTGTTGCAGTGTAGGTTAAAACTCCCAGGTTTAGAGTATCATGTATGATATTTAGAGTATATTTTTAATAGAATAGGCTTATACAAAGGGTAGTGGGGGGTGCATACTTATGCTATACTTAAAAACACAAAATAATTTAATAATGATTACTTGAAGGTGATGAGCAGTTTAAATTCCTAAACCAAAATATGAAGAAAATAAAAAAATAAGCTGAGAAAAATGTAAAACAATGTTTGAACAAGTCCATACGTGCAGTCTTTCTCTGGGATCTCCTTGATAGCAATGCGCACTTGTGTGCTCAGGTCTCGACCAGCGTACACTACTCCATAGGTTCCTTTCCCGAGCACTATCTTCTCTCCATTGTCTCCCTTCTCATAAACAAACTGGAAAATTAGAAAGAAATCAAACCACGATTAGACTTTAAAGATCACATGCATTAACTTACAGCATTTCATGCACACACACCTGAAATCTGAACATGATATGATAGTTCATAATAGTTTAACTAACAACTAGAATCCTCCTATTTTGATGCATTCTAGTGTTTGTCCATTAATAAACAATGATTACAAAAATGGTTCAGTTATAATTAAACAGTGTACACCATGAAAACTGTGCTCACCTCCAACAGATCTCCATCGTCATTGCTGGAGTTGTCCACTTCATCCCCTTGACTAATCAGAGAGTTCACCAACTTACAGAATCTATGTAAAGACAAAATCAGATAAGAAAAACTGACATGAAAGGTAAACATGGCAGCTTGAGGGCTGCCCAGCTCATGGAAGGGAGTTTTCCCAGTAGCCATTTCAATAACAGTACAGCCTAGAGACCAGATATCAGCCGGTTTCCCATAACCTCGAAGACCTTGGTCTATAATCTCTGGAGCCATGTACTGCAGAGTTCCTACACACCAGTGGAAAAAGAACAGATCGTGCATAAA
Organism: Trichomycterus rosablanca; assembly: GCF_030014385.1. Lineage (NCBI taxonomy): Eukaryota > Metazoa > Chordata > Actinopteri > Siluriformes > Trichomycteridae > Trichomycterus > Trichomycterus rosablanca. The sequence goes on along the minus strand of NC_085990.1, from coordinate 45,752,171 downwards.
GTCTGCATCAAATATGACTGTAAACAAATAATACTGAATTATTATTTAATTTTTTATTGCCCAAGAAAAAAACTAAAATGGTCTTGGAACATAAAATGTTTGTTTTTCAATGGAATTGTACAGATTGGTGACATTAAAGATAAAAAAGTTCTAAAATAATTTCTTGGTCTCATTGCAAACATTTTAATTCCTTACAAGTATACAGTGGGTATAAAGTCTACACACCCCTAATACAGCACCACTGTACATCGATCAACCATAACATAAAAACCACCTCCTTGTTTCTACACTCACTGTCCATTTTATCAGCTCCACTTACCATATAGAAGCACTTTGTAGTTCTACAATTACTGACTGTAGTCCATCCGTTTCTCTGCATGCATTGTTCGCTCTCTTTCATGCTGTTCTTCAATGGTCAGGACTCTCCCTGGACCACTACAGAGCAGGTATTATTTGGATGGTGGATCACTCAGCACTGCAGTGACACTGACATGGTGGTGGTGTGTTAGTGTGTGTTGTGCTGGTATGAGTGGATAAAACACAGCAATGCTGATGGAGTTTTTAAACACCTCACTGTCACTGCTGGACTGAAAAGTCCACCAACCAAAAATATATCCAGCCAACAGTGCCCCGTGGGCAGCGTCCTGTGACCACTGATGAAGGTCTAAAATATGATAAACTTAAACAGCAGCAATATATGAGCGATCGTCTCTGACTTTACATCTACAAGGTGGACCAACTAGGTAGGAGTGTCTAATAGAGTGGTCAGTGAGTGGACACGGTATTTAAAAACACCAGCAGCGCTGCTGTGTCTGATCCACTAATACCAGCACAACACACACTAACACACCACCACCAAGTCATTGTCACTGCAAAGCTCAGAATGATCCACCACCTAAATAATACGTGCTCTGTGGTGCTGGGAGAGTCCTGACCATTGAAGAACAGCATGAAAGCAGGCTAAAAAGTATGTAGAGAAACAGATGGACTACAGTCAGTAATTATAGAACTACAAAGTGCTTCTATATGGAAAGTGGAGCTGATAAAATGGACAGTGAGTGTAGAAACAAGGAGGTGGTTTTAATGTCATGGCTGATCAGTGTATACTTGTAAGGAATCAAACTTTTCCTTCTTTTCTTAAAAGCACACACACACACACAGCTCATTAATTATGCATAAATCTGTGTAGAAGGATCACAGAAACACACCTGTAAATGTTTCTGTACAGGGATTAATCCCTGCGAGTCTTTTAGATGTTCCAAAATCAGAGATCTTGAGTACACCACTGTATGTGTTTATCAGGACGTTATCACCCTAGGAGTAAAGCATAATAAACAACAAACATGATGACTGTTTATTCTACATATATATTATATTCATTACTTATGTCTGCATGCTACATATCACACTATTAACAATGCTGGGTAAAGAAGAGGTTATTAAATTTTATGTGGTCACACCATTGTGGAACAGCTACTAATTTAGTCTTTGGACTGTGGGAGGAAACCGGAGTTCCCAGAGGAAATCCTTGCAGACAATAGAAGAAAATGCAAACTCCACACAAAGGACCCAGACCACTACAACTGGGAATCGAATGTGGGACCTTCTCACTGTGATGCAAAAGTGCTACCCATCAAGCCACTCACTGTGCTGCCCCAGCTTTGGATTTACCCTATGGTTAACTTCTATGTCTTCTTTATGCACACAAAATTTTATACACCTGAAGCATGTGGCCAATTGGTGGAGATCAGTTAGCACAACATAAGCTTACTAGGCCCCCATAAACTCAAGGAATTGGGGCTAGGATAAGACCAGGATCCTTTAGGACTTAAGGTGTTTAGCAGCAACCAATCTGTGCCACCCAGCCGTTCATAAAAGTAAAATCTTTCCATTTATATTTGTAGATCTTTATACTGTATGCAAGTACAATATACAGTGGTACCTTGTAACTCAACGTCCCCTAAGCTCAACGCCCTTCGTCGAGAAATTTGTACCCTTAAACTCAACATTACCCTTACACTCAAAGTGTTCAGTTTCTTTTAAATAAAATTTTTTTTAATTTCAAATGAACAATAACCAGCCGCTTTGTTCAGCGCTTGGCTTAAGTGGTGCAGTAAAACGTCATCAAAGTGTGCATATGAGACGAATCTGTATTTATGTGGAATAACCGTCAGATTCACTCAGAATGCTCTACATGTATCTGTGTTTAGCTGGATTTTCCTCACTGTTTCACTTGTAAACTTGTGTTATAGCTCGGGGTTCTGAGAAATTGTAAGAATCAGCTTTATTTCGAGAGAGTCTAAAACACTTATCAGTAAAAAGCAGCGAAAAGCTATTTTGCTGCTTTTTATGTGAATGCACCTTTACTGAATGGAATATGGTATTCCAAGATCAAGCATCTTTAAAAGCATAAGGAAACATTATTGTTTTTGTTTTTTTAATTGATTTCTACTGTTTTTAATTGTATTTTAGTGTTTTTATATTATATTTGTGTTATTTTCAGTGTATAAGTGTCAAAAACAACCATCGTTTTACACAAGTTTAAAATATATGCAGTTCCACGGGACCACGGAACGCATTAGCAGGTTTCCCCATACATCCTTATGGGAAAAAATACCTTAAAACTCAATGTCTTTTAACTCGCCGCCACTTCCAGAACCAACTGACGTTGAGTTTCAAGGTACCACTGTATTCAGTAATTAAAATAGTTTAATAAGCCAAATGTTAGTTAATGTTATATAAATAAATATGTATTCAGTCTTTATTATTATAATGAACGTTATTTTAAAATGGTAACAGCATTAAACGACTGCACAGCTCTATTACACCTCTTGTACCTTGATATCTCTGTGGACTATCTGGTTGTCATGGAGATATTTCAGTCCTTCGAGGATCTGCTTGGTGTAGAAGACGATGGTGGGCTCGTTGTCTTTAAGAGGACCCCACTTTGACCTTAAGAGAGATGAGAGGCTTCCTGTAGGAGGTAATAAGAGTGAATTATGGGGTAATAATGTGTTGCATCAATACTTCTAACATCTCCTGGCACTAGGGTGGCTTACTAGCACACCAGTGAAGGGATCTCAAACTTTCGAGTTTGTATCTCGGCTCTGCTATTAGCTGGCCGGGTGCCTACACAAACACACATTTGGCTGTGTCTGTAGGGGAGGGGACAATGGCTAAAACAAAGTTCCTGTTTCTGTTTACGGATGTGGTCTGTGGAACCTCGCCCCTGGAATGTGAAGAAGCAATTGGTGGCTGAGTGCATTTGGGAGGAGGTGCATGACAGGCTCTACCCTCCTCGATTTGAGGTGGGGTGGCAGAACCAATGAGAGAGAGACGAGCTCCAACTGACCACTAACTGAATTGAATGAAAAAAGGGGGAAAATGGCCAATAAAGAATAGATAAAAAAAGAACACTTGACATTTCAAGTCTTGTATAGACTTTTCTATTAAAGGCACTTCATGGATAAGAGACGTACTTACACAATCACACACACCTTAAGACTTTCCAGCTAATGACACTTCATGAGAGTGGAATGAATAAGAAGAATTTAGGTGGAGGAAAATTACCTCCTGGCACCTCCTCCATAAAAATCTTAAGGAATCCATCCTCACTGGTTGAACCCAGGTACTGCACAATGTTGCGGTGCTTCAGTCTCTTGTGTAGTGCAATCTCCTCATGCAGCGGCTGTGAGTACCTGCCAGTCACAAACACAGACGCAAATGTACTGTATGTACAGAAACAACCAGTCCTGAACTAAATGATTAAATATTTTTGCTTGCTAGGAATTTACTTTAATGTGCTAGCACTAAGCCCCAGAATATAAATACAATGACTAAAAAAAAAAGTGCCAATTAAGATACAAATACACTGATCAGCCATAACATTAAAACCACCTCATTGTTTCTACACTCACTGTCCATTTTATCAGCTCCACTTACCATATAGAAGCACTTTGTAGTTCTACAATTACTAACTGTAGTACATTTATTTCTCTACATGCTATTTTTAGCCTGCTTTCACCCTGTTCTTTAATGGTCAGGACCACCACAGAGCAGGTATTATTTAGGTGGTGGATCGTTCTCAGCACTGCAGTGACAATGACAGTGGTGGTGTGTTAGTGTGTGTTGTGCTGGTATGAGTGGATCAGACACAGCAGCACTGCTGGAGTTTTTAAATACCGTGTCCACTCACTGTCCACTCTATTAGACACTCCTACCTAGTCGGTCCACCTTGTAGATGTAAAGTCAGAGATGATCGCTCATCTATTGCTGCTGTTTGAGTTGGTAATCTTCTAGACCTTCATCAGTGGTCACAGGACGCTGCCCACGGGGCACTGTTGGCTGGAAGTTTCTGGTTGGTGGACTATTCTCAGTCCAGCAGTGACAGTGAGGTGTTTAAAAACTCCATCAGCATTGCTGTGTCTGATACACTAACACACCACCACCATGTCAGTGTCACTGCAGAGCTGTGAATGATCCACCACCCAAATAATACCTGCTTTGTGGTGGTCCTGTGGGGGTCCTGACCATTGAAGAACAGGGTGAAAGCAGGTTAAAAAGGTATGTAGAGAAATATATGGACTACAGTCAGTAATTGTAGAACTACAAAGTGCTTCTATATGGTAAGTGGAGCTGATAAAATGGACAGTGAGTGTAGAAACAAGGAGGTGGTTTTAATGTTATGGCTGATCGGTATACATGTGCTATTATTATTGACTACAGTTTATTTCAATACATAATCATTTATCAATTTCAAATGAACTGTCAAATCAAACTATGAGCAGCAGCAATGAAGTCTGTTGTTAGCAATTGTTTGTTTTTAAATAAATGTCCCGCTGGGATTCAGGGTTTAAAACAAAAGTGGTGTTATCGGCCGGTCAAGCATCTACGCAGACATGTACCCAAACATGATTGGCTATGTCTGGGTGGGATGGCCGATGCTTATTATTATTATTATTTTTTTTTTAATGCATTTTCTCCCCATTTTCCTCCCGATTTAGTGCACTCAATTTGTCTTCCGCTGCTGAGGGATACCAGATTGCATCCGAGGAGAGCACGGCACTGTACACGCTTCTTCCGACACTTCCTCTTCTCGCCCCTGCATTCTGCACAGGCGTCTCTTCCGCCAAACAGGGTCCTTACACAGCGCATAAAGCCCCACCCACCCATACATAGTCCAGCCCCCACCCTGCAGATACAGTGGCCAATTAGTATCTGCTGCAAGCACTGTCAATTATGCCCGTTAGATGTCACCCAGCCGACCGGAAACAATGCCGAGTTTCGAACCGAGGAGTTCAGAATCTCGGTGTTGGTGTGCTAGCGGAATATCCCACTGCGCCACCTGAGCGCTGGCCAATGCTTATTGATGGATTGGTGCCCTGTCTGGGGTGTGAAACTTGGAGTGATTCCAAGGAAACCAGACTCTACACGACCCTGACCAGAATAAATTTATGGTAAAAGATGAACAGGAAATAAAATAAAATAAAACATGTTGAGCAATTCTTTCATACTCATGTCTGTCAGTGGTTAAATGCTGTTCTGGATGGCCAGCTACTGCTCTAGCACTAGGTCATAATCTATCCAAGAGGTCATACTTTTTCAAATGTTATAATCCTATATCAAATACTAAGATATAGTTTAAAACATTTTAATTATCATAATTAAATAATTGTTTTATTTTCTAAATCCCAGTACCGGAATAAACTGTACAGTACATAAAGTGTTGCAGTGTAGGTTAAAACTCCCAGGTTTAGAGTATCATGTATGATATTTAGAGTATATTTTTAATAGAATAGGCTTATACAAAGGGTAGTGGGGGGTGCATACTTATGCTATACTTAAAAACACAAAATAATTTAATAATGATTACTTGAAGGTGATGAGCAGTTTAAATTCCTAAACCAAAATATGAAGAAAATAAAAAAATAAGCTGAGAAAAATGTAAAACAATGTTTGAACAAGTCCATACGTGCAGTCTTTCTCTGGGATCTCCTTGATAGCAATGCGCACTTGTGTGCTCAGGTCTCGACCAGCGTACACTACTCCATAGGTTCCTTTCCCGAGCACTATCTTCTCTCCATTGTCTCCCTTCTCATAAACAAACTGGAAAATTAGAAAGAAATCAAACCACGATTAGACTTTAAAGATCACATGCATTAACTTACAGCATTTCATGCACACACACCTGAAATCTGAACATGATATGATAGTTCATAATAGTTTAACTAACAACTAGAATCCTCCTATTTTGATGCATTCTAGTGTTTGTCCATTAATAAACAATGATTACAAAAATGGTTCAGTTATAATTAAACAGTGTACACCATGAAAACTGTGCTCACCTCCAACAGATCTCCATCGTCATTGCTGGAGTTGTCCACTTCATCCCCTTGACTAATCAGAGAGTTCACCAACTTACAGAATCTATGTAAAGACAAAATCAGATAAGAAAAACTGACATGAAAGGTAAACAACAATCCCCTTTTGTCATACAGTGGTACCTTGTAACTAAAACGCTTATCGTTACAAAAAAATAAAAAATAATAATAATGTAACCTAATGTATTAAAAGAACAACACAGTAACACTCAACCTCTTTATTATTATTGCTTATAAGCTCACTCACTCACTCACTCACTCACTCACTCACTCACTCACTCACTCACTCACTCACTCACTCAACTGCTTATCCAATCAGGGTCGCCGGGGGGTGGGGGTTTCGAGGGGTTGGGGATGGGGTGCCAGTCCATCGCAGGGCAGACACAAATATACAAACACACAACACACACACACACACACACACACACACACACACACACACACACACACACACACACACACACACTCACCTATAGGGCAATTCAGTGTCTCCAATTAACCTGACTGTGGGAGGAAACCGGACCTCCCGGAGAAAACCCACACTGACATGGGGAGAACATGCAAACTCCACACAGAAAGGACCCAGACCGCCCCGTTTGGGGATCGAACCCAGGACCTTATTGCTGTGAGGCGACAGTGCTACCCACTTAGCTACCGTGCTGCCGATTTTTAACCGTTTTTAAATTGTATTTCAGTGTTTTTATATTATACTTGTGTTATTTTCAGTGTATAACCAACCCCAAATACAACCCAATTTTTTATATTAGCCTCAAATATATACAGTTCCACAGGACCATGGAACGTATTAACAGGTTTCCCATACATCCTTATGGGAAAAATACCTTAACACTCAACGCCTTTTAAACTCAACGCCACTCCCAGACCAAATTGATGTTGAGTTTCAAGGTACCACTGTATTTGAATGAATACATGTAAATGTCATCACAAATCTTACTGCATCATTTAAAATATATTTATGGACACAAATTCTACAGGCATATGGAAGTGGAAGCATCATGACATGGGGCTGCTTTCCTGCAAACAGTACCGAAGCATTAGCAGCCATGTAAAGGTGCATACAAGGAACGAATAAATGTGACTAATTGGCAGAGATGCTAAATCGGAGGAGCAGATGGATGACTTACGGCTAAATCCTACTAAAACTGTATAAAGCATTTTAAATGTGTTGTTTTCAAATAAATTACATTTTAAACATGAACACTTATTTTGCCATATATTTTCATATTTCATATAAATACAAAGATGCGCCCAGGTGGCACAGTGGGATATTCCGCTTGCACACCAGCACCGAGTTTCTGAACTCCTTGGGTCGAAACTCGGTGTTGCCTCCGGTCGGCTTGGCGCCATCTAGAGGGCATAATTAACAGTGCCTGCAGCAGATACCAATTGGCCACCGTGTCTGCAGGGTGGGGGCCGTACTATGTGTGGGTGGGTGGGTCTCCATACACTGTGGACCCCGATTGGCTGAAGAGACGCCGGTGCAGAATGCAGGGGCGAGAAGAGGAGGGTTGTGCACGTGTCGGAAGAGGCGTGTACAGCGACGTGCTCTCCTCGGATGCAATCTGGTATCTCTCAGCAGCGGAAGACAAAATTGAGGGAGGAAAACGGGGAGAAAATGCATACAAAAATAATAATAAATAAATACAAAGATGTATTTACTGCCTACATTCAAATTGGATATAAATTGGATATCTGCACTAAAAGTATTGTGAATGACAAAAACCCTCCACTGCATAATGAAAACTGGAAGTGACTGACAAGAATGGCAGTAAACATTTATGCAAAACAATGTATTATTACTTTTTTTTTTTTCCCCCACTCCCCCCTCCCATTTTTCTCCTCTAATCTAGTCGTGTCCAATTACCCTGATTGTGTCCTCTATACTGATTCGACCCTTCACCGCTGACTGAAGATGCCTCTCAACTGACATACGCCCCCTCCAGCACGTACAGTCAGTACAGACTGCATTTTTCACCTGCACGAGTCGAGTTCATACACTGACGGACACTGTGTATGGAGGGCCACACCCCCCATCAGCATTATTCCTCAGCCCTGTGCAGGCGCCATCAGTCAGCCAGCAGGGGCCGCAGTCGCACCAGTTATGAGGACCTATGATCCGACTTTTTACCCTCTAACCCTGAACAACAGCCAATCGTTGTTCATGCAGCCGCCCAGCCCAGTCGGAAAGGCAGAGCTGAGATTTGATACGATGTATTCGAAACCCCAACTCTGGTGCGCTAGCGTACTTTACCGCTGCGCCACCTAAGTGGCCAAAACGATGTATTCTTTCATGAATTACTAAATTAAGCTGTAAACTTGAATAACATTTCCATTTCAGACAGAAGTCATGTGGGTCCGTGCATGTAAGTGGAATCATTTCACTGTATTGCTCCAGTGTTTGTGAGTTTAATAAATACAGCAGTATTACTTTAAGAAAATGGCCTTGGCTAGAACATGAAAACAACTCTAGAGACCATCCTAGTGGGTGTTTTTTGGCACTTACCCTTTGCAGTGCAGATCACTCGGAAAGTACAGCTGAAAGTCATCCGAGTTGTAAAGTACATACAGGAAGCAGCTCCGCTCATCAAATTTAGAGATACTGAAACACATTTCACAACATTTAGCAGGCAAGACAGAACACATACATGATAAAAGCTACATGGCTGAAAGATTTATCAAAATACAGTCAACACAAAGTCAGTTCTATATTCAGTAATGTCTTGATTGTAATCAAAAACACTGTGGCTTTTATAAGACTAATTACTACGAATCAAGATCAGGTAAATAAGGCAGGTAGTTAGGAAGACAGCGGTATGAAGTGAGATGGCTATTAATGAAACCTGTTTTTTTAAAGTGCTTATCCGGTCTGATCTATGTTGATAAGTTGCCAAAGTCAGCATTTTTTTTGTTGCAAGCATGCACCTTGAAAACAAGCCGAGTCTAAAGAACAAAAATAATTTAACCTAGTCACCATGGCAATCATGAGCTGACCTAACTCAAGTCCTAAAGAGGAAGCAGCAAATATAACGAAGAAAAGGAAACAAGGGGTCTGAAATCAGGAAATGAGCAGCAACTATGCTGCTCATTCTTTCACAAATGTTGGAGAAACACTTTCCATATAGCTGTAAGGAGTCAGAAGTGACTCAACGGTTCTTAATAATATCGAGTTAAGAAGTTAAAGTAGTTACATTACAGCACAGATAAAAAAAAGGCTGTGAAAGCGCATGAACCAAACAGCAGGAGAAGTAATACATGAGATGATCAATTACAAAGCAAACATATTAAAACAAGAGGAATGTTCCAAAACAGGTTTTGCCCAAAGTCGTTAATCTATTTTAGATCTCAACAGAACACAGATAATGCATCATTCATTTCCACTAACTACTGAAACAACTTTGTTTTCAACTTTCACTTACTTTCAGAAGCCGTCGATGTGTTTGACCCTAATGATTTTATGATCTTGTTTTTCCTTGACAGTGTCATACAGGTTGCATTGCAAACATGCAGCATTTTACCACTAAACACAGACACTGCTTTTTTATGAGCTGTTAATGAACCAGTTTGCCAGAAAAAAACCTGACTGATCTATCTAAATACACTGAACAGCCATAACATTAAAACCACCTCCTTGTTTCTACACTCTCTGTTTATTTAATCAGCTCCACTTACCATATAGAAGTACTTTGTAGTTCTACAATTACTGACTGTAATCCATCTGTTTCTCTACATACCTTTTTAGCCTGCTTTCACCCTGTTCTTCAATGGTCAGGACCCCCACAGGACCACCACAGTGCAGGTATTATTTTGGTGGTGGATCATTCTTAGCACTGCAGTGACACTGACATGGTGGTGGTGTGTTAGTGTGTGTTGTGCTGTGAGTGGATCCGACACAGCAAAGCTGCTGGAGTTTTTAAATACCGTGTCCACTTACTGTCCACTCTATTAGACACTGATGTAAAGTCTTATCCACTCATACCAGCACAACACACACTAACACACCATCACCACCATGCAGTGCTGAGAATGATCCATCACCAAAATAATACCTGCTCTGTAGTGGTCCTGGGAGAGTTCTGACCATTGAAGAACAGCATGAAAGGGGGCTAACAAAGCATGCAGAGAAACAGACAGACTACAGTCAGTAATTGTAGAACTACAAAGTGCTCCTATATGGTAAGTGGAGCTGATAAAATGGACAGCGAGTGTAGAAACAAGGAGGTGGTTTTAATGTTATGGCTGATCGGTGTATATGCTCTTGGATTAAATAGGGCGTGGTAGCTTAGTGGGTAGTAAATGTTAGTGTTTTGGTTCATTTCAAAGAACAGTGCTGAACCAGACATGTGCTATATATTAAAATAAAAACATTATAAGAGCTGTATTTGTTTTGCTAGTAGAGCTTAGCTAATCCAAACAGTTCTTGACCCTGCTGATAGCTATGTAAACAAAGAGGCAGTGCAAATGTTTACATGCACAGAATAATCAAATGAGAAATGATATAGATAATAATATAATCTGAAATAGGGAACAGCCAGAGTTAAGATTAGAAAGTCAGCAATACGATTCATTTTAATTTCACATCTACAAGCAGTGACGCTGTTGGCTTGTTATTTTTCAGTACCCATAAAGTAGCAGAACCATCAAAGCATTTTAAAGACTAAAGTAGTTTTCTAACATTGTAATGTGCTTGTTATTGCTGTTGGTTAATTGGACAAACCAAAGCTTACGATGGTTATAACAAGTGGTTAACTGAGTTACTATAGTCCCAAGCTCAAACTTGCCAGGCCATAGTTCATTCCAAAGTGGTAACAGTTTCTCACATGGTCAAACCGGCCAGTATGGCACCAACAACTGTCATACTCAAGTCAATTTTACTATTTTTTCCCCCTATTCCCCTGTCTGATGTGAAGACTAACTAAAGTTCTTGTAACGTGTCTGTATGGCTTAGTCTGTATGACTGGCTGGACTGAAACGTTTCATTAATGAGCAGGTGTTCCACATAAAGTGATTGGTGATATAGAAATACAAAACAGTTCCAGCCATAGAAATTCATCAGATCCATTCATCAAATACTTGCATTAATTACTTACAAAGTAAGGCATTACTAAGCTTCTAGCAAAGTGACAGAGGAAATAAAAAAGTGTACATGAGAGAATACATGGCCATACCTTACTCCACGAATGGCGGATGCAGGGAAAGTCCACTCATGTAGTCCTTTCTGTGTGAGACAAGATAAAATGGAACATGACTAAAATGAATGGATACACACACATGCAGGAAAATTTGTAGAAACCACCATGCATCACCATACCATACACACAAGATATCTACAACCCCAAATTTGAAAAAGTTGGGACAGTATGGAAAATGCAAATAAAATAAAAATGCAGTGTTCCTTACATTTACTTTGACTTTTATTTGATTGCAGACAGTTTGAACCCAAGATATTTCATGTTTTGTCTGCTCAACTTTATTTCATTCGTTAATTCGTTAATACCTCCATTCCTGCATTTCAGACCTGCAACACATTCCAAAAAGATGTGGGATTGGGGCAATTTAGGGCTAGTAATGAGGTGAAAAAACTAAATAATGATGTGATTCCAAACAGGTGATGTCAAACAGGTGATTGTAATCATGGTTTGGTACAAAAGCAGCATCCAGGAAAGGCTTGATGAGCAAAGATGATCAGAGGATGTGTGAGAAAATTATTAAAATGTTTAAAAACAATGTACCTCAAATAAAGATTGGAAGGGATTTGCATATTTCTCCCTCTACAGTGCATAATATCATTAAACCATTTAAGGAATCAGGAGGAATTTCAGTGTGTAAAGGCCAAGGGTGCAAGCTTAAGCTGAACACCCGTGATCTTCGATCCCTCAGACGGCACCGCATCAAGAACCACCACTCAACAATAGCTGATATAACCACATGGGTGAGGGATTACTTTGGCAAACCTTTGTTAAGCACTACAGTACAGAGTTACATGCACAAACACCACTTAAAACTTTACTGCGCAAAAAAGAAGCCTTATGTTAATCATGTCCAGAAGCGGCATCGACTTCTCTGGGCTCTGAGGCATCTAGGATGGACCATTACACAGTGGAAACGTGTATTGTGGACAGATGAATCAGCATTGCAGGCCTTTTTTGGAAAAAATTGACCATCCAGACTGTTATCAGCAACAAGTCCAAAAGCCAGGGTCTGTCATGGTATGGACTGTGTCAGTGCCCTTGGCAAAGTTCATTTACACTTCTGTGATGGCAGCATTAATGCAGAAAAGTACACTGAGATCTTAGAGCAACATATGCTGCCTTTAAGATGGCATCTTTTCCAGGGACGTTCATGCATTTTTCAACAAGACAATGCAAAACCACATGCTGCACACATTACAAAGGCATGGCTGCGGAAGAAGAGGGTACGGGTACTGGATTGGTCTGCCTGCAGTCCTGACCGGTCCCCAATAGAGAATGTGTGGAGAATTTTTAAACGAAAAATGTGACAACGACGACCTCGTACTGTTGCACATCTTAAGACGTGTTTGCAGGAAGAATGAGACAAAATGAACGCCAACATTACAAAGTGGTAAAGTAATAGTAAAAATTCACACACTTTCACACACTTCTAACAAGGCAGTGAGGTAAACTGTGACAAGTTTAGGTAACATAGCTACGTTAACTGTCTCCTCACAGTACCCCCGAAAACTTCTCATATAGCAATCGGGTGGTTACCTAGCAACATTAATGCTGTCTACACAAAATTTATTTTTATAAATTGTTATTTAATAACAATGATAAACAGACCCTACGCAATAAAACGTATCATTACATTAAAAATGAAAAAGAAAATGAAATTGGAATGAGAATCCATGAAATAAATAAATAAGAGATGAAATTACACATGGGTGCTGCTCAGAGACATGGGTCCTGAGGACCTGGGTTCAAGCCTGGTCTTCAGTCACAGCCTATAAGTAGGTTTGCTTGTTTTTTTCTCTTCTACCTTCCAGAAAACTTGCAAAAGGTAAGTGGGCTGTTCTAAACTGCTCCCCATATGTGATAAAAATTAAACAAGTAATGGCCTACATTGGATTTGTGCCCTGGACATTGTGTATTCCTGCCTTGCACTTAGAATTTCCGGGTGGCCCTGAACTCACTGTGACCCTGACTTGGATGAAGCAGTTAGTACAGATGAATAATTAACAAACATTTGGTCACAATATTCTTTTTTTTTTTGTTGTTTATGCATTTTCTCCCCTTTTTCTCCTGACTTCTTAGTGCATCCAATTACCCAATTGCATTATGATTTCTCTCTACTGATGCTGATCCTTGCCCTGATTGAGGAGAGCGAGACTAACACACGCCCCCTCCAATACGTCTGCAGTAACCGACTGCAACTTTTCACCTCCACGAGGTGAGTTCATATGCGGATCAGCTTTGTGTACGAAGAGCCTGTGACTGGAAATGTTATATTTTATTAATTATTTGCATTAAGCTCATAAGTTTTTGCTTTCTTAGTTCAATTAGCAGAGGTAGAAGACACTTTTGGAAGGTCCAGAGATATGTTGACCTTGGCATGGGCACCCCCGCACACAGTTTTGATACTTATGTATTCTTATGCAAGTACGCCATGTTTCTAACAAACTGACCATTCCTGTAAAATGATAAACAAGTTTGGGGTGGAAAGTTGGCCTTGAGCTAGGTCGCTGAGCAGAGAGAGTTAGCCTGAATGGGCAGTAAAGCGGGGTATAAATACTGCGATAGGGCGGACGGTATCCACCTTTCTCTTCTGTAAAGCTGTGTGAGTGTTTGCATTATGAGATCAGTCCTCAGCTGAGTAATAAATAAATTTTTTGCTTTTACTATTACTCCGGTTGTCTTTATCTTTAAGGGTTACTTTGAATTCCCACAACAAGACACACCCTGATCAACACATTATCCCTTGACTCTGTGCAGGTGCCATCAATCAGCCAGCAGAGGTCGTAACTGCATCAGTTATGAAGTCCCACCCTGTATGAACAACAGCCAATCGTTGTTCATGTAGGCACCCAGCCCAGTCAGACGGCAGAGCTGAGTTTCGAACCGACGAGTTCAAAATGTCAGCTCTGGTGTGCTAGCGTGTTTTACCGCTGAGCCACCTGGTCACAATATTCTAACAAAGCACATTGGAATTAGAGAAGAGTCACTGCTGGTACAGTAATGCTGCTGCAATGATCAAGCTGCATTGCACAAGATGAGATCTGACTCATTTAATGTGGGCAGTATGATACGTTAAGGTTTCAAAAGTCCCATCGTGTCTACCCATCGTGAAACTTGTTGGTACAGATGATTCATACAGATGTGTGAAATTCCACACTAAACAAATAGACTCAAACTCGGGAGAAAAAGAACAACCAGAGAAAAAGAAAAGAATATCACAAGAATACATTTTAAGCTTGGCTATGGTAAAACGTTAGTGCACTGATTAAAATAAGAGCATTAGACACCAGTCTAAATAATAATTAACCATGTTTCTGCTCCATATGAAAATGAATATGGGTATTCAGATGCATCTTAGACAGTTTTTCTTTGACCCCATGTTTAACAAACCATTGCTTGTTTCACCTGACATTTCTAATCTTAGACAGTTACACAGCCATGGACAGATGACAAGGCAGTAAAAAGTACTCAAAGCAAATATAGCATCAACAAACATTAGAGTTTTCTTTGAGACTTCACCAAACTGTTGTTAAAAACTGGCTACAGCCTCAGTTTTGTTTGTTTGTTTGTTGTTTAACACCATGTCTACCCATTGGTCATTCTCATGTCAAGATAGGTACCTAGATTTTGTTCAGGTTATTTATTCATGTTCTTTGTCTAGTGTCCTTTCTGTGTTTAGTTGTAGACGTGTATTAGTCTTGTATTTTTCAAATAACTGATCAGAGTCTCTGTTTTGGTTTTGTTAAAAATTTCAACCATTGTGTTTGGTATTGCGAGACTTTGTCTTTCTATGTTATATTTTGTGCACTTTGTCAATAAATGTTCAATGGTTATCTGTGTATTACAGTGGTCACATATCGGTGGGCGTTCTCCATTCACCAGGTGTATGTGTTAGGCGAGTGCCCAATACGACATCTTGTATATGTCGTCTGTTCCAGTCTCTTTCCAGTCAGTAGTTTTGGTCGTGTTTGGATGTTGGGGTGGATGTTGTAGAGTTTGTTCTGCTTTTCCCATTCTTTTTGCCACATGTTTTTAATACAGGCTGTGATTGTTTGTTTTATATCTGACAGAGGGAGCCTGCAGCTTACAGCTTTTCCTCCGGCTACAGCCTCAGACAAACGTTTACAGCTCAATTAAATAAATAAGAACCTTATTAATAATTAAGTGTTCATGTCATTCAGGTGGTGATTTGGTCGAGCAGAGAGGAGAGAAAAACGTAATGTGTACCTGTATCAGAGATGGAGACTCGAGTCGCACACATAGCGACTTCAGACTCGACTCAGACTGATTTCAAATGACTCGGACTCGACTCATGACTCGCAAAAAAATGACTCGTAAACAACAAGAGTCCCTAGTGTAAGTATGTGTTAACATTAGTTACGTGTGATATATATATATATATATATATATATATATATATATATATATATATATATATATATATATATATACAGTGGGGAAAATAAGTATTTGATCTCCTGCTGATTTTGTAAGTTTACCCCCTTACAAAGACTTGAACAGTCTATAATTTTTATGGAAGGTTTATTTTCACAGAGACAGACAGAATATCAACAAAAAATCCAGAAAAAAGACATTAAATAAAAGTTATAAATTAATTTGTATTTAATTAAGGGAAATAAGTATTTGATCCCATACCAACCAGCAAGAATTCTGACCCCCACAGACCGGTTATGTGCACAAAAGGCACACAAATTAGTCCTGTCCCTGTATAAAAGACTCCTGTCACAGAATCAGTTTCTTCCGTTCAAATCTCTCGACCACCATGCGCAAGACCAAAGAGCTATCAAAGGACGTCAGGGACAAGATTGTAGACCTGCACAAGGCTGGAATGGGCTACAAGACCATCAGCAAGACGCTTGGTGAGAAAGAGACCACTGTTGGTGCGATAATTCGAAAATGGAAGAAATACAAGATCACAGTCAATCGCCCTCACTCTGGAGCTCCATGCAAGATCTCACCTGGTGGGGTAAGAATGATTCTGAGAAAGGTGAGGTCAGTCCAGAATTACATGGGAGGAGCTTGTCAATTATCTCAATCAGACCTTCTGATTTAAATTTTTAGTAAGAAGTGCTGTTATTTGTATTTATTCAGTTTGTGTCACACAGATGATGCGTCAATGAAATGCTTGATTGGTTTTCTAACGAGTTAGTGTTTTACTTCATAACTGGGAAAAGTTTGGAGGTTTTTAATTTTCTATTTTAATATTTACAAAATAACAGATTATATTCCTAATGGGACAACACACAGTTATAAATGTAATAGCATCTGGAAGAACATAAGCTAAGGTAAGCAGTGGTTATGATTTTTTTTGCTGTGTTTTGGATTTTGGATCGTGCGCTTTTGTTTTCCAATAAAAACAAAACGTATCAGTTTAAGCTTTTAACTGGTACCTTCTTGTTACGGAAATTACATTCATTTGCACGATGAGTAGGAAAGTAAAGGCACTAAGTAAAATGGCAAAATACAGTCGCTAATCTGTTTTTTATCTGAACTACATTTCCAATATATGTTTTGTGTTGATTATATTGACTCGTGACTTGATTCGGACTCTAGCCTTAAGACTCGTGACTTGACTCGGACTCTAGCCTAAAGACTCGTGACTTGACTCGGACTCGTATTTTGTGACTTGTGAACATCTCTGACCTGTATGGGTGCAACATGTCTGAGCTGCACAGTGCGACTCTCTTCCTCCTCACTCACGCTCAGTATGCTGGGCTGAAACACTTTAGTCGGCTCCAGAATCAGGACCTGAAACAGCAGCCATTGCACAACACTTGCTTTATTTTTACTTTTCAGTTGTGATCTGTTATTTGAGTCATTTGGAGAACAGATACAAGACTTACTGGGCAGTGTGCTGTGGAAACTGTTGGTTTGCATGCTTGCACCAGCAGCTCCATCCAAAAATCTACAATCTCCTGTTTGGCGTGTTGTACTTCTGATGGTTTCGCAAAGTGTTTGTAGAGAATATATGTTTCCATGACGGATCCCACATACCTGTAATAGAAATGTGTCATTTAAAATTCAAGGCAAGAGCTCCAAACAAAAGAACTCCAAATTATGTGATGTTCCTTTGTTAGATAATGTACTGTAAACTATACAGGGTAGTCAGGAGGCACATCAGTAAAATACATCTGCCCACTACTTTTGAGGTCAAGGGTTCAAATCTCAGCGATGCTTTTAGCAGAGCAGGTTGGGTGTCTACACAGACATGCTTGGCTATTTCTGGGGGAGAGGGGGGTCAGACGGACATCCAGCAAAAACATTTACATTTTCAACATTTAGCAAACACCTTTAACCAAAGCAACTAACAGTATTATGAGCGTTTATTATCTAAGCAATTGAGGGAGGGTTAAGGGCCTTGCTTAAGGGCCCAACAGTGGCAGCCTGGCAAAGGTGGGGCTTGAATCAGCAACCTTGCCATTACTAGTCCAGTACCTTAACCACTAGGCTACACAGACATGCTTGGCTATGTATGGGGGAGAGGGGGGGTCAGAAGGGCATCCAGCATAGTCCAAGTATGTGGACCATAATGATCTGTGTTGGAGCCCCTTAACATGAGAGCAGCTATTCTAACAAACTGAAGCAGTGGACTGTTTATACTGCTATACTCAGATATCAAGACCTGTGTTCAAATGCAGCTCAACAACAATAGGCAATGTTCTACTGTATGAGTGGCCGCTACGTGTTGGCTTCTGGCTGTGTCTGGTTTCTGACCCCTAGGACTGGAACTGCCCACCCTGACTAGATAGACAAAGGCACAGAGATTGGGGGTTCTAGGTCATAGAAACGTGTGGTGATCAGGGCTGTTGGATTGCTGTCGTTCTGCCTCTCTTGTCCGATCACTCAGGACTGTTGATGGTGGGGGAGGTGGGCGCTGACATCCTGTGAGAGCCCTCATGACTGTGTTACCTGATATCTCTCCTTTTTATTTATGCTGTAATAATTAGGGGTGTTGGAGTATCATTTTACTCTTAATGATTTCACAATTTAACTACATTTTCTGTTGTTTTACCCTGAGGTGGTTCTGACAGAAACCTGTTTACCCATCCAAGGTTCAAGACTGCTGTGCCAAGAATGCTGCTCCTGCTAGATATGACGGAAACCTGGCATTTTGCCCTGGAAATGTCCAGAACTCACTAAAGACTGGACTGAATAATGAAAAACTCAAACTGCTTGTTTATTATTTTCACTAATTTTAACTTTAAGTTTCAATTAATTTTGTGCATGTATGATTTGTGTTTCATGTTATTCCCCAGGCCACCCAAAGAGAATGGGGGTGCCTGCTGAGTCTGGTTTCTCTCAAGGTTTTTTCCTGTAATTTAAGGGGGTTTTTCTTTGCCACTGTCGCCCTTGGCTTGCTCAACAGGGATTTTTTGGGCTGTTGATCCTGGATTCTGTAAAGTTGCTTTGAGACAATGTCTATTGTAAAAAGCGCTATATAAATAAATTTGACTCGACTTGACAGTAGGAAAAGTGTACTGTACTCATTTGTACTGGAAACCGGGCACGAAAAGCTCAGTGGTCAAGTCAAGTCAAATTTATTTATGTAGCGCTTTTTACGATGGACATTGTCTCAAAGCAACTTTAAAGAATCCAGGACCAACAGACCAAAAACCCCTATTGAGCTGAGGATTCCCAAGACCTAGCATGCATTTATTGCGTTATTACCCATTGTGCACAATGAAAATACAGAATAATTAAGGTGGAGGACATTCTTAGGCTTAATATGCGTCTGAGGACCTTTTCAGCCCCTACAGCCAATTTTGCTAAAAAGGTGGACTTTATGGGTGTGTTCGGGGGCCTGGGGAGCTCTGCATGGACAGCGTTTTGCATCGTCCTGCGCGCGCTCTCGAGGGGGGGGCTGTTCGAGATCCTGGATGCCTTGATGTCCTCACTGGTGGGGTATCTTGGAATTTCGGTGGTGTTTTGGCTTGGGAGCGGGTGGGCATCCGGTGCTGCTTTGGCGGTGGAAGCGGTCCCAGCTTTCGTTGTGGCACGGCTTTTCGGAGAGATGGAGGGCATGGCGGGCGGTGCGGAGAGACGAGCGGAGTTCTTTTCAAGAGTAAATTATTTGTTATTGATTTTTAATTTGTGTGAACTTCGGTCTTGTGCAGGTTCGGGCTTGTCAGCGAATTTGACCGTTTTTGGGACATTGTGGCCTGGCGGTTAAGGTACTGGACTAGTAATCCAAAGGTTGCTGGTTCAAGCCCCACCACTGCTGGGTTGCCACTGTTGCGCCCTTGAGCAAGGCCCTCAACCCTCAATTGCTTAGACAATATACTGTCACAGTGCTGTAAGTCGCTTTGGATAAAAGCATCTGCTAAATGCTGAAAATGTAAATGTATTGAGCAAGCCGAGGATGACGGTGGCAAAGAAAAGCTCCCTTAAAATTACAGGTAGACACCTTCAGTGTCCCACTGCAAATGGCACTCACCACATTGGTGCTTTAAGTCTGTAGAGCTTCTCTGAAGCTTCTATGACTTTCTTTTGTTCGTTGGCTAGAATCCCAGCACCCAGGTAGAAGCCTACATCCCAGTAATCTTGCATCTTCTCCAGGCTGCCCTTCCTCCCGAGCAGACTGCTGAGAGTGACACCTTTCAGCCAGAACAGATCGAAGACAACAAGCACACAGACAGTTAGGTAATAATAAAACATAACAAAAACGGCATACAGAAACCTGATGTAAACAAGTGTAATTTAATCTAATCACAGCAGAGCTGAAAAAACAACACACACCAGGCAAGGCTTTGTTAAAAAAGAACAAAACAAAAAAGCCAAAAGCATGCATCAATGATAAGGAAATAACACTGAATTTTTTTAATACAGACATCTGTGAAGTTTAGAGTTTTATAAAAGGCTCTTTAACAAATGGAATGTACAAAACATCTTACTACGAATTCCACACCCTCCAGATTACCACTCAAATTACTGTTAAGCACTAACAAACCTAAATCTACCTTAATGTCTGATTGTGTTTGTTTATTAGGATTTTAATGTTTTACACTTTTGTTACATTCATGACAGGAATGGTAGTTACTCATTACACAAGATTCATCAGTTCACACAAGGTTATATTGAACACAGTGTTGGACAATTTTGTATCTCCAATTTACCTCACTTGCATGTTTTTGGACTGTGGGAGGAAACCGGAGCACCCGGGGGAAACCCACGCAGACACGGGGAGAACATGCAAACTCCACACAGAAAGGACCCGGACCGCCCCACCTAGGGATCGAACCCAGGACCTTCTTGCTGTGAGGCGACAGTGCTACCCACTTAGCCACCATGCCACCTGTCTGATTGTGTAATGGGCAACACCAATACACATGAAGTGCAATAAAATAAAACCAATGTACACTGATCAGCCATAACATTAAAACCACCTTTTTGTTTCTACACTCACTGTCCATTTTATCAGCTCCACTTACCAAATAGAAGCACTTTGTAGTTCTACAATTATTGACTGTAGCCCATCTGTTTCTCTGCATGCTTTGTTAGCCCCCTTTCATACTGTTCTTCAATGGTCAGGACTCTCCCAGGACCACTACAGAGCAGGTATTATTTGGGTGGTGGATCATTCTCAGCACTACAGTGACACTGACATGGTGGTGGTGTGTTAGTGTGTGTTGTGCTGGTATGAGTGGATCAGATACAGCAGCGCTGCTGATGAAGTTTTTAAACACCTGAGAATAGTCCACCAACCATAAATATCCAGCCAACATCGCCCGGTGGCCAGCGTCCTGTGACCACTGATGAAGGTCTAGAAGATGACCAACTCAAACAGCAGCAATAGATGAGTGATCGTCTCTGACTTTACATCTACAAGGTGGACCAACTAGGTAAAAGTGTCTAATAGTGTGGAGAGTGAGTGGACACAGTATTTAAAAACTCCAGCAGCGCTGCTGTGTCTGATCCACTCATACCAGCACAACACACACTAACACACCACCACCATGTAATTGTCACTGCAGGGCTAAGAATGATCCACCACCTAAATAATACCAGCTCTGTGGTGGTCCTGAGGTGGTCCTGACCATTGAAGAACAGGGTGAAAGCAGGCTAAAAAAGCATGCAGAGAAACAGATTGATTACAGTCAGTAATTGTAGAACTACAAAGTGCTTCTATATGGTAAGTGGAGCTGATAAAATTAACAGTGAGTGTACAAACAAGGAGGTGGTTTTAATGTTATGGCTGATCAGTGTATGTGGGTAAATTGTGAACATAAGCGATCATACCAATCTTTCGCAGCTCAACTGAGGTGTTAAAATTGTGGCCGACGGCCATCAGAAGGACTGCGTTGTTGATGCCTGAGTGCAGAGATGGCTCCAATTTAAATGCTTTATTGTACCTGTGATGAAAACAGGACAGATTAGTATAAAAGGAGAGAGGTCACAGCAAAACTATTCATCAGTTCATAAGCCTATATCGAACACAGTCTTGGACAATTTTGCATCTCAAATTCACCTCACTTGGTGAAGAAACCGGTGAGGAAACCGAAGCACCTGGAGGACACCCACGCGGACACGGGGAGAACGTGCAAACTTCACACAGAAAGGACTCGGACCGCCCCACCCAGGGATCGAACCTAGGACCTTCTTGTTGTGAGGTGACAGTGCTACCCACTTAGCCTGATGATGATGTGAAAGCAGAAGGTGCATCAGTGGCTACACGCTCAACCAAAAACATTTTCGCTGACGGCATTAAAAAGTTGGTGCGACATGGTGGTGACTATGTAGAAAAGTGATGTCATTTATGTTTTTGAAAATCTAAATAAAGAGTTAAAATAAGTGTGAAAACTTTTTCAAGAACCCTCGAATTAACCAATATTGTTATTGTAGCTTTACATTTACATTTAGGCATTTAGCAAACTCTTTTATCCAAAGTGACTTGCAGTTGTGACAGTATACAATCTAGGGATGTCCCGATCATGTTTTTTTGTTCCCGATCCCGATCATTAATTTTGATCCCGATCCGATACCGAGTCTCAAACCAATACTTGTATTTTCTAGATATTGTCTAGATAAGAACTGGATAATA
Organism: Trichomycterus rosablanca; assembly: GCF_030014385.1. Lineage (NCBI taxonomy): Eukaryota > Metazoa > Chordata > Actinopteri > Siluriformes > Trichomycteridae > Trichomycterus > Trichomycterus rosablanca. The sequence goes on along the minus strand of NC_085990.1, from coordinate 45,729,522 downwards.
CTGTTCACACAGTGCACACTTCAAGTACATTACAGTTATTCAGATTAATCCAATGTATATGTTTAACAACTGAATAGCTCTGCAGTGCTGTAGGAAAAAAATTGCCTGCATCCAAGCTATTGCTTAATGTTCTTTTATTTTTACAAAATAAAAGTAAACAACCCTAGTGCAGCATTGTAGTAGTAAAACTGGAACACTCAAAATGTTGTGACAATGGTTTGATGGATGTTTCTACGCGAAGTGAGTGTGTTTTGACCCTTTGGGGCTTCCATAGTGCATGGAATAGCGTGCTTGGCTAACGCGATGACTCTAGCTGTCCGCTATTCGGTACCGTAACAGAAGAAGTTAATAAAGTGTTATGCTCCCGACAATTTGTCAATATATACTATATATATAATATGTATTTCTTTATTAAGCAAGTGCATCACTACGACACTCGGTTACATAACTAAGCCAATCAGAGTGCTTGATACTGAGATGTCGTTGTGTCTTGTAACACGTAAACTCGTCAAAGCTGTATGTTATGGTCCTGAAGTTTTCATACTCGGATTAAAAGTTATTGTTTTGTAAACCGGAGTGATCCTTCACTCACACACCATATAAATAAAGATATAATAGTAAAATTCTACAGTAATGAACGCAGCTCTGCTCCTACCGCCTCGTGAAACGCTCGCATTGCAGACATTACACTTCACTGTTGGACTTGTTTCACTTTCCAATTTAAAGTATTTCCACACAGCGGACATGCTGACGTAAAACAAAGGATCGGGATTACGATCGGCATTAGTAAAGCCGATACCGATCAGTTAAAAAATGCTTTGATCGGCCCCGATACCGATCTTTGAGATCAGATCGGGACATCCCTAATACAATCTAAGCAATTTAGGGTTGGGGCCTTGCTCAAGGGTCCAACAGTGACAACCCAGCAGTGGCAGAGCTTGAACCAGAGACCTTTTGGTTACTAGTCCAGTACCTTAACCACTAGGCTACAACTGCCCTACAGCTTTAGACACCAGCTAAATGTAAAAGTTCACATTTTAATGCTATTGTGTTGCTATAACAAGGCATTGGCAAAACATGCAGATCAGTAGACAAGCTATGAAAATAACCACATTTAACAATGCTACCCTGTTTACCCTGCCCTTACAAAGCACATTTGCATATTATTTATTTACTGAGATGTTTTGACAAAGTGGTTATATTCACAGCAGGAAAGGTGGGTTATTTTCATATGTCAGTTTATAGTTCTTGTCAAGTGTTGTTCTTATATATTGTTCTTTAGATGTGCTCTTTTAGACCAATTCTTAGACCAATAGACATTCAGTTAGAATATGTTTGATTGAAATAGGTTTACGGCAGATACTGTATCACAGAGTGGAGGAGCTTCCCCTCTTACAAGATGTGTGTGTTAACCGGGTGTGTCCAATGCGGCACCTGGTATAAACCACCTGATCAGTACGCTTCTCTGGCTGTGTTTTTATTCGGGGGAAACGTCCGGACATACACAGATCAACCATAACATTAAAACCACCTCCTTGTTTCTACACTCACTGTTCATTTTATCAGCTACACTTACCACACAGAAGCACTTTGTAGTTCTACAATTACTGACTGTAGTCCATCTGTTTCTCTGCATGCTTTGTTAGCCTCCTTTCATGCTGTTCTTCAATGGTCAGGACCCCCACAGGACCACTACAGAGCAGGTATTATTTGGGTGTTCGATCATTCTCAGCACTGCAGTGACACTGACATGGTGGTGGTGTGTTAGTGTGTGTTGTGCTGGTATGAGTGAATAAGACACAGGCACTGGTGATATGCTGAGTTTTTAAACACCTCACTGTCACTGCTAGACTTAAAATAGTCAACCAACCAAAAATATCCAGCAAACAGCACCCCGTGGGCAGCATCCTGTGACCACTGATGAAGGTCTAGAAGATAGATGAGTGATCGTCTCTGACTTTACATCTACAAGATGGACCGACTAGATAGGAGTGTCTAATAGAGTGGACAGTGAGTGGACACGGTATTTAAAAACTCCAGCAGCGCTGCTGTGTCTGATCCACTCATACCAGCACAACACACACTAACACACCACCACCATGTCAGTGTCACTGCAGTGCTGAAAATGATCCACCACCTAAATAATACCTGCTCTGTGGGGGTTCTGACCATTGAAGAACACAGTGAAAGCAGGCTAAAAAAGTAAGTAGAGAAACTGACGGACTACAGTCAGTAATTGTAGAACTACAAAGTGCTCCTATATGGTAAGTGGAGCTGATAAAATGGACAGTGCTGATCAGTGTATTTTATAAAGTTATTTTTACTTTGTGTGTTCCATTGTATTTGCCACAAATATTTAACCCTTTGATGTACAACCTGGGTCAAAAGTTTTTATTTTCTATATCTTTGCAATAAATTAATTTCGTCATTCAAGCTTCCATGAATTTTTCAATTAACTTGTTTATGATTATCACAAATCCTTGTTTCAGTTTTATACTTTTTTTTAATAAAAATCATTTTTGTATCACTACCCTTCTAATGCACAACATGGCTCAAAAATGAAACTGCTGAAATTTGTAAGTGTTTGTAGTCAAAAACATATTTATTGATCTTTTGAAAGACAACCAAAGATTAGGCCCTTGAATCTTGAATATGTCCAATACTATTTGCTTGCTAGCTGTTTACATATTCTAGTATAGATAGCTTTTATTAGCTAAGACAGCAAATACATGAATAATTGACAAATGTGCATATGAAAATATTCTTGAATGGATGAATATGGGTCATTTTCCACCCATGTTGTGCATTAAAAGGGGTTTGCTTAGCTTGTGCATCAAAGGGTTAATGTAGGCAGATATTAGTTGTTTGGCATCTGATAAGGGAAGTTTACAGTCTGTTGTTTGTTCTACTGCTGTACTTCTTGCTAATCTGTCTGCCTTTTTATTGCCAGCAATTCCGCAGTGTCCCGGAATCCAGCAAAGTCTGATGTCGTAATTCATACTGGTGAGTTCTTGTAATTTACTCAAAACTTTGTTTATTGTCGGATGGTGCGGTTACAGTGTTTCCACTTACATGTGCATGCAAACCGTATTATAGTCTTATACAGTGGTACCTTGTAACTTAACATCCCCTAAACTCAAAATCTTTGAAACTCAATGCCCTTCGTTGAGAAATTTGTACCCAACGTTTCCCTTAAACTCAAAGTGTTCAGTTTCTTTTTAAAAATGTATTTATTGCCGCTCAGGTGGCGCAGCGGTAAAAAGAAACGCGCTGCAACCAGGGCTGGATTCTGAGAGCGTGGTATCGAATCCAGCCTTGCTTTACCGGTTCGAAGCTGAGTGGCTATATGAGCAACGATTGTCCGGTTGCTCATGTGGGGGGTGGGACAAAGAACCGGATGTGGGTCTCTCTCTGTCAGAATGCGATTGCGTTCTCTGCCGGCTGATTGGAGGCGCTTACACAGAGATGGGAGAGGGTGCCCTTAGGGTGTGTCTCTCCGCACGCAACGCTAGGTGGCGCCAAACTCGTCAATGTGTGGGTGGCAAAGATGCATCTGGCTGCTGCTCGTGTTTCGGAGGGGATACGGGTTAGCTTCAATCACCTCCGTCAGGGCAGGGTTCGGCATAGACAGAGAGGAAGCACGATGCTAATTGAACAATTGGATGCGCTAAAAGGGGAGAAAAAAAAATAAAATAAAATAATAAAAAAATAAAGGATTTATTTAATTTCAAATTAACAATGAACAGTGGCTTTGTTCAGCGCTCTGCTTAAGCGGTGCGGTAAAACGTCATCAAAGTGCGAGCATTAGATGAATCAGCATTTGTGTGGCATAACCATCACATTCACTCTAAAAGCTCTACATGTATCTGTGTTTAGTTGGATTTTCCTCACTGTTTCACTTTTTAACTTGTGTTACCGCTCGGGGTTCTGAGAAATTGTAAGAATCTGTGTTTTTATATTATGTGTGTGTTATTTTCAGTGTATAAGTGTCAAAAACAACCTCATTATTTTACATTACAAAATATATGCAGTTCCACAGGACCATGGACCATGGAACACATTAACAGATTTCGCATACATCCTTATGGGAAAAAATACCTTAACACTACACGCCTTGTAAACTCAGTGCCACTCCCAGAACCAATTAACGTTGAGTTTCAAGGTACCACTGTAGTTCTTTTGCGCGCAATTCCATTGAAGTATACTGAGCAGAAAACCAAAACCAGATTGCCAGATTGCACAGAGTGTGGTTAGTAACCGTGCACTGTCTCACCAGTAGCAGGCCCGGTCACGGCTGAGCGTGTCCGTGAAGCCGGAACTAAAGAACATGTCCTTGTAAACGCGTCCACAGAGACAGTACACATCCGAGGCCACCTGCTCTCCCGACTCTACTACGGGCAGAATTACTGACAAAGCTTTCTCACGGTCACCAGGACGATTCCTCCTGAAACGAGCCACAGAGCACAGAATCCTGTTCATAACATGTTTACAGAACACAGTTTAAAGATACAGGAGATTTGCTGAGATATCTGTTGAGCAGCAACAGGGACTGTTAATTAATATATATATAAAGCTCACCTAGTTAGGGCAAATATATACTGAAATTTGATATTGGGCTGTGTTGCTACTACACACGTGGGCAGCTCGTTGAGTGTTTCCACCAGATTAATGATGGATTCATAGTCCTGTAGAAGAAAAAGGAATTCATTCATTAAATAGGACACGTAATAATCTCAGTGACCGATTTGCAATTTGTTTCTTGTCCTATATTACTCGATGGAATCAGCCATGCTGCTGAAATGCAAGAAAACAGAAACACACCTTCATGACATCATCACATATCTATTCATGGCAAGCAAGCAAAACCAGTTGTTATTGCACAAGAGGAAATTAGCACAGGGCTGTAAAGTCAGCAGTGACGTGCAAACAGATGTCTGCCGTTCTGCACAGCCTTACCTGAATGTCACGGTAAGACAGAAGGAGGTTCATGACTATGTCCGGACTCAGAAGCTCAACTGTGTCCAGACGTTTCTGGATTCGGTTTAGCTCCTGGCTTAAAGACTCTCCGCAGAACCGCTCCCGTGCCATCCGGATCTCTCGCCGGATGGATTCATGCACGTACTCACTGTGGACGCAGAGACCACTCATGTTTAATTATGCATTTTTAGTAAACAAGCTGAATTCTGTTTACTAAATATAAAGAAGCACTGCAACACGATTTCAGTTTTTGAAGAGAAGGACATTGTGGTACCTTGAAACTCAATGTCAATTGGTCAAAGACCCCCCCCCCCCATCAGGATTTATGGGAAACCTGCTAATGCCAAGTTCACACCACACGACTTTCCAAGTCGTCAGGTCGCTGTACAGTTCACACTACACAACTGGATCTCTTGTAATCGGGAGTCTTTCAAGTCGGTGTGTATTTCACACTACACGACTGATCAGCGATAGGGGGTTTCACACTACACCATCCATCACCAACTGGAATCACAGGCGAGCTTCTCTGGTCTCCCAAACTACGTTTTGTCATGAAAACAAACGCAAGAAGTGATGAGTTTAATGATACCATGTCCAAAAATGTACGCCAACAAGTAGAGAGCGACCAAAGTTGTTGATGCGCTGATGTGCTGATGAGCAGCGTAAAATCAAAGAGAAAAATAAATGAATCCTAGTGGATTTGGCAACGCGACCAGCAGGGATTGTCTTGTTCTGTAGTGAGTTGGAGGTTAATAAATTTTTTTTTTGTAATGCAGCGTTGGTATTATGGTTTGGAATGGACGATAAGTTCACAAATATTGTAAAGCTTGTGTGTGTCGATGTATTCTGATAGAAACTATATTATCCCCCTTACCACACTCATTGCAAGTCGCAACTGACTGATCCAGATATTCAACATGCTAGATATCTCTCCTCAGTCGCCGAGTGCTCGACGAGCCGCTCGGATTCTAGTTGTTGAGTAGTTCACACATAGCGATTGAGAGACGAGTTTCAATCGCAGAGCGAACACCGAGTTCCGGCAAGAATCGTGTAGTGTGAACTAGGCATAATGCGTTCCATGGTCCTGTAAAACTGCATAGATTTTAATGTAAAATAATGGGATTGTTTTTGACACTTGTTTTTGAAACAACCCCTTTTTTAATGCATTTTCTCCCCAGTTTCCTCCCTATTTAGCACACTGAATTTTTGTCTTCCGCTGCTGAGAGATACCAGATTGCATCCGAGGAGAGCACGTCGCTGTACACGCCTCTTCACAGCCCTCCTCTTCTCGCCCCTGCATTCTGCACAGGCTTCTCTTCCGCCAATCAGGGTCCTTACACAGCGTATGGAGACCCACCCACCCACACATAGTACGGCCCCCACCCTGCAGATACGGTGGCCAATTAGTATCTGCTGCAGGCACTGCCAATTATGCCTGCCAGATGGTGCCCAGCCGAACAGTGGCGACACTGAGTTCAGAAACTCGGTGCTGGTGTGCTAATGGGATCTCCCACTGCACCACCTGGGCGACAACAACCTCATTTTTGACTTCTGAGGTAAAGGTAAGGTCGAGTTTAAGTGTACAAATCTCTTAGAGAAGGGGGTTGAGTTACAAGGTACCACTATACTTTAATCCCAGCAGGCAAATGTAAGTCCTATAGATTTACCGTTCTTCCTTTAATTGTAATGTAATTGCAGCTAGTTACATTATGAGTTCAGTTCACTACTAACTAATAGTATTTAAAAAATGTAGGTACCACTGGTCTAAACCAACCCATATTTTTTTTTTCACAGGTCGCTACTTAAACGTAACTGATAAGTGCCTACATTATGACTAGCAACCAACTATCAAGTTCTATGTATTTTCTCCATTTTTGTATTGTCTCAATTTCAATTCACTTATTTACCCTATCACACGGCTTCACTGACGTGTGTAAGGCTCCCAGCTGAATCCTTACACGAGTGGCGGCAGCCAACTATGTTAAACTTGCTTGTTTATCTGTACAGCAATTTTTAAAATCTTCTCATAGATGCTTGACAAGATTAGGATCACGCCTCTGACGGGGTGACTCTTGGACATCACCTCGCCTGGTTGACGGCACTTCACAAAGTTGCCAGGTAGGGGATTTTCCAGCCAAATTTATTTATGTGAGGATACTTTATTTATTTATATTATTAATTTATTTATATAATGTTAGACTTGTTTAAAAATTTCATTTCAGTTTTTTATTTTTTAACACAATAAGCATTATTTGGCATAGTTGTACCTACCTCAGAAATAAAAGTGCATTCATTATTTAGATAAATAAAAGATAAGCACAAATACAGTATTTTATTTATTTTTTTAAGAGAAATAATAAAAGGAAACTTTGTCGTATTTTGTCTTCAATTTAATTTTGTTTAAAAAAAAAAATCGGGGAAAATTCGTATCGTGAACCCAGTATCGTGAATCGTATCGCATCGTGGGTAGTGTATCGTTACGTCCCTAATCAGCACTGGCCAGACTCAGCTGCTCAAAAGCATTTCTGTAACATGCTGCCACCACCACCATATCTTACAGATGTATTCAACCAGATTTGTTAGATTTACCCTTAACATACAGTTTGAAACACAAACCAGTAAGTTCCACTTTAGTGTCATCAAAGCAAAAGACTTTTAACACATCTGTATGGATCCTTCCAAGTGATGTTTAGAGCTTTACACTATTTCAATGACCTTAATGAAGCAAGAATAAGGTAACTTAGGGTAAGCTACAATCTCCACATTAATGTCTCCTGAGTACTGTACAGCTAGCTAGTACCACCAACCTTGCATGGACGTGCACATTCTCCAACAGCTTGATAAGCTGGTCCACTAAAGGGGTCAGCAGGGGTTCAAGGGTAAAGCTGGGCTGCAGAAGCTCGGTGATTCCCCGCATTAGTGTTGGATCACAGGCAAACACCTTTCCTTGAGGTGACACCATGTACGGGATAAAGGTGTAGCTTCCACACTGTTCCTATTAAAACAACATTTATGTGATCAAATAATTTTAACTAAAACTGGAATTTTGTAGTTCCTAAAGGTCAGTTTATGCATTTTAACTTGTGTATGCTGTAACTTGTAGCTGTAAAACCACTACATCTATAGTACAAACCACAGAACTGCATTAAAAACTGCATTTCTATTCTACGTCGATATCACCACATGAGCTTAATGCGATATAACCAAAGATAGAATGACGCACAGTGTGGTCAGATGAGTTGACCTTTCAAATTGTTTATGGTAATTATGGATCTTATGTTCCTCAATACCAGGGAAAAAACATCCAGATTATAAATGGATTATATACACCGATCAGGCATAACATTATAGCTCCACTTACCATATAGAAGCACTTTGTAGTTCTACAGTTACTGACTGTAATCTATTTCTCTACATACTTTTTAGCCCCGTTTCACCCTGTTCTTCAATGGTCAGGACCCCCACAGAACCACTACAGAGCAGGTATTATTTAGGTGGTGGATCAATCTCAGCACTGCAGTGACACTGACATGGTGGTGGGGTGTTCGTGTGTGTTGTGCTGGTATGAGTGGATAAGACACAGCAGCACTGCTGGAGTTTTTAAATACCGTGTCCACTCACTGTCCACTCTATTAGACACGCCTACCTAGTTGGTTCACCTTGTAGATGTAAAGTCTGAGACGATCGCTCATCTATTGCTGCTGTTTGAGTTGGTCATCTTCTAGACCTTCATCAGTGGTCACAGGACGCTGCCCACGGGGCGCTGTTGGCTAGATGTTTTTGGTTGGTGGACTATTCTCAGTCCAGCAGTGACAGTGAGGTGTTTAAAAACTCCATCAGCACTGCTGTGTCTGATCCACTCATACCAGCACAACACACACTAACACACCACCACCATGTCAGTGTCACTGCAGTGCTGAGATTGATCCACCACCTAAATAATACCTACTGTAGTGGTCCTGGGAGAGTCCTAACCATTGAAGAACAACAAAAAAATGGACAGTGAGTATAGAAACAAGGAGGTGGTTTTAATGTTATGGCTGATCGGTGTATATACCCAGGTCAAAAGCCAGTGCCATGAGGCCTAATGCTGAAAGCTAAACTATAAGGCCAGCGGTATGCAAAAAAGTTGACCACTTCAGTCGTGGGACACTGCATTCCAAAACCATTGGCATTTATTTAGTTCTCCCCCAACCCCAAACCACACACACAAGACTTTTAAGTGTGTCTGTGCAAATTTGTGTCCAAAGAGAATTTATGAGATCACATACGGATGTCGGCCTGAAGTTTGACATTTCAATTCGTCCAAAAAGTGTTAACTGAGGTTGAGGTCAGTGCTCTGTGCAGGCCAGTAATTCAGTACTTTATGTCCCTATGGACCTTGATCTGTGTACAGGACCTTAGTTACAGCCAGTTAAAGTGACAGTCAATGAACTAAAAAAAGAACTGGTTAAATGGTTACTGTGATACCTAGTTAGTTTAAAGTGTGATCTTACGTATGCAATGTAGCATATGTACACAACGTAGCATATGTACACAACATAATTCTTTCTGCTGATTTTTAAGATAGATAGAATTGTGCTCTCAGTAATTTTTAGTTTTAATTGGATAATCTTGTAAAGTCCAACAGATATGTACTTAAATCCCTGACTGGTATAAATGTCTTTTTTTTAATAAATGCTGCATTTAAAACTGCATACTACAAAATACTTTAAATGAAAATTACGTCTTTAAAGCTTTAAACTTCTTTGCAGAGCTAGATTCTGCTCTAAGTGAAGTATTTAACAGTTAAATGATGCTGCAAACAAACAAAGAAAATGAACAATGTAGTATTTTAGAACAGCAGGATATTATGTTACTACTGGCAAAAAATACTAGAAAAAACCACCAACTTCCACCAAGTACTGAGGCTGGGGGTTTTACAAATTTGTCAGGAGAACTAGATGTTTTCAACTCTGTTACTCTGCTTGCATGTATTAATAAATATTCTTTCTCTTTCCTGAGACTTCCTGATGTATATTTCATTCAACCCTTGTGTGGTGTTTGGGTCTGTGGGACCTGTTTTCAATGTTTACCAAAAGAAAAATGATGCTATTTATTATTATTTTAACCTCAGACTCTTTGTTTTTGGCTCATTTTGTGTGAAGAACATATAAAATAACACGTTTTTAGACAGAGAGAAACAGAGAGACAGGCAGAGAGACAGAGAGAGAAACAGACAAACAGACAGACAGACAGATTAAAACAGACAGACAGAGACAGACAGAGACAAACAGACAGACAGATAGATAGATAAAAACAGACAGGCAGAAACAGACAGAGATAGAGAGAGAAACAGACAAACAGACAGAGAGACAGACCGACACAGCATACATGCATCAAATGAATGTATGTAACACACACACACAGTAAAGCTGACCCTCATGTGTTGTATAGTTGAGCATGAATAAACTGTGTTCAATAGGACTGATGTGTAGACTGATACAGATACTGGATCTGTTCAGGCTGCTGTTTCTTACACTGATAAATGTTTTACATTTCTTCAGGTTGTTTCATTTCGATTTGTTCAGTTTGTTTGTTTATTTGTTTGTTTATTAGGATTTTAACGTCATGTTTCACACACTTTTGGTTACATTCATGACAGGAACGGTAGTTACAGGTTCTTCAGTTCACAAGTTTATATCAAACACAGTCATGGACAATTTTAGTATTTCCAGTTCACCTCACTTGCATGTCTTTGGACTGTGGGAGGAAACCGGAGCACCCGGAGGAAACCCACGCAGACACGGGGAGAACATGCAAACTCCACACAGAAAGGACCCAGACCGCTCCACCTGGGAATCGAACCCAGGACCTTCTTGCTGTGAGGCGACAGTGATTTGTTCAAAGTAAACACATTTTTCCAGCCATATTTTGATAGTGATTTTTCCTTTTTTATATTTTATCACAACAAATGGATGGCACTGTTATTTATAAACATGATCCAACATAGGTAAATAGTAAACGTTAACCAAATATGCTGTCTTTACTGCTCGTAAACATATGTGATATTTTGTATGTTAGATAAGTTATGGCTGTATTGATTTAAAAACACAATAATGTGATGGGTCCACCAGACCCGCAAACACTGGCTGAGTAACAAAACTATGAACACCACACAAGGGTTAATTAATTCTACTGACATCACTATTATACCTTTAATATGAGGGGGTGACTATTTTCAATGGCAACTGTATAAAGACGGGTGTAGTGCATTATCAATATATTTAAATATTTTACATGAATGATATTCAAGAAAACAAATATGTAACAGTTGTTTTCTGTTTACTTTGCAACAATGAGGAGTCACAATGACATAATTTAACAGTTGGAAACACTGACCTCACTGTACAGTTAAAAATAGAATTGGGTACAGTCACAGACCATAATTTCCAGTTTGCTCACCTTAAGCAGTTGCAGGTCACTCTCTTGCTTGTTGGAGTACAGTATAATGTTATTAGTCATGCTGAAGCTCTCTCTGACCCCGAGGTGATAAATTAGGGAGTGCTGGCGGAAAGAATTACTCATCTCAACAATGGCCACATCTGCCACAATAAAAACACAATACAAAATCTGTGGTTTAGGTGGTGGAGTCATTAGTACATAACAAGTGACCAAATGTGGTTTGATGTGTGAATGCTTGTTCTCTGATGATCTGACAACCAGTATAACATTTATGACAGGTCATTGATTTTACCTTACAATTACTGTATATTGGTTAACATATTGAAGAAGAAAAATCAAATGTACATGGATAAAATGTAGCACAAATTACAAATGACACATTTAATCAATAGATAGACATAAAAAAGGTATTTACTACTGATTGGTTTTGACCACTCAAAAATAAATAAATAAATAAATAAATACATAAATGTCCACTTACTGAATTACTACATGGAACACAAATGAATGCAGTGCTGAATAATCTGGACTCTAGATTAATCTAATCATCTTCTTTACTAATAACTTCATCCTGCTCAGGGTTGCAATTGGTCTGGAGATGCCTGGAAACAGTGGGAGCAAGGTAGGAATGCCCCCATAACAGGGCATCACACAGAGTAGGCAACAGTACCAGAGAGAAATCCAGGCAGACTAAAGATGAGTTTGGAATAGAGGTTGCCAGGACCCTGGTGCAATTTTAATATTAAACAATTTTAAATGTGTTTTTCTTTTAAATATATTTTATTTATTGACAGAAAAATGCTGTTCAGCCCTAGCCTATGTGGAAAAAGTAATTACCCCCTAGATACTAAATCAACCAGTTGGTTTCATAACCCAATTGGGTTCATGAGCCACACTCAGGCATGATTACTGCCATAACTGTTGAATCTAAACATCACTTAAATAGAGCCTGCCTGGCAATGTGTAACAGTCTAAAAGGTCTCAAAAAGCAGCACATGATGCCAAGAGGTTCAAATATAGATATAAACAAAGTAATTGAAATCCACCAGTCTGAAAGTATTACAAAACCATTTCTAAGGCTCTGGGACTCACAGTGAGGGCCATTTTCCACAAATAAAAAAAACTGAAACAGTGGTGAACTGGAGTGACTGGCCTATCAAAATTTAACCAAGAAAGCTTCAACTAATCCAGGACGTCACAAAATAACCCAGACAAGCATCTAAAAAACCACAGGTCTCACTTGCCTCTGTTAAGGTCAGCTATTCCACAATAAGAAAGACACTGGACAAAAACATCTGTGGGAGAGTTGCAAGGCGCTAACCACTAACCAAAAAAAGCACCAAGGCTCGTCTCACATTTGCCTAGCAATATCTAGATGACCCCTGAGACTTTTTGGGATAATATTCTGTGGACTGATGAGTCAAAAGTAAAACGTTTTGAAAGACTTGGGTCTAGTTACATGTTGTTTTAAAGTAACACCACATTCCACCATAGAGCACCAAATCAACAGTCAAACATAGTGGTCATGTGATGGTCTGGGACTGCTTTGCTTCTGCAGGACTTGGACGACTTGTCCTAACTAATGGAACTATCAGTTCTGCTATCTATCTAAAGGTACTGAGAGAGAATGTCTGCATGTCAGTTTGTGGTCTTAAACTCAAACTTAGTTGGGTTATGCGGGACTTGAATCCCATGAAAATGCTGTGGCAAGACTTTAAACTTTCAGTTGATGCTCAAAAACCTCCAATGTAGCCGAATTAAAACAATTCTGCAAAAAAAAGAGTGGGCCAAAATTCTTTCCAATTCTTATAAAAGACTTATCACAAATATTTGACTGCAGTTGTTACTGCCAAGGTGGCAAAACAAGTTATTAAATTCACACTGGTGATATACCGTATATATATCTATCTAATTTTCATTCGGGATCAATACCTACCTACCTACCTACCTACCTACCTACCTACCTACCTACCTACCTACCTACCTACCTACCTACCTACCTACCTACCTACCTACCTACCTACCTACCTACCTACCTACCTACCTACCTACCTACCTACCTACCTACCTACCTACCTACCTACCTACCTACCTACCTACCTACCTACCTACCTACCTACCTACCTACCTACCTACCTACCCTTCAATAAATGCAATGATCATTTCAAAACTGCCCAACAGTGACAACTTGGCGGTGGTGGGTCTTCAGCTGGCAACCTTCTGATTACTAGTCAAGTACCTTAAGCGCTGAGCTACCACTGCCCAACTAATTATATCTTCTATTCAGGCGGCATGGTGGCTCAGTGTCGCCTCACAGCAAGAAGGTCCTGGGTTCGATCTTCAGGTGGGGCGGTCCGGGTCCTTCCTGTGTGGAGTTTGCATGTTCTCCCCATGTCTGTGTGCGTTTCCTCCAGGACCTCTGGTTTCCTCCCACAGTCCAAAGGCATGAAAGTTAGGTTAATTAAAGATACAGGCCGGCACAGTGGGTCAGTGGCAAGATCATGGGTTTGATCCCTAGGTGATGAGGTCCAGGTCCTTTCTGTGTGGAGTTTGCATGTTCTCCCCATCCCATGTCTGTGTGGGTTTTCTCACACAGTCCAAAAGCATAAAAGTTAATTAGGTTAATTAATGATACAGGGCGGAATAGTGGCGCGGTGGGTAGCACTGCCGCGTCACAGCAAGATCTCCAGGTGGGGCGGTGTGGGTCCTTTCTGTGTGGAGTTTGCATGTTCTCCCCGTGGGTTTCCCAACAGTTTAAAGACATGCAGTCAGGTGATTTGAATACGCTAAATTGTCCATGACAGTTTCTGTCATGAATGTAACCAAAATGTAAAACATGATGTTAAAATCCTACTAAATAAATATATCTTTTATTTAAAAACAGTTGATTGGAATTGGACAGATTAGACATAAAAATCATCCAGTTCTGTTTATTTTAGAGCACTGTGTGATGTTGTTTTAGAGTTGTTATGCTGTTTATTTTAGAGTTGAAGACATGTGGCGTGTCTGAACTTGCCTGCGTTGTAGAAAGTATCCAGCGTGTCTGCAGTAGCGTGTGCAATCCGCTCAAACGGGACAGTTTGGAGCTCGGCGTGGGAGTCCGCACAGGCTTCTTTCACACAGCGCAAAGCCAGATTCTCCTCAGTCTGCGCCACAGAAGCGTCTTCCACCAGCACATAAACCACCACCAGAGCTCTGCTGCGACTGCGCGGAGAACTAACGCTCTTATTCCCGGCGCTCAGCTCGATAGCCAGAGAGTCCTGCCATAAACTTCCAGCTGAAACTCTGACCGAGCCTCTCCTCTTCACTTCATGCAGGCTCATGCGCCTGCGCTCGCACGTGTACATCGTGTTTCTGTATCAAACTGAATTAAAAGCTCATTTCGGTAGATTTATAGTATTATTATTTATATTAGGCGCATACCTGAACTCGCTGCGCGCTCATCGTGCTGGATACTACGCAGGTGATAGTGAGTGGGCGGGGCTCCTCCACCTCTATTGTATGCGTCACAGTCCCCGCCCACTTTTACTATCTCTCACAGCCAGAAGTGTCAGAGCGCCATCTGGTATGAAAACCAGACTACTGCACCTTCTCCTTCTGCTTATTATAGTCACTTAATTTTACATTTATTTATTTATTTATTAGGATTTTAACATCATGTTTTACACACTGACAGAAACAGTAGTTACTCATTTCACAGAATTCATCAATTTACAAGTTTTGAATGTCAAACATGGACAATTTTGTATCTCCTATTCACCTCACTTGCATGTCTTTGGACTGTGGGATTTGTTTGTTTGTTTATAAGGATTTTTACGTCATGTTTTACTCTTGGGTTACATTCATGACAGAAACGGTAGTCACTCATTATACAATACTCATCAGTTCACAAGTTTAATATCAAACACAGTCCTGGACAATTTTGTATCTCCTATTCACCTCACTTGCATGTCTTTGGACTGTGGGAGGAAACCGGAGCGCCCGGAGGAAACCCACGCGGACACGGGGAGAACATGCAAACTCCACACAGAAAGGACCCAGACCGCCCCACCCGGGGATCGAACCCAGGACCTTCTTGCTGTGACGTGACAGTGCTACCCACTGAGCCACTGTGCCACCCTGTATCTTTAATTAACCTAACTTTCATGCCTTTGGACTGTGGGAGGACACCAGAGGTCCTGGAGGAAACCCACACAGACACGGGGAGAAAATGCAAACTCCACACAGAAAGGACCCGGCCCACCCCACCTGGGGATCGAACCCAGGACCTTCTTGCTGTGAGGCAACAGTGCTACCCACTTAGCCACCGTGCCGCCCTGGACTGTGGGAGGAAACAAACACATACACAAGGAGAACATGCAAACTCCACACAGAAAGGACCCAGACCACCACACCTGGGGATCAAACACTTAGCCACCGTGCCACCCTGGACTGTGGGAGGAAACAAATGCAGACATGAGGAGAACATGCAAACTCCACACAGAAAGGACCTGGACCGCTTCACCTTGGTATCAAACCCAGGATCTTCTTGCTGTGAGGCGACAGTGCTACCCACTGAGCCACCGTGCCGCCCGCTGACCTACAACAAAAGAAAGAAAAATACAAATGTACAACCCCAAATGAGAAAAAGTTGGGACAGTATGGAAAATGCAAATAATAAAAAAACACAGAGTTTCTTACATTTACTTTGATTTTTATTTGATTGTAGACAGGATGAACCTGAGATATTTCATGTTTTGTCTGCTCAACTACATTTCATTTATTAATAAACATCCATTCCTGCACTTCACCCCTGCAAAAGTTGGGACAGTAAAGCATTTACCACTTTGTAATGTTGCCATTCTTTTTCATCACACTTAAAAGATGTTTTGGCACCGAGGAGACCAAGTGATTTAGTGTTTTAGCTTTTATTTCGTCTCATTCTTCCTGCAAACACGTCTTAATTTTAATATTAAACAATTTTAAATGTGTTTTTCTTTTAAATATATTTTATTTATTGACAGAAAAATGCTGTTCAGCCCTAGCCTATGTGGAAAAAGTAATTACCCCCTAGATACTAAATCAACCAGTTGGTTTCATAACCCAATTGGGTTCATGAGCCACACTCAGGCATGATTACTGCCATAACTGTTGAATCTAAACATCACTTAAATAGAGCCTGCCTGGCAATGTGTAACAGTCTAAAAGGTCTCAAAAAGCAGCACATGATGCCAAGAGGTTCAAATATAGATATAAACAAAGTAATTGAAATCCACCAGTCTGAAAGTATTACAAAACCATTTCTAAGGCTCTGGGACTCACAGTGAGGGCCATTTTCCACAAATAAAAAAAACTGAAACAGTGGTGAACTGGAGTGACTGGCCTATCAAAATTTAACCAAGAAAGCTTCAACTAATCCAGGACGTCACAAAATAACCCAGACAAGCATCTAAAAAACCACAGGTCTCACTTGCCTCTGTTAAGGTCAGCTATTCCACAATAAGAAAGACACTGGACAAAAACATCTGTGGGAGAGTTGCAAGGCGCTAACCACTGCTAACCAAAAAAAGCACCAAGGCTCGTCTCACATTTGCCTAGCAATATCTAGATGACCCCTGAGACTTTTTGGGATAATATTCTGTGGACTGATGAGTCAAAGGTAAAAATTTTTGAAAGACTTGGGTCTAGTTACATGTTGTTTAAAAGTAACACCACATTCCACCATAGAGCACCAAATCAACAGTCAAACATAGTGGTCATGTGATGGTCTGGGACTGCTTTGCTTCTGCAGGACTTGGACGACTTGTCCTAACTAATGGAACTATCAGTTCTGCTATATATCTAAAGGTACTGAGAGAGAATGTCTGCATGTCAGTTTGTGGCCTTAAACTCAAACTTAGTTGGGTTATGCGGGACTTGAATCCCATGAAAATGCTGTGGCAAGACTTTAAACTTTCAGTTGATGCTCAAAAACCTTCAATGTAGCCGAATTAAAACAATTCTGCAAAAAAAAAGAGTGGGCCAAAATTCTTTCCAATTCTTATAAAAGACTTATCACAAATATTTGACTGCAGTTGTTACTGCCAATTCATCAATTTACAAGTTTTGAATGTCAAACATGGACAATTTTGTATCTCCTATTCACCTCACTTGCATGTCTTTGGACTGTGGGATTTGTTTGTTTGTTTATAAGGATTTTTACGTCATGTTTTACTCTTGGGTTACATTCATGACAGAAACGGTAGTCACTCATTATACAATACTCATCAGTTCACAAGTTTAATATCAAACACAGTCCTGGACAATTTTGTATCTCCTATTCACCTCACTTGCATGTCTTTGGACTGTGGGAGGAAACCGGAGCGCCCGGAGGAAACCCACGCGGACACGGGGAGAACATGCAAACTCCACACAGAAAGGACCCAGACCGCCCCACCCGGGGATCGAACCCAGGACCTTCTTGCTGTGACGTGACAGTGCTACCCACTGAGCCACTGAGCCACTGTGCCACCCTGTATCTTTAATTAACCTAACTTTCATGCCTTTGGACTGTGGGAGGACACCAGAGGTCCTGGAGGAAACCCACGCGGACACGGGGAGAAAATGCAAACTCCACACAGAAAGGACCCGGCCCGCCCCACCTGGGGATCGAACCCAGGACCTTCTTGCTGTGAGGCAACAGTGCTACCCACTTAGCCACCGTGCCGCCCTGGACTGTGGGAGGAAACAAACACATACACAAGGAGAACATGCAAACTCCACACAGAAAGGACCCAGACCACCACACCTGGGGATCAAACACTTAGCCACCGTGCCACCCTGGACTGTGGGAGGAAACAAATGCAGACATGAGGAGAACATGCAAACTCCACACAGAAAGGACCTGGACCGCTTCACCTTGGTATCAAACCCAGGATCTTCTTGCTGTGAGGCGACAGTGCTACCCACTGAGCCACCGTGCCGCCCGCTGACCTACAACAAAAGAAAGAAAAATACAAATGTACAACCCCAAATGAGAAAAAGTTGGGACAGTATGGAAAATGCAAATAATAAAAAAACACAGAGTTTCTTACATTTACTTTGATTTTTATTTGATTGTAGACAGGATGAACCTGAGATATTTCATGTTTTATCTGCTCAACTACATTTCATTTATTAATAAACATCTATTCCTGCACTTCACCCCTGCAAAAGTTGGGACAGTAAAGCATTTACCACTTTGTAATGTTGCCATTCTTTTTCATCACACTTAAAAGATGTTTTGGCACCGAGGAGACCAAGTGATTTAGTGTTTTAGCTTTTATTTCGTCTCATTCTTCCTGCAAACACGTCTTAAAATGTGAAACAGTTCGGAGTCGTCGTTGTCAAATTTTTTGTTTCAAAATTCTCCACACATTCTCTATTGGGGACAGGTCAGGACCAATGTCCCCTTTAATTTTTCATGTGTCTGAGCAAACACACAAACTCCCTGAGCGGTCCCTTGGACCACTGTGAGCAACATCAGATGTGTGCACTGTGGTCACGCCAGCATCGCATCTATCCAAGTTACATGGTTTATTAAAAGAATCAAATTTCTGCATTTACATTTCTGTTAGAATACTTTTCATTAAGTGCTTTAGCCCACTTACAATAAAAATTACAAAAATCTTGTTCATGACCTGTGTAGTATGTTAACGCTGTTGGAAGCATAAATATTTAATTTTAAATATGGCAAAACATGAACTGCTGACCAAACCAAGCCAACTATAAACTCCAATTTTGAAAACACACTGAATATTTTTTATTGTAAGGCACTGACTTCCAGTGTGTGAAGCATCCATAAAACCATCACACGTTCCATACATTAACACATGTTGTTAGGGGAAACGGTTGAATATGGTGTGTTCATTTGTTACACCCAGGAGGGAGACTGCATATTACATCAAGGCTCCAAAACAAACAATCTACAGCTAACAACATGTGTTAATGTATGGAACGTGTGATGGTTTTATGTTTCAGTATGGAACTGTTAGAGCGTACGCACAGATGTATGCGGGTTGTCATAGTAATGTTTATACACACGTTAATGTTCACTACTGTTGTAGATGTAATAAATATAAAGTAAGCAAGTACAATGCTTTAATCGTCCATTCTGTTTATTGACACGATAGTCAAGAAAGTAAACAGAGTAAAAAATATTCAACTGTTTCAACCTTTTTAAGTCGTGGCCACGATCTCATTCCATTCCCGCTCTAAGGTGTGGGAACGCGTTAATAAGTCGTGGCCATGCGGTTTTTTTTTTTAGGGGATGTCACCTTAGGGGCTCCGTACAGAATGAATTGTTATGTGTTTATTTTATTTTCAATTTAGGTTGGATTTTTTTTTGTGCGCGGTTGGATTTTTTTGTGCGCGGAGACCGTGTCAGCAGTGAGCAATTGTGCACGCGCGCAGCTTAGAGGGAACATTGGTCAGGACTGCAGGCAGGCCAGTCCAGTAGCCGTACCCTCTTCTTCCACAGCCATGCCTTTGTAATGTGTGCAGCATGTGGTTTTGCATTGTCTTGTTAAAATGCATGGACGTGGCCGCTTAAGTGGCGCAGCAGTAAAAACACACGCTGGAACCAAAGCTGGGATCTCGAATACATCGTATTGAATCTCAGCTCTGCCTTGCCGGCTGCGGATGAGCGGCCACATAAACAACGATTGGCCTGTTGTTCAGATGGGCGGGACTAAGCTGAACAGGGATTCTCTCTCTCTCTCTCTCTCTCTCTCTCTCTCTCATAACTAATGCAATTACGACCTCTGCTGGCTGATTGATGGCGCCTGCACAGAGATGAGAAAAGAGTGCTGTCAGGGTGTGTCTGTTTTTGCACAGTAAAGTTTTAAGTGGCATTTGTGCATGTAACTCTGTATTGTAGTGCTTGACAAAGGTTTGCCAAAGTAATCCCTCACCCATGTGGTGATATCAGCTATTGTTGAGTGGCGGTTCTTGATGCAGTGCCGTCTGAGGGATCAAAGATCACAGGCGTTCAGCTTAAGCTTGCGCCCTTGGCCTTTAAGCACTGAAATTTCTCCCAAATCCCTGAACTGTTTAATGATATTATGCACTGTAGAGGGAAAAATATGCAAATGCCTTCCAATCTTTCTTTGAGGTACATTGTTTTTAATCATGTCAATAATTTCCTCACGCATTTGATGACATACTGGAGATCCTCTGATCATCTTTGCTCATCAAAGACTCAGCCTTTCCTGGATGCTGCTTTTGTATCAAACCATGATTACAATCACCTGTTTGGAATCTCATCATTATTTAGTTTTTTGTTTTTTTTTAATTGTCCCTGTCCCAACTTTTTTTGGAATATGTTTCAGGCCTGAAATGCAGGAATAGAGGTACATTAACAAATTAATTGAAGTTGATCAGACAAAACATGAAATATCTTGGGTTCAAACTGAACCCTGCAATCGAATAAAAGTCAAAGTAAATGTAAGGAACACTGCATTTTTATTTTTGCATTTTCCATACTGTCCCAACTTTTTCTGATTTGGGGTTGTAAAATATATCAAATCAATAAATGATTTCATTCTATAACTATGATACCCATCCATGTTTTCAGATGATTAGTAATTGAACATGTGGGATCTCTTTTATTTAGGGTTGCCAACTTTCAGAACTGGAAATGAGGAACACCCTGGGCTGGCGGGATGCCAAGTGATTACCTGAGCCGGAGGGGGGGGGTCGCACCTGTAAACAATATAACGGGTCTTACACCATCATAGGAACATTATTAAAATGTTTTATTTAGGCTGTTTAACATTTATTATTTTCATTCTTTATAATAATAAATCAGAACCATATTTTAGGTAAAACAACAAACAACATTTTTACATAATCCATCTTCACACTGACATGCAGCCCCGGTTGTGGACTGCGTTGCCCACCCCAGCGCCCCTAAAGCGCCGGCCCTGCTTGTGTTACTTTAGTTTCGCCCTAAGCCGGATTCGAACCTAGGGCAGAAGAACGTGCACTATGCGCTCTGCCCTCAAGTTCACTTGGGTCACTTGAGTCAGTTGAGTCACTTATACTGACTTTCTGATTGCGATTGATTTACTGCATTAAAATGCATCCAAATATCACTTGTGTTCTGTGCTCTCATCTTCTGTAAATAAATCCTTCTCTCTTAATTCTCTTGGCCCCTCACACTTCTCTTATCAGTGACAAGTTGACACTTTTTTTAAGTAAAATCTTGACCATGCGGGAGAGGGGGGTGGACTCACCTACCAATCAGATGGGTGTATTAATGGGTCAAGGGTTTAAAATTACCATGGGGGCTATAAGTGGTACAGTACTAAAGTAGCCTGTAAGCATTTGCATTTTAATAATAATATAACTATATTTTGTTATTTTGCTTACAAGAAAATATGCTGCATTACTAATCTATACTGCTACTGCTGATAATAATAATAATAATAATAATAGCATGTGCATAAAATCAGCCACATAACGAACACCAGTGTGTTTAACCGCTTGTTTATTGGAATATTAAACTTATTACTTAGATTCATAGACTGGAGTGAAGTCGGTTCGGTTCAGCCAAATCATCTGAGTCAGAGGTGTTTCCGGTGAGTCGGCTCACTCGCCTTGTATACTGAGCTGCAGCAAGTCAGAGGACTCGTAGGATCCGGGTTCATTGAGATTTCGGACTCGTGATTCCTGATTCAGTACAAAGATTCGAATCATTAACCCGGGTGATTCAGGAACCGCCCAGCTCTAGTATTGAACAGTCTAATATGCAGCATTTCTCTTCCATTGACAAAAATACGGAACAAAGCGTATTTTTATCAATGGTTTCCAAATACGGAACGATTCCGTATTTTACGGGACGGTTGGCAACCCTACTTTTATTACTCAATCCTACACCCACACACAGAGACACAGTGTGGTGGGATCTTCTCTGTCTGAGACCATTAAAACTACGCACTAAAAACATGGCGAACTAACGTCATTTATTTAACAAATTCTAAACGAGGTAAATTACCACATATGAATGAGTTTATATAAATACATTATTTGAAATGTAGAAACATAGGTTTGGTAGGTTTACAGCAAGTGTATCTATTGCTAACATGATGGGGAATCCGCTACGCTAGTGTCAGTGTTGATGTTAGCATGGCTGAGAATGAAAAAACAAACATACACAACACTGAACCGGGACGCTTTTACTTTTTATTAACACTTTAATTAGCAATTCCTCAAAAACATTCGGACTATGAGAGTTCCCGTGCGCTTGTCCTTTATTATTGCGCGTCCGGTTAGGTCCGATCCCAAATTACTGCCTGTTCTCAATCTCTACCCCTAGGAGTCGATCCCGGAAAAGAATCGATTCTCCAATTCGCCTATGTTTTAAATACAGAATCGACTCCTAAGCGTTCGATTCGATTAGCGTGATTCTGCTCAAGATTCAGAAAGATGCAGGTTCATAGCACAAACACTTTGGAAAGTTTGGTGCAGTTTTACTTGAAAAGTTAAAATAATAAAGTTAATTTATTTATCCATTTTTAGTAAATTGTTAATCTTTGGTCTTTAGTGAATTCAGTGGCACCTAAAAAAATAGGTGTGAGGCAGGAACAGACCCTGGATGTTCAAGAGTTCAAGTTCAGGAGAGGTTTTATTGTCATTTCAGCTTTATACATTTACAGCATTTAGCAGACGCCTTTATCCAAAGCGACTTACATTATGCAGTCTAAGCAATTGCCTTGCTTAAGGACCCAACAGTGGCAACCTGGCAGTGGTGAGGTTTGAACCAGCAACCTTCTGCTTACTAGTCCAGTATCTTAACCGCTAGGCTACAACTGCCCTATTTACAAGTACATGTTGTTACCTGCTTGCTCTCCCTTTTAGTTATGCTGTAATAATTAGGGCTGCCGGAGTCTAAAACTCTCTGTAAAACTGTTTGTCAACTAGCATTGTACATTATTAACTACATTCTCTGTTGTTTTACCCCGAGGGCATTCTGATGGAAACCTGTTTACCCGCCGAGGTTAAGGATTAAAGTCGAGACTGCCGGGACAACGATGCTGCTCCTGTCAGATGTGACGGGTCTGGAGTAATTGCAACGACAAGAAATCACTACAGACTTTATTGAAGACTAGAGCGGATAACAACTCTATTATTATTTAATTGTTTATTTATCTATTTATTACCAGTTATGACTTTTAGATCATTTAATTCTGTGTTTGTATGATTTGTGTAAATCGTGTATTTATTTAAAGTATCCTCCAGGCCACCCAAGAAGGATGGGCCCTGCTGAGTCTGGTTCCTCTCAAGGTTTCTTCCTGTAATTTTCAGGGAGTTTTTCCTTGCCACAGTCGCCCTCGGCTTGCTCAACAGGGGTTTTTGTATCTGTTGGTCCTGGATTTTGTAAAGTTGCTTTGAGACAATGTATATTGTAAAAAGCGCTATATAAATAAAGTTGACTTGACTTGACTTGACATGTTGAAACGAAACAAAGTCCCTCCAGGACCAGGGTGCCACATAGAACAAAAAGTGCAATACAATACAATAGTGCAGATAAAAACAGTAAATATAAAAGACATTTCTAATCTAAAAAGTAACTAAGGGAGACACGACTACAGACAAGTGCAGTGTTGGCCAGTACATGGTACTCAGTAAATGACAGGTGAGGTAAAAAAGTGTAGGGGTTTTATAGCAGCAGATACATAAAAAGAGTAAGGTGCAAAAAATGCAATATTGTGCAATTTACAATATTGTGCAAAGATGCAAGTAATACAGTCGCTAAGTAGTTGTATGTGTTGGAGTTGTCCAACCGAGGAAAGGGCACCAATTCATGATATACTAGCAAAAAAGTACAAAAAGTAAACGCATATGGTATATTTTATTTATTTATTAGGATTTTAACGTCATGTTTTACACACTTTGGTTACAATCATGACAGAAATGGTAGTTACCCGTTACACAAGATTCATTAGTTCAATATCAAACGCAGTCATGGACAATTTTGGATCTCCAATTCACCTCACTTGCATGTCTTTGGAACGTGCAAACTCCTCACAGAAAGGACCCAGACCGCCACATCTGGAGACTAAACCCAGGACCTTCTTGCTGTGAGGCGACAGTGCTACCCACTGAGCCACCGTGCCACCCCTATATTTTAATTAACAACCTATAGTTGCCATAGGCATGGTCAAATTTATACAATAGAACTTAAGTAATTCAATAGTGTGCACCGAAATTGTGGAATCAATGTGTTGAATAAAATGTGAGGAATCAATTCTTGGAACTGACGCATTTGATTCCCACCATATACAATATGCAAAAAGATGGCTTGAAATACAACTAAGCAATAATACAATGGCAGCAGTAGTACATATATTCTTATTAACAATATATACATCTATCAATATATATCATTAACAATATATAAAATATAATAATATATTAATCAATAACTGTGATACCCATCCGTGTTTTCAAATGTTTAGTAATTAAACATGTGGGATCACTTTTATTACTCAATCCTACACCCACCCACCCACCCACAGAGACACAGACAGTGTGGTGGGATCTTCTCTGCCTGAGACCACTAATGCCAAGTTCACACTACACGACTTTCCAAGTCGTCAGGTCGCTGTACAGTTCACACTACACAACTGGATCTCTTGTAATCGGGAGTCTTTCTAGTTGGTGTGTATTTCACACTACACGACTGATCGGTGATGTGGGGTTTCACACCACACCATCTATCACCAACTGGAATCGCAAGCGAGCTTCTCTGGTCTCCAGAGAACAAACGTGAGGAATCAATTCGTGGAACTGACGCATTTGATTCCCACCATACGGAATCAGAATCAGAGTCGACACTTCAATTCCTGATATTGAACCGCTCCGCTATTCCCTATTTCAAGTGCACTATGTGTAGAACACTAGGTGTGTAATTTAGACTCGTTTGGGATACAGCCTTAGCTCGCCGCGTCCCAGGAAAATAACGTTGCTGTCATGTTGTTGGCGCAGGCGGACAGAGGGAGGGACGGAGGGACGGAGGGCGCCTGCTTTTGGACGCCATCCTCAAAAAAGGCGCACTTCTTTTGAAAGGAAGGGAAAAACGGATCGGAACGGAAGGCCCCGCATAGAATGCAGAAGTGAGGTAGTGTAGATGATTTTAGAATCGTTTATCTACTACTGCATGATTGCACATGCTTTAGAACTAGTTTATTAACATGAGCGCATTGTTTATGTCAGTGTGTGCGTGATGCATAACTGCGAATGTTTAATCCCATCCAGGTAAATTGTGCTTTTGTATTATTATATTTTAATAGATCTAGCATGCCAGTAAAAGTGATTATGTTACTTGTACATAGTCCAGAACGCAAGACTGCAGTTTTACTGTTACCTGCATTAATAAATACATAGATACATAGATGCTGTGAAGAGACAAGCGCTTCTATCCACCTTCCACTGACATCCACAGTCACTGGGCTTAATCTGAAACCATAACCTCATCTCACCTGAGTCAGATTCTTTATTATTATTATTGTTATTATAATTATAACAATAATAATTAAGTGACCCTCCATCCTGACTAGGATACACTGTCCACAAGGCAGAAACACATCCTGGCCAGGGTACCTATACTTTGCAAGACACACCTGCATTTTTGAAAGGTACAAGACTAAAGGCTGATCAGACTAATCTACTCCTTGTTAGAAGGTAAACCTCTGACCCAGTCTCAAGTGTCTTGTCAAGATTGTCCTAAACCTATCTTGCTTGCAAAAAATACAGCAAAACATGATGCTGCCACTACCATGCTTCATTATTTGATGGTCTTCTCTGTGTAATAAACAGTGATTTAAAGCCCAGCTCCTAAAGTTACCTACACTGACTAGGCATAACATTATGACCGGTGAAGTGAATAACACTGATTATCTCTTCATCACGGCACCTGTTAGTGGGTGGGATATATTAGGCAGCAAGTGCACATTTTATCCTCAAGGTTGATGTGTTAGAAACAGGAAAAATGAGCAAGTGTAAGGATTTAAGTGAGTTTGACAAGGGCCTAATTGTGATGGCTAGACGACTGGGTCAGAGCATCTCCAAAACTGCAGCTCTTGTGGGGTGTTCCCGGTCAGCAGTGGTCAGTATCTATCAAAAGTGGTCCAAGGAAGGAACCGTGGTAAATCGGCGACAGGGTCATGGGCGGCCAAGGCTCATTGATGCATGTGGGGAGCGAAGGCTGGCCCACATGCATCAATGTGGGCCAGCTCATTGATGCATCATCCAGCAGATGAGCTACTGATGAGCTACTGTAGCTCAAATTGCTAAAGAAGTTAATGCTGGTTCTGATAGAAAAGTGTCAGAACACACAATGTGTCGCAGTTGCAGGGCTGTTTTGGCAGTAAAAGGGGAACCAACACAATATTAGGAAGGTGGTCATAATGTTATGCCTGATCAGTGTATATTGCATAGTATATGTTGCATAATGAATTCTTTTTTTATTCAATACAATAATTCATGTATTGACTTACAAGTGTTTTTCATACATTCATTTTTTTACTTAACTTATTTGTCATATATGGAGCAAAAATGTTGATCCAAAGTTGTCAAGTACATTTTCATGAATACTCTGAAATGTTAGCAGGACTAAGCTGAGTTCTTCAGTAACAGGAAAATTGAACCATTTACAGCAGGAATCTCTGCAAGAGGATCCAGAAACATTTAGACCAGATTCAGGTCTAACTACACCCTAAAATCACTGAAAATGTTTAGTTTTTATTTAAACAGAGCAGCCAGGATACTGCAGGATCATGAAGAAGCCTGTGCCACCAAAAGGTAAAATGTGAGCATTGTGAGAAACTTACACCTGTAAAAGCTCCTGTGTAGGATATAATTAAAGTATAAACAGAATAGTTTTAAATATCATGGTTAGAATTAAGCTAATACAAATATCCTCACAGTAAATAGCAGAAGTGCACTAATCACTTACTGATCACTTATGTTTATGGGCAAATTTAGTTTCTTTTTAGCCCAATGCATCCCAATTGCATTATGTTTCCTCTCTACCGATGCTGATCTCCACCCTGATTGAGGAGAGTGAGACTGACACACGCCCCCTCTGACACCTGTGCAGTAGCCGATTGCATCTTTGCCACCTGCACGATGCGAGTTCATATGCGGATCAGCTTTGTGTACGGAGAGACACACCCTGAACCCATTATCCCTCGACTCTGTGCAGGCACCATCAATCAGCCAGCGGATGTCGTAATTGCATCAGTTATGAGGTCCCGTCCAGCTCCCACCCCGTATGAACGACAGCCAATCGTTGTTCATGTAGGCGCCAAGCCTGACGGAAGGCAGAGCTGAGTTTTGAACCGACGAGTTCGAAATGTCAGCTCTGGTGTGCTAGCGTGTTTTACTGCTGCGCCACCTTAGCGCCCCTTAGGATTCTTTAATAGAAGCTAAATAATGAGGAACTTTAGAACATTTTTTATTATTGTTTACCGGCTTTCATAAAATTTTACATAAGTTTACAATATCTTTATTATTATACAAAAACAAATTGATACTCTGCATGATCTGTGCATCTTTATTTTTACTAAGTGACTCATTTTACCAGGATAAATGATATATAATGTTAAATGTACCTGTATTTCTTCCATCAGCAATTGACTGGAAAGATGGTAGACGGATTACACATGCACGAAGTGGGCGACCCTCCCGGGTTCCATCACAGTATCAAGGTATATAAATGATCTCAGATTTACATTTGCTTCAAGCTTATTGTCTTCCTTATTGTTATTTCCTCTTAAGAATTTACACCAAGGAATTATTGTCACCTCCCATTTGATTTAGATCTGCTTTTTAAGATGTCAGATTATTCGTTTTAAACTTTATTACCTATGTCTTGGTTTGCAGAGCCTGCCAGACTTTCAGCTGAGTAGTACAGGATAGGAATCACTAAAGTAATTGTAGACTATTTAGCATTACTGTAACTGGACCACCAGTATCATGGATTACAGTATCATACTCAACTGCCATGCCATTAATGACCGGTTGGGGGTCATGAAGGCCTCATTGAGCATAATTGACTGCAGGTTGCAGTATTTTCTTCCCAGGGAGTTGCTGGCTTCTCCTGTAAAGGGGGTGAATTGCACCTCGCCATAGTATACAAAATGCTTAACCAAGGAAGAACAACACTGTGGCTGAAGAGCTATAGGCAAAAAAAAAAAACAACTTCACCAGCTGATGCAGCCCGTGCTCATCGGAATGTCACTTCCACACCCTGGAAAGAAGCTAAAAATGCTGACATTTGTGCCAGCATAAAATGAACCAAATTCAGCATCACAGTTTCAGAGAGAAAAAAACGTTGCCAACAGAAAAGCCAGAAAATCGGTGGGGAGAAAACCGTGATTATATAGACCTACCTCCACCTGGAGCAAATTAACACTCAATAAGGTGCAGAGACTGTCAGTTCAAGTAAGCAACACTATGGGTCATCAGCACCTTCATGCCTCCAACTGGCCAATAACAGCATAGCAGGTAGGCATTATACTGTAAATTAAATTGTTGCTATAATGAGGTTAAAAGTCAATGTTTTACTGTGTTTTCTAGGACACTTTAGTTGGGAGAAGTATTTAAAAGAGACAGGTGCTACAGCTGCTCCTGTTCACTGCTTTAAACAGGTGAGTGTTAATGTTATTTTTGTAAACACAGCATTATAACTTATGATTTATAGCACAAGTAAAGTATTCAAATGATTAATAAACTAATTACATTGTGTTTAATCGTCAGGTAAATGTTGTTGCAGAGTAACTGAAGTACTGAATGTTCTGTACCCTCTTTACAGAGCACTTCACCCCCTGTAAATGAGTTCAAAGCAGGAATGAAGCTGGAGGCGCAGGACCCCAGGAACACCACGTCCACATGCATCGCCACAGTGGTGGGACTGACCGGTTCACGTCTCCGCCTGCGCCTCGACGGAAGTGACAACAAGAACGACTTTTGGCGTCTGGTGGATTCGTCAGAGATCCAGCCTATTGGCAGCTGTGAGAAGAACGGAGGCATGCTGCAGCCGCCCCTGGGTAATGAGAACACCCACATTTTTATGCATTTCTTAAAAAGAGTTTGCTTTTTCAGGTTAGAAAACCAAAAAACTGATAACCACCAAGTGTAAACCCTATTTCTGGAAGAGTTGGGGCAATATGTAAAATGCAGTAAAAAAAATAAGAATCTGATTTTTTGTGATCTATTTAAATTCTCTTCATCCTTTATTTTACTGACAAAAGTACAAAGACACAGTCATGTATCAAATTCCACAAAAATTCCACTTGCAAATCTAAAACAGTTAGTGCCATCAGTTTCCAAATGATTAAAAAGTGTAATTAATCTGAAGGATGATGTAGCAGTGGTAAACGTGTTGGCTGCAGGTATGAAATTCTATATGTGTTTATATTTATACAATACAGTTTTCACTTGTAAGCGGCGCAATGGCTCGATGGGTAGCACTGTCGCCTCACAGCAAGAAGGTTTGATCCCCAGGCGGGGAGGTCCGGGTCCTTTCTGTGTGGAGTTTGTATGTTCTCCCCATGTCCGCGTGGGTTTCCTCCGGGAGCTCCGGTTTCCTCCCACAGTTCAAAAACATGTAGTCAGGTTAATTGGAGACACTGAATTGCCCTATAGGTGAATGGATGTGTGTACAGTATGTGTGTGTATGTGGGTCTGCCCTGCGATGGACTGGCACCCCGTCCAGGGTGTTACTGTGTGCCTTGTGCCCATCGCACCCCCCGCTACCCTAATTGGATAAGCGGTTAAGAAAGTAAGTGAGTGAGTTTTCACTTGTTGTTCAGTGCGAACTTTAAAAATCTGTTACCTGTTAAATCTATACTCAGATTGTTTTCATTTAAACAAATGATCCGTGTGGGTTATCTATTGGTACTGTTCAGAGTTCATTCCTGCCTTGTACACTGTGCTTGGTTTACTAAAATGTATTTGTATAGCACGTTTTACAACAGACATTGTTTCAGAGCAGCATTACAGAATCCAGGACTGAAAACCAAAGTACCCTCTTGAGCAACCCAAGGGCAACAGTGGCAAAACTTGTAGGAGGAGGCCTTGAAAGGAACCAGACTCAACAGGGACCTATATCCTTCTTGGGTGGCCTGGAGGATAATTTGAATGAATTAGAATTAAGCAAGCCATACATACACTGATCAGCCATAACATTAAAATCACCTCCTTGTTTCTACACTCACTGTCCATTTTATCAGCTCCACTTACCATATAGAAGCACTTTGTAGTTCTACAATTACTGACTGTCTATCTGTTTCTCTGTATGCTTTGTTAGCCGCCTTTCATGCTGTTCTTCAATGGTCAGGACCCCCACAGGACCACCACAGAGCAGGTATTATTTAGGTGGTGGATGATTCTCAGCACTGCAGTGACACTGACATAGTGGTGGTGTGTTAGTGTGTGTTGTGCTGGTATGAGTGGATAAGACACAGCAGAGCTGCTGGAGTTTTTAAATACCATGTCCACTCACTGTCCATTCTATTAGACACTCCTACCTAGTTGGTCCACCTTGTAGATGTGAAGTCAGAGACGATCGCTCATCTATTGCTGCTGTTTGAGTTGGTCATCTTCTAGACCTTCATCAGTGGTCACAGGATGCTGCATATGGGGCGCTGTTGGCTGGATATTTTTAGTTGGTGGACTATTCTCAGTTCAGCAGTGACAGTGAGGTGTTTAAAAACTCTAGCAGCGCTGCTGTGTCTTATCCACTCGTACCAGCACAACACACACTAACACACCACCACCATGTCAGTGTCACTGCAGTGCTGAGAATGATCCACTATCCAAATAATACCTGCTCTGTAGTGGTCCTGGGAGAGTCCTGACCACTGAAGAACAGTATGACAGGGGGCTAACACAGCATGCAGAGAAACAGATGGACTACAGTCAGTAATTGTAGAACTACAAAGTGCTTCTATATGGTAAGTGGAGCTGATAAAATGAACAATGTGTGTAGAAACAAGGAGGTGGTTTTAATGTTATGGCCGATTGGTGTATAAAATAAAGTAAATTTAACAGAAGTAATGAAAAGCATGGAGAGTTTGATTATGCTTTATCATCTTTCACTCTAGACTGTAGTAAAGTCTGGTGAGTTCTGAAATGAAGGACTTTACGGTTGTATCCAGTCTAAAATAATTCATAAGGTTAATGATCAGATGTTACTGTGGAAAGTTCTGGTATAC
Source organism: Trichomycterus rosablanca (assembly GCF_030014385.1). Taxonomy (NCBI): domain Eukaryota; kingdom Metazoa; phylum Chordata; class Actinopteri; order Siluriformes; family Trichomycteridae; genus Trichomycterus; species Trichomycterus rosablanca. The sequence goes on along the minus strand of NC_085990.1, from coordinate 45,697,882 downwards.
CTGCTATACCATCCTCTAGATGTCACTACTGAACAGGACTGTAGACTGGGATTGTAAATTTGTGCTGTTCTTGCCTGGTGCGTTATATACATGGTATTTTACCACAATTAGGAGTACTGTAACATGTTATTACATTGTAAGTAATTATTAGTTGTGTTTAGTTAATAATATGTGTCAGTCAGTGTTTCTTCTTGATCGATGTGTGTATATGGGTTTCTAAGTGCAATGTTGTTCTGCAGGGTTCCGTCTGAACGCGTCGTCCTGGCCCATGTTCTTACTAAAAACACTCAATGGTGCTGAGATGGCACCCGCCCGAATCTTTCACAAGGTACCATTCTGGGATTCCAAACACACACACACACACATTTACCTGTCTGTCAAAGAACCATTTTCCCTCCAAAGTTTACTTAAACATAAAAACACAGGGTTTAGTATAGAAACTGTGTTAGTATTAGTCCGGCTAAGGCAGAAGGACATCATTCTGTGACCATACCGCTCATACCCCATTACCCCTCCAATCTGCATGGCATGTGTGCCTGTTATTTGCATTCCACCATAGGATAATAAAGAGTCTGCTTTGCTACACACATCCATTTTGTAGAATTAAATAACCAATCACAAAATAAAATTGCCCAACAAAGACGTCCAAAGTGAAATAACAAGAAGTGCTGCTGTGTTTTACCACCGGGATTGATATCATTGGAATAACAGGGAACAACGCACACATCGGACAGGATGCCAACCCATTGCGGGGCCTTGTCCACCCCCAGACATAACCAATGATGTCTGTATGTAGATGTCCTGCTGGCCTGGATCTCAAAGGTAGTGGTGCTAGTGTAATGTACTGCTGCACCACCCGAGCACAACAGTAGATATATTATACGTTAACACTACTGTATACATAAACTGTTAATGAGCTTCATACAAGTTCTAACAAGTTATTACTGGTTTACTTTAGCGTGGGTTTTCTAACAGCTTTCCTAACATTCCACCAGCAATATTGAGGGTGTTTTGTTTTGCATATGTTGCTTATATTGCATAGTATACACAGATCAGCCATAACATTAAAACCACCTCCTTGTTTCTACACTCGCTGTCCATTTGATCAGCTCCACTTACCACTTACTACTGACTGTAGTCCATCTACTTCTCTGCATGCTTTGTTAGCCCCCTTTCGTGCTGTTCTTCAATGGTCAGGACCCCCACAGGTCCACCACAGAGCAGGTATTATTTGGGTGGTGGATCATTCTCAGCACTGCAGTGACACTGACATGGTGGTGGTGTGTTAGTGTGTGTTGTGCTGGTATGAGTGGATAAGACACAGCAGCGCTGCTGGAGTTTTTAAACACCTCATTGTCACTGCTGGACTGAGAAAAGTCCACCAACCAAAAATATATCCAGCCAACCGCGCCCCGTAGGCAGCGTCCTGTGGCCACTGATGAAGGTCTAGAAGATGACCAACTCAAACAGCAGCAATAGATGAGCGATCGTCTCTGACTTTACATCTACAAGGTGGACCGACTAGGTAGGAGTGTCTAATAGAGTGGACAGTGAGTGGACACGGTATTTAAAAACTCCAGCAGCGCTGCTGTGTCTGATCCACTCATACCAGCACAACACACACTAACACACCACCACCATGTCAGTGTCACTGCAGTGCTGAGAATGATCCACCACCTAAATAATACCTGCTCTGTAGTGGTCCTGTGGGGGTCCTGACCATTGAAGAACAAGTGAGTGTAGAAACAAGGAGGTGGTTTTAATGTTATGGTTGATCAGTGTATATCGCATAATAAATTCTTTTTTTATAAAATACAATAATTTCTGTACAGACCTAGAAGCGTTATTTGTCATAAATAGATATAAAATGTTGATCAGTCAAATACAGAAGAAACAACAGCTGTAACAATGGTTAAATTTCACTTCAGAACAGCTGACATTAATAATAATAATTATTATAATATAATAGATGAAAACTATTCATCGTTTGATGCTTATTTTGTCTCTGTCTCTTTCCACCTTCTAGCAGGAACCACCCTCTCCAGAACAGAATTACTTCCTGGTTGGGATGAAACTGGAGGCGGTGGACAGGAAGAACCCGCACTTCATCTGTCCTGCCACAGTTGGGGCGCTGCGGGGAGGGGAGTTGCTGGTCACCTTCGATGGCTGGAGGGGAGCCTTCGATTATTACTGCCGCTACGACTCAAGAGACATCTTCCCTATCGGCTGGTGTGCTCTCACTGGGGACAACCTGCAGCCGCCCGGCACTAAAGGTCTTCATGTCTGTCTGTTTATATTTACATTTTCGGGAATTTAGCAGATGCTTATCCAAATCGAATTACAGTATACTGTCTAAGCAATTCAGTGTTAAGGGCCTTGCTTAAAGTTGCCCAACAGTGGCAACCTGGCAGTGGTAGGGTTTAAACCAGCACAACCAGCTTACTAGTCCAGTACCTTAATTGCTAGGCTACAACTGCCACTGTGTCGTTTCTGTGTGAACATACATAACCTGCTGAGGCTGAGGTTTTATATAGTGTTATTGTGTGACATCAAAATTCACCTTCACTGAGCTAAGAAGCCTAACCAAACCATCAGATTCAGCCCCACATCATCATTATTCTTGGACCAAACATTACAGCTGGCATCTGGTTTACCAGCAGTAGTGTTTTCCTGGCATCCACCAAACCATGATTCATCTATTATATTCTAAATAGTAAAAATTGCTTTATTACACAGTAAAAGGTGTTTTTACTGCTCCATTGTCCAGTAGTAATGTGATTTATACCACTTCAGCCAATGTTGGGCATTGCACTGATGATTTTGGGATTACCGTAGCCAGTTAGTCTTCTGCTGCTGGGGACCCCAATCGTGTCCAAGAGAGGGAATATTTTTTATTATATATATTTTTTTATATAATTTTTCCCACCTTTTCCCCCAATTTTCTCCCCTAATCTAGTCGTGTCCAATTACCCTGAATGCGTCCTCTATACTGATTCGACCCTTCACCGCTGACTGAGGACGCCTCTCAACTGACATACGCCCCCTGTACAGTCAGTACAGACTGCATTTTTCACCTGCACGAGTCGAGTTCATACACCGACGGGCACTGTGTATGGAGGGCCACACCCCCATCAGCTTTATTCCTCAGCCCTGTGCAGGCGCCATCAGTCAGCCAGCAGGGGTCGCAATTGCACCAGTTATGAGGACCTATGATTCGACTTTTTACCCCTAACCCTGAACAACAGCCAAGCGTTGTTCATGCAGCCGACCAGCCCAGTCGGAAGGCAGAGCTGAGATTCGATACGATGTATTCGAAACCCCAACTCTGGTGTGCTAGCGTACTTTACCGCTGCACCACCTGAGCGGCATGAGAGGGAATATTTGACTGACACAAAATCCCTCAAAATCCCTCCGACACGTGCGCAGTTCTCTGACCTCTTCTTATTCGCCCTTATTTTGATGGATTCGCACATGAGGCCAGTCTCACGCACAGAGAGTCACACGCTGATCTCCGCGTTCCTCCACTTGTGTACATGCTCCTCGGGCTACTAACCAGAGTCCTTACACAGTGTCAAAGACCCCACCCCCTATTTTAGTCTCTTTTTGAAGTCTCACCCAGCAGACTTCAGTGGCCAATTTTGTCTGCTGTAGGCACTGCCAATTGTGCCTGCTAGGGGGCGCCCAGTTGACTGGTAGCAGAGCTGAGATTTGAACTCACACATTTCAGGATCCCAGTGTTTGTATGCATTTTAAGATTTTGTGTGGCTGCTTGGCCATGCTTGGAAACCGAATCATTTTAGCTCTAAATAAACATTTTCGTGCCAGTGGTTCTTCCTGTAAAAGTGAGAGTTGTACTTTGAGCTTGTTTGGCCCATCACTGTTGCTTCTAAACATCTTTCTTGCTTTATTAATAACTGCCTGGAAAGTGGACCCAGGTAAGGTGGATTACCTGTAGGAAACTTGCATGGATGGAGAAAGAGTTTGCATTACTCCTCACAGACATTGGCTAAAGGTGAGGGGCAAACCCATGCCCAGCGGGCTCATTTTGGCATGTGTAGGGCCGTACTAAATTCACAGGAAAATTTGCTACATTTTATGGACCTCTTTTTTCAAAAATCACAGAATTGATGGATTTTTTTTATTATTATTTTTTAACGCATTTTCTCCCTTTTAGCGCGTCCAATTTCCGATTGCGTCATGCTTCCTCTCCACCAATGCCGATCCCTGCTCTGATTGAGGAGAACGAAGCTAACCCACGCCTCCTCCGACACGTGGGCAGCAGCCGTATGCATTTTGTCACCTACACTTTGAAGAGTGCAATGTGGATCAGCACTGTGTACGGAGAGACACACCCTAAGAGCACTCTTTTCCCGTCTCTGTGCAGGCGCCATCAATCAGCCAGCAGAGGTCGTAATTGCATTAGTTATGAGAGAGTTATCCGGCTTTTTTTTAATATCCCACCCATATCTGAACAACAGGCCAATCGTTGTTCATGTGGCTGCTCAGCCCATCCGGCAGGCTGAGCTTAGATTCGATATGATGTATTCGAGATCCCAGCTCTGGTGTTCAGCTGGGCCACCTGAGCGGCGATTTGATGGATTTTTAAAGAGCCACATTTCAGACAGTCATTAAATAACATTCATAAATTGAACGATAGAATAAATGGAAGCTACAATACACAGACCAGCTATCTTAACAGTTTAATGTAAACATAGAACATCCAGTGATGGTGTGAGGCTTCATGTTCTGTCTCAAAAACGACAATACTCATCTATGTTTTGACACACTCCTCTCTACATTCACAGAATTGGTTGTGAGGTTTCCAAACTTAGTTACCCGAGTCGTGTTTTTAGCTGCTTTACACTTATGATATCGACTAACCGATTGCTAACTGAATCGCTGTAGAATTGTAGGACCTCCTCATAGTGCAAATTAACCAGTAAATGTCAGGCACTTGAACGGTATGGGAGTGAAAAATGGTAATTCGCTAAACACAAACATTAAAGTTTGAATTTCACAGCAAATTGCATATTACAGGGGTAAAGGCCCATTTCATGATTCGTGACGTGATTTTTACGGGTTGTAAATTAGGTAGGGTCTTAGTCATGTGGCACCCCCTTTACAAGCTGCATCAATTTTAAATAGGCGGCACTGTGTCAGTTTTTGTGTTGGTTTAATGAATAACTCTGACTAGGGGTGTAACGATGCACCACAAGGCAGTTAATTACCGATTCAAAAATTCCACGATTCAAATACTTCGATTTGACATGTATAATGAATCGATATTCACTTTAAACAGCAGAGGGCACTGGCGCTATACACCTCACCTGGTTGACATCACTGGCGCTATACGCCTGGTTGCCAGATTTGGGGTGTTTCTGCCAAATTGGGCTTAATTCAAAATTGTTTTGCATAGTTTGTACCTACCTCAAAAATAAAAGGGCATTAATTATTTAGATAAATAAAAGATAAGTACAAATACAGTATTTTATTCTTTTTTTTAAATTTTCTTTATGCATTTTCTCTCCTTTTTCTCCCTTTTTAGCGTGTCCAATTGCCCGATTGCGTCATTCTTCCTCTACACCAATGCCGATCCTTCTCTGATTGAGGAGAACTAAGCTAACCCACGCCCCCTCCGACACGTGGGCAGCATGCTGTATGTATTTTATCACCTGCACTTTCACTTTGTACAGTGCAGCTCAGCGTTGTGTACGGAGAGGACACACCCTGAGAGCACTCTTTTCTCATCTCTGTGCAGGTGCCATCAATCAGCCAGCAGAGGTCGTAATTGCACCAGTCATGAGAGAGAGACCCCATCCGGCTTACTCCCGCCCATATCTGAACAACAGGCCAATCGTTGTTCATGTGGCCGCTCAGCCTTAGCCGGTAGGCAGAGCTGAGACTCGATACAATGTATTCGAAGTCCCAGCTCTAGTTCCAGCGTGTGTTTTTAGCGCTGCACCACCTGAGCGGCCTTCATTTTCTTTTTTAAGAGAAATAATAAAAGGAAACTTTGTCATAATTTGTCTCCAATTTCAGTTTAAAAAATGGGGAAAAAAATTATATCGTGAACCCAGTATTGTAAATTGCATCACATCGTGGGTAGAGTGTATCGTTACATCCCTAACTCTAAACCTTCTAATGTGTTTGAACTGTGGTATGAACGGTAAAGCCAAATCTCTTCTCAGCAGACAGTATGTATCTTCATATCGCTCAGCCGTATCCCTAGCCCTGGAGGTAATCACTCTGGTAAGAACTGAAAAAAGAACGTTTTGTTGTTTTTGTTTGCTCAGTCTTATCTGACTGGGTTGCTTGTGGAAAAAAAAAAGCAGTAGTAAAGGGTTAAATGCAGGCATTAATGTTTTACGAGCTCTTGGCACATGCCCAGCTGGCACATGGACTCTTGTTGAATGTTTGGTGCCCGGCACTGGGCCTCAGATTGACGCCTGCTGCCTGAAAGTGAAGACCAGGACAAAAGTAAGAGAGAGTGAAAGGTTTAATGTTTCATGTGGGTGTAGTCTGCCTTGTTAAAGGAGGGAGGAAAAGAGGGACGGAGTGGTGCAACTCTTTGGGTGGGACTGTGCTGGATGAGAAGGGTGAAAATCAGGACACAGGGGCACTGAGTTCCTACCCAGGAAAAAGAAAGAAAGAAAGAAAGTACAGCTCATCATTCTGGGACAGCGGGTCTGGTTGCGGTAAGCTTTACGTCTTACTGTGTGTGTTTGTTGGAGAAAGACAGAATTGTTGTATAGATTTATTTCAGAAAGCCTAAAACCTTTACACATTATGTGTAGAGCTGAGCTCAGAGCTTAACATACACATGTAAGGGACGTGTATCATAAAAGCAGTGAGACTTTTGCTAAGTAAAGTTTGTTTACTGTGGTATGACTGCTGTCTGTTAGGTTAGGTAGAAATATACAAACCTTAATTCCAGAAGTTGGGGCAGTATGTCAAATGCAAACAAAATAAAAAAGCAGTGATTTATTTTGACCTTTATTTAAAATAAAAGCAGTTAATAGAAAAGACATTTAATGTTTTACAGTTTTTACAGTTTTGTAAATCCACGTTCATTCTAAAATACCTGTAACACATTCCATAAAAGTTGGGAAAGGGACAGTTTAAAACTAGGAACTATGAAAAATGTTGAAACTATAAAAAATATCTTGAACAGGTGATGCAACCTTGCTTTGGTAAAAACAAAAAGTATTTAGACAAGGCCAATACACCGCTCAGGTGGCGCAGCGGTAAAAACACACGCTGACACCAGAGCTGGTATCTCGAATACATCGTATCGAGTCTCAGCTCTGCCTGCCGGCTGGGCTGAGCAACCACACGAACAACGATTGGCCCGTTGTTCATATATCGGCGGGATATTAAGCCGGATAGGGACTCTCTCATAACTGATGCAACTACGACCTCTGCTGGCTGGTTAATGGCGCCTGTACAGAGGCGGGGAAAAGAGTGCGGATCAGGGTGTGTCTCTCCGTACCCAGGGATGATCCACATTAGCACTCGCCTAGTGCAGGTGAAAAGATGCATGCGTCGTGGCGTGGGTTAGCTTCGTTCTCCTCAAATCAGAGCAGGGGCTGGCATTAGTGGAGAGGAAGCATGACGCAATCGGGCAATTGGACGCGCTAAAAAGTCTGGAGAAAAAGGGGAGAAAATGCATAAAAACAAAATATATAGTATAAAAAAAGAAAGGATGGGTGTAGGCTTACCACCAAGCTTAAAAATGCATCCGCCGAATAATCCAACAGAAAATGTTCTTTTTGTTCTTTCAAATGTACAATTGTGAGAATTTGAGGTATTTTAGCCTATACAGTGCATTGTTTAATTGTTAGATTAAGAAAATATGAAAAAACTCTAAGGAACAAATCTGAGAACCACAACTAAATGACCATGATCTTTTAATCTTGATGGATATTGGTAATACTTTGACAAACTGTTGCCAATAAAAACAGCCAACTTCTCCAAGCTCAGGTGTATCTGAAATGGACAGATGCACAGTGGAAAGGTGTATTGTGGTCTGACATGTAGACCTTTTATGGAAATAATACCCATTCACTTCACCAAGCCAAGGAATAAAAGAGCCATTCAGACTGTTTAGAAGTCATGTAAGGGGCCCACCTATGGCTGTCTCTGTGTCTTATCAGTGGTAATGCGCTGCAACTGGGAGATCCTTTTAAATACTGGTCTCGCTGGGCTTTTGGTTGCTGGCTCATTAGCTTTGTGTTTGTATGGTGTGATACTTATTTTTACTGGCTCATATGCTGGTATTCATTGATATAAGAAACTCAGCTGGTGTTCATGGAATACTCAGTCATGGAGTAACCACCCTGGTGGTTACTGGAAGTCTCTGTGGGTCAAACGTCTCTTTTTCCTTAGAATGTATTTATCTATACAATCATTTTTATTTGGCTTCTTCATTTGTTTCACTGATTTCTGTTTTTTGGTCCCTCTTTATTTTTAGGTAATCTTTTGTTTTTGGTTCTTTAGCTGCATTATTGTTTTGCATCTTACATGTTGGCGTCATCCTCCTTACATTTGCTGCATCAATGGCTAAGGCGTGCCCCACCTTGTTACAAGTCAGGCGTTTAAAACTTAGACTTTGTCATGGTATGAGAATGAGGATGTATTAGTGCATATGGCATGCACAATCTTTACATTTGAAGGCTAAGTCAACTGGGTGCTCTTTTTATATAGGCACAGAGAAGTCACCAGCAGTAGTTGAGCTGCTGTATGTTTATTAGTGACCTAGCAGATTTTGCCATATTTGCCATATAACTGTTTTCCTTTCAATTTAGTAGACATTTTACAGTGAAGCAGCTAAGCACTACCAGCGCTAAAAAGGCTTCCAACACCATAACACCTCTATCTAGTGTTATGTATCTACACTAAGTGGTGAAGATACAGTCACTATTGGATTTTGGAAGACAGTGCTCTGGAGCGTCACCATACAACTTAAATCAGGATTTCTCAGTCCACACAACTCTGCTGCACTACTCCAAATCAAACTTCCCAAAAACTTCCTTCTGTGTTTGGCGTTTTTCTTAGACTTCTGGGAATTGTTGTTCATATAAGAGTCTTGTTTTCTAAGTTTTGAATTCCTTGTTTTGTAGGCTTTTTCCGTCCAGATTCATTCTTCCTGGCAACGTTAGTTTAGGAAAACTTTGTATTTTATATCAAACATTTGAATAATTAGAACAGTTCAAACAGTGAGGTTATGTGGATTAATTTTCCTGTCTCCAGCTTTTTTTCGAAGCAGAAGTTAAGTAGCAAACAGTGGAATGTGGAGTGAGTGGTCAAGGTCTTGTGTGTGCATTCGTAAAATTCTTGCTTATTTAATCATTTATTGACGAGACCATTAGAAGTGTAATATTTCGCCATTTGAGTTGAAGCCTTACACAGATTCCTTACATGGATGTGTTGTTTATTTCTAGATATTTTCTAATTGTTGTAGTTGAATGGGTGACACAGTGTCATACAGTTCGGCTCCGATGTCTGAAAAGTTTGCCATGTCTGCAATTTGTTTATTGGTTACTTCAACTACAACTTACGGTGATTAGGTATGTATGAGTATGGAACATCCTGCTCCTAGGTGTAAGTGAGTAAACGTGTAAACTGTGTGTCCTGCAATAAATTGGTGCACTGTCCAAGCTGTATTTCTGACTTGTGGACAGTGTCTCTGACCCACTGCAACTTTGATCAAAACCCCAATCAGAATATAGCAGTTACTGATAATGATGCTTGTTTATTTGAATACTTTTGTAATTTTAGTTACTTTTAACTGTAATAACCCTGGAACAAATAACACAAACCCATAAGACATTGGCAGTTACACCTTGTGAAAGGGTTGTCTAACCCCCCGTGGGAAAGCTCGTTCATGTAGTGTGGTTCTGTCGTAGTGGCCGAAAGTGCCACAAACCTGCTCTGGTTCTTAAAAAAGATAAAGAGCACTGGATCATCTCAGCCAGTTAGAAGGAACTAACAGGTCAATCATCTGTGCCTTTATGCCCCCTCTGCAGGCCATAAATGGCAATGCAGAAGAACATAATTTCAGTAGGTTTTTTTTTCATATGGAAATCTAGGCAGATACATCTAAATATTTTTTAATAAATTAATAAATGTTATTAAATAAAGGTGCCCAGGTGGCGCAGTGGGATGTTCTTTTAGCACACCAGCGCAGAGATTCTGAACTCCTCGGTTTGAAACTCTGCATTGTCGGCTGGGTGCCATCTAGCGCAGTGGTCCCCAACCACAAGGGGTCATTTGTTACCGGGTCACACAGAAAGAATGAATAATTAAAGATCACTAGAAAAGCAGTTTTTACTGCTTCTATTTAGGGTGTTGTTGTCTTATTGTAACCCCTAGGTGGAAGTAGGGCTGGACGATATGGCTAAAATTTATATCACGATATAACTCCTAATTTCGGTCGATACGATATAATTCCGATATCGATATGAATAATACAAATTTCAGAAAAACTGCCAAAAATACCAAAATTGGATGCCGGTACCTGCGAACCTCTTTTCTGGTTTCTGGCAAAAAATACAAGCTCAATACACCACTGAATTAGTCCTTCATCTCTTATCAGCTATTTCATCTGCTTCTTTTTCAACTGTAGACCGTGGCAAAACCAGACAGTTTTCATAGGGGTGGCCAGACTGAGACCACTGCTCACACAGGGGTGGCACAGAAACTGTCTGATATCTTTTTTGTATGTGGCTAGTGGCTGTTGATCTAGTAATGTTTTGGTCACTCACTTGTTTACCTATGGCAGTGAGTGCCATGTAGAATTACATCAAGCCTAGCATAATAAGCTTTTTAATTTTTTTCAAATTTTCCCTGACAAGTGAAAAACTAAAATATAGCCTATAACCTTAACATTATGAGGAAGAATTTCAAAAATATTCTTTTGCAATACTTAATCATTTGACTGCAAACTTGTGTGTACTGATGAGACTCATCTGAACCCCAGAACATGCTAGTGTGAATGCATGGAAAACTAATTTTAATTTTCTTTCAAGAATATGATACATTCTGACCAACACTATTAAGCCAAATCAGCATTGCAAATTGACTTTACTTTTAACAGCCTTCCACAATGTTGGGGCTTTTTAAAACTGAATATTTTCTTTCAAATAGAAGTGTTATTTAAATGCTATTAAATTGTTTTTCTACAAAAAAAAAACCCCGCCCAATTTGGAGGAAAACCGCCCAATCTGGCAACAGTGGAACACGCAGAGCCCATTCGTGCCTTTACTTGTAGCGCGCCACAACTAATATTAGTTGTATTAGTACTCACTAGTATTAGTACTCACTAGTATTAGTACTTAGTAGTATTAGTACTTCTGTAATAGTGTTGGTGGTTGACATTTATGTTGAGTGTGTTACTGCACTGTTTTGGTGGAGAACTACTCGCTTGAGGTGCGCTGTTGAATTGCTTCCCTGTGGGAACACCTGCGAGCAAAAATGCTTCCGCAAAAAAGTACGCACTGATATAATATATATCGTTCGAATTTGTTTAAAAATCATATCACCGTTATTGAAACTTTGATTTTCTATCGCGAAATATATCGATATCGAATTATTGTCCAGCACTAGGTGGAAGCAGCGTCTCATTGCAGCGAAAATCTTTTTTTCCCCACGGTCCATAAAATTATATCTTACAGTGGGGCCAAAAAGTATTTAGTCAGCCACTGATTGTGCAAGTTCTCCTACTTATAAAGATGAGAGAGGTCTGTAATTTTCATCATAGGTACACTTCAACTATGAGAGACAAAATGAGAAAAAAAAAATCCAGGAAATCACATTGTAGGATTTTTAAAGAATTTATTTGTAAATTATGGTGGAAAATAAGTATTTGGTCACCCACAAACAAGCAAGATTTCTGGCTCACACAGACCTGTGACTTCTTCTTTAAGAAGCTCTTCTGTCCTCCACTCATTACCTGTATTATTGGCACCGGTTTGACATCGTTATCTGTATAAAAGACACCTGTCCACAGCCTCAAACAGTCAGACTCCAAACTCAACCATGGCCAAGACCAAAGAGCTGTCGAAGGACACCAGGAAGAAAATTATAGACCTGCACCAGGCTGAGAAGAGTGAATCTACAATAGGCAAGCAGGTTGGTGTGAATAAATCAACTGTGGGAGCAATTGTAAGAAAATGGAAGACATACAAGACCATTGATAATCTCCCTCGATCTGGGGCCCCACGCAAGATCTCATCCCGTGGGGTCAAAATGATCATGAGAACGGTGAGCAAAAATCCCAGAACTACACGGAGGGACCTGATGAATGACCTGCAGAGAGCTGGGACCAAAGTAACAAAGGCTACCATCAGTAACACACTACGCCGAGAGGGACTCAAATCCTGCAGTGCCAGGCGTGTCCCCCTGCTTAAGCCAGTACATGTCCAGGCCCGTCTGATGTTTGCCAGAGAGCATATGGATGATCCAGAAGAGGATTGGGAGAATATAATGTGGTCAGATGAAACCAAAATGGAACTTTTTGGTAAAAACTCAACTCGTCGTGTTTGGAGGCTGAGTTGCATCCCAAGAACACCATACCTACTTTGGGGCTGTTTTTCTGCAAAGGGGACAGGACGACTGATCCGTGTTAAGGGAAGAATAAACGAAGCCATGTATCGTGAGATTTTAAGCCAAAACCTCCTTCCATCAGTGAGAGCATTGAAGATGGAACGTGGCTGGGTCTTCCAGCATGACAATGATCCCAAACACACCGCTCGGGCAACGAAGGAGTGGCTCCGTAAAAAGCATTTCAAGGTCCTGGAGTGGCCTAGCCAGTCTCCAGACCTCAACTCCATAGAAAATTTGTGGAGGCAGTTGAAAGTCTGTGTTGCCCAGTGACAGCCCCAAAACATCACTGCTCTAGAGGAGATCTGCATGGAGGAATGGGCCAAAATACCAGCTACAGTGTGTGCAAACCTGGTGAAGACTTACAGGAAACGTTTGACCTCTGTCATTGCCAACAAAGGTTATGTTACAAAGTATTGAGTTGAACTTTTGTTATTGACCAAATTCTTATTTTCCACCACAATTTACAGATAAATTCTTTAAAAATCCTACAATGTGATTTCCTGGAATTTTTTTTCTCATTTTGTCTCTCATAGTTGAAGTGTACCTATGATGAAAATTACAGACCTCTCTCATCTTTCTAAGTAGGAGAACCTGCACAATCAGTGGCTGACTAAATACTTTTTGGCCCCACTGTATATGAAACCGGTGCAAGAAAGGTTGGGAAACGCTGATCTAGCGGGCATAATTGGCAGTGCCTGCAGCAGACTCTATTTGGCTACCATGTCTGCTGGGTGAGAAAATGGCCAGATTTAGTGGGTGGGGACTTCAAACGCTGTGCAAGGACCCTGATTAGCAGACAGGCGTCTGTGCAGGCATCTCGGAGGAGGCGTGGGCAGCAACATACCCTCCTCGAATGCAATCAGGGATCTCCAGCAGCAGAAGACAAATTTGACTATGCTAAATCACTTATTAAACCTGGACTTATTTTACTAGATTGTTTAAGTGTTGTGTTGTGTGTGCTTATACCCGACAGGTTTAAGCATGTATAGATTTTTGGGCCACTCCTATAGTACAAACAAGTGTGTTTATGCTGCTGGATCTAACCTCAAGTGTTCGTAACCTCAAGTGTGTGAATTCTCACAGACTACAAATGCTACCGAAATCAATGTGGGTGGTGTATGCAAATGCTGTGTGTATAAGTGTGTTAGTGAAAGGGGCCCAGGTAAGGGAGAAATAAAAGAGCTATAAACAATCAAAACAGGTTGTATTGTTGCCAGTTGTTAGAAGTTTACTGGGATGTGCCTTGCATCCCTGCATTAGCACACTCATGGCGTGTATAAAGTGTGTGGGAAAAAAAACTCCACCTCATGGAATTAGGGTATCACCTTCTCATTGCTTTGTTTTTGCAAGATCTGAGTAAAGATAGTGAAACTTAGGGCAGGAAGGAAGCGTGTGAAGCCTGTAACACCCCAATCACGCATACACACACACACACTCGTACCTACATAGTAGACGCAGGTCAGACAGCATTAAAGCATTACAGACAGTTTTTGTGTATCTGAGTGGTGGACTGGACTGTGTGATCCTCTTCAGAGCTTTTCAGCTGGCTGTGAGCTGCAAAACTGGCCGCACTGAACAGTACAGGTGTGTATAGCGCTGCCTTTGAGAAACATGAGATGTTTGTGTGATTGGATGAAGTAGACGCATGTTGGGATCAGATCAGCTGTTTTGCTTTTAGCTAAGTTTTTGCTTTTGCAGGTTCTTTATTGTTCAAATCAAATCTCACCTCTGAATTTTAACTATTTACTATTTTAGCTCTTTTTTAGAACGTGAATACTGATTCTTTAAATAGTTCTTCCTCTTTTCTGTTCCTGTCTCTCTGGCTCTCATGCTTTCCAACACACATTCACCCTGTGTTTAAGGGGCCTGTGGCAGCAGGGCAGTGTAACATAACTCATGCTTTTTGTTTGGTGGCTCTGAGGAAAATAGGTCACAATAGCCCTGAAAACAAAGATCCTGTTATGCTGTTTGCTGCATGTACAAGTCTGTTGCTATTGCTAAACTGATTGGCTTATCACTAAGACACACAGCTTTTTACAGTGGCAATTTGTTTATTTACACCTGGTGTGTCTAGAAATCTGATTGCAAATACCCATCAGAGCCGGGCAGCCGTTTACACTATCTCTTTCAAATTCATTTCCAGTCATTGAATATAATCAGATTTAACAATTACCAGGGGGGTCTGGTCCTGTCACATCAAGATAAGCCTTAATTAGCCCATGCCACATCTCAAAAGTGTGTTTAAGCCTAGCGCACGCTACATTTTATCATGCCAGCCCACCACCCTTGGTCAGGTGCTCTACATTTGGGTTTGTTTGTAGGAGGAAGGGCCATATGTGGTTTTGCTCAGATATGCTTTTAAAATGTGTCCCCCGTGTAGCGAGTAATGCTAACAAGGCACAAGGAATGTTTTGAAGTGTAGTTCTGAGAGAACTACACTTTCTATTGACCTTCATACCCCACTTTATCTAGGGATGTCAGTGGTTACCTGGTTAACTGATAACCAACAAAGTCATTGTTTCATTAATGATGTTTGTTAAAACAGTTGATGTTTAATTCTAGGTAGGAGTGTCCAATAGAGTGGACAGTGAGTGGACACAGTATTTTAAAATGCCAGCAGCGCTGCTGTGTCTTATCCACTCATACCAGCACAACACACACTAACACACCACCACCATGTCAGTGTCACTGAAGTGCTGAGAATGACCCATCACCTAAATAATACCTCCTCTGTGGTAGTCCTCTGGGGGTCCTGACTATTAAAGAACAGCATGAAAGGGTGCTAAAAAGCATGTAGAGAAACAGGTGGACTACAGTCAGTAATTGTAGAACTACAAAGTGCTTCTATATGGTAAGTGGAGCTGATAAAATGGACAGTGAGTGTAGAAACAAGGAAGTGGTTTTAATGTTATGGCTGATTGGTATATGTATGTATTTATATTCATTTTACTGTGTTCATTATGTTACTCTGTTTTTTAAATAGTAAAGCTTGTACTACTTGTTGATTTAAAACTCATCTTATATGACATGCTATAAGCTCATTGGTTAGCAGTAAACTGACCAATTTCAATCAGTTGTCAGTTAAAAGAAATTGTTAAGCAGGACATAAAGTGCCACCTTCCCTAGGAGTGGCTCCCGAATTTATAAGATCCCACCACATGATCGCACTGAAATGTACTTGCAGAAACTATAGGGGCGAGAAGGGTTGAGGCAAGCGCTTCTGGCTGAAAATATCACCTTCTTTTGGCTGGTGAAGCTGCAATGTGTGCTTGATGGCCAAGCCATCAAGTCACTAAGCTGGTCACTAAGCTGGGCAGCTTGTCAAGGTTGAGCTCTGCTGAGTTTGTATTTTGGGGTCCTTCCATAAGGATGTAAGTCCACACCTGAGATAGTGGATGTTGAACCCAAATGCAGGAGATTTGACCAGAAAACTAAATCTGGAGAACAATAGCAAGATAGAAATGGAGTCAAGAAAGCATTTATCCAAGATGTAGTAATTAACATTAAATTACTAGAATTAAGATCAGAATGTCGTTAAGGGTGATGACAAGACAGTGTAATGTCACAGTGGTACCACTTATTTCACAGCATTGTACACAAATACGAGGGTTCTTCAAAAAGTTTCCACAAAACTCTATTTATTAAGAATTTCAAAAACAAATTACATCACTTTTCTACATACTCACCTTCCGATGCATTTTCCCCAGCGTCGTAATACCTTTTAATGCCATCAGCAAAAAATGTTTTTGGTTGAGCGTGTAGGCCCTGATGCACCGCTGCTTTCACATCATCATCACATGCAAATCTTCTTCCTCTTAAATCTCTTTGAGTGTCCAAAAAGGTGGAAATCACTCACTCACTTTCATAACCACACACAGTAACACACATACACACACACATACACACACCCATTCACCTATAGGGCAATTCAGTGTCTCCATTTAACCTGACTGCATGTTTTTGGACTGTGGGAGGAAACCGGAGCTCCCGGAGGAAACCCACACAGACACGGGGAGAACATGCAAACTTTGCACAGAAAGGACCCGGACCGCCCCGCCTGGGGATCGAACCCAGGACCTTCTTGCTGTGAGGCGACAGTGCTACCCACCGAGATGGTGGAAATCAGATGGCGCTAAATCCGGACTATAAGCTCTCTCACAGTCTCTCAGACCCGACCAGTTAATACTCGTCCCGCCCTTACAGATTCCAACAAAAATATAAAAGTGCAGATCCCTCGTACGTTTACATGAACTAAGCCTACTGCTCTATTTAATATTACCCAGTTATATCATATAACACTACTTCTTTTCTTTGTCTTTTAGTGGGTTTGCTGAGGCCAGTGGCTGCTCCAGGTGCCCTGCCTGACACCAGTGTAAAGGGCGCAATCATGCCCATGTCCCCAGTACCTGTCCGGCTGCCTGTCCAGAAGTTCCGTCGGCCTGGTCGAAGAAAAAGCAAGTCACCCAGTCCTTGGAGTCAAAAAGAAACCACAAGAACACTGGCAGTTCAGAAAGATCATCCTGAAAAAGGACTGGAATCTGTGAGGATTCAGAAGAAAAGAGGCCCCAAGCCTGGTAGCAGGGTACACCATTAATATAATTAAAAATGAACATAGAGCAACTGTGTTTAATGCACAACAACAATTTTAGTCTTCGCTTTTCATTGGTACTTTGACGATATGTTTGATATGTATTTATATGTATTTATTTCTATTGGTGTTTTAAAAATGGTGTGTTTTGTAGCTAAGCTGGGCTAAGCAGGCTACGTGGTTGGAAGGAACAATGGCAGATACTGAAAAACCCAGAGGTCGAATGTCAGCCAACTGGGCTCAGACAGTAAATCAGCAGAGCCAGGTAGAGCCCATCAAGATCCCGAAGAAGAGAGGCCCCAAACCTGGCAGCAAGGTCTCTCTCGCTATCTCTCTCTAATATTCTAATACACTCCCCATAATGTGACACTTTAAATAATGCACTAGGTAGGTTGTGCATATTCTGCTATTTGGGTGCTATAACATTATTATTCTTAAAAACTGCATTTATAGTACATTTCTGGAAAGCAGAAACCTATTCCCAATTACATTTATGACTTCATAATGTTTGACAAGCCAATCCTATCTCAGGTGTAGCCCCATACTTGCGAGACCAGGAGAAAATTATCCAATTCCAGGCACTTAGGCAAAGTTGAACAATGAGCCACAAACAAACAGCAGAACAGATAGATGAACGCATTAGTCGGAGTACAGGACATTACACTCCACAATTTTGCCTAGAAAAGTAAAGAAGGAGGGTTCCCCCTAGTTGGGACATAAGTCTAAGCTGCCCCAGAGAATGTCTGAAAACTCAGGTGGACTCGAGCTCGCCCCATGGGGACATGAGTGATAAGCGAATTGCACGGCCACTTAAAAAGTAGGGAAAAGTAGATAAAAGGAAAAGTATGAAAACTGAGTCAACAATAACCATCTTCACAATCTAACAGTCCATGGCAACTCAGCCTTTCACCCAGCCTGCCTGCGGCCAGGGTGGATCCCGCATGGCTGAGTTTGCAGGCAAGAGTTCGGAAAGAAATGCTGGGCAGAGTTCAGCCCCTTTAATGGCATGGCAGGTGAGCATGATACTGCAATCCGTGCCCCCAGTTGTTCTACACAGTAGGTGAGCTATTACACTAGCTAAAAGGCAAAAGTCTGTCATGGTGGATCTAGAGCTACCCGAAAATACAGGGCACAATAGACACAGGACAGCATCCAAAGTAAACAATAACTATCAGAAACAATCATGTGACTCTAACACTTTCATGTGTATGTTGTCTGCAATCATTCCCATTAACAGAGGAAACCTCGTGTGTTGTCCGAGCCAGTGCCTACTTCACCTACCAGCAGCACTCCAGAACCAGACACCAGCACTGTGCCACTGGATAACGCCACCATCCCCAGCACTGCCATGCAGGCTCCAACCGGTACTGAAACCATGTTTACTGTGAAAAACGCCAAAACATCAGGTTTTGGCAATTATTTTGTTGTGCACGGTTAATTCTAATGGTTAACTATGCATACATTAAATGGATTGATTTATTATTGCTAATAATAGCAATAATCAGGGTCAATGTGGATACAATGTGTTTTGGTCAAGGACTTGGCCCTCTCTGATCATTTTTGTGTCTTCTTTGAAATGCTGATCACTCCAGATGCTCAAAATAGCTCTGTTTCTGTTAAGAAAAGGAATATAAATGAAAGTACTAGTTCTCGGTTTATGGAGGCCATAGCTATATCACCAACTTTAATTGCAGAGTCAGTTGATGAACTCCTGGATAACTTTAACGTGAAAATATTGACTGTCATGGACGTGGTTGCTCCAGTAAAAGTCATGAAAACGTTGAGCAAACAGAAAGCACCATGGCGTAACACAATGATGGTAATGGCTATGAAAAAAGAATGCAGGAGAGCTGAACGTAAGTGGAGGAAAACTAAACTTCAAATCCACTATGATCTCTATAAGCAAAGCCTTTGTAGTTTTAACTCAGAGTTAGGCAGGGCTAGACAGCTGCACTTCTCTAAGATCATTAACAGGAACATCAACAACACCCGCACTCTATTCAACGTGGTCGACAAGCTTACAAATCCTTCAAAACAGATCACGCCAGAACTTCTGTCCACAGAGAAATGTAATGAGTTTGCTCATTTCTTCTGTGAAAAAATCAAAACTATTAGACTGACCATTAACTCCACTCAGTCAAACAATAAAACCATGCTGCCCCTACAGACACCTAAAAATAACATGACTATTATGTCACAATTTAATACAATAGACCAAAAAACTCTGGAGAAAACAGTTCAGCATCTTAAATCATCGACATGTTGTCTCGACATGCTGCCATCTGAATTTTTTAAAACTATTTTTAACTCTGTAAAAACTGATTTGCAACAAATAGTTAATGGCTCACTATCATCAGGCGTTTTCCCAAAATCACTTAAAACAGCTGCCATTAAACCACTCCTAAAAAAGAGAACTCTGGATGCGTCTGTGTTAAACAACTACAGGCCGATCTCAAATCTTCCTTTCACAGCTAAGATCATTGAGAAAGTTGTCTACAATCAAGTCAGCAGTTTTTTGAATTCCAGTGGTTCTTTTGACAAATTTCAGTCAGGCTTTCGAGCTCACCACAGCACTGAAACGGCTCTCATAAAAGTGTTAAATGATCTACGGCTGAATAGTGACTCAGGTAAAATATCAGTTCTGGTTTTACTGGATCTTAGTGCAGCCTTCGACACTGTAGATCACAGAATACTGCTGGACAGGTTGGAAAACTGGGTTGGACTTTCCGGAACAGTCCTTAATTGGTTCAGGTCTTACTTAAAAGACCGCAGTTACTTTGTCACTATTGGCAGCTATGAATCTGACAGAGTGGCTATGACATGTGGAATCCCCCAGGGATCAGTTCTCGGACCTCTCCTGTTCAATCTTTATATGCTGCCATTAGGCCAAATGCTACAGGCTAACAACATTGATTACCATAGTTATGCAGATGACACACAGATATATCTGGCTCTCTCACCAGATGATTACAGCCCAATAGATTCACTGTGTAAGTGTTTAGAGGACATCAATAAATGGATGAGCCAGAATTTTTTACAGTTAAATAAGGACAAAACAGAGATTGTCGTGTTTGGCAACAAAGAAAAGAGGACCAGTGTCAGTGAACACCTCAGTTCCCGGGCTCTAAAAACCAAAGACCAAGTCCGAAATCTTGGCGTTCTAATAGACTCAGATCTTACATTCACCAGCCATATTAAAACCATCACCAAAACAGCCTTCTACCATCTTAGAAATATAGCCAAAATCAAGGGTCTAGTGTGCCAACAAGACCTAGAGAAGCTGATCCATGCTTTTATCTCCAGTAGGGTGGACTATTGTAATGGTCTCTTAACTGGACTTCCCAAAAAGACCATTAAACAGTTACAGCTCATTCAGAACGCTGCTGCAAGAGTTTTAACCAAGACGAAGAGAACTGAGCACATCACTCCAGTTCTAAAATCTCTACACTGGCTTCCGGTTAGTTACAGAATAGAATTTAAGGTGCTGCTACTGGTCTATAAATCACTGAATGGGTTCGGCCCAGAATACATCTCAGAAATGTTCAGAGAATATAAACCCAGTAGATCTCTTAGATCCATGGACTCAGGTCAGCTAGTAGAGCCCAGAGTCCAAACTAAACATGGTGAAGCAGCATTTAGTTGTTGGGCTGCATATAACTGGAACAGACTGCCAGGAGATATTAGATGTTCCTCAAACATAGAAATCTTTAAATCCAGGTTAAAAACTTTTCTTTTTTCTTGTGCCTATGATTGAGCTCGATATTTTTACTATCATCCTCATTTTACCATATTTCTTTTAGTCTTGTTTTAATTCCATAATCTCTAAACTGTAAGGTATATTTTACTATATTTTCTTTTAGTTTTTATGTTTTATTTGCTTATTTCTCTTGTTTTAATTTCGTATTTACCAAATTGTAGGGTATATTTTACAATATTTTCTTTTAATTTTTCAAGTTCTTAATCTTTATCTCTCTTGTTTGCATTTCATGTTTTTAATTGTAACTAAATGTTTGCAAGAAGTCTTTCTGAGGTTCTAGATCTCAGGAATGTTTTAATGCTTTTAATTTTTAATTTTTCCTTATGTAAAGCACTTTGAATTGCCACTGTGTATGAAAGGTGCTATACAAATAAACTTGCCTTGCCTTGCCTTGCCTTACAAAGCCTAGAAACACTGGTCCAAAGACAAGAATACATGCTGGGCAGAGTGTCAGTCCATCACAGGACAACATGTACTCACTTATTCTTACATACACTTGATAAAATGAAGCAGATGTAAACTCTAGTGTTTGATAGGTTGATAATTTAAATACTGATGATTTGTTCATGTGAACTGGAATTCACAGATCAGGAACTTTATTAGCCCATTAATTTTTTATTTGAGTAAGTAAGTAAGTATAT
The DNA here is from genome assembly GCF_030014385.1 of Trichomycterus rosablanca. Taxonomy (NCBI): domain Eukaryota; kingdom Metazoa; phylum Chordata; class Actinopteri; order Siluriformes; family Trichomycteridae; genus Trichomycterus; species Trichomycterus rosablanca. The sequence goes on along the minus strand of NC_085990.1, from coordinate 45,676,293 downwards.
TAGAATAATTCATCAGACACATGTTGTAATGCTCCCACCACCATACTTCGCTGTAGTGTTTGTGTAATTATATGCAAACATGTGTTTGTGTAATCTACAAACATGACAAGCTGGATTATTGCTGAAGAGTTAGGAGTTTTACGTGGGATGTATAAATTGCAGTTTTTACACAAGATGCCCTTCCTGATGCATCTTCATCATCTTCATCATCTGTTCCACTAATCCATTCAGGGTCGCGGTGGCAACAGTGCAAGCAAAAAGTCTCAGGCATCTCTCTCCCCTGCCGCTTCTACTAGCTCCTCTGGTGGGATCCCCAGGCGTTCCCATGCCAGCTGGGAGATATAATCCCTCCAGCGGGTCCTGGGTCGACCCCGGGGCCTCCTCCCAGTTGGCCGTGGCTGGTATACCTCCAAGGGGAGGCGTCAAGGAGGCATCCCTTCCTGATGCATCCCTCCTATTTCTATCCGGGCTTGTGACAAGCACCCAATGCAAAGAAATAGTATACATACATTAAATAGTCCTAGTTATTGCACTTATTCCTTATCGCTTATTAAATGGCCATCTAGACAATCTGCAAACTTTGCTTTGTGTGTGTGTGTGTGTGTGTTGCAGTGTGTGTGTATCTGAATAAACAGGCGAAGGTGGGTCCTCACCTGGATGTGCGGCGGGTACAGGCTCTGCCCGATCACTTTGGGCCTGGCCGGGCTTCCTCGGTGCTGCAACAATGTGTTCAGGCCTGTGTGGACTGTGCACACAATCAGAGGTTCATCTTTTCCTGCCTCAAACCAGGCCATGGAGGAGAGCTTGTCTCAGGTCAGCACACACACACACACACACACTATGCATTTCTCCTGATGTTAAACTTTTTATTAGTTTTTAAATGAACTTCTACATTATATGGCCTAAATTATGTAGAATGTTGTGTATTCTGTTCCAACCTTGGGCATTAATATACACTGATCAACCATAACATTAAAACCACCTCCTTGTTTCTACACTCACTGTCCATTTTATCAGCTCCACTTACCATATAGAAGCACTTTGTAGTTCTACTATTACTGACTGTAGTCAGTACTTTGTTAGCCCCCTTTCAGGCTGTTCTTCAATGGTCAGGACCCCCACAGGACCACTACAGAGCAGGTATTATTTAGGTGGTGGATCATTCTCAGCACTGCAGTGACACTGACATGGTGGTGGTGTGTTAGTGTGTGTTGTGCTGGTATGAGTGGATCAGACACAGCAGCGCTGCTGGAGTTTTTAAATACCGTGTCCACTCACTGTCCACTCTATTAGACACTCCTACCTAGTTGGTCCACCTTGTAGATGTAAAGTCAGAGATGATCGCTCATCTATTGCTGCTGTTTTGAGTTGGTCATCTTTGAGATCTTCATCAGTGGTCACAGGATGCTGCCCACAGGGCGCTGTTGGCTGGATATATTTTTGGTGGGTGGACTATTCTCAGTCCAGCAGTGACGGTGAGGTGTTTAAAAACTACATCAGCACTGCTGTGTCTGATCCACTCATACCAGCACAACACACACTAACACACCACCACCACCACGTCAGTGTCACTGCAGTGCTGAGAATGACCCACTACCCAAATAATACCTGCTTTGTGGTGGTCCTCTGGGGGTCCTGATCATTAAAGAACAGGGTGAAAGCAGGCTAAAAAAGTATGTAGAGAAATAGATGGACTACAGTCAGTAATTGTAGAACTACAAAGTGCTTCCATATGGTAAGTGGAGCTGATAAAATGTCACTGACAGTGAGTGTAGAAACAAGGAGGTGGTTTTAATGTTATGGTTAATCGGAGTATATCGTAGTATTTATAATAAAATGTTTTAGTTTACCAGATTTTAATGTAGTAACAGTAAATGTAATGGTTCTTGCTCTGCAGCCCACTTTGAACAGAAGCAGCACACTCTAACACTGCCGGTGGTGAACAGCGTGACTTATGTGCTACGTTTCCTAGAGAAGCTCTGTCATAACATGAGCAGTGAACCACTGTTTGGCAGCCAGCCTGTGCCTCAGGGAGGAGTGCGCTACGACAGACACTTCTACTCAGGTCTGCACTCAGTAGTCATCTGCATATTTAAATATTTTTACCTCTACATATGTAACTACAGTACTTTACTATATGTAAATGTCTTTATTTGTCTCTCAATATTCAATAATTATTCATTCTTTGGTATTAAAGTCTTTGATAAACCTGAAATCTATTAATTTACAAACAGGAGTTTATTCTAGAAATCACACCATAAGCAACATGTGTAGCATCTCAGCCTAAAGGCTGCAGTATGTTTTTTAGAAGTGCGCCCAAGAACAGTAAAAGTTGGAGCCTTTATTGTTCTTTAGATATTCATCATGTACATCAGGGGTTTTTAAACCCTGGGTCTCGACCCATGGGTGGGTCGAGAGCCAAAAAATGGGTCACCGACAAAAATAATAATAATTAAATAAAAAAAATTTAAGCACATAAAAAATAACTTGTACACAAACTACCCCTTGTGGATGCTTTACGTTACACAGTGAAACCAGATTGCCACCATTTTCATTAATTAAGTACTTTTTTTTTTTCTTTTTCTATTTATTTATGCATTTTCTCCCATTTTTCTCCTGATTTATCGTAGTCAATCTGTCTTCCACTGCTGGGGATCCCTGATTGCATTTGAGGAAGGTATATTTCCTGCTCATGCCTCCTCTGACCCATGCACAGTGGGTCCTTAGCAGACCCCTTCTTTTTCACCCATGCACTCTGCACAGGTGCCCCTATCTGCTAATCAGGGTCCCTGCACAGCGTTTGAAGACCCCACCCACATAGTCTGATCATCCCTCCCTAAAGACACGGTAGCCAATTAGAGTCTGCTGCAGACACTGCCAATTATGCCCGCCAGATGGCACCCAGCTGACCAGTGGCAACGCTGAGTTTCGAACCGAGGAGTTCAGAATCTTGACGCTGGTGTGCCAGTAGAATATCCCGCTGCGCCACCTGGGTGCCTTGTTTTGTGTTTTGTTTTGATAAATTTGATTGTGTTTTGATGTGTTGCCTGGGTCGCGGTAAAAATCATGGACAAAATGTGGGTGGCTTGACAAAAAGTTTGAAAGATCCTGATGTACATGGTTGGTAGCAGTGGGTGAAACTGCATTTTTTTAAATGCTTAAAGTCAAGATGAAGTTTAACATATTAATATGCAGCAAAACCACAAGCTTCAATAACCTGCCTAATTCTCTCAAACTTTACTGATTAACTTACGCCGGATGCCCTTTCTTATGCAACCTGGGCATGGGACCAGCATCGAGAGCTCACTGACAAGTGTATATCTCCCAATGACTAGGCAGTTTCGGCCACCCATCTCGAACATTAGCCAATTATGTCCATGCTGCCCCCCCCTTCCTTAATATAAAGATTACTTTTTAACTGTGCTGATGCATTTTATGTCTGTTTGAACAGCCACGTAAAGCATTTCTTCCACAAACAGTAAGAGTGAACTGGACCAGCTGTGTTTACAGCACAGCCTACTTATAACCTGACATAAGACAGAAGGGACTGTAAACCACCACCATATATGTAGAAGTGAGAAGCGTTTAGCTGAACAAACTGCACGTAACAGATGATTTTTTAAAATAGTTTCAAGTAGAATGAATTATGGAATGTGTATTGATTTCTAAAGAGTTTATATAGAAGGAAGGATGGGTTTGTATCTTAAGGAGTTGGTGGGGAGCGAAAGAAAAGAAAGAGAGAAACTTTCAAAACTTGTCTGGTGTTAATTGGATTTTACATAATAAAACACCTACAGCAAGACACTACGCACGTGACACATCCTCCGACACGTGTGCAGTAGCCGACTGCATCTTTTCACCTGCACGAGACAAGTTCATATGCGGATCAGCTTTGTGTACAGAGAGCCACACCCTGATCAACACATTATCCCTCGACTCCGTGCAGGCGCCATAAACCAGCCAGCAGAGGTCATAATTGCATCAGTTATGAGGTCTCTATCTGGCTTCCCATCCTGTATGAACAACAAGCCACTTATTGTTCATATAGCCGCCCAGCCAGATGCCAGAGCCGAGTTTCGAACTGACGAGTTCGTAATGTCAGCTATGGTGTGCTAGCGTGTTTTACCGCTGTGCCACCTGAGCGGCCACTATGCAATTTTTTTTCCCTTTTTATCAAACACTTTATCCTGGTCCGGATCGCAGCAGGTCCAGTTCCACTTGGAAACACTGTACGCCAGGCGGGAATACCCTAGACAGGGCACCAAACTCTGGAACTCTCTCCCACTGTCTGTTCACGACTGCTTTACCATCACTTCCTTTAAAGCTCAAGTTGAAGCTATTGTTCTTTAAGTGTTAGTTTTGTTGTTTTCCTCTCAATGCTTGTCAAAGTGTTTTTGGGTATGTAAAAGGCGCTACATAAATTTTACTTATTATTGTTATTTAATACATTAAAAAATATATATTTACGTCTATAGGTACCTTTCATTCTGCCTGTTTCCTATTTACTCAGTTACTGTAAGAATATATTTAATTTTGCACCTTTCCAGTCTTTCTACACTGTGTTCACTGTGCACATGTTCCATATACAAACATCTCTATGCTAATCTCTCTTCCCACACAAACACACCTTATTTGGGGAATAAATACAAACTGAATGCTGCACCTTATGTGTTTGTGATTCGCTGTATCCTGTGTGGCAGAGAGGAGGAGTTTTTCAGAGCGTCTGAGTTCAGGACCAGGCCAAGGTACTAAGAGAGTTGTCTCTGACTCCTGCAGCAGCAGCACACTGTGTCTTAAAATGCCTAAAACCCATCGCCTCTCATCTGAAGGTATGATCACAGGTATTTTACACGCAGTATTTTACATGCTTAATGCTTTTTTGCAGTGGTAGCTTGGTGGTTAAGATACTGGGCTAGTAATCAAAAGATTTCTGGTTCAAGCCCCACCACCAAGTTGCCACTGTTGCCCCCTAAGCAAAGCCCTTAACTCCTAATTGCTTGAATTGTATTCAGCCACAATAGTAAGTCACTTTGGATAAAAACATCTGCTAAATGCTGCAAATGTAAATGTTACTTCTAGCCTGTGTATAGACCTCTGTACAGAAATACACCGATCAACCATAACATTAAAACCACCTCCTTGTTTGTACACTAACTGTCCATTTTACCAGCCCCACTGACCTTATAGAAGCACTTTGTAGTTGTATAATTACTGACTGTAGTCCATCTGTTTCTCTGCATGCTTTGTTAGTCCCCTTTTACCCTGTTCTTCAATGGTCAGGACTCTCCCAGGACCACCACAGAGTAGGTATTATTTGGGTGGTGGATCATTCTCAGCAAAGCAGTGACACTGACATGGTGGTGGTGTGCTAGTGTGTGTTGTGCTGGTATGAGTGGATCAGACACAGCAGCGCTGATGGAGTTTTTAAACACCTCACGGTCACTGCTGGACTTAGAATAGTCCATTAACCAAAAATATCCAGCCAACAGCGCCCCATGGGCAGTATCCTGTGACCACTGATAAAGGTCTAGAAGATGACCAACTCAAACAGCAGCAATAGATGATCGATTGTCTCTGACTTTACATCTACAAGGTGGACCAACTAGGTAGGAGTGACTAATAGAGTGGACAGTGAGTGTACACTGTATTTAAAAACTCCAGCAGCGCTGCTGTGTCTGATCCACTCATACCAGCACAACACACACTAACACACCACCACCATGTCAGTGTCACTGCAGTGCTGAGAATCATCCACCACCTAAATAATACCTGCTCTGTAGTGGTCCTGTGGGGGTCCTGACCATTGAGGAACAGCATGAAAGGGGGCTAACAAAGCATGTAGAGAAACAGATGGACTACAGTCAGTAATTGTAGAACTACAAAGTGCTTCTATATGGTAAGTGGAGCTGATAAAATGGACAGTGAGTGTAGAAACAAGGAGGTGGTTTTAATGTTATGGCTGATTGGTGTATGGTCTGTATGACCTAAAGTTGTGCTACAACATGATTACACCACTGGGAACTCAATAATGAGCCTTCATTTTCTTTAGCTGTGATGTGTTATATAAACACCACCCAGAGATTCAAGTGTTGTCCGTTAGTTCCAAACTTGTGGTTCAACAGTAGGAGAGGCTTAGCAGGAGACAGAACACCTACAGAAGAACCTGATCCATGTGCACTTTATCCACTTAATTTGATGCAGTCTTTGTTTTATTAGTTTTAATTTTGAATCAACGTGTGTTTGTCAGCAGAGGTTTTTACTGTGGAGAACGGAGGTTCAGAGCACTCAGAGAAAACCTGTCTGTCCCCGACAAAGACTTGGACTCCTGGACAAATGCGCCGTCTTGGTTCTTCAGGTGTGAACACTCAAATCAAGAAATACACACACAAACACATCCAGTCAAGAATCTGGGCACAACTGACTAAAGCAGCAGTCAACTGACTAAATCTCCTTTGTAATTAATAAAGTATCTATACCGAGTAGGCATAACATTATGACCACCTTCCTAATATTGTGTTGGTCCTTTTTTTGCTGCCCCATACAGTACAAACTGTGATGCACTGTGTATTCTGACACCTTTCTATCAGAACCAGCATTAACTTCTTTAGCAGTTTGAGCTACAGTAGCTCGTCTGTCGGATCAGACCACACGGGCCAGACTTCGCTCCCCACGTGCATCAATGAGCCTTGGCCGTCCATGACCCTGTCACCACTGTTCCTTTCTTGGACCACTTTTGATAGATACTGACCACTGCAGACCGGGAACAGACCCAGTCGTCTAGCCATCACAAATTGGCCCTTGTCAAATTAGCTTAAATCCTCACGCATTTTTGCTGTTTCTAACACATCAACTTTGAGGATAAAATATTCACTTGCTACCTAATATATCCCACCCACTAACAGGTGCCGTGATGAAGAGATAATCAGTGTTATTCACTTCACCTGTCAGTGGTCATAATGTTATGCCTGGTTGGTGTATCTATTTATCTGTCTGTCTGTCTATCTATTTAAAGGGAATTGCATTTAAGATGATTGAAGAAAGGTCAATAATACAAGCGCTCAGCTGTTTCTGTGATAGTCTTAGATGTTGTTTGTGGCTGGTGATTAATGATTAAAGCTGGTTGAGAAATTCTAAGGTTAACAAGATGTACTCAGATGAAATAAATGAAAATAAATGTGTTTTATTTGTTTAACACTTTTTGGTCACTGTATAATTCCACTCTGTTTTACAGGTGAAAAATACTGAAAACAAACTAAACAAAACCCTTCTTTTACTAGATATGTCTAAATTGTTCATTGGTAGTTTATCTGTATATACACTATATTGCCAAAAGTATTCGCTCGTCTGCCTTCACACGCATATGAACTTGAGTGACGTCCCATTCTTAATCCATACAGTTTAATATGATGTCGGCCCACCCTTTGCAGCTATAACAGCTTCAACTCTTCTGGGAAGGCTTTCCACAAAGTTTAGGAGTGTGTTTATGGGAATTTTTGATCATTCTTCCAGAAGCGCATTTGTGAGGTCAGACACTGATGTTGGACGAGAAGGCCTGACTCACAGTCTCCGCTCTAATTCATCCCAAAGGTGTTCTATCGGGTTGAGGTCAGGACTCTGTGCAGGCAGTCAAGTTCTTCCACACCAGACTCGCTCATCCATGTCTTTATGGACCTTGCTTTGTGCACTGGTGTGTGGTCATGTTGGAACAGGAAGGGGCCATCCCCAAACTGTTCCCACAAAGTTGGGAGCATGAAATTGTCCAAAATATCTTGGTATGCTGAAGCATTAAGAGTTCCTTTTACTGGAACTAAGGGGCCGAGCCCAACTCCTGAAAAACAGCACCAGACCATAATCCAATGAATACTTTTGGCAATATAGTGTACATTAACAATCTTGTCTGATCAACAAGCAGGTTTATATCAAACATGTTTTCATTGTCATAACTACTAAATATTTCTAATTACTGCTAATAAAACAGGTATAATTGTTGTTGATCTTAGGTTCAGATCATTACCTGAACTCCAGAGACAGCCCTGGGACTAGTAAACAGGATCCTAATCTGTGGACGGTAGAGGACGTCATGTGCTTCATCAGAGAGCTGGATCCTCTGTTGGGGCCACATGCAGACCTCTTTCGCAAACATGTACGTATTCTAACAATAGTTCTTAATTCTTTTTAGCAGATGTTTAATCCAGGTGCTTTTTGTTGGTGTGGTAGTACGTGGCACAGTAAAGTACTTTTCATTCATTAGATATGGCACCAGCTAAATTAATGCTCTGATGTGCTTGCCTGGTAAAAAAGATTATTTACCAGTTCCTGGTAAAAACCAAACCCTGCCTTCGGTCACTGTGTGAGGTCTGTGTTTTTCCCCATGCTTGTGTGGGTTCTTTCTGGCACACTGATTTTTACCCACAAATACATGCAGACGATAGACTGGCTGTTCTGTTGGCCCTGGGTGTAAGTAATGCCAAGTTCACACTACACGACTTTCCAAGTCGTCAGGTCGCTGTACAGTTCCACACTACACAACTGGATCTCTTGTAATCGGGAGTTCTTCAAGTCGGTGTGGCTTTCACACTACACGACTGATCAGCGATAGGGGGTTTCACACTACACCATCTATCACCAACTGGAGTCGCAGGTGAGCTTCTCCGGTCTCCCAAACTACGTTTTGTCACGAAAACAAACACGAGAAGTGACGAAGGTTTAATGATACCACGTCCAAAAATGCACGTCAACAAGTAGCGAGCGATCAAAGTTTGTGCGCTGATGTGCAGCGTAAAATCAAGGAGAAAAAATAAATGAATCTGAGTGGATTGTTGGTGTTGTTTTGTAGAGAACGATAAGGTCAGAAATACTGTAAAAATTGTGTGTGTCGATGTATTCTGATAGAAACTATATTATGCCCCGGTCCCACCTTTTTACAACTCCTCCCCTGCGTTTCCCCTCACCACGTATCTTGCATTCTCATTGGCTGTTCGACACCGCACTCATTGCCAGTCGGGCAACTCAGATCCAGATATTTGACAAGCTAGATATATAACTTCAGTCGCTCGGATCGAGTTGTTGAGTAGTTCACACATAGCAATTGAGAGCAGAGTTTCGATCGTCGAACGAACGCCGAGTTGCTCCCGAGCCCGCACGAAAATCAGGGCAAAAATCATGTAGTGTGAACTAGGCATAAGTCAGTGAGTGAGTATGTTATGCCCTGTGATGGATTATCACCCTGTCCAGGGTGTGTGTCTTGTATCCAGGAGACACTTGGCCTATCGAACCTTGATCAGAGAGATCTTTTATGCTTATCTTTTATTTATCTAAATAAAAAAACAATCAAACTATCAAAACAATGCTGCACATTTCCCTTTTTGTGTAAAAAACTGAAATGAAATTTTAAAACAAATCCCACACTATATAAGTAAATGAAAAATACAAATAGTCACCTCAAATAAATCGCCATTTTCTAAGCTACAGGTACAGCGAGGTGACACTGACATCATCAGAGCAAGATAAATCTTGGCAAAGCATTATACAAATAATGAAACTGATATCTGGTAAAATATTTTACTGAATCAAATTATTTTAATCTGGAAATCTGTATAGATAGTAGTGCCCAATGTTAAATCTTAAATTACAGACACTTTTCTGTTGTCAGACAGTTACAGTTATGGTAGTGACGTGGTAGTGTCCGTTGTAGTGGGATGAGTGCATTAGAAATTGATAGAAGTTCTGGGCCACAGTTCTGTAAACTGACTAATTAAAACTGGAACTCTGTAGTGGTCCTGGAAGGGTCCTGACTATTGAAGAACACGGTGAAAGCAGGTTAAAAAGATATGTAGAGAAACAGATGGACTACAGTCAGTAATTGTAGAACTACAAAGTGCTTCTATATGGTAAGTGGAGCTGATAAATTGGACAGTGAGTGTAGAAACAAGGAGGTGGCTTAAATGTTATGGCTGATCTGTGTACGTTTGACGTTAACAGTTCTCAGGTCTGTGATAATCACCTATTTTGTACCAAATATAATAAGAGAATATTTTTGCAACTTTGCAACTAATATTAATTCCTTAATTTTGGCAATAGAAGCCGGTTGCTCTTATATAATCAGTCTAGTGCCCTAGTCTGTCTGCTCCCTCATTTACTTTCCACTAGCATGTGTTAGAGGATTATGCATGTGTCTTGAGGTTGCTGATTCTGACTCCTATTTCTTTGGCTGGTTTAGGAGATTGATGGGAAGGCTCTACTGTTACTGCGCAGTGACATGATGATGAAGTACATGGGCCTGAAGCTCGGTCCTGCCCTCAAGCTCACCTTCCACATTGATAAGCTCAAACAAGGTCGCTGATTAGAAAACGCTGACTTCTCTACCCCACCAAGCACATGGCATGACGGGAAGCGTGTGCCCACTGAAGCATTACCGGAGCAGTACTGTAGCAGAGCTTTCAGTCTGGCCATTTCTGAATGTGTGACACTGTGTCCTATAACTTGATGGTTGTTGTTTGTTTTAGTGTTTGTTATATATAGCATATTCGCTTCCTGTCTCAGATAGGATCAGCTGCCTAACCCTACATTCACACCGACTGAATCAGAGATTGCTGGTCACTAAAGGGCTTTTTTTCTTAAGTTTACTCAAAACAATCAACACAAATAATTAAGTAAGACCCCTATAGTGTATCATATTATGTTTTAAGATGAATGGGCCAGCCACTCACACGCAAAACACACACGCTGCAACCAGAGCTGGATTCTGAGTACATCGTATCGAATCTCAGCTCTGTCTTGCCGGCTCCAGGCTGAGTGGCTGTATGAGCAACGATTGGCCGGTTGTTCAGTTGGGGGGGGGGGGGGGGGGTCTCTCTCTGTCAGAATGCGATTACGACCTCTGCCGGCTGATTAGAGGCGCCAGCACAGAGATGAGGAAAGAGTGCCCTTAGGGTGTGTCTCTCCGCATGCAACACTAGGTGGCGCAACACTCATCAATGTGTGTGTGGAAAAAATGCATCCGGCTTGCTGCTCATATGTTGGAGGGGATGTGGGTTAGCTTCGATCTCCTCGGTCAGGGCAGGGTTCGGCATAGACAGAGAGGAAGCACGATGCAAATTGAACAATTGGACGCACTAAAGGGGGAGAAAAAGGGAAAAAAAATGCAAAAAAAATATATATATATATATTAATGGGCCATGGCTTTCTTCAAGCCTTGTTAAAATTGTAGCCCTAACTGACACAAATTCTGTTATACTCTAATGAGCCAAAACATTAGGACCACTGCCCAAAAATGTGCATGGCAATGCCTAATTTATAACAGTTGTGTATGATCATACAATGACTTGATTGATTGGGTGATTCTGATGAGGAATATCTGAAACTGCAGGTAATACAGTGGTCTGTGGAGGGACAACCCATGAACCCCTGACAGATTGTTAGGTGGCCAAGACTCATTGATGCCAGAGGACATTAAGGCTATGGCGTCTGGTACAGGCCAACAGAAGGGTTACTGGGGTTCAAATTGCAGATAATTTTAATACTGGTGATGAATTAAATGTGTCACAACACATGCATGCATCAAACCCTTTTGTGGTTTGATGCTGTAAAAGTGCCAACGTTAACCTACCGTACACAGTCGAAAGCACATACAGTGGGCACATCGGTGCAATGGAAGGCAACTGGTCTGATACAGCTGGTTTTTTTCCAAAATCATATGGATGGCCAGGCATGTGTGCATCATTTAGCTGCTGAAGAGATGGTACCAGGATGCTCACTAGGATGATCAACTTTGCAACCTACAGAAGTTGAAGGACCTGCTGGAAGAGTCTTGGTACCAGAGACCACAGGATTGCAGAATGTTTTGTAGAGCAGGATTTTTCAAACCTTGGGTCGTGACCCTTGCGTGAGTTGTGAACCAAAAAATATGGGTCGCAGAGAAAATAACAAATTTTAATAGGCACATAAACACGAAATTTACTTTTCCATGTATGGCTTTATGTGAAGGCTTTACGTTACATTTTGTATACCACAGTGGGACCAGATTGCCACCATTTTTATTAATTAAGTATATTTTGTTTTGTGTTTTGTTTTGATGCATTGTTTGTGTTGCCTGGGTCACAGTAAAAATCATGAGCAAAATGTGGGTTGCTTGAAAAAAGTTTTAAAAACCCTGTTGTAGAGGACATCTCATCAAGTCAGAGCTGTTTTACAGCACATGAGCCGGGTGGTCCTAATGTTTTAGCACACACACAGTATTACAATGTGTTTTAACAGGGCCCGAATACTGAACTTGGTAATCTGTCCTGTGTGAACCTGTCTTACACATGTGATTAGTTGTTGGCTCATCATTAGCATTGCTCCTGATTTACATAAAAGTAAAAAAAACTCGGCCGCTCATGTGGCGCAGCGGTAAAACACGCTAGCACACCAGAGCTGACATTTCGAACTTGTCGGTTCGAATCTCAGCTCTGCCATCCGTCTGGGCTGGGAGGCTACATGAACAGTGATTGGCTTTTTATTCATACAGGCTGGGAGCCGGAGCAGGGACCTCATAACTGATGCAATAACGACCTCTGCTGGCTGATTGATGGCGCCTGCATAGAGTCGGGGAAAAATGCATTGATCAGGGTGTGGCTCTCCGTTCACAAGGCTGATCCGCATATGAACTCGTTTCATGCAGGTGAAAAGATGCAGTCGGCTGCTGCGCACGTGTCGAAGGGGGTGTGGGACAGTCTCGCTCTCCTCAATCAGTAGTAGGGATCAGCATCAGTAGAGAGGAAGCGTAATGCAATCGGGTAATTGGAAAAAAACTCACCTCCGCTTTGTTGCATCTCTGACTCCGCCCACTTTCTCTAACTGTCGCTCCACCTCCTGCCCCAGTTTATTGTCACATCTTATTAAAAACGAATGACCTATGACTGCTTTGTTGTAATAACTGTAATCGGTGTGAATGCAGGGTAACAAAACATTCATTCAAAATGTTCCGTGTTCCTGTTTATGCCCAGTTTTAATCTATGCAGGATCATAGCCCCTTTAGGTCTCTGTTCTTAAACCAGCCTTATTTTGATCATAAATTGTATATCTCAGTAAACAAACAAGGGCTCGGACTTCTTTAATAAAGGTCAGATAAACACTAGGTCAGTGCCACTGATTTTTGGCACTGGTTCTAATTCATGTCTCTTTAGAGGCACTGTTTCATACCTAATACTGAATTTTATACACATGTACAGCACATAACCTGCAAATAATACCACAATAACCTCCAGTTTTTTATTGTCTTGTTTATACTTTCTGTCGTTTGTACTTTTTTACTGTTAATACTATTCTGTTAGAGTTCATACATTGTTGTAATGCTTAAATAAAATAAAAGGCTTAAATAAATAATAAACAAAAACAATAACTTAAATAAACTTTTTTAAACTGTTAAGGCACTTACTTTTTTTAAAACTCCAGTCTCACTTCTTCATGAACTGCGGAGTGATTTGTGATGCATTTAATTAACTTTTTAATCTTACCTATTGTATTTATACCATCAAACCAACACAAGGGGGAGGCAAAGTCTGTAACACTTATTGTTTACATGTATACCCTTAGTTATATATTGCTGTTAGATATAGAGGAAGAAAAGATTAAGAACACTTTTATTTGTTTATATAAATATATAGACACTGATCAGCCATAACATTAAAACCCTCTCCTTGTTTCTACACTCAATGTCCATTTTATCAGCTCCACTTACCATATAGAAGCACTGCAGTGACACTGACATGGTGGTGGTGTGTTAGTGTGTGTTGTGCTGGTATGAGTGGATCAGACACAGCAGCGCTGCTGGAGTTTTTAAATACCGTGTCCACTCACTGTCCACTCTATTAGACACTCCTACCTAGTTGATCCACCTTGTAGATGTAAAGTCAGAGACGATCGCTCATCTATTGCTGCTGTTTGAGTTGGTCATCTTCTAGACCTTCATCAGTGGTCACAAGATGCTGCCCATGGAGCGCTGTTGGCTGGATAATAGTGAGGTATTTAAAAACTCCATCAGTGCTGCTGTGTCTTATCCACTCATACCAGCACAACACACACTAACACACCACCACCATGTCATTGTCACTGCAGTGCTGAGAATGATCCACCACCTAAATAATACCTGCTCTGTGGTGGTCATGTGGGGGTCCTGACCATTGAAGAACCGGGTAAAAGCAGGCTAAAAAGATATGTAGAGAAACAGATGGACTACAGTCAGTAATTGTAGAACTGCAAAGTGCTCCTATATGGTAAGTGGAGCTGATAAAATGGACAACGTGTGTAGAAACAAGGAGGTGGCCTCATCAGTGTGTGTGTGTGTATATATATATATATATATACCGACCAGACAGGTGAAGTGAATAACACTGATTATCTCTTCATCACGGCACCTGTTAGTGGGTGGGATATATTAGGCAGCAAGTGAACATTTTATCCTCAAAGTTGATGTGTTACAAGCAGGAGAAAAAGGGCAAGTGTAAGGATTTGAGCGAGTTTGACAAGGGCCAAACTGTGATGGTTAGAGGACTGGGTCAGAGCATCTCCAAAACTGCAGCTCTTGTGGGGTGTTTCTGGTCTGCAGTGGTCAGTGTCTATCAAAAGTGGTCCAAGGAAGGAACAGTGGTAAACCAAGGGCAGCCAAGGCTCATTGATGCACGTGGGGAGCGAAGGCTGGCCTGTGTGGTCCGATCCAACAGACGAGCTACTGGAGCTCAGATTGCTGAAGAAGTTAATGCTGGTTCTGATAGAAAGGTGTCAGAATACACAGTGCATCACAGTTTGTTGTGTATGAGGCTGCATAGCCGCAGACCAGTCAGGGTGCCCATGCTGACCCCTGTACACCGCCAAAAGCGCCAACAATGGGCACGTGAGCATCGGAACTGGACCACGGAGCAATGGAAGAATGTGGCCTGGTCTGATGAATCACGTTTTCTTTTACATCCTTTGGAGGGCCGTGTGCGTGTGAGTCAGCCATTGTATGATACCTCTGGAGCAGACAGGGTTAAGGGCCCAACAGTGCGCTGCATAGCAGAGGCTGGATTTAAACTAACAATCTTGTGATTGATAGCCCAAAGCTCTACCCACTAGGCTACCACTGTCCCAGTTTTTAGTTTAAAAAATACTGGCACTAGCTAAAGAAAAATAAAAGTTCTTAATTGTCACCAAAATAAAGAGAAATTAGTTTGAATAACTAAATAAATTTATCTTGGTTCATTCCACTACAAATACCATGGGCATTACTGGGTGTGGATGCAACACCACATAGAAGGGGTGTCCACATACTTTTAGTCATATAACAGTTTTAATAAAATCACATGTATTACATTTAAGCTCACCTACTCAGTGATATATGTATTATTCAATTAATTTTTTTATTACAACATATTCATACCCCAGTGAAACAAAAAATCACGGATGATCACTTCAGTAAGCTCAGGTAACACCAAGGCCAAATTGGTCCCTTGGTCATGAATCAACATGGGAAAATAAGAGCACTCAAATAAATTCAAACAAAAGTGTGTTCATACTGTAGTGGCGACAGGTATTTAACCCATTTTTATTTTTTGTTAACTATTAAACAGTGCTAATTGTCGATACTAGTCCAATATTATTTCCTCTGGTAAACTTACATTGTTAACATCGGTAATTCAACATGAACTCAAGAGATTGGCTAGGCCATGTAGCTTTACATCTGTTACTGTCTTCCCTTTGTGTCCTTAGTTTTTTGGGCAGATAGTATAAAATGTTCTCTAATCTGTCCATCACTAATTTGTTCAGGAGACCTATATCTTTATATATACTGAACTCAGGTTTTCCTGAGTGAGCAAAAATGTAGCTATTTAAACTACAGTAGACCCTTAACCCTTTGATGCACAACCTGGGTCAAAAGTGACCCGACTGAGTTTTTATTTTCTATATCTTTGCAATAAATTAATTTCGTCATTCAAGCTTCCATGAATTCCTCAATTAACTTGTTTTTGATCATCACAAATCCTTGTTTCAGTTTTATATTTTTTACTTTTTAATAAAAATCATTTTTGTATCACTACCCTTCTAATGCACAACATGGGTCAAAAATGACCCTTATGTATTTACTATGGAATTTGACAGAAACTACTGACATTTGTAAGTGTTTGTAGTCAAAAACATATTTACTGATCTTTTGAAAGACAACCAAAGATTAGGCCCTTGAATCTTGAATATGTCCAATACTATTTGCTTGCTAGCTGTTTACATATTCTAGTATAGATAGCTTTTATTAGCTAAGACAGTAAATACATGAATAACTGACTAATGTGCATATGAAAATATTCTTGAATGGATGAATATGGGTCATTTTCCACCCATGTTGTGCATTAGAAGGGGTTTGCTTAGCTTGTGCATCACTTACGAATTTAATTGGTAAACCCCCGCTTACCTAACCTTTCTAATGTCTTAAATGGTCTTTTTTCTTATAAATACAAGTATATTTTCCCTTAATCTTAAATGATAGAATAGACATTCATGTAATAAACAATAATAAACAACAATACACAGTAGTACTGTACATAAAACACACACATCACATTTCAGTACAGTACATGTGCTGTACCATACACCATAATACATTTCCTTCTTTGTTTTTATAAAGTGTATCTACCAGAAACAACAATAACTCTCATATTTCTCTATTATTTCCTTCTTTATTTCAATAGTGTTGTATTTTGTAGAAAGAAAGAATACTTTACTCAGCGATTTCCTTCTTCTCTCTCACTCATTGTCTCCTCTGTCTGATACACAGTGACAGCTGCTGGCAGGAGTAATTATACCACAACGAATAGTAATAGATTTGTTCATTTTCTCAGCACTACGCTTCCGCTGCAACTTCTTTGGGGACATTTTAATATTGAATTTTACAAAATATAAAGAAAACACAGAAAAAACACTGTCCGCTGTCCGAATGTTCGCTCACTGTATTTATATACAGAGAGAGACGGTTGGAGTCAACTTGTTTGTGACGTCACGTGTTTCGCGAATTTTGGTTCGCAATTTGAAATTTGTTTGTACATTAAGTTGAAAAAGATCGTTCGTAACCCAAAATGTTCGTATGGTGAACCGTACGTAACCCAAGGGTCCACTGTATCAGTTAGTGTCTTCAGTCCCCAAACATTCATTAAGTGTTGTTAAAGGGTGGCAGCAAAACCATCCAAGCCCAGCTACAAGTTGCAAAAACCTACATCAAGTCTGCAAAAAGCATGTGGGAAAATGTGTTATTGTCTGATAAAACCAACGTTTTGGCCATAATTCCAAAAGGTATCTTTGGTATCATCACCATAAGAAACACTATACCCACAGTGAAGCATGGTGGTGGCAGCATTATGCACTGGATCTGTTTTTATTTAGCTGGAACTGTAGCTTTGGTCAAGGTAGAGGGAATTATGAACAGTTTCAGCACGACAATGACCCAAAGCATACCTCCACATCAACAAAAGAATGGCTTTACTGAAAGAAGGTTAAAGTTTTGGAATGGCCCAGTCAGACTGAATCCAACTGAAAGTCTGTGGGGAGACCTAAAGAGGATGCCCTCACAATCTGACAGATATGGTGCATTGGGTAAAGATTGCTGAGTCAAGATGTGCCATACTGATAGACTCATACCCAAAAAGAGTAAATGCTGTCATAAAATCAAAAGATGCTTCAACAAAGTTTCAGTTTAAGCTGTTTTATATATACAGTGGGGGAAATAAGTATTTGATCCCCTGCTGATTTTGTAAGTTTACCCCCTTACAAAGACTTGAACAGTCTATAATTTTTATGGAAGGTTTATTTTAACAGAGAGAGACAGAATATCAACAAAAAATCCAGAAGAAAAACATTAAATAAAAGTTATAAATTAATTTTTATTTAATTAAGGGAAATAAGTATTTGATCCCCTACCAACCAGCAAGAATTCTGACCCCCACAGACCGGTTATGTGCCCATGAGGCACACAAATTAAGCCTGTCCCTGTATAAAAGACTCCTGTCACAGAATCAGTTTCTTCCGTTTAAATCTCCCGACCACCATGGGCAAGACCAAAGAGCTATCAAAGGACGTCAGGGACAAGATTGTAGACCTGCACAAGGCTGAAATGGGCTACAAGACCATCAGCAAGAAGCTTGGTGAGAAAGAGACCACTGTTGGTGCGATAATTCGAAAATGGATGAAATACAAGATCACAGTCAATCGCCCTCGCTCTGGAGCTCCATGCAAGATCTCACCTGGTGGGGTAAGAATGATTCTGAGAAAGGTGAGGTCAGTCCAGAATTACACGGGAGGAGCTTGTCAATGATCTCAAGGGAGCTGGGAGCACAGTCACCAAGAAAACCATTAGTAACACACTTCGCCGTAATGGATTGAGATCCTGCAGTGCCCGCAAAGTCCCTTTGCTCAAGAAGGCTCATGTACAGGCCTCAAATACTTATTTCCCTTAATTAAATACAAATTAATTTATAACTTTTATTTAATGTTTTTCTTCTGCATTTTTTGTTGATATTCTGTCTCTCTCTGTTAAAATAAACCTTCCATAAAAATTATAGACTGTTCAAGTCTTTGTAAGGGGGTAAACTTACAAAATCAGCAGGGGATCAAATACTTATTTTCCCCACTGTATATATATGGCGGCTGCTGGTCTTTCAAAGAGGGGAAGCTCATTGTCGGCTTACATCATAAAATTTGTCAATTTATTTACACATAAATTCTGCCCTCTGTTCCTTTTACAAGAAAATGGCCTGAAATGGGTTGCAGTTTGTCTTTCGACTTCACTCGCAAAATCCGCGATGGGACTGAAGCTCCTAGTGATTAAGTGACTAATGAAGTGTGTTGCTTTGGCAATACGAATGTCCCTATTTGTCATGCCAATAAAGCTTCTTTTGAGTTTGAGTTTGAGAAGTGACGGTGTAGTGCTCAAACGAGCTGTCAATCAAAACGGGATTCAGCCTTTCCACTGATCCTCCAATCATCTTGCAGAAGCTCAGCGTCCAGACCCGCCCACAGCCCCATTCACCCCCAGAGACGCTCAGCATCCGGGGGCGGGACAAAATCGAGGCATTTATCCAATGCATAAAAAAAAAAACCTCAACGCAGTCCCATAGAAGTGAACAGACGCTCAGCTTCTGCGGGCAAATGCATTGACGCTACGGGAATGTATGAGTTAAGTTAAGAAAATCAAGTCGGTTTGTGATAATTAGCTGATTCTGAACGAACTCGTCTTCGAGATATACGTGTTCTAACGCATTTGTAGTCAATGAAATGTTAACACATCTGTACATATTTGACCATTTAATTTTGGACATTTTAGGGGAAGCTGAGCTTCCCTTGCAGTCTTAGAGAAATCGCCACTGATTTATATATATATATATACTGTATATATATATATATATATATATATACAGTGTATCACAAAAGTAAGTACACCCCTCACATTTCTGCAAATATTTCATTATATCTTTTCATGGGACGACACTATAGAAATGAAACTTGGATATAACTTAGAGTAGTCAGTGTACAGCTTGTATAGCAGTGTAGATTTACTGTCTTCTGAAAATAACTCAACACACAGCCATTAATGTCTAAATAGCTGCAACATAAGTGAGTACACCCCACAGTGAACATGTCCAAATTGTGCCCAAAGTGTCAATATATTGTGTGACCACCATTATTATCCAGCACTGCCTTAACCCTCCTGGGCATGGAATTCACCAGAGCTGCACAGGTTGCTACTGGAATCCTCTTCCACTCCTCCATGATGACATCACGGAGCTGGTGGATGTTAGACACCTTGAACTCCTCCACCTTCCACTTGAGGATGCGCCACAGGTGCTCAATTGGGTTTAGTCCATCACCTTTACCTTCAGCTTCCTCAGCAAGGCAGTTGTCATCTTGGAGGTTGTGTTTGGGGTCGTTATCCTGTTGGAAAACTGCCATGAGGCCCAGTTTTCGAAGGGAGGGGATCATGCTCTGTTTCAGAATGTCACAGTACATGTTGGAATTCATGTTTCCCTCAATGAACTGCAGCTCCCCAGTGCCAGCAACACTCATGCAGCCCAGGACCATGATGCTACCACCACCATGCTTGACTGTAGGCAAGATACAGTTGTCTTGGTACTTCTCACCAGGGCGCCGCCACACATGCTGGACACCATCTGAGCCAAACAAGTTTATCTTGGTCTCGTCAGACCACAGGGCATTCCAGTAATCCATGTTCTTGGACTGCTTGTCTTCAGCAAACTGTTTGCTGGCTTTCTTGTGCGTCAGCTTCCTTCTGGGATGACGACCATGCAGACCGAGTCGATGCAGTGTGCGGCGTATGGTCTGAGCACTGACAGGCTGACCTCCCACGTCTTCAACCTCTGCAGCAATGCTGGCAGCACTCATGTGTCTATTTTTTAAAGCCGACCTCTGGATATGACGCCGAACACGTGGACTCGACTTCTTTGGTCGACCCTGGCGAAGCCTGTTCCGAGTGGAACCTGTCCTGGAAAACCGCTGTATGACCTTGGCCACCATGCTGTAGCTCAGTTTCAGGGTGTTAGCAATCTTCTTATAGCCCAAGCCATCTTTGTGGAGAGCAACAATTCTATTTCTCACATCCTCAGAGAGTTCTTTGCCATGAGGTGCCATGTTGAATATCCAGTGGCCAGTATGAGAGAATTGTACCCAAAACACCAAATTTAACAGCCCTGCTCCCCATTTACACCTGGGACCTTGACACATGACACCAGGGAGGGACAACGACACATTTGGGCACAATTTGGACATGTTCACTGTGGGGTGTACTCACTTATGTTGCAGCTATTTAGACATTAATGGCTGTGTGTTGAGTTATTTTCAGAAGACAGTAAATCTACACTGCTATACAAGTTGTACACTGACTACTCTAAGTTATATCCAAGTTTCATGTCTATAGTGTTGTCCCATGAAAAGATATAATGAAATATTTGCAGAAATGTGAGGGGTGTACTCACTTTTGTGATACACTGTATACACACACAGCGGGGAAAATAAGTATTGAACGCATCAACATTTTTCTCAGTAAATATATTTCTGATGGGACTACTGACATGAAATTTTCACCAGATGTTGGTAACAACCCAAGTAATCCACACATACAAAGAAGTCAAAACAAATAAGTCCATTAACTAAGTTATGTGTAATAAAGGTGAATGACACAGGGAAAAAGTATTGAACACGCTTACTGAAATTTATTTAATATTTAGTAGAAAAACCTTTGTTGGTAATGACAGCTTCAAGACACCTTCTGTATGGAGAAACTAGTCGCATGCATTATTCAGGTGTGATTTTGGCCCATTCTTCCACACAAACTGTCTTCAGATCATGACGGTTCCGGGGGCCTCTTCTATGAACTCTGATTTTCAGTTCTTTCCATAGATTTTCAATTGGATTTAAGTCAGGTGATGGACTGGGCCATTCTAGCAGCTTTATTTTCTTTCTCTGAAACCACTTGAGAGTTTCCTTGGCTGTGTGTTTGGGATCATTGTCTTGCTGAAATGTCCACCCTCGTTTCATCTTCAGCATCCTGGTAGATGGCAGCAGATTCTTATCAAGAATGTCTCTGTACATTTCTCCATTCATCCTTTCTTCAATTACATGAAGTCTACCAGTATCATATGCTGAGAAACAGCCCCACACCATGATGTTCCCACCTCCAAACTTCACTGTTGGTATGGTGTTTTTGCTTTTCTCCTCCAAACATGGTGTGTGCTATGACATCCAAAGAGTTTAATTTTGGTCTCATCTGACCAGACTACATTTTCCCAGTATTTTATAGGCTTGTCCAAATGTTGTGCAGCAAACTTTAAACGAGCTTCAACAATGCTTTTTCTTCAGTAATGGAGTCTTGCGTGGTGAGCGTGCATAAAGGCCATGGCAGTTGAGTGCATTACTTATACTTTTCTTTGAAACAACTGTACCTGCTAATTCCAGGTCTTTCTGAAGCTCTCCGCGAGTGGTCCTTGGCTCTTGGACAACTCTTCTGATCATTCTTTTGACTCCTCTGTTAGAAATCTTGCGAGGAGCTCCTGGTCGTGGCCGGTTTATGGTGAAATGATGTTCTTTCCACTTCCGGATAATGGCCCCAACGGTGCTCACTGGAACATTCAGAAGTTTAGAAATATGTCTGTAACCAATACCATCAGTATGTTTTGCAACAATAAGGTTGCGAAGGTCTTGAGAGAGCTCTTTTCTTTTACCCATCATGAGATGCTTCTTGTGTGACACCTTGGTAATGAAAAACCTTCTTGTAGGCCATCAATTAGGACTAAACTAGCTGATATTAATTTGCACTGATAGGGGCAGGATAGCTTTCTAAATACTGACAGATTTCAGCTGGTGTTTTAGCTTTCCATGCCTTTTTGCACCTCTTTTTCTTCATGTGTTCAATACTTTTTCCCTGTGTCATTTCACTTTATTACACATAACTTAATTTTTGGACTTATTTGTTTTGACTGCTTTATATGTGTGGATTACTTGGGTTGTTACCAACATCTGGTGAAAATTTCATGTCAATAGTCCCATCAGAAATACATTTACTGAGAAAAATGTTGATGCGTTCAATACTTATTTTCCCCGCTGTATATATATATATATATACATATATATATATATATATACATATATATATATATATATATATATATAGTTTATGCATTTTCTCCCTTTTTAGTGCGTCCAATTTGCCCGATTGCGTCATGCTTCCTCTCTACCAATGCCGATCCCTGCTCTGATTGAGGACAACGAAGATAACCCACACCCTCTCCGACTCGTGGGCAGCATGCCGTATGCATCTTATCACCTACACTTTGACGAGTGCAGTGCAGCTCAGCGTTGTGCACAGAAAGACACACCCTGAGAGCACTGTTTTCTCATCTCTGTGCAGGTGACATCAATCAGCCAGCAGAGGTCGTAATTGCACCAGTCATGAGAGAGAGAGACCCCATCCGGCTTAGTCCCACCCATATCTGAACAACAGGCCAATCGTTGTTCATGTGGCCGTTCAGCCTTAGCCGGCAGGCAGAGCTGAGATTCAATACGATGTACTCGAGATCCCAGCTCTGGTTCCAGCATGTGTTTTTACCGCTGCGCCACCTGAGCGGCCAGTTTAAGCTGTTTTTCAATATAATTGTACAGATTATTGGTCACATTAAAGGTAGAAAATGATTTATCTTGTTCTATTTTATCACAAAAATCTGGCATTGTAACAGGAGTGAACTTGGTGTGAGTATTAGTTGTATTGCATTATTAGTTGACAATTAACAACCAGATTGCATCAATTGACATAAGATCCTACTAATATCTTCTATTTCTGAGAAGTGTTTTATGAATTTATGTGGGCAGTACTCACCTGCTGGCAAATGTGTACACAGAATGCAAAAAACGCTACAACGTACTGTAAATCTTACCACATCCTGATAGTAAACAGGAAGAAACATGTGAGCTTAGTTCACTGGCCTAACCCACAAGTGTGTGTGTGTGTACTCTAAACATTACGCAGACGCCTGAATGTCACTTGATTTACATCTGTTTAAAAAAGCTGGAGATGCTGGGAAACCCCTTGGACCAGAGACATCTCACAAAATCCTTACACTGAAAACTGTAATGAAAGGCCACATTGTGCTGGCATTGTGTTTCTTAAATGTGATGACCACATGACTAAAACAAAAACTAGAAGTCTGAGCCTTCGAGTAATTTGAATACTATGACTGAAATGGTTTGTATAGCATGCAGCCTGTATAAAGAAAAAGCCCGTATAAATCACCAAGCCCGTAAAGAAAGTCTATATAAAATTGGATATACACCGATCAGGCAGAACATTATGACCACCTTCCTAATATTATGTTGGTCCCCCTTTTGCTGCCAAAACAGCCCTGCAACTGTGCTGCACTGTGTATTCTGACACCTTTCTATCAGAACCAGCATTAACTTCTTCAGCAATTTGAGCTACAGTAGCTCGTCTGTTGGATCAGACCACACGGGCCAGCCTTCGCTCCCCACATGCATCAGTGAGCCTTGGCCGCCCATGACCCTGTCGCCGGTTTACTACTGTTCCTTCCTTGGACCACTTTTGATAGATGCTGACCACAAGAGCTGCAGTTTTGGAGACCACTTTTGATAGATACTGACCACTGCAGACTGGGAACACCCCACAAGAGCTGCAGTTTTGGAGATGCTCTGACCCAGTCGTCTAGCCATCACAATTTGGCTCTTGTCAAACTTGCTCAAATCCTTACGCTTGCCCAGTGTCCAGTGTAAAATAAAAATGAAAATGTACTCTGATTGTGGTATGGTGTTCCTCTCATTGCTGATTGTAGGTTCTACATATAAATAAAGGTTATACTTTTTAAAACTAAAGTCAAGCATGCTTTGTTTACCAAGGTAAATTGTCTTACCAAATAAATTGAATTAACTGATCGATCACAAGGATAAAATGTGTTGTTTCTTAAACAAATGTAACTTATGCTTTCCAATATCTGATGTGTTTTTAAATTCTCTTTGTGCAGAATTATACACCTTGTAGATGTAAAGTCAGAGACAATGGCTTATCTATTGCTGCTGTTTGAGTTGGTCATCTTCATCAGTGGTCACAGGGTGCTCCCCACGGGGCGCTGCTGGCTGGATGTTTTTGGTTAGTGGACTATTCTCAGTCCAGCAGTGACAGTAAGGTGTTTAAAAACTCCAGCAGCATTTCTGTGTCTTATCCACTCATACAGTGTCAGTGTCACTGCAGTGCTGAGAATAATCCACCACCAAAATAATACCTACTCTGTAGTGGTCCTGTGGTGGTTCTGACCATTGAAGAACAAGGTGAAAGCAGGCTAAAAAAGGTATGTAGATAAACAGTTGGACTACAGTCAGTAATTATATAACTACAAAGTGCTTCTATATGGTAAGTGGAGCTGATAAAATGGACAGTGTAGAAACAAGGAGGTGGTCTTAATGTTATGCCTGATCAGTGTACAGATATAAACAAAGGAAGAAATACATAAGTAAAAGAAATACAGACCTACACCAAACAGACGTTGATGTATGATAACGTAGAAATAAATTCAAGACATTTATTTTAATATGCCCCTTTAATGACAACAATGTGTTTAATCATTTATTTATTAATGTATTAAACCATTTATTTGTGCATTCATGTACTTATATTTATGTCCTCCATAGTCGGAAAGAAAGCATTTTAGCAGGACACATTCAGTTAAACCACTTTATGTTGTCCATGTAACCATGACTGTGCCAGTCAAAGAAAGCCACACTGCAGTTCAGAGCCGGTCCCATGGAGACACAGCAGGGTGACACACACACACACACACACACACACACACACACACACACACACAAATGCTCAAGCAACAACAAACACTGCCACTCCTGTCTCAACCTGTTCTAGCTGGCTAGACAGGCCGAGGCCTAAGCTTCACATGGGAAAATGAATAATTTACACATTGCCCTTAATATCAAAGGAGTGCAGTATTAAAAGTGGGCGAAGGTTCTCTAGTGATTAGAGCTTCCATACGCTCTGCTTGTACCATGGCCTGCCCAGACAAACTGGACTTATTTAATATTAGATTCACCCTTTCTGTTTTTTATTTTATACTGGAACTGTCTAAATATTTGCTGAACCTGATGACAAACCAGTACTAAAATTCTGTCATCGTAATATGCAAATGTAAAAGGCATAATGTGCACTAGGTCAAGGTGGTTACAAGGTGAACTACACTTCTAACTGAACTTCTATTTTATATTAATTCATACACGATCAGCCATAACATTAAAACAACCTCCTTGTTTTTACACTCACTGTCCATTTTATCAGCTCCACTTACCATATTTGTACAATTACTGACTGTAGCCCATCTGTTTCTCTGCATGCTTTGTTAGCCCCCTTTCATGCTGTTCTTCAATGGTCAGGACTCTCCCAGGACCACCACAGAGCAGGTATTATTTGGGTGGTGGATCATTCCCAGCACTGAAGTGACACTGACATGGTGGTGTGTTAGTGTGTGTTGTGCTGGTATGAGTGGATAAGACACAGCAATGCTGATGGAGTTTTTAAACACCTCACTGTCACTGCTAGACTGAGAATAATCCACCAACCAAAAACACCCAGCCAACAGCACCCTGTAAGCAGCGTCCTGTGACCACTGATGAAGGTCTAGAAGATGACCAACTCAAACAGCAGCAATAGATGAGCGATCGTCTCTGACTTTACATCTACAAGGTGGACCAACCAGGTAGGAGTGACTAATAGAGTGGACAGTGAGTGGACACGGTATTTAAAAACTCCATCAGCGCTGCTGTGTCTGATCCACTCATACCAGCACAACATACACTAACACACCATCACCATGTCAGTGTCACTGCAGTGCTGAGAATCATTCACCACCTAAAGAATACCTGCTCTGTGGTGGTCCTGTGGGGGTCCTGACCATTGAGGAACAGCACGAAAGGGGACTAACAAAGCATGCAGAGAAACAGATGGACTACAGTCAGTAATCGTAGAACTACAAAGTGCTTCTATATGGTAAGTGAAGCTGATAAAATGAACAGTGAGTGTAGAAACAAGGAGGTGGTTTTAATGTTATCGCTGATCTGTGTCCACATAATCTTGGCCATATAGTGTAGGATGTACAGCAAGACTTTAATTAATAAACCAGTGTGTTTTTAGCAGTTAGATTGCTAGGGCAGCTAATAATAAGCACTATTTATAGACTATCTAATATACTAATAAATTAATTAAATGCAGTAGTCTCATTATTAATTAAATACTCATACATCAATTTAAACATGACTATAGTTCCACATTCATATTTAATGATAAAATATAAATTACTTGTTCAATTAATTTATGCTTATTTATTGATTTTAAAGGGTTGAAAAGGTGGCATGGTTTTGCACCAGGTAGTGAGGGTGATGCACAGCCTTGGGGTCCTAGGTACATGGATCAGAACCTTACCTTTGGCCTATGGCATAACCTCCATAATTTTGCATGGGTGTCCTCTGAGTGCTTTAGTTTACTTTCACTTTCTACAAGTGTGCCAGGCTGACTGGCAACATTTAAACTGCTCTTGGCTGTCAGTAAATAAAGGGTGAGTTATGTCCAATGTTGGATTTGTCCTGTCCACAGTAGTGTTTACTTAAAGTGCACTACTAACACAACACAAGCTTCAAAACTTAAAATATAGTTCATATTTAATGTAAACACCAACAAATATGATCAGTAATTATGTCTGAATTATGAAATGAGCATAGCTTCAATAAAATAAACCCAGTCAGTAACAGTACTGGGTAATTTCTCTGTACACACTGAGATTAGGAGACGAAAAGAGGAAGCATGCTGCCTGGAAATCAAGTGCTGTAAAAAAACTGACAGCCTGTAAAACCCAGTGCCATTTAAAGGGTCATCTCTCCGGGATCCTCTGAAACATGTTGGAAAACCCCATGAAGAAACCCCCAGACATGACTAAAAAAACGTCGTTTTCAGCTTGTCACTAGTGATTTCACTTATTGTAGCTTTTCCGTAGAGACCTCAAAGTCTCACTTTGGTGGGTTTCAGCTTGTTGCTTCAGACTGAGAAATGTTAAAAACACATACAGGAAGTGTGTATAGTGGTTGTTGTGGGAGGCTTAAGAGGCAAGAGAAAGAGAAAAACAGCCAGCAGCTAACTGCAAATAATTATCTGAAGTCACACCCTGTGTAGTATGTCTCGTCTGTCTAGTCCCATGTGCTGAAGTGACACATGCAAGTATGAACAAATCTAATAGGGCTTGGAAACATGATGTCACATTCTGGCTGGTCACTTTATCACCAGGCTTAACATCATGGACAACTATCTAGAGGCCAAACAAACTAAAACTGTTCAGTCTCTCCATTGTCAATGCCATGTTTGTATTGTTAGTGTCATTGACCAAGCCACAAGTAAAAGTATACAGAATGACAGTAAACTGAAATAAGTACATAAATTATCTGCACACAATAAACCACTTAACATTAATGACATTAACTACTGTAAAATTTCAGATTTAGTGGTACATGTAATATCAATGTGTTGTCTGCATTTTAAACAGTACCACCAGTTTAAAAATACGTATTTTATGCCGCTCAGGTGGCGCAGCGGTAAAAACACACGCTGGAACCAGAGCTGGGATCTCAAATACATTGTATCGAATCTCGGCTAGGATGAGCGGCCGCATGAACAACGATTGGCCTGTTGTTCAGATATGGGTGGGACTGAGCTGAATAGGGTCTCTCTCTCATAACTGATGTACACAGTGCTGAGCTGCGCTGCACTCGTCAAATTGTAGGTGATAAGATGCATACGGCATGCTGCCCGCTTGTCGGAGGGGGCGTGGTTTGCTTCGTTCTCCTCAATCAGAGCAGGGATCGGCATTCTCTCTCATAACTAATGCAATTATGACCTCTGCTGGCTGATTGATGGCGCCTGCACAGAGATGAGAAAAGAGTGCTCTCAGGGTGTGTCTCTCCGTACACAGTGCTGAGCTGCGCTGCACTCGTCAACGTGTAGGTGATAAGATGCATACGGCATGCTGCCCACGTGTCGGAGGGGGTGTGGGTTAGCTTCGTTCTCCTCAATAAGAGCAGGGATCGGCATTGGTGGAGAGGAATATATATATTATATATATATAATACGGATTTTATAACAGCAAATGGCCTTGTTAATTCGCAAGCCCTGCACACATTTACTCATAATTTACTCATGCATGGTTTTCAAATAAATAAAACAAGGAAAATGTTCTTGTGAAAGGATCTGTGCTAAATCTATACAGTATAAAGCTTAAATTCATGCAGACAGATGGAAGAGGTTGGCAGTAAAATGTCAGCTTCTAAGTGTTCATTTTTGTAAATAGTGTATTTTGCATCCTCTACATTGTGTTATGCTTTGATGCTTTACAGCTGCACATCTAAGAGAAAATGGAAGAAACATTTGAACTTTGTGCTAACATGTAAAGATCATTGTAAACAAATAATTATAAATATAGCCCCAAAGCTATAGCCATGAATTGAACATAGACAGAAGGACCGAATTTACCTGTGTGTGTGTGGGGGGGGGGGGGGGATGGGGTTTCCTGCCATTCTTAAACATTCCTGGCATCAATAACTGATGGGGAACCCCCAACCCACACATGTATAAACAAACACATTTGAAATGACACAGGGAGTCACTTCAAACCTATGAACTACTACATAAAAAGTGAACTACCACATTATCAGTTTACATGGTATCTAATGAGGTGAAAAATCTAACATAACCAAAGAAAATATTACAATTATGAAGGTTAAGAAGGGAAAAGTGCTGTTAGCTAGATAGAGCACATGCTAGCTTTGGTGTTTTAACTCCTGCATACCTGTGACAAAGGTATTAGCTGTTGTATCATCAGTCTCTTAGCTTTTTGATTGAGTTTAACTTAGAATGGGGGTTTTCAAGAATATTTTGTCATCTTTAGCTACAATGAAATACATTACTAAATGAGTTTACGTCCACATACACTTGGCCATATGGTGTAGCATGTAAAGCAAGACTTTAATTCTGAACCAGGGTGTTTTTAGCAGTTAGCTACATGGAGCAGCTAATAACTAGGCTAAAGTTAGGGAACACTATAAACTATCTAATATACTTTCCGATAAATTAATTAAATGCTCATACATCAATTTAAACATGAATATACTGTAATTCCCCATTCATATTTAATTATATAAATGACCTGGAACCAGAGCTGGGGTCTCGAATACATCGTATAGAGTCTCAGCTCTGCCTACCGGCTGAGCTGAGCAACCACGTGAACAATGACTGGCCTGTTGTTCAGATAGGGGTGGGATATTAAGCCGGATAGGGACTCTCTAATAACTAATGCAATTACGACCTCTGATAATGATTGATGGCACCTGCACAGAGATGGGAAAAGAGTGCTGTCAGGGTGTGTCTCTCCGTACACAGGGCTGATCCGCATCGCACTCGTCAAAGTGTTGGTGATAAAATGCATACAACTGCTGCTCACGTGTCGGAGGGGGCATGGGTTAGCTTTGTTCTCCTGAGTCAGAGCGGGGATCGGCATTGGTGGAGAGGAAGCATGATGCAATGGGGCAATTGGATGCGCTAAAAGGGAGAAAATGTATAAAAACAATATATGAAAAAAATAACAAATTACTTGCTCAATTGATTTATGCTTATTTACTGATTTTAAATGGTTAAACAGATGGCATGGTTTTGCAGCAGATAATGAAGGTGACGCACAGCCTTGGGGTCGTAAAAGGGAAAAACGCTGTTAGCTAGCTGCAGGTCACATGCTTGCTTTGTTGTTTTAATATAATAAGACTAAGCCATTATTACATGCTGTTCTACACTATGGGCATTATCTACACCACAGATTTGTAATTCTGTTTTTTCCCCCGCAACAATTTTGCTAAAATCTGAAAAGCCCAGACACCACATATGTGTCTGTAGGGTTTTTAAAACATCCATTTACATTTACATTTTCAGCATTTAGCATTTAGCAGACGCTTTTATCCAAAGCGACTTACACAATGAGCTGAACACGATGAGCAATTGAGGGTTAAGGGCCTTGCTCAGGGACCCAACAGTGGCAACTTGGTGGTGGCAGGGCTTGAACCGGCAACCTTCTGTTTACTAGTCCAGTACCTTAACCACTGAGCTACCACTGGCCCTATCCCACATTAATCTATGCACAAAAACAATAAAACTCCAATCCATGCTCCTACATATTATAATAGTAACCTTTTACAATATATTTATTCTGCACAGCTAGATGTCTAGTAATAACTTGTGCCACAAAAGTGTAATAACATTTTCACACCCATGTCATCTAGCAGACATTTTGTGGTCTGTGCAGGTCATCTTGCAGCAAAAGAAAAAAAAAGAGCCGTTACACAGCTCAGCCTTCTTAATCACAACTTGGCCTCACACACAAACACAAAACTGACTTATCTCCAAGTTTGAAATTGCAGAGCTAGCAAAGCAAAGCCAGCTGAATTCCCCAGAAGGTTCAGAAATTGGTGATGCAGCAATGTATAGAAAACCCCCATCATTTAATTCAAAGGCCAGGTGACAAGCTCAGGAATTTAATTATTGTGTACACAAAATTACCAACCCAGATTGCAGTCGATTATAACTAGGGCTGGCTCGATACCACTTTTTTATGTCTGTTACTGATACCGATACTGCAAATCGAGTATCTGCTGATACCGATACCAATCCTATACTGTCATTTCTCCTCTCAAACAACTAAGCAGTAATAATACATGTCTCAATGAACCATGGTTAAACTAGCTATCTAAACAACAATGCTCAGAGTGTGAAACAAATATTCTGAAGAAATAAATACAGAACCTACAACATCACACTTATGCAAAACTGCTGTTTTTATTTTCACTTTTACACACAGAACATTTAGCAGCATTTGGCTCGTTTAACAAAAGTGTCTACAATTGGAAGATGTGGATGTCAATCAAACGCGATGGACCAATTAGAATTGATGCAGAGCTGATATTTTCTGCTAAAGTTCTGTCACGTTTTTAGATTATTAAAAACCAAAGCACACTTATTAAAAATCCCTGCTGGATATTGAAGAAGAAAACGGGAAACAGTGTAGTTCGTTTTATTTTATAACACTAATGGATTAATCGTTGTGGATGTGAGATATCTCCAAGCCGGGACAAGATAGGTTCTTTATCTCAGGTGAGCGATTTATCATTTATAAAGTAATTTTTATTGTGTTTAAACAGTATTTTTAGATGTGGCAGTAGTAGATTATTTTTTAAAATGCTAAAAGTTTAAGTAGATCAGTGTGTTTTAATTTCTGAATGGCTGTTGCGGATGAGTTGTAGATCAGTGGCACATGTTAATGATGTCATCAAACGTGAGTGGCAATAAACAGCACTCTGTTGGAACATACTGTATATTTGTGTGTTATTTCCTTTGCACACAAAAAATGGCCTTATTTACATCAAGTGTTAACTTACATTAAGCAAGAGTATCGGATCGGATTACACGTTTTTTTTCCTTCCGATATCCGATCCAGTGATTTGGGCCAATATCGGACCGATACAGATACCGAGTATCGGATTGGTGTCAGCCCTAATTATAACACCAAGTAAATGTTTAAATAATAGAACATCGAACAAAGGTTTTCCATAAATAAAATAGTTTATTGTTTAAAATAAATACATTTTTCTTTACACAACAGCAAGAAAAGCAGACTGACATGTATCCACCCTGATATCTAAGCAGCCATCAGGGTCATTTTAGCCTCTAATAGCCATTGTAGAATAAAATAGTCAAATCAGGGATTGGTAAATGACCTTGGTAAGATTACTGTACATGTACAGTATGACTGCATTACAGTTAAACCCTCAAGCACATAACAGCATATTCCATTTGCCTATGATTTCCTTGGAGAAGCATGTTCTGTGTAGCCATCTACATAACCTCTGCCCTGCTGTTTGGTCCCTTATTTCCTTCTGAAAAGCAGGAAATGACAATGAAGCGTTAAAAGCTCGCTATTTCAACCCCCTCAAGGGGGCAAGCAGGATGCATCCATAAACGGAGCACATGTTCTTAGACATAAAACCTGCAGGCATGGAGAGAGCCTGTGTAGTTAAGGTAAGCACAGATTAACCTGGACTGTTCGCACCAACCTTCCCCCACACCCAGCACACAATAACCACTTTCAAAGCATTTGAAAAGAATAAAGATACAATTGCAATGACCCGCTTAACAATGTGCATCAGGAACCTTGGTTGACTAAAAGACCCTCATGTTTAAATGATCATCATAATAGCATGCTAGATCTATGCACACTAGTGGCTAATAATCAGTGTTTGGTAGTATAACTGACTGCAAAAAACTAGCATTTATGGCATGTGCTTTCCTTTTGTGTAGATACTGGTTTTAAAACCCCTGCCTTGACTGAAAAAAAAATGAATAAGATCACACTACCACAAAGTATACAAGATGGCAACCTATGGCCCATTTATTGACTTCAGCAGCATTCTCTGTTCCAGTTAATTCAGAGATAATTAAAACTAGGTCAAAATTGACCAATGTGAGTAACTAAAAAAGCCAAGTCATACATATAACCTTCTTTAATCGAAAAACATCTCAAAAAAAGAAAATAAATAAAAGCTGTGTGATTTAAGGCAGTTCTACAGCTCAAATAGGACAACTGGGATGGCATAAACCACAGCAGATATTGAATGGCATCTATGCTTGGCATATGTAGAGTACACACATAGCTGAAAGATCTAGTTGGTACTGCAGTTGACCATTTCATTATAACTTCTTAATTCAAGACAAGACCATAAAATCTTTGTTACAAATTTCATGAATCCAGCTCCCATCCCCCAAGTCTAAACTGCAGCAGGACTTCCTGCGACACTGGACTTTTCTTAACAAAGGCAGACAGACCATAAATAAGTTACAAGTGAATGCAAAGCTGCTATGAGGACTAGAGGTGCCTTAGACCAAGCTCATAGTTTAGCAACATTGTTACATTCATGTCTAAAGGACGCAGGAGTAGTATCCACCTCCCCGTCCCTATAACTCTGGCTAAAGCTCCACCACTCTTTCCAGCAGTGGACCAGAGAAACATCTGCCTGTTCTTCTTAGCTCTTAAGAGACGGTCCTCTTCAAGACTATAAACAAGGCAATTATCACCTTACTGCATGTCTGCCCGTTTGGGGCCTCACTGCCCATGTCTCAACAGCTGACAGTGCTGGGCTGTTGTTTGCTGACGAAGTCCGGAAGAAAATCAAATTCATTTTGTCCCAAAAATAATTCTGGCAGCTCCTGAACTCTATCCAGACCTAGCTCCATAACCAATGCTGTAAGAACCTCCTCGTCAATCAGATCAACATCCATGCCGTTAAGGCCCAGTGTTGAGCCGCCCATGTGTTGAACATTGGCCAACTGAGCTGGTCCCATTCTGAACTGAGCTCCATTTCCAACATGGTGTCCATTCATGGCACCAAGAGGATGCCCATGGTACTGTGTGTTGAGTTTCTGCAAGTGCATGCTGGCCATGAGCTGCTGGGTGTTCAGACCTCCAGTCATGTACTGCTGCTGCTGCTGCTGCTGTTGTTGTTGCTGTTGTTGTTGCTGTTGTTGTTGCTGTTGTTGTTGCTGTTGTTGTTGCTGTTGTTGTTGCTGTTGTTGTTGCTGTTGTTGTTGTTGTTGCTGCTGCTGGCCTTGATGTTGCTGGTGCTGGTGCATGTGATGCTGTTGGTGCTGCTGGCCCTGGTTGCTGTACATCATGTTGGACTGCATTTGATGGTGGCCCAATCCTCCTCCATTCATCTGGCCATTCATCACCATGTTGGGTCGCTGCATGCCTCCCTGAGGTCCATAGTGCATCATCTGTCCATTGGGCATGGCTCTAAGACCAGCCTGGGAAGGGTGCTGCTGGCCGGTCATGCCCATCCGGTAGCCGTGCAGCCCACTGTTTGTCTGGCCGTGACTCATGGGCATCATCATGTGTTCTGCCATGGCTTCTTCCTTTGTTGAAAAGAATATTGAATTAGATTTAGATACAGTTTGAACGAGCAGCTCTTTTACTCTTACAAATCACTACCCACTAGAGGGTATTAACTGACCACTGTGAACCAAGCATGACAAGAAAATGAAAACACCAAAGCAGTGTTCACTAAAACCAGACATGGGTTTGTCATGGGTTTATCATGGGTTTCTTTGTGCTTCCAGAGATATAACAGAGTATATGACTGTGACAAACCCTGAAAGAGTTCTTCACACTTTAAATAGGGTTTACAGTAATCGGTTTGGTTACAAGTCAAACAATATAGGTAAACGTTTCATAGATTTGAACTACAAGGTCCAAAACTAGTCGGGTAAGCCGTAGCCTAGTGGTTAGGGTACTGGACTAGTAACCAGAAAGTCGCTGGTTCAAGCCCCACCACTGCCAGGTTGCTACTGTTGGTCCCTTGAGCAAGGACCTTAACCCTCAATTGCTCAGATTGTATACTGTCATCATACTGTAAGTCACTTTGGATAAAAGCGTCTGCTAAATGCAGAAAATGTAAATGTAAACTACAGTAGGGATACAAGTTTTGATAGATAGATAGATACTTTATCTATCCCGAAGGAAATTATTGGTCTCAAGTAGTTTAACAAAGAAGAGAAAACAAATACAAAATAAGGTAAGTAAGTAAGTAAGGTGCATTAAAACAGCATATGGTATGCAACAGAAAAACAGCATGTGCAAATTGTGTATCTGGTACATGTGATAAAAGCAGTAGTGTATCTATTCTTATAAACAATATATACAGATATATAAGAATAAATATAGAGATAAGGATGTTATAGTTATAAGTATCTACAATGTATCAGTTATGGGTATATATATAATATATATATATATATATATATGTGTATATGTATATGTATATATGTATATATGTATATGTATATGTATATATATATATATAGAATATGAATAGAGATTGTGTATCGGATATAAAATATCTTTAACTGCAGGTCAGGGTAACTTACTTAATCCTGGTAGACACCATCCATACAACCCACATTTACCCCATATCCATACATTTCCCATGTATTTCTAAAATGTGTAGGTCTCCAAATCCAAAAAGTACCATACTGCAGCTTACATGGTCAGTGCACTGGTTACCCTTAACTTAATCTAGAGAACACTTTGTGTGCATAGTGTCTATCTTCACCTGGTTACCCATGACTGCTATTTAAACACAACCTCTCAACAATGCAAATCCAAACCACTGACGTGAACTGACCTAATATT
The DNA here is from genome assembly GCF_030014385.1 of Trichomycterus rosablanca. NCBI lineage: Eukaryota > Metazoa > Chordata > Actinopteri > Siluriformes > Trichomycteridae > Trichomycterus > Trichomycterus rosablanca. The sequence continues at coordinate 45,640,447 of NC_085990.1, read as the reverse complement.
TATATGCCATGACAACACGGACTACGCTATATACGTTTGGTTTGGCAGTGATCCATAAACTGGGTAAATCATTCTGCATAGAAAAAGAGGCAACACAAAGGAAACAGTTACCCGACCTGACCTGTGCTGTTCTGCAGACAATGAAATATATACATTATAACCGTGCACGAATGTTTAAATCCCACTAGTATTGTGAAATAGCATTTTTAATTCCCAAACCGCAAATGCAACTCAGCAGCAAGGAGCACAGAGCAAAGTGAACAGGAGGAACAAAAGATCTGCTCCTCATGTCCTGAAGCAGCACGCCGTCTCTGCAGGCAGTAATGTGCACACTTACCTTGGCTATGCAGTAATTTCCCGAAGGCGCGGTAAATCAACTGTGGTTTGCAGGAGGTCAGTAATGATCCGTGAGATTCGGCTTTATATTCCGTAAAGCTTGATCTTCATAGCACTCTTATCGCTCGCTCGCTCTCGCTCTCGCGCTCGCTCGCTCTCGCTCTCGCTCTCTCTCTCTCTCTCTCTCTCTGCTCAGCGCGTGCGTGTTGGAGTGTGCTGTGTTTAGTGGGTCAGCCAGGCTCACTATTATATGCGGGTGAGCGTTTCGGAGGCAGGCTGATGCAGGAGTGGGCGGAGTCTGTGTGTGTGTCCTTTGTTCTGATTGGCTGTGCTCACTGTTATTGTGCAAAAGAAAGAGTGATTCTTCTGAGAAACTGGACGATTAACGTTGAATTGCTGTTGTATCGTTTTTATCGAGTGTTTTAAGAGACAGTATGACAAGTATATAGTATACAAAGACATACAGTAGTCCATCTATTTCTCTACATGCTTTGTTAGCCCCCTTTCACGCTGTTCTTCAATGGACCCCCACAGGACCACCACAGAGCAGGTATTATTTGGGTGGTGGATCACTGCAGTGACACTGACATGGTGGTGGTGTGTTAGTGTGTGTTGTGCTGGTATGAGTGGATCAGACACAGCAATGCTAATGGAGTTTTTAAACACCTCACTGTCACTGCTGGACTGAGAATAGCCCCATGGGCAGTGTCCCGTGACCACTCTTTAAGGTCTAGAAGATGACCAACTCAAACAGCAGCAATAGATGAGCGATCGTCTCTGACTTTACATCTACAAGGTGGACCAACTAGGTAGGAGTGTCTAATAGAGTGGACAGTAAGTGGACACGGTATTTAAAAACTCCAGAAGCGCTGCTGTGTCTGATCCACTTATACCAGCACAACACACACTAACACACCACCATGTCAGTGTCACTGCAGTGCTGAGAATGATCCAACACCTAAATAATACCTGCTCTGTGGTGGTCCTATGGGGGTCCTGACCATTGAAGAACAGGGTGAAAGCAGGCTAAAAAGGTGCGTGGAGAAACAGATGGACTACAGTCAGTAATTGTAGAACTACAAAGTGCTTCTATATGGTCAGTGGAGCTGATAAAATGGACAGTGAGTGTAGAAACAAGGAGGTGGTCATAATGTTGTGCCTGATCGGTGTATATACTGTTTACACTAGTGCCAGTATTAGTATAAAACAAAGTAATTAAATTAGATTTAAATGGCTCTGAAACTGACATACATAGACTCTGATGTATATAGACGGGTATGAGGAAAACAGTAGTTGGAGCCAAAATTATTTAAAATGCTGAAGGAGTTTTTCCACAGTAAATTTAATGTCCTGGGTGTATTTTTATTTTGTTTGCTCTGTTACTGTCATTGTGCAAAAGAAAGAGTCAGTAATTCTTTTGAGAAACTGACCAATTTACTATTGCACAAGTAATTAAAGTAATTAAATTAGATTTAAATGTCTCTGAAACAGACTCATGTAGACAAGCAGGTATGAAGAAAACAGTGTAGTTGAGGCCATGTAAGGTCAAGCACTGGCTGGTTGACATACGTCCTCAAAACTAGTCAGTAATCACAAATTCTTTTGAGAAACTATTGCATGGTTACTATTGCATGAGCTGCGATGTAAACTTACTGCTGTTGTATTGCTGTTATAGTGTAGAAGACAGTGGGACAAACAGATATATAGTATACAGAAATATATTGTATATATTTTTGTTACATTTAAATGGCTCTGAGACTGACATACATAGACTCTGATGTATATAGGCAGGCATGAAGAAAACAGTAGTTGAAGCCATGTAGAGTCAAGCCCTGGCTGATTGACATATGTCAAGCATCATTGACTTAAAAAAGAATTTGACAAACATTTAAAAGGCTAAAACAGTTTTTCTACTGTAGAATGTATGTCCTGGGTGTCCTTTGTACTCGTTGGCTGAGTCTGACCGATGTACTATTGCATGAGCTTTGACGTCGAATTACTGTTGTTGTATTGCTCTCACAGTGTCGAAGACAGTGGGGCAGACTGATATATAGTATACAAAAACATACAGTATATACTGTTCACACCAGTGTCATTATTAGTATAAAACAAAGTGATTACATTTAAATGGCTCTGAGACTGACATAGACTCTGATGTATATAGGCAAGTATAAAGAAAACAGTAGTTGAAGCCATGTAGAGTCAAGCCCTGGCTGATTGACATATTTAAAGCATCATTGTCTTAAAAAGTATTTAAAAGGCTTAAACATTCCTCCCACTATAGAATGTATGTCCTTGGTGTCCTTTGTTCTCATTGGCTGTGCTCACTGTTATTGTGCAAAAGAAAGTGTCATTGATTCTTCTGAGAAACTGATTGATTTACTATTGCATGAGCTGTGACGTCGAATTGCTGTTGTGTTGTTTTTATTGAGTGTAAGCCACTGATATATAGAACACAGAAACATACGATATCTATTGTTTATACCCATGTCAGTATTACTATTAAACAAAGCAGTTAAATTGCATTTAAATATTTCTGACATAGTGACATACATAGACCCTGATGTAGATAAGTAGAAAGGAAGAAAACAGCATTGTTGAGGCCATGTAAATTCAAGCCCTGGCTGATTGGCATATGTCAAGCATCACTGTCTTAAAAAAAACTATTTATCAAACATTTAAAAGGCTAAAAGAGTTTTTTTTTCACTGTTCTGCATACAAAATGTGTTTAGGCAACTCAAATAAAACCTGACCTGTGGCCCAGATAATGAAATACATAAATTGTAAATGTGCACGCATGTTTTAAAAGGCTAAACAGCTTTTTTTTTACCAACAGTTCTTCCACTGTAGAATTTGCCCTGTGTGTCTTTTGTTTTTACTGGCTTCATTACTGTTATTGTGTAAAAAAAAGAGTCTGTTGTTCTTTTGAGAAACTGACCAATTTACTGCGCCAGCCAACACATTGTCATTCAGTATATAAAATATAGATAGATAGATGAACAGGCACATAAACAAATGAGGCCATATGTATATAAGGTTGGTTTACACTGCTGTTATTGTAATTATAAAACACAACACAGTTAAGAGATCTATTAAAATTGCTCTGAGACAAAAAGGAAAGCAACATTGGCCAATGCTATATAAGTAATTTATCACATCAGTGAAGAAAACAATAAACTCATCTGCATGTCTATTGCATTCTTGGCAATATTTGGGTTTTAGGCTATGTAAATCAGCTGCTATATAAAGCACCACATGCTTCTGTGTTTTTGCTTAGCTTTTCATTTTGTAGGTATGCATCTGTCTGCCTGTGTGTGTATATACTGTATGTGAATGTAAGAAAGACAGAAAAATTTAGCAGCTCTGTGGAAGTCTATGTGACCTGGAGCTGTGTTGTGCTCTGTGTGTGATGTGGGAAAGAGATGGAGGAGTGTGTGTATGTGTTTTGTGGGTGGAGTACTGGAGCTATTCTGGGCCACCAGCTGCAGTGGTGGAACTAGCCACTCAGGCAGTGGCCACACGTGCAAATTAGCAGCAGCTCCCAAACCAATGCTCCAGCACTATTACAAAGACATGCCAAACACATGATCACATTTAAATGCAGATGACTGAATAAACTTGTTCCTGACGTGCTTGAACATGTCAGTGATTGGTTGTGATCATCACCTTTCCTCTTAGAAAGCTATCAGACGGTCTGTTTGGAAGATGATGGAATAAACACTTTATGTGTAGGTTTAATGGCTTACTGTTTAGCCGAAGCTTAACATTGGTTAAAGGCGTTCCTCCCACCTCAAATGTGCATTATCTCTCACACTAATTAGCATTTGTATTTGTGCAGACTAGTGCTCTAATTTGCATAGCAATCTGTTCAGGCCCTGCTGATACAGCAGGTCTATGAATGTCAAAACATGTTCCAACCTAAATTGCAGCATTTGGAATGTTATCATATTATACTGAGTTTCTGAACACAGTTTATTGGTTCATTGTCATTTAGATCAAGCAAACATTAAAACACAATATAAATGGGTCGTTATTTTAATGAGTAGTATCAAGTCAATTCTATGTACAGTATTATACACCGATCAGCCATAACATTAAAACCACCTCCTTGTTTCTACACTCACTGTCCATTTTATCAGCTCCACTTACCATATAGAAGCACTTTGTAGTTCTACAATTACTGACTGTAGTCCATCTGTTTCTCTACATACTTTTTTTAGCCTGCTTTCACCCTGTTCTACGATGGTCAGGACCTCCAGAGGACCACTACAGAGCAGGTATTATTTGGGTGGTGAATCATTCTCAGCACTGAAGTGACAATGACTATAGGGTGGTGGTGTGTTGTGCTGGTATGAGTGGATCAGACAGCAGCACTGCTGGAGTTTTTAAATACCGTGTCTCCACTCACTGTCCACTCTATTAGACACTCCTACCCAGTTGGTCCACCTTGTAGATGTAAAGTCAGAGACGATCCCTCGTCTATTGCTGCTGTTTGAGTTGGTCATCTACTAGACCTTTATCAGTGGTCACAGGACTCTGCCCATGGTTATTTTTGGTTGGTGGACAATTCTCAGTCCAGCAGTGACAGTGAGGTGTTTAAAAACTCCAGCAGCACTGCTGTGTCTGATCCACTCATACCAGCACAACACACACTAACACACCACCACCATGTCAGTGTCACTGCAGGGTTGAGAATGATCCACCACCTAAATAATACCTGCTCTGTAGTGGTCCTGGGAGAGTCCTGACCATTGAAGAACAGCATGAAAAGGGGCTTACAAAGCATGCAGAGAAACAGATAGACTACAGTCAGTAATTGTAGAACTACAAAGTGCTTCTATATGGTCAGTGGAGCTGACAAAATGGACAGTGAGTGTATATCGGTGTATATTATTCTATGTATTATACTGGTAGAAACATATTTACAGTAGTACATGTCAAGTAAGTGACAAACACTAGCTTCATTAACATAGCTGGATAAAGTAAGCCAAACCTGTTTCTGACACCTCAGGTTATTAGTCATGTCATGTTATAGCAGTGGTACAGTTTTATTGTATTTGTATTAGTGTTTTATATTTTTGTTTTAAAGTTAAAATATTCTGTGCAAAAACATAAGATGTGTTTTAATGTGTTAAATCAGTTTAATGTGGTATGTGGTATTGAGTGATATGCTGTCTATTTTGCTCTGTTGAATCTGTTTCTCAGGGCCGGCATATCGAAAGTCAATTTCTTTGTCATATGAAATGACTTGTTTGGTCATCTATATAACTGTCGCCTCACTGCAAGAAGGTCCTGGGTTTGATCCCCAGATGGGGTGGTCTGGGTCCTTTCTGTGCGGAGTTTGCATGTTCTCCCCGTGTCTGCGTGGGTTTCCTCTGGGAGCTCCAGTTTCCTCCCACAGTCCAAAAACATGCAGTCAGGTTAATTGGAGACATTGAATTGCCCTATAGGTGAATGGATGTGTGTATGTGTGTGTGTCTGCCCTGCGATGGACTGGTGCGCCGTCCAGGGTGTTACTGTGTGCCTTGCGCCCATTGAAAAGCTGGGATAGGCTCTATCTATCTATCTATCTATCTATCTATCTATCTATCTATCTATCTATCTATCTATCTATCTATCTATCTATCTATCTATCTATCTATCTATCTATCTATCTATCTAATTTAAAGAATGATTATGTTTGCTTGTGACCTACCCTATCCCGTTTATTCATTACTGTCTTAAACAACAGCACACTAGTGGGCTAAACCTGTTCCTGTCTTTGTCAGCTCATATGTAAGACATGTAGAAGGTGGATGATAAACAGACATACCATGGTACTTATCACATCTTCCTAAAATAAAATATGTGCCCACTGTTAATCTGACAAAGTATGTTCTTTAGAATTTTATGTCACCAACTTTGCATCATTTGTGTGCAAACATGTGACAAATTGATTTCAGTCTGTTAAATCGACACAGAGTTTGCTTACAGGCTTCCATGTCAAATGACTGATACTGTATGAACAATAGCCAAATGAACTGAGCTTGCAAAAGTGGGCCAAACCTGTTCCTGTTTTTGTCAGTACAGTTGAGTGTTAAGGCGTAGCATACTAAGGCAGTGGCAGGACACGATTTTATTGCGACATTTTTGTCAAAACTTAACATTGTGAATATCATTGTGTTAAAAAAACATTAAAACATTAAAACAAGTTGCATCAGTTTTCAATGCCTGGAACTAGTATTGATATATGCACTAGTATTGATATATACACTGATCAGCCATAACATTAAAACCACCTCCTTGTTTCTACACTCACTGTCCATTTTATCAGCTCCATTTACCATATAGAAGCACTTTGTAGTTTTACAATTACTGACTGTAGTCCATCTATTTCTTTACATACCTTTTTAGCCTGCTTTCACCCTGTTCTTCAATGATCAGGACCACCACAGGACCACCACAGAGCAGGTATTATTTAGGTGGTGGATCATTCTCAGCACTGCAGTGACAATGACATGGTGGTGGTGTGTTAGTGTGTGTTGTGCTGGTATGAGTGGATCAGACACAGCAGCGCTGCTTGAGTCTTAAAATGCTATGTCCACTCACTGTCCACTCTATTAGACACTCATACCTAGTTGGTCCACCTTGTAAATGTAAAGCCAGAGACGATCGCTCATCTATTGCTGCTGGTTGAGTTTATCAGTGGTCACAGGACGCTGCCCATTGGGGGCTGTTGGCTGGATATTTTTGGTTGGTGGACTATTCTCAGTCCAGCAGTGACAGTGAGGTGTTTAAAATCTCTATTAGCACTGCTGTGTCTTATCCACTCATACCAGCACAACACACACTAACACACCACCACCATGTCAGTGTCATTGCAGTGCTGAGAATCATCCACCACCTAAATAATACCTACTCTGTGGTGGTCCTGTGGGGGTCCTGACCATTGAAGAATAGCATGAAAGGGGGCTAACAAAGCATGCAGAGAAACAGATGGACTACAGTCAGTAATTGTAGAACTACAAAGTGCTTCTATATGGTAAGTGGAGCTGATAAAATGGACAGTGAGTGTAGAAACAAGGAGGTGGTTTTAATGTTATGGCTGATTGGTGTATATGATGACATACTGAATGATTGGGGTTTTTCTGGGAACCTTTAAGCTTTATTATTAAATACTAAAAACAACAGGGCTGAAGAATAGCCAAATCATGCTATAGCAGTGCCAAGTTGTTTTAATAAGCTATGTTTGTCTGTGCAGGAATTGTAGCTAAATTTAGCTTGGGTTGAATCACCACCAAGTTAGAGTCAGTGTTCAATTCAGTTTTCATTGTATGAATTTAGAGAACTACAGTATAGAAAAAAGTATTTACCCCATCCCAATTTATTCTACTAAATCAACCGCCACACCCAGATGTGAATACTTCCAGACCTGTTGAATCTAAACATTACTTAAATAGAACCTGTCTGACGATGTGAAGTAGGCTAAAAGGTCTCAAAAGCATCACATGATGCGACGTTCTTAAGAGATTCGAATACAGATGCAAAACAAAGTTATTTTAAATCTAAAAGTCTAGAAAGTGTTATGCTCTGGGATTCAGTGAACCACAGTGGGAGCCGCAGTTATGCAGCAGGAAATGAGTCAAAGCACACAAGCAAGTCCACCTCTGAATGGTTTAAAAGAAACAAAATTAAGGTTTTAATTATGGCCAAGTCAAAGTCCTGACTTGAATCCCATTGAGATGCTGTGGCAAGACTGTAAACATGCAGTTAATGCTTGCAAGCCCTCCAATATAGCCAAAACAAAACAATTCTGCCAAGAAGAGTCAGCCAAAATTCCCCCACATCAATGTGAAAGACTCTTTGCAAGTTATCGCAAAGGTTGACTCAACCAGTTGGGTTTAGGGGGCAATTACTTTTTCACATGGGTGAAGTAGGTTTTGAATAAATCTTTATCTTTAATAAATTGAGTCATTTAAAGGGGGCAAGTACTTTTTCCATAGCTCTGTAGATTCTTATGGGGTGGCACGGTGGCCCAGGCACTGTCACCTCACAGCAAGAAGGTCCTGGGTTCGATCCCCAGGTGGGGTAGTCCGGGTCCTTTCTGTGTGGAGTTTGCATGCTCTCCCTGTGTCTGTGTGGGTTTTCTCCAGGAGCTCCGGTTTCCTCCTACAGTCCAATGACATGCAGTCAGGTTAATTGGAGATACAAAATTGTCCATGACTGTGTCTGACATTAAACTTGTTAACTGATGAATCTACATTGAGTAAATACTGTTTCTGTCATGAATGTAACCAAAGTGTAAAACATGACGTTAAAATCCTAATAAATAAATAATAAATAGATTCTTATGATTGACCCACTATGCTACTATGAGATGGACATTCAAACTGGATCAAGTATGAAAATCTGAATAATTGAGGGTTTTTTTGTGACCCATCCCCCAGTTTAACAAACGGCTGTACTAATAACAAGATGCCCCAATTGGCTCAATAGGCGATTTTAACATGTCAGTGTGTTAAAATAACACAAACCATTTAGATGCTTGGTGGTTGTAATCTGAAAATCAATTTATTGAGACAAACTCAACCTTTCACTTTTTGAGACCTGTCCCTGTATTATTTATTACTATCTAAAATCAATAGTATAAAATAAAGGGCATGTTCCCTTCAGACAGCACTAGTAGGCGAAACGGCTAATTTGATTCATGCTCTGTTTTGGTACCTAGTGAGTTATCTGCTTTTAGTCAGTGAAAAATGAACAATAGGATCACTTTATTTATGTAATATTGCAGCCTCTGCCTGGGAATATGGACATGGCTTAACGTCTATTGACATATAAATAATATCAACATATGATTATCTAATCAAACAGGCTCTATTATATGTAGCACCACACCTTCCTGGTGTAGCTTTCAGTCAGACCTGAGAGACTGCATGTATTTGTATTGAATTTGTCTGTTGTCTGTTGTGCCATTGGCCCTTCTTTTAACCCTTTCTGTGCTTGCAGTTATAAAGCAGTGCTTGCTCTTTTCCAAGGCTCTCTTCTCTTTCTTCCTCCCCCACACCTGATTAACAAAGATACCACAGAGTGGAGGAGGGGCACCAACTGCCAACAGGAGCTGTACTACTCAGCAGCAGCCAGGAAAAGAATACATTCTTTTTTCTGAATATGTGCATGAATGCGTTTCACTCCGAGTTTCTTTGTGCTGTGTTTTATGAATCTTCGCTTTTATTTCCACAAACAATACACATCACACACTTGATTCTGGGCTACAGAATATCCCTGTATTACATTTGCATTGCCTTTACTTGTCTTTGACCTAGAGATCTGTTTTTCCAAATCATGCACGGCTACACTAAATTAAAGTGGAAACATGTCTTTCAGTCAGAGTGCTTTGATACAGCTGAGCAGTAGCTCACCCATCCCCCAATTACTGATCTCATTACCCCGATGTGTCCACATTCCCCGTTTATTTACCTCCCACATGACCTCTCGCCCGCTTTCGGTTGTCCCCCGCTCTAGCGTGTTATTGTGAAGAGGGCTAGCTCAGCAGAAGAGTGTTGGAATGCAGTTGGCTCCTGCAGCCATATTTATGGTAGAGCTAGGAGCAATGGCCCGTATTTGTGTTCCTTTTCCTGTTTGGAATGCAGGTATGCGTTTGGCTTGCACCCTAGCCAGCTGGCCAAAAGCAACCAGGAGAGGAATGGAAAAAAGGGGTCACACTGGTTTAATTTGGTTTGTTCCATGTCTTGGGTTGATTCTGACTGAGATCGTCATTTAAAAAATAGAACGATTATCTTAACGACAATTTAAATATCAGGAGTTTTAACCATCATTAACTTTTGGATTTGTATGAATGTAAAAGCATTTACACCGATCAACCATAACATTAAAACCACCTCCTTGTTTCTACACTCACTGTCCATTTTGTCAGCTCCACTTACCATATAGAAGCACTTTGTAGTTCTACAATTACTGACTGTAGTCAATCTGTTTATCTGCATGCTTTGTTAGCCCCCTTTCATGCTGTTTTTCAATGGTCAGGACTCTCCCAGGACCACCACAGAGCAGGTATTATTTGGGTGGTGGATCATTCTCAGCCCTGTAGTGACACTGACATGGTGGTGGTGTGTTAGTTTGTGTTGTGCTGGTATGAGTGGATTAGACACAGCAATGCTAATGACGTTTTTAAACATATCCGGCCAACAGCGTCCCGTGCAATAAATGAGCGATCATCTCTGACTTTACATCTACAAGGTGGACCAACTAGGTAGGAGTGTCTAATAGAGTGAACAGTGAGTGGACACGGTATTGAAACACTCCAGCAGCACTGCTGTGTCTGATACACTCATACCAGCACAACACACACTAACACACCACCACCATGTCAGTGTCACTGCAGTGCTGAGAATGATCCACCACCTAAATAATACCTGCTCTGTGGTGGTCCTGTGGGGGTCCTGACCATTGAAGAACAGGGTGAAAGCAGGTTAACAAGGTATGTAGAGAAACAGATGGACTACAGTCAGTAATTGTAGAACTACAAAGTGCTTGTATATGGTAAGTGGAGTTAATAAAATGGACAGCGAGTGTAGAAACAAGGGGGGTTTAATGTGATGGACACATTGATGGACTACAGACCTACTTTCCTTTAATTATAGTTTTGAGTGATGTACAGGATTCAATGTTTTGGAAATGTTATACCTTGAGTACAATTGTGGATCAAGGTGCTTCTGTCATTAAGTGGAAACCACCTCGGTAACTCCATCCCCTCCTCCCACTCTTCAAAATTCTTCCTTTTCATTAGGTATAAACATTTTCTGGTTTAACACAGATTATGTTGCTGGATAGCCCCATTTTGATTCAGTTTAAATATCCAGGAGCTTAGGGAAATACCCAGTGAAATTTGTGAGGGTGTTTAAATGTTCTTGTAAACGAGTGTCATTAAAACTGTCCTACCCAGACTTTTGTAGCACACACTGTTATGATATGATGTTGACCCAACTGTGGGAACAGAAAGTTCTTAGTGGTTCAGTGAAACAGCAGCACACCTGCTGGGTGTCAGTGAGGTTTTACTCCCCTCTCAGCATTCAGTCGAAACTTCACACAGCCTGATTCTCTCTGTTGTTCTTTGCTCATCCTTTGCTCCAGTCAGGCCAACTTTTCAATACATAAAACAACAAAGAGCATCTCTACTTTTAAATGCCCCACAGTGTTCTTTTAAAACCAAACGCAAACACAAAATTCATAATAAATATAGGGCAGTTGTAACCTAGTGGTTAAGTTATTGGACTAGTAATTGAAAGGTTGCTGGTTCAAGCCCCACCACTGCCAGGTTGTCATTGTTGGGCCCTTCAGCAAGGCCCTTAACCTTCAATTGCTTAGATGATATACTGTCACACTATTGTAAGTCCCTTTGGATAAAAGTGTCTGCTAAAGGCTGAAAATGTAAATTGAATGCCCATGCATTTATGGCAATTGTAGCCTAGTGGTTAAGGCACTGGACTAGTAACCAACTGGTTCAAGCCCCACCACTGCCAGGTTGCCACTGTTGGGCCCTTGAGCAAGGCCCTTAACCCTCAATTGCTTAGATGATATACTGTCACACTATTGTAAGTCCCTTTGGATAAAAGTGTCTGCTAAAGGCTGAAAATGTAAATATACACATTAACAAGTTCATTTTATAGTTTTGCATTGTATAAGCTAAACCAATGTACTACTAAGACAATGCATTAGAATTAGTTGTATTGATAAGGTAAGAACATACCCCGAGGATACATCTTTTGGATTCATACTGGAACACATCGTCAGTAATGTATTCAGGGTTCATTGGGTGTTTCAGGTCTTTCAACATCAGACACCCTTACCCCAGTGACCCAGCCGAGTGTGATCAGTCCCTAGCTGCACTAGACCACTTACCTGCCCCCTCCCTGCAGTATCGTCCATGGACTTTATAAGCCTGCCCCACTATACATTTACATTTTCAGCATACAGCAGACGCTTTTATCCAAAGTGACTTACAGTACTGTGACAGTATATTGTCTAAGCAATTGATGGTTAAGGACCTTGCTCAAGGCCTCAACAGTGGCAACCTGACAGTGGTGGGGCTTGAACCAGAGACCTTTCAATTACTAGTCCAGTACCTTAACCACTAGACTACAACTGCCCTTTACTGCACACTATACAAAGCTGAGCCAAGAGTGATCAACCTGCAAAGCTCCAACAGCCTACCAGCACTGACTTGCAACAAGTGTTCCAGCCCTGCAACCAGTTCCTGGTACTTGGTGCTTTCTTTCTTATGCCTCCTGCATGCACTCCTCCCATGGTTCTGTTAGCTCTAATATAATTGACTGCTTACTGATATCTGAAAAGATGACCATGTCAGAGTGAAGTGTTGTGGTGTTGAGCTGCCAGTCAGCATCTGAATGAAGTAGACCTGTTGTTGCTCTTGATTTTGGTGAGGGCTTCTGTCCAGCCTTAACAAAAGTGATTGTACCGGTGGTGACCGGTGGTGTTTGCTGGCTATCTCAGCAAGTGCTTTGAACACCTGGTTGTGCCGCCATCGATAGCGTCCTTCACTAAGTGCCTTTGGGTAGCTGCTAAAGATGTGCTGTATTGATCCTCTTACTGAACTGAGAGCAGAGGATGGTGTTTCACTCTTTCCCCAGACATGGAGGTTTACAGGACTTGGCAAGCCATCGCACACAGGCTGTATATGAAAGCAGGCGCAGTAGTGGTTGGCCTGTAGGATGCTTGACCTGGTAACATGATGCTGTACTGCAGAAATCCACCTTGTCAATGCTCCCTGCTTGCTCTTACTCCTTTCACAACTGCCCTGATTTAAATGGTCTAGTCTTTTCTTCAGTACAGTATTTTTATAAAGTTTGTTGTAAAAATGCAATGAGTTTTTAAAGCTGTTCTTAAGACTCAAGGTGTTTGTATTAATATTTAATATTATCATTATTATTTAGTTAATTGGGGTGTATGGGGTGTCCAGACAGAGGTAGCAACTCTGGCGGGGGGGCTTGCTGTGTCCTTTTTTAGGGCAGCTCGCCCATCTTTGGTCCTCGTCTGGCACTCAGCTCTCACCTGTACCTCCAAGTAACTGCTAGCATGCGGCAGTGGGTACACCCTGGAACACCGCCTCGGCAGGTGGGCCAAACCAGGTGAGGGTAGCCGTCGGGTCTAAAACCCATGGCGAGTCAGGGGTAGGCCTACCCATGCATGTGAAGACTGGATCCGGCGGACTGCGCGGAGTAAACCACCAGATTGGTTCAACGGACAGAAAGGCGGATTCACAACGTGTTGTAGAGCGCCAGTGAGGCACGGAAAACACTGCTGGCCATCCACTGCATCCTTCTCGACCCCGAGCCGTCTTGACATTGTCTTGCCTCTGGACAAGGTAGACGAGGACGAGACAGTGAGGCTGACAATGCGCAACTCTCCCTCACTATAATCCAAGTCTAGCACAAGGCATCATCAACCACGATGGATGAACATCATCATTATTATCATTATTATAAATAGTATTTTTTATGATATTATTTGCATTTATGTTGACATTTGCACAAAGTGACATTTGGGATACAAATATGCATACAATAAATTCTGTTCTACAATGGGTTTCACTTAAGGTCGTATTATAAAATGTGATGACACATTTAATAATATATTTTAAATAATATTGATGCATTTAAACACAAAAGCTTTTTGTTATAGACTAATACAATTTCTTTAATAAACGTTTTCCATGTTGTACCAATCGACTGAGAACTTATGGAAGCACTTCTGTAAGTCACTCTGGATAAGGGCAAATAAGGGAAAATGTAAATGTAAACTTACTGTTTGGTCAGGGTTGCAGTCAGATTAATAAAAATAGGGGCAAATAAAAGTAGCCAATCTACAAATCTCCATGTTTCTGGGGGTAGGGTGAAACTTCTATTAGACAGTGAACAGAGATTGGGTTTAAGCCCATGTCTACTGAGCCCATGTCTACCGGTCTGTTCGAAAACCTAGTGAGCTACCTTGCTGTCTACTGCCTACATAGGCAACTGCCTAAGTAGAGAGGATTCTAATAAGTCATCGACTTATAAGTCACCTTATTCGGAGGCACTACTTAGTTACATCAGTTTTTGCCTACTAGACTAACATAGTTAGCCTCATGCCATTCATATTAATGGGATGAAGTGGCACAACACGCTAGCATGTCAACTAACATCTCCCTTCATGTACAGTGGGCAGTAATAGCTCAGTGGTTAAGGTACTGGACTAGTAATCAGAAGGTTGCCGGTTCATGCCCCACCACCACCACCAAGTTACCACTGTTAGGCCCCTGAGCAAGGCCCTTAACCCTCAGTTGCTCAAAATTGTAATCATAATTGTAAGTCACTTTGGATAAAAGCGTCTGCTAAATGCTGAAAATGTAAATGTACCAAAAACGGTTAAATTGTCACTGACAAGTCCGAATTTGCAAATAAATAAAACTTGTACATATTAAAAATCAGTGATACTTTATTTACATTTGAAAAGAACTCCGCATTGAATGCTGGGATTGCCTTTACCGCTAGGGCAGCATCGGATGCTCCCTCGTTATTCAGTCAAAATACCATTCAAATTTAAGGTACCTTACTAGACACCATTTTAAGGCATCTGAGAATTCAAACAGCCTTCTTCTCGGAAGCGCGTAGGATGACGTAAAATGCTGTTTATGTAGAGAGCTCACTAGGTTTTCGAACACACCCTACATGTTGCTGTGTCTACACCCGTCAACTGCACAACAATGCAGCCTTCAGTTTCATTATGTATATGCTGGCATTATTGTTTCATACTTCAAAAAAAGAAAATTGCACAGACATATAAATATTTATGGGTGAATTTATGTACTTGATTTATGGCTGCATGTCTACCACTACTAAAACACAGTTGTAAGTGGTCACATATTTACACCACTGTTTAACTCTTTTACATGAATAAATAAATGAATGAATGCAGCCAAAATAAACCGACTTTCAGAATAACCAAAGAAAAATTTGATTTGGTCTATTTTGTTTCTGTAGACGTCTAACCAAGCAGTGATTTTTCAGAAAAATGTCATCTCTCATGCACAAATGACATAGTGTAGCCTGAATTTCATTACAGACTGTTTGTCTCCTTGGACAAGGACTTCATACTATTTGTCCTTGTCTATTATCTCTTTTTCTACACTCTTCTATTTTTCCATTCCTCTCCACTGAAGAGTAGTTAGAAACACTGAGACATGTTTTAGACATGTAAATGTTTATGTCTAAGATGTTCTAAAATAAGGCATCTTGGTTTATGACAGTTAAATATGTCAGTTTTAAAGAAAAGCTTAAAAAAGCAGTGCATGTCTTGGACCTTTGTGCCAATAGTTTGTGTAAAAGATTTCAGTTAGAGATTTGATTATTAAGAAATGTTCCAGTATGCAGTAACAGTGGCATAAACAAGTAGCCTTAAAATACACCGATGAGCCATAACATTAAAACCACCTCGTTTCTACAATCACTGTCCATTTTATCAGCTCCACTTACCATATAGAAGCACTTTGTAGTTCTACAATTACTGACTGTAGTCCATCTGTTTCTCTACATACTTTTTTTTAGCCTGCTTTTACCCTGTTCTTCAATGGTCAGGACCCCCACATGACCACTACAGAGCAGGTATTATTTAGGTGGTGGATCATTCTCAGCACTGCAGTGACAATGACATGGTGGTGGTGTGTTAGTGTGTGTTGTGCTGGTATGAGTGGATCAGGAATAGGGTGGAGTGTGGTTGGTCTCCTGAATTTTTTGTAAATCAGGAGGAAAAAAACTTTTTCCACTTAAAATTCAAATAAAACAAAACACAGGGCTATGTGCATGCCTAAATGGGACAATTAATAAAACTGCTTATATAACATTAAGGTCTAGCTGTACAAGGTGTAACAACTTTGTTTAAAATAAAGCCTGATTTACTAAAACTGGAACTAATCACGCAAACTGCATCCATCACTGCCTACTGATTGCTCTGTAGTAAGTGCAAAAGTTTAAAAACTGCTAGGATATTGTACAGACAGGATCTTAAAAATATTTATTAATAAAATTATACCTTTGTGATCAAATCTAAATATCCCCCTTTTTAAAAAAATAAAATAATTCTGTCTGTACAAGTAACCCCAGCAAAGCAGTTTTACCTTAACAAAAACACTACAATGTACACTGTGTACTTAATCATCCTTAAAAAACTGGATGTTTAATGCCACATATTAAACTGTGTTTTTCTTGTGGTTGGCTGCAGTGTGAAAATAGACGCTGGAAATGTATCGGACTGTGTTGATTAAAATGATTCAGGCACTGTACTTCAAAGCCTGTGCATGTCACTATGAAACAACTGCCAGACTTGCATTATAAAACAGGCCTTGAAACTGACTACGGTATTAGCAGTTATAAGAATTTGTCCTTTTCTTTAAAAAAAACCCATAAAAATAATTAATTTACAAAAAGATTGTTTCCCAGTCGGTTGGTAAAACAAAATGACAAAAAATAGATAAACGGGGACCTGGCATGTAATACCAGTGTGCTTCTGGCAATGTGTAATTTACACTTGGTGAAATAAATGTTTTGCAAAACTGTATTACAGTAATTGTTTACACTGTGGTGCAGTGGGTAGCACTGTCACCTTACATCAAGAAGTGTCTGGGTTCAATTGCCTGGCCGGGTGGCTAGGATTATTTCTTTGTATATGGATTTTGCATGTTCTTTCTGTATTTGCATTTTCTCCAAGTGTTCTGGTATTCTTCAACAAGTCTAAAGACATGCAGTCAGGTCCACTGGGGGTTCTAAAATGGCCCTCAATGTAAGTTTGTGTGTGTGTGTCGGCCTTGGTGATGGACTGGTGACCAGTCCGGGGTGTTTCCTGCCTTTCGCCCAATGATTTGGACCCACTGCATCCCCGACCAGCATAAAGTGTTGGTACAACAGACAATGAATAAATAAATCAAACTAAATATTTATAAAGAATGTATCTTAACTGTAAATGGGTGCAAAATGCTTAAGAAACCAAACCCTGAATTCAGAAGGACACCACAAGGCACAAAGACAAACAACTGTCTTGTCTTTAATAAGCTGGTTTTAGTGTTGTTCAATGTGTTAGACACAATCTGATGGGTCTTACACCACTTTCTGCTGATCAAAGTTGTCCAAACCAAAATGTAACCAGACACAGCACTTCAAACACACTGCACTTGTTTTTACAGCCATATTTGTTGCACAGAGTCTTCGTATGCTTATTTATGCAGTTACTTGTTATGGCTAGAACCAGGCAAAATAATTGTAAACTGTAAGTGGTTTGATCTTGGTTGCCTGCTCATTTTTCTTGCTCTCGTTTTGGGCTTGATTGGTATAGATGTCGATTTTGACTATATACTGTACAGCAAGACTCAACACAACAGACTGAATAGTCAATGTATGCATATATTTGAAAGTCCACTATGTCCTTTATCCTTTGTTCAGCTTTACATTGTCATCATACTATACCACAAGTTTGATGTTTCCACACCTGCTCCTCCAGCTTTTGTTCTGTCAAACCATTGTGTTTCATCTGCAGCGTGTGCACCAATTTTGCATGATCTTTACCCTTTTACAGCACACACACAACCACAGCTGTGCAGCCAGTGTGAAGCAAGTTGTTTATCAAAAGCCAGCATTATTGTTATCCATAAGGCTCACTCCATGTTAACAATTACAACAGATTAAGCATGATGCCTGCAGGGTGCCCATAAATCTCAGTCTAAGACAATACCACATTAATCCAGGGCAAAAGGCCAGTACCTGAGGTGTTGAATATGTAAACAGAACAGAGACATTCAGAAAATGTTTTTAAAGGTTAGGGAGTATTGGTGTGAAGTCATAAGCAGTGTAAATGTGAATTACAATATGTGACGTAAATGAAGACAGATTTACAGCAATAATAATTTGCCAGGCAAAATGAAAATGTCTTTGTGTTTTCACGTTATTGGTGCCCCTTAACTAACAGAACATAGATTTATCTGGCAATTTGTTGAGTAGGAAATGTTATGTAAACTTACATAGCTTTTACTTGGATTAGAAACCCAGTACAACTGCCAGGTAAATACCACATTGGGTTAAGTGTGAATAAAAGCAGGTACATTATTTGGTGACTAACTGAAGCATACACCGATCAGCCGTAAACATTAAAACCACCTCCTTGTTTTTACACTCACTGTCCATTTTATTAGCTTCATTTACCATATAGAAGCATTTTGTAGTTCTACAATTACTGACTGCAGTCCATCTGTTTTTCTGCATGCTTTGTTAGCCCCCTTTCATGCTGTTTTTCAATGGTCAGGACCCCCACAGGACCACCAGAGCAGGTATTATTTAGGTGGTGGGTCATTCTCAATGTTACATGGGGACAACTGTAATTATTGTAGCACTGTCACCTCACAGCGAGAAGTTCCTGGGTTCAATTCACTGGTGGAGCCGTTTAGGTCCTTTCTGTGTGGAGTTTGCATGTTCTCCCTGTGTCTGTGTGGGTTTCCTCCAAGAGCTTAGCTTTTTTCCCACAGTCCAAAGACATGGAGTTAGGTTAACTGAATCTTCTAAAATTGCCCTATGTGCAAATGCGTGTGTGTGTGTGTGTGTGTGTGTGTGTGTGTGTGTGTGTGTGTGTGTGTTTGCCCTGTCATGGACTGGCGACCTGTCTGGTGTGTTTACAGCCTTTCGCCCAGTGAATTCTACCCAACGCAACCCTGATTAGGATAAAGTGGTGGTAAAAGAGACAATGAATGAATGATTTGTCTTTGCAAGTCAAAGGGAAATTGTCTATGTATTAGCTAATAATATTTCTACAGCTTATTGCATAAGAGGTAAAAAGAAGCTGTGACAGCATTCCTGTAAAATACCGAATACACTGTTTCTAACATCTTGATATGACTGTATATAGTTACGGGATTGAAATCTGTTTGATGCAGCATGTGTAATATACAAATCATCTTATTGTGAATGGGCAACAATAACAATGCAGGTTTGTAACCAGTATGTAGCAAACCTTGCTGCTAGCTTCATTCACAAGTACTATTAAGTCTTGTTGGTGCAAAATCTGAACAAGTACCCAGAGTACTGTAACTTTGGAACTGAACCAGTAGCAGATGGAAAAAGCATAGTACAACCCCAAATCAGAAAAAGTTGGGACAGTATGGAAAATGAAAATAAAACATGGATGCTGTGTGCTCTGGACCAAAGACGAAAAAGACCATCCAGACTGTTATCAGCAACAAGTCCGAAAGCCAGCATCTGTCATGGTATGGGGCTGTGTCAGTGCCCTTGGCAAAGGTCATTTGGACTTCTGGGATGGCAGCATTAATGCAGTTGAGATCTTAGAGCAACACATGCTGCCTTCAAGATGTCATCTTTTCCAGGGACGTCCATGCATTTTTCAACAAGATGCACATGCTGCACACATTACAAAGGCATGGCTGCGGAAGAAGACTGCCTGCAGTCCTGACCTGTCCCCAATAGAGAATGTGTGGAGAATTTTGAAACAAAAAATGTGACAATGACCCCGTACTGTTGTACATCTTAAGATGTGTTTGCAGGAAGAATAGGACAAAATAAAAACTGAAACACTAAATTGCTTGGTATCCTCTGTGCCTTGGTGCCTCGGTGGTGAAAAGGAACAGCAACATTACAAAGT
Organism: Trichomycterus rosablanca; assembly: GCF_030014385.1. NCBI lineage: Eukaryota > Metazoa > Chordata > Actinopteri > Siluriformes > Trichomycteridae > Trichomycterus > Trichomycterus rosablanca. The sequence goes on along the minus strand of NC_085990.1, from coordinate 45,620,419 downwards.
GGTAAATGCTTTACTGTCCCAACTTTTTTTGGAATGTGTTGCAGGTCTGAAATGCATCCAAGGAATGGATGTTTATTAATAAATGAAATTGAAGTTGAACAGACAAAACATGAAATATCTCAGGTTAAAACTGTCTGCAATGAAATAGAAGTCAAATGTAAGAAACTGTGTTTTTTTATTATTTGCATTTTCCATGTCTTGTCCCAACTTTTTCTGATTTGGGGTTGTATATTAGTTGGCACCAAAATGTTTGAAAATGTGAGTTCTCTTTCTCTACACAGGCTCTTGTGAATTCTCTTTCCTCTTTACATTTACTCAATACCGTGTTCTGGCCAACAACACACTTGTCTTTTGTCCCCTTTATTTTTAGGCCATGTGTTTGTATATGCTCTTTGTATTTATTGTACTGTTTTTTTATTTGCACTGTGTATATTGTATTGTTTGCACTTGTGTTGTGTTGCACTGTGGTCCTGGAGAAATGTTGTTTTGTTTCGATATGAACCTCTATAGAGCTGAAATGAAAGTTTGCTCTTTCACCTACTGCTGTGTAACTGTAAGAGTCATCCTAGTGTCCACATTAAGGTTATTTGTTTTCATAACAGCTCTGTAGTACTAGACAGTACAGTACAGTAACAGCAGATAATTTAACTCTGAATAATTATTTTAAATCAAATACCTGGACTGCATCCCATCCTACACACTATTAAACCTTCTGTTAATACACTTCTTGGTTTGCACAGTATTGGAACTACATTGGGTAGTATGAGTTGTGTATAGTGTGGCATGGTGGCTAAGTGGGTAGCACTGTCGCCTCACAGCAAGAAGGTCCTGGGTTCGATCCCCAGGCAGGGTGGTCCGGGTCCTTTCTGTTTTCCCTGTGCCTGCGTGGGATTCCTCCTGGAGCTCCGGTTTCCTCCCACAGTCCAAAAACATGCAGTCAGGTTAACTGGAGACACTGAATTGCCCTAATGGTATAAGGGTGTGTGTATGTGTGTCTGCCCTGCGATGGACTGGCGCCCCCATCCATAGTGGGTTTGCCTGATGTGATAACTGGGAGTGTGTTTGAGTGGGAAGAGTGTTTTAAATGATAAATACAGATAAATGTGCAAAATCGAATGAAAGAGCACACGCTAGCTGGATGGACGAAATGTCAGTTTTAATTTCAGGTTGTCTTTGAGACTTATAAAGTGTATAATGTGTTATAATGTGGTGCTGATGCCCTTGCATGATAGAACAGTAATTATATGATGTGTGCAGGGAAGCAAAAGTATCTTTCTGCATTAAATGACTGTTTTCCCCAAATGAATGTCATATAGAAATCACCCATTTCCACATAAGTTAGCAAAACCACACAGCAGTTTTACCCTGTGGTTGTGTAACTTGTGTACATTCCATTTAGTTTAAGTGAAACTAGTCTGAGTTACACTCTGTCCTTTTTTGGGCGGGGGTTGCTGCATTGTTCAGGCAAATGAGAGTTTCTATAAATACAGTGAGGACTTCCTCTTAGTGAGGCGAAGGCCCGATGACAGGGAACTGGAGGCTGCTGGATGTTTAAATCAGGGGCTGGGGGAGAGCTGAGTGGGTGAAAAAAACCTTGAGTCTTCGTCTGGGGATTTCTCAGTGTAGAGATTTGCAGTTGCTTCTCAATTCGCAAAATGAAAGTTTTTGGTTTTCATTCCTGTTTCCTTCTTCTCTACATTAAAAAAAAAACCAAAACACACACACACAGACACACACACACACACACACACACATTTTAATGTCACTTCCAAACATCATGACACCACTGCTGTTGATGGTCATTTGGTATTACCATTGAACAAAACTCTATTAATGATGCAAGAACTGAAACATTTGTAATAACTAATAATTACACACATACAAGCAAACTGTTGTTTTCATCAGTTTAATGAACTCAATACATTCATTAATTTTTCATTTCCAGTCTACAAACACTCACAACTGTATCTAATAACTAGTACAATCAATGAAATGTCCTGTAGCAAAAACATTTCCTGCAGCTGCTGGCCAGATCCTAGACTATTCCAGAATTTCTTAGCCCTTTTTAAATCACGCCTAGGTTTTTCAACTCAGACAAGCTTTGGACTCGGCTTTTGACTAGGCTATTCCAGCAAACATTTAGTTTTTTGAACCAATGCACTGTGGATATACACTGATCAGCCATAACATTAAAACCACCTCCTTGTTTCTACACTCACTGTCCATTTTATCAGCTCCACTTACCATATAGAAGCACTTTGTAGTTCTACAATTACTGACTGTAGTCCATCTGTTTCTCTGCATGCTTTGTTAGCCCCAGGACCACTACAGAGCAGGTATTATTTGGGTGGTGGATCATTCTCAGCACTGCAGTGACACTGACATGGTGGTGGTGTGTTAGTGTGTGTTGTGCTGGTATAAGTGTATAACACACAGCAATGCTTATTGGAGTTTTTAAACACCTCACTGTCACTGCTGGACTGAGAATAGTCCACCAACCCGAAATATCCAGCCAACAGCACCAATTGGGCAGCGTCCTGTGACCACTGATGAAGGTCTAGAAGATGACCAACTCAAACAGCAGCAATAGATGAGCGATCGTCATCTACAAGGTGGACCAACTAGGTAGGAGTGTCTAATAGAGTGGACAGTGAGTGGACCCCTTATTTAAAAACTCCAGCAGCACTGCTGTGTCTGATCCACTCATACCAACACAACACACACTAACACACCACCACCATGTCATTGTCACTGCAGTGCTGAGAATCATCCACCACCTAAATAATACCTGCTCTGTGGTGGTCCTGACCATTGAAGAACAGGGTTATACCGGCTAAAAAGTATGTAAAGAAACAGATGGACTACAGTCAGTAATTGTAGAACTACAAAGTGCTCCTATATGGTAAGTGGAGCTGATAAAATGGACAGTGAGTGTAGAAACAAGAAGGTGGTTTTAATGTTATGGCTGATTGGTGTATATTCTAGTTATATCTCATTATGCTGAAAACACTGTGATGTGAATCATTTCATACTTTTCATTTTGATTAAGGCAGTTGTAGGGCAGTTGTAGCACAGTGGTTAAGGTACTGTTCTAGTAATCAAAAGGTCACTGTTTCAAGCCGCATCACTGCCAGGTTGCAACTGTTGGGCCCTTGAGCAAGGTCCTTAACACTCAGTTGCTTAGGCAGTATACTGTCACAGTACTGTAAGTCGCTTTGGATAAAAGCGTCTGTTAAATGTTAAAAATGTAAATGATCAGCCGCCTTATCCTATTTAATAGTGGACACGGTTTAGATGACAGACCTTTAACATGGTATTCTTCTGCTAAATTCTTTAATACAGTTTTGTGGCATGGTTCACATAAACAAATATTTTTAGGAAGACGACTATCGTCTTTACAACCACATCTTTAATCTCTTATGCATGGGATCATAACGGTATCATAAAACACTATCTATTAAGCTAGAGAGTCTGCAATGATTCCATTTATGAGCAGTTAAGAGTTTGGTAAAGGGCCCTTGAGTGCAACTCTTTAACCTGACTATCAGAAGGAATGCAAACAAGCCAACTCAGCTCAGTCTATTTCAGCTGCTGTGTCTTATCACACACTTGTAGTGGTGAAATTATATTTAACTTTAATTCTGTCTTACGGTGTTCTTCAGATGTTTTCATCTTAGTTTTATTATTACGAACATTTACATATACACCGATCAACTACAACATAAAAACCACCTCCTTGTTTCTACACTCACTGTCCATTTTATCAGCTCCACTTACCATATAGAAGCACTTTGTAGTTATAAAATTACTTACTGCAGTCCATCTGTTTCTCTACATACCTTTTAAGCCTGCTTTTATCCTGTTCCTCAATGGTCAGGACCACCACAGAGCAGGTATTATTTGGTTGGTGGATCATTCTCAGCACTGCAGTGACACTGACATGGTGGTGGTGTGTTAGTGTGTGTTGTGCTGGTATGAGTGGATCAGACACATCAGCGCTGCTGGAGTTTTTAAATACAGTGTCCACTCAGAGTCCACTCTATTAGACACTCCTACCTAGTTGGTCCACATTGTAGATGTAAAGTCAGAGATGATCGCTCATCTACTGCTGCTGTTTGAGTTGGTCATCTTCAGTGGACACAGGATGCTGCCCACAGGTCACTGTTGGCTGGATATATTTTTGTTGGTGGACTTTTCTCAGTCCAGCAGTGACAGTGAGGTGTTTAAAAACTCCAGCAGCACTGCTGTGTCTTATCCACTCATACCAGCACAACACACACTAACACACCACCACAATGTCAGTGTCACTGCAGTGCTGAGAATGATCCATCACCCAAATAATACCTACTCTGTAGTGGTCCTGTGGGGGTCCTGACCATTGAAGAACAGCATGAAAGGAGGCTAACAAAGCATGCAGAGAAATTGTAGAGCTACAAAGTGCTTCTATATGGTAAGTGGTGCTGATAAAATGGACAGTGAGTGTAGAAAAAAGGAGGTGGTTTTAATGTTATGGCTGATCAGTGTAGATCAGTACCTTTACACTACAAGAGCTTGCCAGAAAAGCAATGACTTTTGATCACAGTTTAAGCTTAACATTCAAAGGTATTAAACCACACAGCATTGGCAACAAGTTTACTGCTGTTTCCTACCCTCCTTGTGGAGGTGAGGGAGGTCCTCTTTATTTATGGATTTTAGAGACAGGACCATCAATCACCTCCTCTCAGTAGCTGCAGGGCAAGAGCCAGTGGATCAATGCCCCACCCCCATGCTGTCACAAAAGATTTAGTTTTTATTCCAAACTTGCTCTGAATACTGAAAAAGTGACAAAAATCCTTACCCTACAAAGCTGTAAAACCTCAGCTTACCAGAGTTTGCAAACTTCAGCAGTCAGTCACTTCAGTATAATACAGAGTGATATGGTTTGCTTTGAAACAGTTGCAATACAGTCTCTATTTAGTTTCCACCTTTGCTGACTGTGTGGTTTGATAAATTCTGTTTCTGTCTCAGTGTAGGTGTCCTTTATGTTTTTTCACACCTCCCAAACATAGGAGAGTTGGTGAACTAGCTACCCTATTGTTCCATAGGTGTGGGGGATTGTAATGCCCTGCTATGGACCAGATGATGCCAGGGCTGAAAATTGGCAAGGATCACAAAGATGACTAAATAAATGTATGAATAACCAGTTTCATTAAGAAATGTTTTAAAGTAAGTATGATTTGCTATTTGATCTCTAATTTTTTAACTACAACGCCAAATCAGAAAAAGTTGGGACAGCATGGTAAATGCAAATAATAAAAAAAACAGAGTTTCTTACATTTACTTTGACGTTTATTTGATTGCAGACAGGATGAACCTGAGATATTTCATGTTTTATCTGCTCAACTTCATTTCATTTATTAATAAACATCCATTCCTGCATTTCAGGCCTGCAACACATTCCAAAAAAAAGTTGGGACAGTAAAGCATTTACCACTTTGTAATGTTGATATTCCTTTTCACCACACTTAAAAGACGTTTAGGCACCGAGGATACCAAGTGATTTAGTGTTTCAGCTTTTATTTTGTCTCATTCTTCCTGCAAACACGTCTTAAGATGTGCAACAGTACGGGCTCGTCGTTGTCTCATTATTCGTTTCATAATTCTCCACACATTCTCTGTTGGGGACCGGTCAGGACTGCAGGCAGGCCAGTCCAGTACCAGGATGTTGCTGTAAGATCTCAATGTACTTTTCTGCATTAATGCTGCCATCACAGAAGTGTAAATGACCTTTGCCAAGGGCACTGACACAGCCCCATACCATGACACACCCTGGCTTTGGACTTGTTGCTGATAACAGTCTGGATGGTTCATTTCGTCTTTGGTCCGGAGCACACGGTGTCCATTTTTTCCAAAAAAAGACCTGGAATGCTGATTCATCTGACCATAATACACGTTTCCACTGTGTGGTGGTCCATCCTAGATGCCGCCGAGCCCAGAGAAGTCGACACCACTCCTGGACATGTTTAACATAAGGCTTCTTTTCTGCACAGTAAAGTTTTAAGTGGCATTTGTGCATGTAACTCTGTATTGTAGTGCTTGATAAAGGTTTGCCAAAGTAATCCCTCACCCATGTGGTTATATCAGCTATTGTTGAGTGGCGGTTCTTGATGCAGTGCCATCTGAGGGATTGAAGATCACAGGCGTTCAGTTTAAGCTTGCGCCCTTGGCCTTTACGCACTGTTCCTTGAATCATTAAATGATATTATGTACTGTAGAGGGAGAAATGTGCAAATCCAATCTTTCTTTGAGGTTCATTGTTTTTAAACATTTCAATCATTTTCTCACACATTTGTTGATAAACTGGAGATCCTCTGATCATCTTTGCTTATCAAAGACTCAGCCTTTCCTGGATGCTGCTTTTGTACTAAACCATGATTACAATCACCTGTTTGGAATCACATCATTATTTAGTTTTTTCACCTCATTACTAGCCCTAAATTGCCCCCGTCCCACTTTTTTTGGAATGTGTTGCAGGCCTGAAATGCAGGAATGGATGTTTATTAATAAATGTAATGAAGTTGAGCAGATAAAACATGAAATATGTCAGGTTAATCCTGTCTGCAATCAAATAAAAGTCAAAGTAAATGTAAGGAACACTGCATTTTTTTTTTGCATTTTCCATACTGTCCCAACTTTTTCTGATTTGGAGTTGTAGAAGAGAATTCCAACAGTAGACTTCTTTCTGAAAGCTTTAAAATAAGTAGCACAATGGTCATTACCCTGCATCACAATGTAGAACATATTTGTCTCGTTGTCCACCTAATTTACAGTAAGAAAGAACACATACTTAATTACTTATTTTTTATTTAGTTATATCTATTTCCAGTGCATATAACCACTTTAATTTCACACACATATTTCCATTTGACTTTGTACCTAAACAAACACAAATGTAATTATACTCATAAACTAAATATATGTGGAAAAATGATGGGGAAAACAAACAAGGTGAAAAGCAATAATTTAAGTGAATATATGCACTGAAAATACACATAATAAAAACAATAGTGGCTGAATATGCTTTCCCTCAAAAACATAGCAAACAGCTATTATACATTTTTAGCTCACTGTCCAACATGCTCATTTGTTTGCTCACTCAATTGTTTAAAAGACCCATTAGACAGATTATGACATATAACATTTTCCTAAGACCCATTAGACAGAGTGTGACCTGTAACATATCCCACATAAAATTGATATGATGGAAATGCATTTCAAGCTGTTTATTTTTACACTACTGAACACTTCTGCAATCTGTGAGTAATTAGCAGGTGGTGAAGAACCGGACACATATATCTACACTCTACTCATTCTAATTAGAGTGAACCAATAAAACCCATTTCTAATGTCAGGGGTACTTCAGTACACAGTGGTGAAAGTATCTTTAGTAATAAAACTTTATTAGGATAATTTATGTCTCACATGGGTCATTATTGGGTCTACTAACACAGTTTCTACTTATGTACACAATAACTTCTTTCACACTTTCCTAGTTCTCATTACCAGTAATGTGTAGTCATGGCAGAATTTACACATGTAGACTTTACATGGTAATTTTCTGGGTTGCACATGAAGTCCAGCTATACATTGTGAAATAATAACGTTTACACAGAGTTTTGCATGGGGAACTGGGGTTATTTCTTATTATCAGAGTAACTCTTGTTTAAGTACATCTCTTTTTATGGACTGCACTTGTTTCTGAATGGATTACAGCATATAAATAAGCATTCAATAGATCTAAGAGGAGCCGCTATTGTGTTGTTCAAAGGTTAGTTATAGATTACATACAGTACATGTTTATTTACATGAATTGTTATATCCAGTTTAATGTTAAACAGTGGTAAATCATAACAAATATCTATCAGTAACATTACAGTGGTACCTTAAAACTCAGTGTCAAATGGTTCTGCGAGTGGTGTTGAGTTTAAGAGGCGTTGAGTTCTAAGGTATTTTTTTCCTATAAGGATGTATGGGAAACCTGTTAATGCGTTCCATGGTCCAGTGGAACTTCATATATTTTAGGCTAATGTAAAATAATGGGGTTGTTTTTGACACTTATATACTGAAAAAACACGAATATAATATAAAAAACACTGAAATGAAAACAATTAAAAATCTGTAAAAAATACAATTTACTGCTTTATTTTTTCTTGTGCTTCTTAATTAGTGGAGAGAACTTATGAGCAGTAATAATTAAAAGAGTTTTAGTGTTTCTATGTAGTTCTTTTAATACATTAAGTCACATTAAGCTTGTTTTTAACGATAATCATTTTAAACTCTCGGAAAAGCTGATTCTGATAATTTCTCAGAACCTCGAGCTGTAATACAAGTTTAAAAGTGAAACAAGAGGAAAGACACAGATACATGTGGAGCTTTCAGAGTGGATTTTTCGGTTATTCCACACAAATGCAGATTTGTCTCATATTCGCACTTTGATGACGTTTTACCGCACCGCTCAAGCCGAGCACAGAATAAGGCAGCAGTCGCACACACGTTGAGTTGAAGGGCAGCGTTTAAGGGTACATATTTCTTGACGAAGGGTGTTGAGTTTCAAAGATTTTGAGTTTAGGGGATGTTGAGTTACAAGGTACCACTGTATTAGAAAGACATAAAATTGTTCTTTTTCTGTTTATGAATGATTAGAACATATGCTTGTTTTACGAGTCTGAGTCTATATACAAACAGCATTTCTTGAAAGGTTGAGCCATTTTGTAAATTGTAATAAAAACAAGAATCTGTGATTTATTAAATCTGTTAATAATCTGTAAAAAAAAATCAGCAGGTGAATCAGTATCAGTAGGTGAATCTGTAAGTAAGGGGCAATTGGATCATAATTGAATATTGAAGGACCATGTTGAACCAGAAACCAGTGTTGAATGTGATGCTTTGAGCCCTGAAAAGGTATTGCATGAGAAACTGGTATGCTACTGTGATAAATAAGGTCACATTGTCTCAGATGTGTTTCGGAAAACCATTGTCACCTAATACAGTCCACCCCTGCATCAAGAAATGCAAATGAAACTTTATCACACACAAAAAGCCTTAAATTAATTCTGTGCATAAAGCCATTGTGTTCTAAGGTAAGGGACAGTGGTAGCCTAGTGGGTAGAGCTTTGGGCTATCAACCGGAAGATTGGCAGTTCAAATCCAGGCTCTGCTATCCAGCCACTGTTGGGTCCTTGAGCAAGGTCCTTAACCCTGTCTGCTCCAAGGGGCGCCATACAATGGCTGACCCTGCGCTCTGACCACAGATCCAAACAAGCTGGGATATGTGAAGAAAGAATTTCATTGTAATGTACACCTGTATATGTATATATGACAAATAAAGTATATCTTCTTCTGTTGTTAGATGAGTCCACCTTTCAGCTTGTTTTTTTTATGAAAAAAGGATGTCAAGTTCTCTGTGCCAAAGAATAAAAAGCCATCCAGACTATTTTTAGTGAAAGGTAAAAAAAACATCTGTCTTGGTATGGGGTGCATCAGTGCTCACAGTATACAGCAAATATTTGAAGGTACCATACACGTAAGGGCATATAATGGGGTCATACAGATAAGTATTCTGCCATCAATGCAACATCTTTTCCCAGGAGGTCTATGGTTATTGTAGCACAACAATCCCAGGCCTAATTCTGAATGCACTACAATAACATCGCTTCAAAGACAAAGAGAATGTGTTCTTAACAGGCCTGCCTTCAGTCTAGATCTGTCTCTTATTAAAAATGGATGGGGTATGATGAAGAGAATGCTGACCACTAAAAGTCGAGCTGCTGTCTTGTATTAAGCAATGGACAAAGATTTCACTACAACAATTAGTGTCCTCAGTTTCCAAACTATTAAAAAGTGTCATTAATAAGAAAGGTGATGTAATGGTAAGCATGCCTCTGTCCCAACTTGTTTTGACTGTATTTCAGGCATCAAATTCAAAATTCGTTCATGAATCATATGGAATGAATGAATGAATAATAGGAAACATGACGCTCTTTTATTTAAAGCTCTTATGTGAATTACAAGGGCAGGGACAAAGAAGACAGATTTGATATATGGCAGATCCCTCCCACTTAACGAACAAGTGAAAATGAACACAAAGGTCACTATGAACAACACACCTAATGAAACCCAAGATGGCCACCTGCTTACCTTTCTGTGACGGTGAGTCAGCCGCTCGCCACAATACTTACAAAGTACAAAAAAGTAAAAGCTGGAAGATGTAAGTCGCTTGATTGTGGACAGTGTTAGCCATGTTCCAGCAGCCTTTAATTTATGATTCAAGATTCAAGATTCAAAGCAGCTTTATTGGCTGTAGGAAACAATATTGCCAAAGCATTACAACAATAATAAAATTACAAAAGAAGCAAAAGATGACACTAAAACAATAAAAAATAAAAGTGAATAGAGATAAAAAACAAACAAACAATAAAAATACTTTGGTAAATTTACAGGCAGATATACAGATGATATATAACTGTATTTTATATACATAGGTAAATATACACAGAACTGTTACCCACTGTCTCTCCGGCGGTGTAGCACTGACACATACTGTGCGGCGAGGGGGGCAGTATGCCCTTCTCCCAGAATTTTTTTTTATTTTTCCAATTCTGTGAGTGTTTGGTAATTTGGGATTTGTTGTTTAAATCTATCGGTGAAATTATCTTGTGTTGTTCTGAATTTTTGATTATTTTTATTTATTATTATATATATTAATTTATTATTAATTTATTATTATATATTAATTTTTGACTGATCTGTTTTTAGGGTCTTTTGGAACACATCTAAATATATTTTCAACATGAGGTGACAGTTTGGATTTTTCTCTAGAAATCACTATTCCATGGACTTTTTTAAAAGGTGAAGTTAAACTACAGTAGCCCTGACTATATTGACACAGAAATGTAGTCAGTCTGGTTGGTGTATTCAATCACAGATGAAATTGCAGAAATAACTGCATTTCCAAAACTGCCATGACATACTGCCATGTTCCTTATACACAGATCAGGCATAACGTTATGACCACCTTCCTAATATTGTGTAGTTTTGAGAGATAATCAGTGTTGTTTTTACCTTTAAAAACATGTCTGAAGGTGGATTTTCTACCAAATGTTGCCCTTAGGTGTGACTGAGTGATAGTGGTATGTTGTTTCACCAGTGTTTCTGGGATTTAAACTGACTGCAACCCTCTTCTGTAATAAGTGGTTATTAGGGATGATAATGATATCTATTCCAGATAAAGGCTACTGATTGACACACCATTTATTATGTTAGGATATGTTTGGAACACAGCCAATGTATCAGTGAGAAGTAAGTTGATATCTATGCTGCTTATTGTTCCAATGGCATGAAATATGGAGCCTTTTTTCTTTGGCAGTAACATTTAAGCCTATGGCAAATTAAAGCTTTCTTGACTTCTGCTAATTCATTTTACCAAAAGCATGTTCTCAGTTCGCATACAAGCCTCAGACAAGCCAGGAGCTTATAAGCATTATTACACAGCCATCGGTTGGTACTATTTTTAATATTGTTATACACAGCATGCTGTTTTCTTTAAAAATGTGGGCCCACAAACAAACTGTAACACACAATGTTTCCTTCTTTCAGATGCCATTTAAGTGCTTGTAAACCCAACATGCATGGCACTGCTGTTTTACAATCCTATTAGATGTGCATGTTTAAAATTTGCTTAGTCATCATTTATAATGGTCAGTGGCATAACTAGGAGCTCATGAGCCCCAGTGCAAAAAAAAATGTATATATATATATATATATATATATATATACAGTGTATCACAAAAGTGAGTACACCCCTCACATTTCTGCAGATATTTAAGTATATCTTTTCATGGGACAACACTGACAAAATGACACTTTGACACAATGAAAAGTAGTCTGTGTGCAGCTTATATAACAGTGTAAATTTATTCTTCCCTCAAAATAACTCAATATACAGCCATTAATGTCTAAACCACCGGCAACAAAAGTGAGTACACCCCTTAGTGAAAGTTCCTGAATTGTCAATATTTTGTGTGGCCACCGTTATTTCCCAGAACTGCCTTAACTCTCCTGGGCATGGAGTTTACCAGAGCTTCACAGGTTGCCACTGGAATGCTTTTCCACTCCTCCATGACGACATCACGGAGCTGGCGGATATTCGAGACTTTGCGCTCCTCCACCTTCCGCTTGAGGATGCCCCAAAGATGTTCTATTGGGTTTAGCTCTGGAGACATGCTTGGCCAGTCCATCACCTTTACCCTCAGCCTCTTCAATAAAGCAGTGGTCGTCTTAGAGGTGTGTTTGGGGTCATTATCATGTTGGAACACTGCCCTGCGACCCAGTTTCCGGAGGGAGGGGATCATGCTCTGCTTCAGTATTTCACAGTACATATTGGAGTTCATGTGTCCCTCAATGAAATGTAACTCCCCAACACCTGCTGCACTCATGCAGCCCCAGACCATGGCATTCCCACCACCATGCTTGACTGTAGGCATGACACACTTATCTTTGTACTCCTCACCTGATTGCCGCCACACATGCTTGAGACCATCTGAACCAAACAAATTAATCTTGGTCTCATCAGACCATAGGACATGGTTCCAGTAATCCATGTCCTTTGTTGACATGTCTTCAGCAAACTGTTTGCGGGCTTTCTTGTGTAGAGACTTCAGAAGAGGCTTCCTTCTGGGGTGACAGCCATGCAGACCAATTTGATGTAGTGTGCGGCGTATGGTCTGAGCACTGACAGGCTGACCCCCCACCTTTTCAATCTCTGCAGCAATGCTGACAGCACTCCTGCGCCTATCTTTCAAAGACAGCAGTTGGATGTGACGCTGAGCACGTGCACTCAGCTTCTTTGGACGACCAACGCGAGGTCTGTTCTGAGTGGACCCTGCTCTTTTAAAACGCTGGATGATCTTGGCCACTGTGCTGCAGCTTAGTTTCAGGTTGTTGGCAATCTTCTTGTAGCCTTGGCCATCTTCATGTAGCGCAACAATTCGTCTTTTAAGATCCTCAGAGAGTTCTTTGCCATGAGGTGCCATGTTGGAACTTTCAGTGACCAGTATGAGAGAGTGTGAGAGCTGTACTACTAAATTGAACACACCTGCTCCCTATGCACACCTGAGACCTAGTAACACTAACGAGTCACATGACATTTTGGAGGGAAAATGACAAGCAGTGCTCAATTTGGACATTTAGGGGTGTAGTCTCTTAGGGGTGTACTCACTTTTGTTGCCGGTGGTTTAGACATTAATGGCTGTATATTGAGTTATTTTGAGGGAAGAATAAATTTACACTGTTATATAAGCTGCACACAGACTACTTTTCATTGTGTCAAAGTGTCATTTTGTCAGTGTTGTCCCATGAAAAGATATACTTAAATATCTGCAGAAATGTGAGGGGTGTACTCACTTTTGTGATACACTGTAGATATTGGTCAAGTAACGTTGATTCCCAAAATCCCTTGCTGTGCACTCACTGTATATTTTGATTACTTGTATTCTGATATTTCATTGTGTTTTAGTTATTTTAATATTTTACTTATATTGTCATGTTTTTACTTGCGCCGCACTTTATCTCTAATTAGCCACTTGCTACAGGAGAGGGTCGGCTCACCTAGCCGCTGCGAGTGCTGCTCGTCCGGCGGGGATGCTACGGGTCTTTTGCAGCGTGCAGTGGTGGAGGTGTGGAAATAAAGTTAAGTTCACTATAACTGTTTAGTCAGGACTTCATTGAGTAATACAACACTTTAGACTGCCTAGCTCAAGCACCTGAACTACCTATTGGGTTCAATGCTGGGGCAATACGGCGAGTCTCATATACAAAACTAACTGCAGAACGTCAGAACCGAGTGCTGCATTCTGATTGGCTGAGCTGAATGTCACTCACATATCGCCGCTACAATATTGTAATATAATAATAACGATCCGGCGAGTGCAGCCAATGGGGGGCAGTGCGGTGGGGGGTTGAGTTCATGTCGTGGTGTCCCCCCCATGCCATGGGCCCCAGTGCACCTGCCCCTCCGGTATTACACCCCTGATAATGGTGCTGTGTTATTGAAATGTAAAGTTGTATTCTGTCTCCTCATAAACCGAATCTGAGTTTGATACATTAAATAATAATAAATTTGTCTTCTTGGTAAATTAGTCAATTTGTTTTTATATACCCAGGTAAACATGCACGTATAAAAAGGTCATTTATCTATACAAAACCAAAATATATCAGCAGATTTTACACTCCAGGACTCTAAACCGCAGGAGTGATCTGGTGTAGCAGTCTAAAATAAGACATTTCCTGTTGCTTTTCATTGTGTTAATCTGCTCAGCACTATCCTCTCACTCTTATGACAGTGTGAGTCTGTTGTCTGTGCTAATTCTCCCCCACAGTTTCCTAGTAAGGATGACAACAGGGCACAGGAGAGCAAAAAAACAGGATGCAGCCTGTGTTGTGGTGGGCAGAGGCCTGGTCCTGCTGTGTGCTCACCCTGGGCTGTAGTTCTATAGTGGGGTAGCATTACTCAATATAGTGCCTGTGGTAAGAAAAACATGCATGCACAGAGAGAGAGAGAACGGGAGGATAGTTCCTGGTGTGGTAACACCAATCAGCATGATACCCGAAAATATCTTCTTTTGTCAAAACAGATACAAAACATATCATATACTATCGAAACACAGCTGTTACAACATAAATAATTATAAAACTCATGTTTCTTATAGAAGTGCTTTTAAAGAACACCCACAACTCATGTGTGTCTAGTTTTCTCCTAAGAATCTGAGGTCTGGTTTATTAGTACCATTTGCACTTTGTCACCCCAGATATATTTGTAAAAGGCCAGTGCGGCATTATCAACTGCAGAAAACGAATAGAGACATAACAAGCAGCAGCCCTGAAACAGAACAGACAGTATGTTCTGCTGTTATGCATGGTGTTCTACATATGTCATGTTTTAGTGAAGGACACAGTTAAAGGTAGAGTTTATTCGGTAATGTTGATGAAAGTAAGTTGAAATTTCCTCTACTGAAACTCATGTCTGATTAATGAATACATCTTATATGAGCATTAATAATGAATTGTTCAGGCAAAATTACAAGTTCTGAATAAGTATGCTGGTTACATTGCTCTGGTTTAGGAAATTCTAGTTATGATTAACAATGTAAAACTATTGTAATAAAATAACAAATATAAAACTTTTTTTGACTTTTAGTGAGAGTAGTTGACAAGATATTAGTTGTCAAACTCAAGTACAAATTGCTGATATTTAATACAGAACATTTGGCTAAATCAGACTACGTGGCTATTGGTTATATTCAACTAGACAAGAAAACTGTTTGTTGACTCTTACCTGAAGGAATCACGTCAATGGTTTCTGCTACATGTAACTTGATATGGCCTAAAAACTCGATTTCATGAACAGATTCTGTTAAACACTACGTACAAAGTATGAGTTACAGGGAATTTGCTATAAAGGTTCATAGGCTAACGAAGTCACAGAAATAAAATAAGTCATGTAATAATACAGTAACTTTAGCAATCTTGCTGTTTTTTGATGTTTACATGTTTGAGTGGGTGGAATTTGTAAAATCTCATTGCAATTAATGATTTTAAAGTGTCTACAAAGAAAAAAAATGCATTGTTATTGTTCTTTAGCTTGTAGCTAGTTTTGTAGCTAGTTATATTCACTTAATTATTAAACCATTTAGCATTTTATGGCCCATCCTGTGTATGATATTAAATATTTTGTGTTGTAGATTAGCATTTTAGAATGTGCTATATCAGGAATATGAAAAGAAAGAAAAAGCATGGATCTGTATGTTTTATATAAACCATTCTGTAAATCCATTAAATTAAATATGTATGTTAAGATCATGTGTAAAGAATTGGTCTGCTAAAATAAATTGAACTTTCTTTCATTAATCCAGACAAATACAGGCCATTCAAAAACTGATGCATTTAAAATTATGCTTCAAATACAACCTGTGAAAGTGTTTTATTAAAACTGCCAAGTACTGTTATGCAAACATTATGGTGATGGAACACAATTAAGGCTAAAAAAAAGCACTATCTGAAGTCACTGTTGGTAATAATAAAATTATGATAACATTTTACAGCTCTTGGTGCTTGTAACACATGAATTGTGTAGACAGTTATACAAGGCCTATTATTAGTATGCATTGATACATTTATGTGGCGACCAGAGACGAGGAGACCAGATTTGTGACCATGTCACTGGTGTCCAGGGTAATGAGTAAAATATCTGGTGAAATCATGAATCTATGAAGTGTTGTGTATATGTTAAGTGTCACACCATAGGGGTAAAATACAGTATACGAAGCAGACATCATATTCCCCGACACGACCAGCACCAGAAGAGTTTAGTGGCAAACACATCTCAATCCTTTGTCTTGCAAACCTGCTTTTCTCTGAGACTGTGGTGCTAGGTTGCTTTTTGGGAACTCACCCCAATGTTGCAGCATTTTGGGTCTCCCGATGGAACTGCCCTGGGAGAGCGGATCTAAGTTTCTGAAGTTTATCTATCTATCTTTCTTTTTTCCAAGAGCTAAGTGGTCGCAGAGCCGCCTGTCATATTTTGACAACCAGTTCTCAGCTCTGCACTATCCCTGTTCTATCCACTTTCTCCGTTGTGGGCTGCTGATGTTTTTGTGTCATTAATTTCTATTGTTCGCTCACCTTTTTATTTGAGATTGTCTCATTTTTTGTTAGTGGCTTGATTTTTAGCCTCAGTATTGTTCTACCTTGGTTAAAACAGGTGCATGGCTTTGCCTCACAATTCAAAAAGAGAGACGACTCACCCCATTACATAAAGACAAGAAAGATTCAAGAAAAACAATTCACAGATTGTTGCATTTTACAAAACTTTTCCAACTTTAGCAGGACTTAGATTTTTATCTGTTTATAGCTGTGAGGACTTATGTGTGTGTGTGTGTGTGTGTGTGTGTGTGTGTGTGAGAGAGAGAGAGAGAGAGAGAGAGAGAGGCCCTGCACACAGAGTTCTGTAAAAGCATCCTAAAGGTGCATAGACACACCACGAACAATGCGTGCAGGGCAGAATTAGGCCGATTTCCACTAATTATCAACATAGTCAAGTCAAGTCAACTTTATTTATATAGCGCTTTTTACAATATACATTGTCTCAAAGCTTTACAAAATCCAGGACCAACAGATACAAAAACCCCTGTTGAGCAAGCCGAGGGCGACTGTGGCAAGGAAAAACTCCCTGAAAATTACAGGAAGAAACCTTGAGAGGAACCAGACTCAGCAGGGCCCATCCTTCTTGGGTGGCCTGGAGGATACTTTAAATAAATACACGATTTACACAAATCATACAAACACAGAATTAAATGATCTAAAAGTCATAACTGGTAATAAATAGATAAATAAACAATTAAATAATAATAGAGTTGTTATCTGCTCTAGTCTTCAATAAAGTCTGTAGTGATTTCTTGTCGTTGTAATTACTCCAGACCCGTCACATCTGACAGGAGCAGCATCGTTGTCCCGGCAGTCTCGACTTTAATCCTTAACCTCGGCGGGTAAACAGGTTTCCATCAGAATGCCCTCGGGGTAAAACAACAGAGAATGTAGTTAATAATGTACAATGCTAGTTGACAAACAGTTTTACAGAGAGTTTTAGACTCCGGCAGCCCTAATTATTACAGCATAACTAAAAGGGAGAGCAAGCAGGTAACAAGGTCATGAAGGCTTACAGAGAAGAGCAATCAACTTCTGGAACCATCTAAATAAGAGCGACCCCCAATCTTATCATTATAAAGCCCTGAAACACCAAGAGCTGAGCAAACATACCAGTCCCCTCATCCAACTGGTCCTGAGTCACTACACCCATACACCACTAACACACACAGATACACCACTAACACACACCGATACACCACTAACACACACAGACACTGTAATAACACACGCCGACACACCACTAACACACACTAACACAATAAAGACTCAGGAACAGGAGAAATCTGTAAACCCAATTAGAATAAACCAAATTACACAAAAACTAAATATCTGAATTATTGGGAAACTGAAACTAAAACTCAAAGTAAAATGCAGTGTTATTTGGCCCTAAACAGACACTACAGTGCAGCAGATTATCTGAGCACAGTATCCGACCCTAAATTAAGAAACACCCTGACGAGGTACAGACTAAGCGCACACGACCTGGCCGTGGAGACGGGGCGACACACCCGGTCCTGGCTGCCCCGGGAGGAGAGGTTGTGTCAGCACTGCACTCTCAGTACAGTAGAGACGGAGCTGCACTTCCTCACCCGGTGTACCAAGTACCACCACGTCCGCTCCCAATTCTTCCCTAAATTTAATAACATCATCCCCAACTTTACCTCCCTCCCAGACCCCGACAAACTGCCCCACCTACTGGGGGAGCACAGAGAGAGCTGCACACTAGCAGCACTCTATACACACACCTGCCACCAGGTGAGGGACAGTGGGTGACCATGTCTCATACACACATATACACACACACACACAAACTGATCGTTTTTCTACCTCATTAATGTAAATATTATAATTTTTATTGTTATTATTTTTGCACTGTTTTTATTAATATTTTATTCTATTTTATAATATTTTTTGCACATGTAACTGTTCTGTATATTTTAGTTTTTTCTTATTTTTATTTTTATATTTCCCTGTAACTTGCTTTGGCAATACGAATGTCTTTATTTGTCATGCCAATAAAGCTTCTTTTGAGTTTGAGTTTTGAGTTGAGAGAGTTTGGTGTGTATGTTTTTTCTGTACTCAGCTAATTGACTCACAGATGTCAGAACAGAAGTGCACACACACACACACACACACACACACACGACAAACCAGGGCAAGCACGTGGCACAGGCAGCACCATATATTGCTTGTCTACATGAGAGCAAGCTGGTGTGTACCGGTGGGGGTGGGGAAAGGGGGATGGGTGTCAAGAATATAGCTTTTGCCCTATTCTTTTGTATGTTGTTTGTAAGACAATAGCATGTCAGGTGTGCAGCACAAGCTTCTTTATTGACTCTTTCTGTCTCGGGGTCAGGACTGAGTCACACTTTAAAAACAGACGACAACATTTTAGGCACAGAATGATGTAACCATTGCCCATAAACACACCATGTTGCAACAACGTGTGTGTTTGGGATAGAAGAAAACATGCAATTGCAATCTATCTTGCAATCTTTTGTGGTTGTGTTCTCTCGTTTTTCTCTCTTTCTCTTTTTTGCTTCTTGTCTCTCACCCATACTCATTTCCTCTCTCACTATAGCTCCATATTTTATATAATATGGTAAGGCCTAGTACTAATTATTCAAAAGCAGCCATCTCATTATTAGCTAGGCTGAGATAATAAAAGATTTATGCAGCATTGTGTCACAGCACTAGTGTGAACAAAGCTTCTCTCAACAGGTTCTTCCAAACACAGATATATTAACCCTTTTCACACATGCATTTATGCCTATTAATTCACTAGTATTCCATTTGGTAGATATGATGGGTCAAATGCCTCATAGACCAAACATGGAGAAGCGACAACAAAATATATAAAGACATCACTTTGGATAACTTTTCTTTCAGACAGACAGTTGATAATAAAACTCTGTAAACTACTGTAAACATACACTGACCAGGCATAACATTATGACCACTGATAAGTGAAGTGAATAACACTGATTATCTCTTCATCACAGCACCTGTTAGTGGGTGGGATATATTAGGCAGCAAGTAAACATTTTATGCTCAAAGTTGATGTGTTAGAAGCAGGAAAAATCTCCAAAACTTGTGCGGTGTTCCTGATCTGCAGTGGTCAGTATCTATCAAATGTGGTCCAAGGAAGGAACAGCGGTAAATCAGTGACAGGGTCATGGGCGGCCAAGGCTCATTGATGCACGTGGGGAGCGAAGGCTGGCCTGCGTGGTCCGATCCAACAGACGAGCTACTGTAGCTCAGATTGCTGAAGAAGTTAATGCTGGTTCTGATAGAAAGGTGTCAGAATACACAGTGCATCGCAGTTTGTTGCGTATGGGGCTGCATAGCCGCAGACCAGTCAGGGTGCCCATGCTGACCCTTGTCCACCAGCGAAAGCACCAACAATGGGCACGTGAGCATCGGAACTGGACCACGGAGCAATGGAAGAAGGTGGCCTGGTCTGATGAATCACGTTTTCTTTTACATCACGTGGATGACTTGGTGCGTGTCGTCGCTTAGCTGGTGAACACATGGCACCAGGGTGCATTATGGGAAGAAGGCAAGAAGGAGGCAGTGTGATGCTTTGGGCAATGTTCTGCTGGGAAACCTTGGGTCCTGCCATCCATGTGGATGTTACTTTGACACATACCACCTACCTAAGCATTGTTGCAGACCATGTACAACCTTTCATGGAAACAGTATTCCCTGATGGCTGTGGCCTCTTTCAGCAGGATAATGCTCCTTGCCACAAAGCAAAAATGGTTCAGAAATGCATCGCTTACCTGGGAACACATGGCACCAGGATGCATTATGGGAAGAAGGCAAACCGGTGGAGGCAGTGTGATGCTTTGGGCAATGTTCTGCTGGGAAACCTTGGTTCCTGCCATCCATGTGGATGTTACTTTGACACGTACCACCTACCTAAGCATTGTTGCAGATCATGTACAACCTTTCATGGAAACGGTATTCCCTGATGGCTGTGGCCTCCTTCAGCAGGATAATGCACCCTGCCACAAAGCAAAAATGGTTCAGGAATGGTTTGAGGAGCACAACAATGAGTTTGAGGTGTTGACTTGGCCTCCAAATTCCCCAGATCTCAATCCATTCAAGCATCTGTGGGATGTGCTGGACAAACAAGTCTGATCCATGGAGGCCCCACCTCACAACTTACTGGAGTTGAAGGATCTGCTGCTAACATCTTGGTGCCGGATACCACAGCACACCGTCAGGGGTCTGGTGGAGTCCATGCCTTGACGGGTCAGGGCTGTTTTGGCAAAGGTGGACCATCACAATGTTATGCCTGATCGGTGTATATGCAAGTATGTAGACACCTGACTGTAAGCGTATTTTGCATACCATTTCACAAGGCTTTCAACAAGGACTCTGTATGAATTAGTCTCTACAGTAATTTTTGAAATTACTTTGAGGTTTGGTAAAGTAGACTGCAGGTGCCAAATGAGTCTTTTCGCATTGATACTCTGTAATTCACACCCCTAGGTAGAAATGATCAAAATTACATACTGATTAAAGCAAACCTGCAAGGAAAGATGTGTGATTTTGTGCAATTTGAAAGCTGCTGTTCTTTATAGACTCTGTTAGTTAATTAGCATGCACATTTAAATCAAGCCTATAATAAACCAGAGCTATAATATCTGCATTGTGGTAGCTGTTTATTTACTCAATGGCTTTTACTTTCCTCAGCTCAGACAAGATGCACAATGCAAGAACAGGTCGACTTTCTGTAAAGTCACACCCTTCAGCTAGTCTATCTAACATCCTCTTTCTGTGGCTTATCTGTTGTAGTGTTCTGTTGCAAGTATAGAGGGTGTGTTCATGTGGACAGAGAAAGTTCACAGTAGAGCAACTGACCAGAAACAAGCACTAAAACGGCATCATTTAACTACCATGCTGCAATATCACAGGCTTCATTTCTTCATCCACAATGATGACATTATGAGCAGTCTGGATGGGTCTTGGTTTATCATGTTTTTTCTTGGCTCTGTACAGAGCAGCCTGTAGCTGATAGCTCACTCAGGCTGTTGGGCATAACAACTGAATCAACAGCAGAACTGCCAGGGCAGCGTGACTCTGCATGAACCATGCACTTTGTGCAGTCTTTACTTTCTGCACTGTTGGTAAATTAGTCATTCGAGTAGAGGAGGTAAATGAACTTTTAAGGTCAAATGAGCTGCACTGGTTTGTGGGATGAATTGCAGTGGTTTCAGTATTCACAAACACTGACAGGAACTGAGCAGCAAATAACAAAACACTGTACACTCATATCACTGTAGTTGTGCCCGTGTTTCCAGGTCTGCATTACTGAAAAATATAATAATACTACTAATAATAATAACTTATTTTTTTTCTTTTATTTGCTTCTTTAGGAGTCTCCACAATAAATCTGGTCTGCATATCAGACTTGGCAAGGGTATGCCGGCTGCCCTTCCTGACAGAACCCCCCTTTTTTATCAGGGCTTGGGACCGGCCCTGACGAATGCATTTCCCAATGGCTAGTCTGTTTTGGCCACCTCCTGTCCCTGGACATTAGCCAGTAATGTCTGTGCAGACACCCAACCTGCTGAGATTCAAACCTTAGATCCCCATATCCTAGCGGTAGTGGGCTAATGTACAACCCCAAATCAGAAAAAGTTGGGACAGCATGGAAAATGCAAATAATAAAAAAACACAGAGTTTCTTACATTTACTTTGACTTTTATTTCATTGCAGACAGGATGAACCTGAGATATTTCATGTTTTGTCTGGTCAACTTCATTTCATTTATTAATAAACATCCATTTCTGCATTACAGGCCTGAAACAGATTCCAAAATAAGTTGACCTTTTTTTTTTTTTTTTTTTCAAAAAAGACCTGAAATGCTGATTTATCTGACCACAATACATGTTTCCACTGTGTGATGGTCCATCCTAGATGCCGCCAAGCCGAGAGAAGTTGACGCCACTTCTGGACATGGTTAACATAAGGCTTCTTTTTTGCACAGTAAAGTTTTAAGTGGCGTTTGTGCATGTATTGTAGAGCTTGACAAAGGTTTGCCAAAGTAATCCCTCACCCATGTGGTTATATCAGCTATTGTTGAGTGGCGGTTCTTGATGCAGTGCCGTCTGAGGGATGGAAAATCACGGGTGTTCAGCTTAAGCTTGCACCCTTGGCCTTTACGCACTGAAATTCCTCCTGACTCCTTGAATTGTTTAATGATATTATGCACTGTAGAGGGAGAAATATGTAAATCCCTTCCAATCTTTCTTTGAGATTAAATGTTTTTAAACATTTCAATCATTTTCACACATATTTGTTGACAAACTGGAGATCCTCAGATCATCTTTTCTCATCAAAGACTCAGCCTTTCCTGGATGCTGCTTTTGTACCAAACCATGATTACAATCACCTGTTTGACATCACCTGTTTGGAATCACATTATTATTTAGTTTTTTTCACCTCATTACTAGCCCTAAAATGCCCCTGTCCCAACTTTTTTTGGAATGTGTTGAAGGCCTGAAATGCAGGAATGGATGTTTATTAATAAATGAAATGAAGTTGAGCAGATAAAACATGAAATATCTCAGGCTCATCCTGTCTGCAATGAAATAAAAGTCAATGTAAATGTAAGGAATTTTTTATTTTATTTGCATTTTCCATACTGTCCCAACTTTTTCTGATTAGGGGTTGTACATTATTTCAATTTATTATTACTAACAATATTATTATTATTATATTAATAATAATAACAGAATAACAGTTATAATAACCATCATCATGAACAAATAAACATGTAGTTTAACTACAAAACAATTTATTTGTTTTAATGTGTACTAAAGTAACATATGGCTCATACCAGTAGTTAAAAATGTTACATAAATACTGTAATTACTTAAGAATTCTGAACTGTGGATTCAGTATATTGAGTGTCACATGATTTTTTTAGGATGACCTTTGCACACACTACTAGACTGTGTGAAGCATTAGCCCTGCACATTGTGCAACCCTCGTGAACTATTGCCTTTATCACAAATGCATGTTTCTCCCTCTTTAAAATGGTTCACTGTTTCTCTTTCTTTCTGTGGACCACATCGCTACGCTGTCATTACTTTGAGATGGTTGGCCGCAAAGATGGGTCAGCTTTCTTCAATATTCTCAGTTTTTTATTGCTTGTAGCAGACTAGCCCCTGATAATGCAAACCACATTGTTATATCAATCCAACTTATTCTCGGTCTTCCTCGTCTTTTGAGCCCTTCCACAAGTCATGTCATAACACTGCCCTTAATGTTGTCATGTGGGTGCTTCATCACATGCCCAAAGTAACATAACATGCGGGACCTAAAGTAGTTCACTTCCTTTAGCAGTTAGGAAGGTTAAAATTATTATGTACATGTGCTTGAATACATTCCATTGAGAGGCACTCTAATGACCTTTGGTCCTTTTCATGCTGTGCCATGTAACAATAACATGAACGGAATCATCTGCTGTCATGAGGCCATAGAGGAAGACAGGAAGACCATTTTTACATCAGAGTGGCTTTGAAGCTGAAGATAATTGCATTTACAATGTAATGCTCTTTTAACAAGGACATTTTTGCTATGTAAACAGTGCACTTTTGTCACTGATTTCAGTAAAAATTATGCTTTAAAAAAAAAATTTGAATGTTTGAGTACATGGCATTGAATAAAATGACTCTCTAATCTTTGTTTCTTTGTATCTAATCTTTGTACAGTGGTACCTTAAAACTGGGACTGGCGTTGTGTTTAAAAGGTATTTTTTCCCATAAGCATATATGGGAAACCTGCTAATATTTTAGGCATATGTAAAATAATGGGGTTGTTATTGACACTTATACACAGAAAATAACAAAAATATAATATAAAAACAATGAAATAAAAAGCTGATTCTGACAATTTCTCAGAACCCTGAGCTGTAACACAAGTTTAAAAGTGAAACAAGAGGAAAATCCAGCTAAACACAGATACTGTACATGTGGAGCTTTCAGAGTGAATTTGATGGTTATTCCACACAGATGCAGTTTTGTCTCATATGCACACTTTGATGACGTATTACCACACCACTTAAGCTAAGAGCTGAACAAATCAACTGTTCATTGTTAATTTCAAATTAAATAAATAAAGTTAAATTAAAAAACAAACTGAAAACTTTGAGTTAAGGGAAACAAAAAGTTTAAGGGTACAAATTATGGGCGTTGAGTTTCAAATATTTTGAGTTTAGGGGACGTTGAGTTACAAGGTACCACTGTATTCTAAACAGGAATTGTGTGGGTCCAGCACGCCCTGAATAGGGCACTATTCAACCACAGGGCACTACATATTTACCCACCTACCTACACCTAGAAGTAATATAGAGTACATTTTGCATTTTATTGTGATAGTAAAGGAAAACATATGTTCAACAATAACTTTTCTTAAACAGGGACTGAAGGCAAGATTTAAATCCAGGAATCCCAGACCCTGGTTAGGTGCAACACTCTCTCTACTTGCTCAAGGGTTAATGGGTTCGAGTGGACTGATGTGCCACTCCATCAAAGAAATTCACTAATGATAAAATTTGAAGGAATGTACCATGGCATGACCAGACATCAAAAGGTCAGTGGCGCCAGTCATTTATGTCGGTACTAAACAAGATAAAAAACAAACAAAAAAAAATCTATTTTTATAATAAATTGAGTTAGTTTCAGACTGAAAGAGGTTTGAGTTATTAAGTTATTCTTAAGCATTTATATGAATGTCTTGAAGCTCTAAGTTGTTTGCACACCACAAGCTGCCAAAACAACTTGTTTTCAAAAAGTCTTAATGATTGATTAATGATTAAACTTATCCTTGTAACAATTGGTCAGTTTTCCAAAACACTGGGCACACGATGTGAAAGCACCCTAGACTGGGCAACAGTCCAAAACATAAAAGTGATACTTTTAAAAAATACTACTGCACAGCAAAAAATATCAAGTTTTAAAGTAAATGCCTAGGACCATAACATGATTTAGTACCATAAAGGAAAAGCCTGTAAGAATTGTCACTATATGTCTGGACAGTGATTTCCATATCAATATTTGATTGCTGGTGAATAATTTATAGGCACTGTGATGAAAGTGAAAGATCCACGTCCTTGATCCTGCCATGGTCAGCCCTCCAGGGCCTGTGGTGTGTGTGTGTGTGTGTGTGTGTGCATATCAGTGTGTGTGCGTGTTGAAAAACACAGAGAGCTTGTTCACTGGTCAGTGTTCATTGTTGAAGGGTCAGTGGTCTCTTACTCAGTCTCTCAGCACACTCTATCACTCCGCCGGAGAGAATTATGGGATGTGAAAGTTCAGCAAAAAGAGACATCTGCTGTGTGAGAGAAAGCCCTAATTATTCATGACCATTAAAGCATTGAGAGTTTACTCTGTGGCATATGTGTCTTTCTCCTTCAGTGCATTGCACACATCACAATTGTAACAGGCTTATTCATTAGGTTTTCCTCTCTCCATTTGACACTTATGTTAAGTATATGTGCAGTGTTGTATGGATCATTTTTCTTCTTTTCTTTTCCCATGTGAGTCTGAATTCAGTCGTTGTAATGTTATGCTTTGTTCATTTTTGGTGTACCATAAGAAGTACCATTTTCACCAGATGACATAGAATTTAGATAGATAGATAGATAGATAGATAGATAGATAGATAGATAGATAGATAGATAGATAGATAGATAGATAGATAGATAGATAGATAGATAGATAGATAGATAGATAGATAGATAGATAGATACTTTATTTATCCTGAAGTAAACTAAGGCCTCAGTAGCTTGTTACGTACATCAAATGTAATAGTACACACTACATAGATTCACAGCGGAATTTCATTATAGTTCATTGTAACATACAGTATAATACATATACATAAATATACAGATATAAATGCATATCATCATCATCATTAGTATCATCTATGCCACCATTAGTCCATTGTTTTCTTATTCTTATTTACACAAAAGTACATGGTTACCAGTGTCACATCACTTCCCTACAAGTTCTGTTATTGTTGAAGAACTAAAGGTCACCAACTGTTGTTGTTTTTTCCCCATTCTTGTTTGATAACACACCAGCCACTCCATTACTGGTCATATGATGTATTTTACAATGTGCCACTGGCAGGCCAGTTATACACTTGCATTAACATTGAAGGCATTTAGCAGACACTATTGTCAAAGCAGCTAACAATTGTGTCCAAATAAATGCAAGCGATTAAGGGTTAAGGGTCTTGCTTAGGGGTCCAGTAGTGGTGAGTTGGTGATGGTGGGCCTATAACGAGCAACATTATGATAATTAGTCCAGTATGTTAACCACTGAGCTAACACTGCCCTACTCTCTTACTCTGAAGTCAGACAGTGGCAACAAAAACAAAATGTGGCTTGGCATAATCTTAGACTCTGTAAAATCCACTGTCTAGATGCCAGTATGTGTTGCTCCAAAGTACAAATGTGTTGCTCAGCATTAAATGTGCCAGAGCATGATAGACACTTGCTGACTTTTGAACTGTTGTTCAAATGTTTACCACTGTCTCATCACTTCCCTACAAGTTCTGTTATTGTTGAAGAACTAAAGGTCACCAGTTGTTATTTCTACATTTCTACAAATTCTACAATTTCTACATTTGCAAGCCAATAAGTACACATTTAGGACATCATTGCACATTACACATTTGTGCATTGAGAAATGTTGTTCTTAACTGTTGGACTGTTCAGTAATGCAGGTTTTCGTAGTGGCAAACATAGACCCATCCTTGTTCATAAACAATTAAACCTTTTGCATAGCATTACCTGTTACCACAAACTTCATAGGTTTACATTGCTGAGTTCAAGATGTTTTAAATATAATGCAGACGTCATACCAGCACAACACAAACTAACACACCACCACCATGTCAGCTCTCTGTTCCTAGATTTAGGATGTCCACTATGGGTGGCAGGTCCTTCAGCGTTGCCGCCCCAACACTCTGGAACTCTCTGCCCTCGACTCTTCGCTCTATTTCTTCTCTTTCTGCTTTCAAGGTGTCTCTAAAAACTCATCTCTTCTCACAACATTTTCATTCTACTTCTTGAACTTATATCTCTAACCTATCCTTACACACTGTTGAATTGTTTTTGTTTTGTTTTTGTTTTGTCTTGTTTTGCGTGTTGTCGTTTGTTTTCACTTTTTATACTGTACAGCGACCTTGAGCTTGGTGAAAGGCGCTATATAAGTTGAACTTATTATTATTATTATTATTATTATTATTATTATTATGTCAGTGTCACTGCAGTGCTGGAATCATCCACCACCTAAGTAATACCTACTCTGTGGTGGTCCTGTGGGGGTCCTGACCATTGACGAACAGGGTGAAAGCAGGCTAAAAAGGTATGTAGAGAAATAGATGGACTACAGTCAGTAATTGTAGAACTACAAAGTGCTTCTATATGGTAAGTGGAGCTGATAAAATGGACAGTGAGTGTAGAAACAAGGAGGTGGTTTTAATGTTATGGCTGATCAGTGTATAACAGGTAGCATACACAAATGATCACATACACTTCTAATTTATAGAAGGGAAAAAAATTGTATGTATGAAAAGCTATGTCTATGTACAGTATGTCTTGTTTGTTTATCAATTGACAATATGCAATAATACACTTACATTACACTTAAACTGTATTAGTCATTATACCTCATAGCAAGAAAATGTAATTAAGCTTATTTTATTTTAATAATAAATTTGTGTTTCTCTTAATTTGCCTAATTGCCTAATTAAACACCATGTCAAACATTCAGATGAGCAGAAATTGATGTGCTCATCCTAAGTAACCTAGATCAATAACATATTAACAAATCGGTAAGATGTGGGTAATGTCTTGGTGTAAGTGAGGACTGTTAGTCCTAACAGCAGTAATGTCCAGCCCACACTGGCCATGGCTATAGTCACATACCACATTCTTCTCTTTCTCTTCTGCAACTCCCCCCGTCTCATCCCTTCCTGTATCTTTTATCTTCTTTCCCATTATCTACTGGTTACTCCCTAAAACAACCTTGTGCCAGGAACACAGCTAGTGGTTATCTTTTTAAACACAGCACAGTATGACTACTGGCAACAATGTCTTACACTACTCACTTGGATATCAAATATCACACAAAAGATATAACAATTCTGTTTATTGGAAATCTACAACCTTGTTAACACTTAAAGGTAAGAGTGCTAAAATAACCACCCTAGTGAAAACAAGGTGAGCTATAGCAGAAGTCACCAGCGGTCAACTGGCCAGACGTCTCCATACAGACATGATTGTCCTTCAGGGGGAAGGGGTGGTGGCCGGCTGAGACCTGGCGACAGATTGGCGTCCTGTCCAGGATGTGTTAGTGCATTGCGCTCAGTTATTCTGGATAAACAAGACCCAAAAGGCAGGAAACACCTCAGACAGGTCGCCAGTCCATCACAGGGCAAACTCACATACACACATTCACACATACCAGTTAGTCTGACTGGATGTGTTTGAACTGTGGGAGGAAATCGGAGCACCCAGAGGAAACCCACACAGACAAGGAGAGAACATGCAAACCCAGAATGCTTCACCTGGGAACAGAACCCAGGACCTGTGAGGTGACACATGATCAGATCAAATCTACCTGTTGAAAGTTGTCTGATCATGTGCTACAGTGAAAGGGACAAGAGGACCCTTTGAATAAAGGAAATGACATGCTCATAACATGTCAGGAGTGCTAAATACCATTTTCCTTAATTTCTTTCAGGGTGAAAGAAGGCTAAAAAAGTATGTAGAGAAACAGATGGACTACAGTCAGTAATTGCAGAATTACAAAGTGCTTCTATATGGTAAGTGGAGCTGATAAAATGGACAGTGAGTGTAGAAACAAGTTATGCCTGATCTGTGTCATCTGTAATCAAAATACATTTTAATTTCAAGCACAATGCGAAATAGAAGTATGTTTACTATGTCATGTCACTATGCTGTCATCGCTTTGTAATGGTTGGCTGCACAAATGGGTCAGCTTTCTATAATGTACTCTGTCTTATGTCACTTGTAGCAGACTAGTGACTGATAATGCAATCCACATCATGTTGTTGTCAGTCCAGTTTATTCTTGGTCTTGCTCGACTTCTGATTCCTTCCACAAGTCCTGTCATAACACTGCCTTCTGTGTTGTCATGTGGGTGCCTGATCACATGTCCAGTAACGTAACTTGCAGGACTTGTGGTTCAGGACTTGTGGTTCTTTTTTGTTATGGTCATCTTGTAAACATACTCAGAGGTCATAATCTTCAGTGCATTTATCACATCCATATGTGGCTATTGGCCAAACCAAGGCTTCCATCAATCTTAGTTTGGTGATAATGCTAATGAGAACAAATGAGCATGTTTACTAAAGCTTTTCTATTTCAAACTTTGCAGACTGTTTAATTTTTTTTTCTTTTTAATAATAATATCTCACATAATTACAGGACTGTGTTTAGGCTGACAAAAAATAGGACTATATCACTTAACAATGTGGAATAGAAGTATACAGTTCAAGGTATGTCTACTGTATATTGCAAGTGCTTAGATGGTTAGCATGCATTGCCTTCAACATTTAAACTGGCATTACTCAATAAAAGACTATGCTCTGTTTTTTTCTGACACACACACACATGCACACACCCACTTATACACACACCCACACACTCTCTACCATTCATTTCCTGTTTATTTTTAAAATAACTGGTGAAAAGGGCCGGGCAAAACTAGTGTTAACCTTATTTTTCCCTCTGCACTCCCTCTACAATCTCAGTTTCAGTTCCACCTGCTGCTCAGAACTCTAATCATGAAAGATTGAAGGCAGAACACAGAGAAAGTACACAGCTTTGTCATTTTGTGTTGTCACACCATGAAGGCAAACACTGACAAATCTCTTTGTCTTTCAGTAAAAATTTTTGATGTCATGTTATGTACAATGCATTTAGATGACTGTAAATTTAATGCATTAATTTATTTTTACAATGACTTGATCAATACGTGGCACTTGACTGGCACAGGGTTCTATTACGCTAGCCCACCACAGCCGAGATTGGAGTTTAAAGCTCAGCGGTGCTACCAGCTGGCTGGGTGTCAACACAGACATGATTGCCTAGGTCTTGGGGAGAATGTGGGGGAAGGGGGAAAGACTGTGGTGGCCAAAGCCCTATGATGGATTGGCGTCTTGTCAATAGTATTCATATCTTGTGCTCAGTGTTTCTCGGGAAAACCGAACCCACCACACAGGATAATTCAGTTGAGGAAAATAAAATAAATAAATGTACCATATACCTGCACTTTGATAATAAAAAAGAAAATTCAAACTATTAAATTTTTGTAGTTGTGTCCTTATAGTGTTATTAAAAACATTTTCTGCTTTCCTGATTTTCTTAGTTTGTAAGTAATACTTAATTGTATCTATCCTTTAAGCAAAACCCAAAATAAACACAAACAATTGTTTTAAATGATCATTACAAGCAGTGGCGCTTTACAGGCACATTTCAAAATCTTGTTAAAAGCCTTCCCAAAGGAGTAAAAGCTGTAATTTCTATGTCTATTGTAAAAAGCGCTATATAAATAAATTTGACTTGACTTGACTCATTGCTTAAAAAAGAAGCTGATGGATTAGACATTAGGCATGTGCTAAAAATCTTTTTGTAAGGATGTAGTATATTTTAAAAGAATGTAATTGCCAATTTTACTCATCAATCTACATTTAATTTGCCATAATGACAAATTAAAAACATGTTCTAATAATTATTTAAATAAAAAAATTACTAAAAAATCAAAAACCTAAATTTCCTATTCAACAATTAAGCAATGATAAAAGATATATCTAAGGCTTTGATGAGATAACAAAGAACCCAAGAGTCACTCTAAAATAACTGTGAAAGTCATGTGCAAAGATGGGAAAACCAGTTGGATGGACAACCATCGTTGTAGCACTTTATAATGTAATGACTTGAGTAAAAGGCATATAACAACTTGCTTTGAGTTTGATAAATGGCACATAAAGGACTCTGACTCTGATAAGACACAGCAATGCTAATGGAGTTTTTAAACATATCAATGTCACTGCTGGACTAAGAATAGTCCATCAACCAAAAATATATCCAGCCAACAGCGCCCTGTGGGCAGCATCCTGTGACCACCGATGAAGGTCTAGAAGATGACCAACTCCAACAGCAGTGATAGATGAGCGATCTTCTCTGACTTTACATCTACAAGGTGGATCAACTAGGTAGGAGTGTCTAATAGAGTGGACAGTGAGTGGACACGGTATTTAAAAGCTCCAGCAGCGCTGCTGTGTCTGATCCACTCATACCAGACTAAGAATACCAGACAACACACACTAAGAATGATCCACCACCTAAATAATACCTGCTCTGTGGTGGTCCTGTGGGGGTCCTGACCATTGAAGAACAGGGTGAAAGCAGGATAAAAGTATGTAGAGAAATAGATGGACTACAGTCAGTAATTGTAGAACTACAAAGTGCTTCTATATGGTCTATATGGTCACGTCACTACACCGACTGAGCCTCCCAATTTCTTGTCAGGCTTGACATTGTGCTAGGCTGACCCAGCATGTGCCTTGTTGTGAAAAACTTACATCAGATGTTTTTAAGTACTGAACTGCAACCCACAGTTCTAGTTCCCCATGTGTGGGGTTGTGGTCGCTCTTTGTTTTAAATCTCCTCTTTGACCTTACCAACAAGGGTAACCCTACCAGGAGCTCAGCTCCAGACGGTATCACTCTTAGGTTTATATGTACAGTCAGGCTTCTCCACTTTAACAAAGGAAGATATCCCAGGAGAAGAACATTTTATTATCAGCATAGTGAACAACCAACCAATCTTTGTGACAACCACCCCATTCTCAACCTCTACTGCAGCCTTATACGTTCAGTAAACCATGAAAAACTGTTTCCCCTTGATCTGTTTTTGTGACCCTTTAATTCTGTTGCCAGAAAGCCTATTGCACTTTGAACCCTGAACCTTGTGCAAACACCGACTGGTGTTTGTTTGCTTACTTTAAAACAGTGAAGGCTGAAAGTGCAGCTGAATTAGGACAAATGTGATTGGGCAGCCCTGTAAATCTCCAATTTGTCTTTGATTCTGCTTCACATCTGTTAGATAGGACACAAAGGGAAGCAAATGTAATTATTTGCCTGTGAGCTGCTCTGTTAGGGAGTATAGAGGAAGGGATGTGTGCACTGGAGCCAGTGTTCATTTCTTTGTTTGAATAATTAATTTAGACTGGGAGGTGATGTTTGCAAATACGTAATGCTCAATTCAAACATTTTAATGTAGGTGGGCAATGTCTTGGCCTAGTAGCTTATTTGCTCTTTCACCTTGCTGGGCATGTTTAGAGGCAAAATAATCACAAAATAAGACAGATTGAAACAACATTTACAGATTGACAGATTGATACAACATTTAACATGTAATTATTGTCTGTCAATGGCTGAAACATACAGTACCAAATTTCATTATTGGCTGTGCCTACACCATACTAGCCAACATTTTTATTATTATAATTAGTAGTATTAATAGTAGTAGTAGTAGTAGTAGTAGTTGTAGTAGTAGAGATAGTATAGATGTATAGATGTCACCTAGATGTGTATAGATGTCACCTAGAGTCCACCTGATGCAATTTGACTTGATGGGACATAACTCTGATTAACTATGTTATCAAATTGTGACAAATCCTAGATCAAGGCAATTACATAGTATACTTAGGGACAGAATAATAGGTATATTAGGGACATATATAATACATTGGGTATATTAGTATTAGGGCTGGCTCGATACCTCTTTTTTATGTCTGATACCGATACTGCAAATTGAGTATCTGCCGATACCGATACCAATCCGATACCATCATTTCTCCTGTCAAACAACTAAGCAGTAATAATACATGTCTCAATGCACCATGGCTAAACTAGCTAAACTATCTAAATAACAATGCTCAGACTGTGAAACAAATATTCTAAAGAAATAAATACAGAACCTTATGCAACCTTATCACACTTATGCAAAACTGCTAAACGGGAAACGGTGTAGTTTGTCTTATTTCATAACACTAATGGGTTAATTGTTGAGGATGTAAGAGATCTCCAAGCCAGGACAAGATAGGTTTTCTTTATCTCAGGTGAGCGATTTATCATTTATAAAGCGATTTTTATTGTGTTTAAACAGTGTTTTTAGATGTGGCAGTAGTAGATGATTTTTAAAGTAGATCAGTGTTCTTTAATTTCTGAATGGCTGTTGCAGATGAGTTGTAGATCAGTGGCACATGTTAATGATGTCATGCACCTTTTTACGGCAGTTGCTGAGTTAGCTGGCAATAAACGGCACTCTGTTGGAATGTATTTTTGTGTGTTATTTGCTTTACACACAAACAATGGCCTTATTTACATTGTGTTATTTACATTAAGCAACAGTATTAAATTGTATTACAAGTTTTTTTCTTTCCGATATCCGATCCAATGATTTGGACCAATATTGGATTGATGCAGAGTATTGGATTGGTGCCAGCCCTAATTAGTATATTACATATATTAGGCACAGTAGTAGCCTAGTGGATAGGGCTTTGGGCTATCAAATTAAAGGTTGAGAGTTTGAATACTAGCTTAGCCTTGCAGCCACTGTTGGGCCCTTGAGCAAGACCCTTAACCCTGTCTGCTCCAGGGGCGCCGTACAATGGCTGACCTTGCGCTCTGACCACAGCTTCCAAACAAGCTTGAAATAAATTTTGTTGTACTGTACATCTGTATATATACATATAGTATACTTAGGAACAGTATAGTAAGTATATTAGGGACATACTGTATATGATATATAATATACTGGGTATATTAGTATATTAAGTGTATTAGAGACAGTGGTAGCCTAGTGGGTAAGGCTTTGGGCTATCAACTGAAAGGTTGAGAGTTTGAATCCTAGCTCTGCCATGCAGCCACTGTTGGGCCCTTGAGCAAGGCCCTTAACCCTGTCTGCTCCAGGGGCGCCGTACAATGGCTGACCTTGTGCTCCGACCCCAGCTTCCAAACAAGCTTGAAATTAATTTTATTGTACTGTACATCTGTATATGTATATATGACAAATAAAGGCATTCTATTCTATGTAAAACAATATTTATGGCTTTGAGTGTTCCCCGGGCCACAGTGGTCATTATTAGGATTGCCGGACAATAAAAAATCTGGGGAGGAGACGTGAAGACAACATGAATCTGACATAGCTTGAGAGGATCCACCATAATGGACATGAGATCAAAAACCTTTGTCATTATTGGTAATTAAGTGTAAATTATTGGATAAAATGACATTTATATTAATTCAAAGTCAAATCAAAACACAATAAATTGTACAAAACGTCAGGGAATATGAATATGTTCTGAATCAGCTGTAAATGCTGTAACTCTTAAATAAAAATACAAAACAACATGAAAGTCATTTGACTGGAAGAACGGGTATAAACAGGGTCTTTGTTCACTAAACTGATCTGTTGGTCATGTGATTCAAGCTCGAATAGCTAAAAGCAACTGTGAAGACTCTGTGATAGATTTTTTGCATCCTATGAGTTTGTTGTGATAGCTCAACACCTGGCGGTGTGAACACAGTTATTAGAGATGAGTTGCCGGGATAGATGATATCATGACTAGCTACAATGCTGCACCTGGTAGAAGGAGGTCAGTGAGGTGTAAAGTCCTCAAGCAGGGTACTTTCCCCTTTGTTATACAACACCAGTGCTACACTCCTTCTGAAACAACAGCTTAGAGCAGCAGGAATGATCTAGTTCATACTGGTTAGTGGTGATCTGGAGTTGCTTTAGCTGGTCAGGCAATGTATCTTAACATGTTAAATATAGGCCTATTCAAAACAAGCTGGTGTAAAAGTAATACAAAAATTTACACAGTCTATAGGGATAGTTACAAATGACAAACAGAATTGTATTGATTTACTCTATGTATTTTAAACTCTATTTATTAAGAATTTTAAAAACAAATGACATCACTTTTCTACATAATTACCTTCCGATGCAATTTTTCCAGAGTCGTACCAACTTTTTAATGCCATCAGCAAAAAATGTTTTTGGTTGAGCGTGTAGCCACTAATGCGCCGCTGCTTTCACATCATCATCATCATCACATAAAAATCTTCTTCCCCTTAAAGCTTTTTTGAGCATCCAAAAAGGTGGAAATCAGATGGTGCTAAATTCGGACTATAAGCTCTCTCTCAGTCTCTCAGACACAACCAATTACTGCTCCTCCCACCCTCACCATCTCCAACCAAAATATAAAACTGACCCTAACCCTTAAACTACTAACAATTAAGGTTAATCATCATAGTAAACCTGTTAACAAACACATACAAACCCAATAAAAGTTGAGACAGGGCAAAAAATATAGATGAAAAGATTAATAGAATATCCAAGTAACATTGAAATAAGCATGTGAATTGGTAACAGGTGAGGGAATCATTGGGTATAAAAGTTGGATCCACCAAAGACTTAGTCTTTGATATATATATATATATGTATATATATATACGTATATATATCTCACTATAGGGGTGCATCAGTACCGAAGTCATGGTGACTTGCATATGTTTGAAGGTGCTATCGACATAAAGGCGTATGTTGGGCTATTAGAGAGACATCAGCTGCCATCAAGGTGACGTCTTCTTTCCAGGAAGTCCATGGTTAGTTCAGAAAGACAACATTCTGGCTGCAATACAAAAGTGTCTGCAGTCCAGATCTGTTTCCTGCTGAAAATGTATAGCTCATCATAACAGGGAGACTCAGACAATAACAAACACCGGCTGTTGAGCAGCTGAAGACTTGTATCAAGCAAGAAAGGGCAAAAAAGTGTAATTAATATGTGCTGTAAAGGTAAACATGACGTCCAAACTTTTTGAGTGTATTGTAGGTATCACATTTTAAATGTGTTTACATTTATTGTGAGTGTTATTTGATAATTTTAAGTGGTGTGGAGAATACGGAGCAAAGAATTTAACGTCATGTTTTACACAGTTTGGTTACATTCATGCCAGGACAGGTTACTGGTTACACAAGATTCATCAGTTCAAGTCAAACACAGTAGAGATGTTCACAAGTCACAAAATACAAGTCTGAGTCAAGTCATGAGTCTTTAGGCTAGAGTCCGAGTCAAGTCACAAGTCTTTAGGCTAGAGTCCGAGTCAAGTCACAAGTTAATATAATATACACAAAACATATATTGTAAATGTAGCATAGAAATAAACAAATAATATGTAAATTCAGATAAAAAACAACAGATTAGCAACTGTATTTTGCCGTTTTACTTAGTGCCTTTACTTTCCTAGGTACCAGTTAAAAGCTTAAACTGATGTTTTGTTTTCATTGCAAATTACAGCACAGTGGCCAAAATCCAAAACACAGCAAAAAATCCATAATACTGCTCACCTTAGCTTATGTTCTTCCAGATGCTATTAAATTTATAACCGTGTGTCCCATTAGGAATATAATCCGTTATTTTGTAAATGTGCTTATAATTAAAAACCTCCAAACTTTTCCCGGTTGTGAAGTAAAACACGAACCCGTTAGAAAGCCGATCAAGCGTTTGTTTCATTGACAATCATCTGTGTGATGCTGCAAACTAAATAAATACAAATAACAGCATTTCTTACTAAAAATTCAAATCAGAAGGTCTGATTGGCTCAGAAAGCATTTTTTTCAATCATTAATGCCAATTCTGTAGGAGTGTTCCATTCACATTATCTGTTACTGTGAAGTGCACTACGTATTCCACCATTTTAAGTAAAATTCGACTTTAAAGTAGGGAGTAGGGAGCGAACGCTAAATCACTACGCCGGAAGCTGACTGGAAGATTTAGCCATTGCGTGTGTTGCGGGTTAAAACGGCCGGAGCGTTATTAGAGAGCAGAAAATTACACAATCAGAATGATGTCAAATTATATGTATATACAGTGTATCACAAAAGTGAGTACACCCCTCACATTTCTGCAAATATTTCATTATATCTTTTCATGGGACAACACTATAGACATGAAACTTGGATATAACTTAGAGTAGTCAGTGTACAGCTTGTATAGCAGTGTAGATTTACTGTCTTCTGAAAATAACTCAACACAAAGCCATTAATGTCTAAATAGCTGGCAACATAAGTGAGTACACCCCACAGTGAACATGTCCAAATTGTGCCCAAAGTGTCAATATTTTGTGTGACCACCATTATTATCCAGCACTGCCTTAACCCTCCTGGGCATGGAATTCACCAGAGCTGCACAGGCTGCTACTGGAATCCTCTTCCACTCCTCCATGATGACATCACGGAGCTGGTGGATGTTAGACACCTTGAACTCCTCCACCTTCCACTTGAGGATGCGCCACAGGTGCTCAATTGGGTTTAGTCCATCACCTTTACCTTCAGCTTCCTCAGCAAGGCAGTTGTCATCTTGGAGGTTGTGTTTGGGGTCGTTATCCTGTTGGAAAACTGCCATGAGGCCCAGTTTTCGAAGGGAGGGGATCATGCTCTGTTTCAGAATGTCACAGTACATGTTGGAATTCATGTTTCCCTCAATGAACTGCAGCTCCCCAGTGCCAGCAACACTCATGCAGCCCAAGACCATGATGCTACCACCACCATGCTTGACTGTAGGCAAGATACAGTTGTCTTGGTACTTCTCACCAGGGCGCCGCCACACATGCTGGACACCATCTGAGCCAAACAAGTTTATCTTGGTCTCGTCAGACCACAGGGCATTCCAGTAATCCATGTTCTTGGACTGCTTGTCTTCAGCAAACTGTTTGCGGGCTTTCTTGTGCGTCAGCTTCCTTCTGGGATGACGACCATGCAGACCGAGTTGATGCAGTGTGCGGCGTATGGTCTGAGCACTGACAGGCTGACCTCCCACGTCTTCAACCTCTGCAGCAATGCTGGCAGCACTCATGTGGCTATTTTTTAAAGCCAACCTCTGGATATGACGCCGAACACGTGGACTCAACTTCTTTGGTCGACCCTGGCGAAGCCTGTTCCGAGTGGAACCTGTCCTGGAAAACCGCTGTATGACCTTGGCCACCATGCTGTAGCTCAGTTTCAGGGTGTTAGCAATCTTCTTATAGCCCAGGCCATCTTTGTGGAGAGCAACAATTCTATTTCTCACATCCTCGGAGAGTTCTTTGCCATGAGGTGCCATGTTGAATATCCAGTGGCCAGTATGAGAGAATTGTACCCAAAACACCAAATTTAACAGCCCTGCTCCCCATTTACACCTGGGACCTTGACACATGACACCAGGGAGGGACAACGACACATTTGGGCACAATTTGGACATGTTCACTGTGGGGTGTACTCACTTATGTTGCCAGCTATTTAGACATTAATGGCTGTGTGTTGAGTTATTTTCAGAAGACAGTAAATCTACACTGCTATACAAGCTGTACACTGACTACTCTAAGTTATATCCAAGTTTCATGTCTATAGTGTTGTCACATGAAAAGATATAATGAAATATTTGCAGAAATGTGAGGGGTGTACTCACTTTTGTGATACACTGTATATATGTTGCTGACTTTTGTTGTCCACAAGTCATTTTTTGTCACCCGGAGGAAACCCACGTGGACACGATAAGAACATGCAAACTCCACAAAGAAAGGACCCGGACCGCCCCACCTGGGGATCGAACCCAGGACCTTCTTGCTGTGAGGTGACAGTGCTACCCACTTAGCCACTGTGTTGATCCTTGTCCTCTTGAACATGCAGATTGTGTATTATTGTCCAGAGACACTAAAGGAAACTATCAAAACAAATACCTTTAACCAAATATCATCCACCCAAAATATTATTTGTTGTATAATCTTTGTTTCTTTTTACTTTATAGCAGAAATCACTATTTTTGCATAATCAGACCATAAAACATGCCTGTAATTTATTTTTTAGACATGT
This sequence comes from Trichomycterus rosablanca, assembly GCF_030014385.1. Classification (NCBI taxonomy): domain Eukaryota; kingdom Metazoa; phylum Chordata; class Actinopteri; order Siluriformes; family Trichomycteridae; genus Trichomycterus; species Trichomycterus rosablanca. Next base: position 45,580,704 of record NC_085990.1, on the reverse strand, counting down.
GGCGGTTCCTTGTTTCCTTGTTGTAGACTTTGGGACTAGTATAACAGCGTGGATGCTAAATATAGATTTGTCAGTTCGCCCACGTTAAGTCGTGCCCTGCTGTGTGACCTATTTTGGCTGGCAGAGGGAGCACAGAGTCACAGTGTGACCTGTCATATTTTTCTCCCTTTCTACCCTCAATTTTTGGCTGCAACTTGCGACACAAATGTCCTTCTGCCTTTCATTTACATTTTACATTTTTCAGCATTTAGCAGATGCCTTTTATGTAAAGCGAGTTACAATTGAGACTGTATACATTGCAAGCAATTGAGGGTTAAGGGCCATACTTAAGGGCCCAACAATGGCAACCTGACAGATGTGGGTCCTAAACCATTGACCTTCCAGTTACTAGTCCTGTACTGAGTTACCACCACCCTACCTTTCATTTGTAAGGACCGTGGCTATAAGGGCAAAGTATGCCCTGTCTTCCACCCCTTACTCCTCATTTTGGCCAAGGGATAGGCAGCTTCTGGAGGGAAGAAGATTTTGGTCGTATTTTTCAGGAGCTGTTCCTCGAGGAGGGAGCTCTGTAACAGGGTGGATGCTAAATAGAGATTTGTCAGTCCACCCACGTTAAGAGTGGCGCCCCGCTGTGTGGCCTGTTTTGGCTGGCAGAGAAAGCACAGATTCACACTGTGACCTGTCATTCTCTAATAACAGTCACCTGTGACTTGTGAGCACTGATGCGCTTCAGGTGAAACGGTTTTATATCTATAAATATCACGACTCCTTCCTGTTTTCTTTGTCAGCACATTAGCTTGCTGTGATGCCGGATTGCTCTGTTTTTGCTGATGCAGAATGTCAGCATTCTGTTGGTTTCTAGGAACTCGCCCTAGTGTTTTGGCGTTTAGGGCCTCGAGACACGTTTGTAAATCCCCTTGGTGTGTAAAGGGGGCAGGAATAACGAAAGAGACAGCAATAAGCAGTGCAGAAAGTTTCTTACTGTCCTATTTCTGAGAACTTGGTTTGTCGCAGACGGACAGAGCAGCCTGTCATATTGTGACATCCAGTTATCAATCCGCACTATCTTCTTTAATGTCCACTTTTCTCCATAGCAGGTTGTGGACATTGTTGTTCAATTATTCCTTTGTTACTGTTATTAATATATTAAATGGTTGCTTTAATATTTGAAATTGATGTTTTACCTACACGATCAACCATAACATTAAAACCCCCTTCTTGTTTCTACGCTCACAGTCCATTTTATCAGCTTCACTTACTATAAGCATTTTGAAACATCTGAAATGACACCATCCAGTAAAAAAAATCTAACTGCTGCTTCTGTTGCAACTCTTTTTCAGATGAAGAAATCAACACCTTGCATAATGTGCAGAGGTGCAATAACGTTTCAGATGGCCCATCAGCCTCATTCCTTATTCCTCCAATTTACATTGTAAATGAGATTTTTGTAAATTGTAAATGATCTGGTTTTCTTTTCTGGTTAAATGTTGCTTCAGATGGAAAATAATAAATAATTAAATAAAGCGCTAACTATAAAGGCTCGTGGCTCACATCCCGCCTTTCAGAGAATGGTCCTGTTTAATCGTTTCCTGACATTGTGTGCCAGAGGAAACGGATGGGAAGTGATCCTTTCTCATTTCAAAAACAACTAGTTTGTTTATGTCCGCGAGTGCCTCTCGAGGACTCGTGAGCTTTTCTCTGGCCTTGTTTGTTGTCCTGTGTTTTTGTTTTCGGAGGATGTGGTGGACTAGGTGGTGCAGGCTAAGAAATTGATGTCGGTGGTCAACAAGCCGCTGATGTACTACATAATTACAGCGTGTTCTCATTGATTACTCAGAAAGGAAATTGTTCCATTTTGTCAAACGAGATTAGGAAGAATCGTTTACATTCTCTGGCTGTATATATGCACTCATTTATAGAATAACAGGATTGGAAAAATCTAGGGGAAAGAAGAGTAAGTAATAGGATGTGCTGGATTATTGATTGTTGGCATTGATTGTAAGAGCGAAATCCAATAAAAGCAATTTGCCGAAACTGACACAAAGAGAGCTGTATTGGAAGGGAATCTATATTAAGATGATATATAATAATATCTGTTCTGTATGGGTGGGACTCTTTGCTCAGTGCTTAATCAGGTGAAAGGTGAAAGCTGTAGATTTTAGTTCACTGGAGACAGATAGTTATACTTTAGATTTCTGCTAGTGCAAATTGATCCTATATAACAGATAACATAAGTATACATTCCAAGTATTACTTTAAGTATTATCAGTGCCTGGATTAGTACAACAAATGAGCACATTTTAAAATAGATTTCTCAGCATTATAAAGTATTTAGAATAAACATGATCATTAATCATTACCTATTCAGGAGAGTACAGACTGAGAAAGTATGTGTGTGTGTGTGTGTGTTGATGATGGCCAAAGTCTGCCTCCTCGTGATATCCTGTTTCTATTCAAAACAAAAAGCTGGTTCAGCTCGCTTGAAAGAGCCACAAAATCCTGACAGATCTTTAAGTATTTATGTACAACCCCAAATCAGAAAAAGTTGGGACAGCATAAAGAATGCAAATAATTCACGCATTTGTTGACAAACTGGAGATCATCTGATCATCTTTGCTCATCAAAGACTCAGCCTTTCCTGAATGCTGCTTTTGTGTTAAAGTTGGGACAGGGGCAATTTAGGGCTAGTAATGAGGTGAAAAAACTAAATAATGAAGTGATTTTAAACAGGTGATGTCAACAGGTGATTGTAATAATGGTTTGGTACAAAAGCAGCATCCAGGAAAGGCTGAGTCTTTGATGAGCAAAGATGATCAAAGGATCTCCGGTTTGTTAACAAATGCGTGAGAAAATGATTGAAATGTTTACAAACAATGAACCTCAAAGAAAGATTGAAGGGATTTGCATATTTCTCCCTCTACAGTACATCAGTAAAAGATTCAAGGAATCGGGAGGAATTTCAGTGCGTAAAGGCCAAGAGCGCAAGCTTAAGCTGAACACCCGTGATCTTTGATCCCTCAGATGGCACTGCATCAAGAACCGCCACTCAACAATAGCTGATATAACCACATGGGTGAGGAATTACTTTGGCAAACCTTTGTCAAGCACTACAAGACAGAGTTACATGCACAAATGCTGCTTAAAAAGGATGTTTATTAATAAATGAAATGAAGTTGACCAGGCAAAACATGAAAGTCAAAGTAAATGTAAGAAACTCTGTGTTTTTTCATTATTTGCATTTTTCATGTTGTCCCAACTTTTTCTGATTTGGGGTTGTAAATAAAATGAAAAAAATAAAGGGAATCATGAGAAAACAGAACATATCCATGTGAATTTGTGGCTGTTTATGTCAGTACTAATAGAAATCATTTAATGTTATGCCTCCTGAAGTCAGCACATTCAGATCAGCTGGGAAAACAGGTCAAAGGGAGTGAACACTGCTCAAAAATAGAAATAGGCAAACATAAACATGTTAGTCAGACATGAGAACACTCCTGACCTGTGTCCTCATGTCTAATTAGCATGCTCACACACATAAGATGTAAAAAGAAATATCAGTCCCCAAGAAATAAGACAGGAAGGAAGATAAATCAATATTAATAATGAATAATTCATGTCAAGTATTCCCAGAGAAAATACCTCTTACATTCTCACAGCGAGAAAAGGAAAGCTGTGAAGTGCAAATCTAATGATGTGATGTGTTATAAAAAGCAGACATTTTGTAGGTAGGGGGGATTAGTTCAGAGGGGGTTTGGAGTGTAATTAAGTCTTAATGAGAAGGTTGACACCTACAAGGCATTGTGGGTAAACAGAAAAAAAGAAGCATTGTGTAGAGACAGAAAGAGAAGAAAGGAGGAGAAGGCCGATGTGTCTGGGTGGGGGGTGTGGATAGGAAAGCTGCCAGAGGGTTGTTACTTCTTTACTAGATGGAAGAGGAATGCTTCAGGCAGGACGCAGCCGTGAGTCGACAGGCCGTCTATTGTATCAGAGACACTGTCCCCTGAGATGATCCAGAAACAAAAACACAAAGAGCATCTCAGATCATGGACCAAACTGCTTTGTCTCTTTACTGCCAAACTACAGGGGTCTGACCATCAAACATCCAGTACTAGCAGGATCTTTTGGAAGATTTAGTGGATTTTCCTAGCCATGCAAAACCCATTAAAACCCAACAATGCACCTGAATACTGAATGAATACTGCTGTGTTTTTAACCCAGGGGCCAGTTGTTACCTAGTGGTTAAGGTAGTGGACCAGTGAACAGAGGGTTCCTGGTTCAAGCCCCACCACTGCCAGGTTGCTGCTGTTGGGCTCTTGAGCAAGGCCCTTAACCCTCACTTGCTCAAACTGTATACTGTAACTGCAATGTAAGTCGCTTTGGATAAAGGCGTCTGCTAAATGCTGAAAATGTAAAATGTAACCCAGTCTTTATCCACATTAGTAGCGGATGAGCAGTTACCATAAACTGTATTTATAATTGTTCTATCTGAATAAAAACTCCCTTTAACATTTTGATCATTTTTGGATCATCTTAGATTTTATATATCATTCTGACATATCTGGCCAATGTTTCCTTAATATTTTTTTTCTTAATATACACTGGTCAGCGTATGAGGAACATCTGTACACCTGCTATGGATGAAAACTAGGGTAACATAAATAGCCTCCTTTTACAACTGTGGGGCAGATGGTCAACAACAGAAGAAGGCCACATTAGTAAGCATGGCCCAAAATCTCAATACAAATCCATGCCACAAAATTAGAAGCAAAGGGCAGTCAAACCCATTATTGGTATAGTGTTTTAATAAATTGGGACAGTGGTAAAGCTGTGGGTTACCAACTAGAGATATGTGGGTTTGAATCCAAGCTCTACCATGCAGCCACTGTTGGGCCCTTGAGCAAGGGCCTTAACCCTCTCGGCTCAGAGGGGCGCAGTACAATGGCTGACCCTGCGCTCAGACCCCAGTTTCTGAAAAAGATGCAATATGCGGAAAAAAAAATTCATTGTACTATACACATGTACAGTATACACCGTGGTGCCAGATACTACAGCACACCTTCAGGGGTCTAGTGGAGTCCATGCCTCGATGGGTCAGGGCTGTTTTTGCAGCAAAAGGGGGACCAACACAATATTAGGAAGGTGGTCATTATGTTATGCCTAATTGGTGTAAGTATATATGACAGATGAGGGCATTCCATCTGCCCTGGATTTTATTATTATTATTATTATTATTATTATTATTATTATTATTATTATTATTATTGTTGTTGTTGTTGTTGTTGTTGTTATTATTAATTATTATTATTGTTATTATTATTATTATTATTTTTTTTTTTTTATTTTTTTTTTTTTTATAATTATTATTATTAAATTATTATTATTATTAATTATTATTATTATTATTATTATTAAATGACCAGTGAGTGTATTTAATTATTCTGCTTAAGATCTGAAATGATCAAGATGTTACTGTAAACAAAAATCTTTTTTTAATATGTTTTATGTTTTGAATTAATTACTTTTTATGAGATTCACACACATTTTCTTTTTATATTTTTGGAATTATTATTTTATATTTTGAATTTTTTTTCACTCACACCAAAATGTTGCTAGCACATAGTCACAATAGTCCTTTCTATTTTGAGTTTAATTTACAAATCACCAGACAAAATTTTATAAAAAATAAGAGATCATAACCATTTATTGTTTATCAAAACACATGCCTTTATGCCTAGTGCACAGCACATGATTTGACTTCCAATTTTCCTAAGTTTGTAATCAACAAACTTTTGGACCTTTGGACTAACCTCTGTGTGTGCCTGTCATAAACACTCTATTAGTGGCAGAGGTTTAGCAATGCAATTTCCTGAAAAATGTCACAGACACTGATATTTTCCAGCATGTTTTAAATGATTGGAAACAAAATATATAACAGCTGGAATAGTCTAATACAATAAACCTGGCTCTATTGCAAGTCATTCTAAGGTATGCAGTACATGAGTTCACTAAGATCAACTAAAGAATTGCAGTCAGAAAGAATTCTTCATATTATTTTTGTAATTCTCTTTTATTAGGCAATCTTTGTTTAAGCTCTCCCGTGGTGTAAGATTGTGTAATGTGTGAACATAGATTTACTAGGGGTGATAGCCTAGTGGATAGAGCTTTAAGCTATCAGTTGGAAGATTGTTGATTCAAATCCAGGCTTTGCTCTGCAGCCACTGTTGGGCCCTTGAACAAGGCCCTTCACGACCCTCCTGTCTGCTCCAGGAGTGGCGTACCCTAGCTTCCAAACATGCTGGAATATGCAGAAAAATAATTCCATTGTACTGTACATGTGTAAATGTATATATGACAAATAAAGGCATTCTTCTTCTTCTTCTAGATGGCCATTGATCGATACTATGCACACAAAGCAGCTTGTCAGTGATAAATGTTGAACAGCAGAATATCAATGCTGACATTTCTAGTTATTATAAGTAAGTTTGAAGTGAAAAAGAATCACATTCTGGTTTTAGAAAAGTTAAACACACCAAAATTATTGTCCTGAAAATAAGGTTGAAAAATTATTTTATTATTTCTTCACTAATAATCACATACACCGATCAGCCATAACATTAAAACCACCTCCTTGTTTCTACACTCACTGTCCATTTTATCAGCTTCACTTACCATATAGAAGCACTTTGTAGTCCTACAATTACTGACTGTAGTCCATCTGTTTCTCTGCATGCTTTATTAGCCCCCTTTCATGCTGTTCTTCAATGGTCAGGACTCTCCCAGGACCACTACAGAGCAGTGTAGTGTAGTATTATTTGGGTGGTGGGTCATTCTCAGCACTGCAGTGACACTGACATGGTAGTGGTGTGTTAGTGGATCAGACACAGCAATGCTGATGGAGTTTTTAAACACCTCACAGTCCCTGCTGGACAGAGAATAGTCCACCGACCAAAAATATCCAGACAACAGCACCCTGTGGGCAGCGTCCTGTGACCACTGATGAAGGTCTAGAAGATGACCAACTCAAACAGCAGCAATAGATGAGCGATCGTTTTTAACTTTACATCTACAAGGTGGACCAACTAGGTGTCTAATAGAGTGGACAGTGAGTGGACACAGTATTTAAAAACTCCAGCAGCGCTGCTGTGTCTGATCCACTCATACCAGCACAACACACACTAACACACCACCACCATGTCAGTGTCACTGCAGTGCTGAGAATCATCCACCACCTAAATAATACCTTCTCTGTGGGGGTCCTGACCATTGAAGAACAGGGTGAAAGCAGGCTAAAAAAGCATGCAGAGAAGCAGATGGACTACAGTCAGTAATTGTAGTCCATTGAACTACAAAGTACTTCTATATGGTAAGTGGAGCTGATAAAATGGACAGTGAGTGTAGAAACAAGAAGGTGGTTTTAATGTTATGGCTGATCAGTGTATATGCAAAGCCTTTAACTCTGCATGTCCCCAAAATGTCTTTTTGCTTAGTGTAGCATTGGAAATGTTCTTCAGGGCTCAAAAGTATGTGGCTAGCATCCTGGATATTTATCATTCAAAAACCTCCATCTTTTTGGCTATTGGTTTTCAAAAAGGCTTGACACATTTCATGTGTAGCTGATTGAGTCAACTTGAGGCATGGTGCATTGCTGTTTCTATCTTTTTTGCTATCAGTCCGTGATAAGACTTTAGTGCTCCCTTGCTTTGTGTATTCAGGTGATGGGAGTGTGATTATGGCAGCTAGATGCTAACTCAACATGGAACAATCCCTTGAGCACAGCCTAGAAATGATCCCTAATGACAGAACACACAAAAAGGGGGATTCAGGAAACACCTTTCTTGAGAATTAGGCTGACATGTGGCTGACAATGGGACAAAAAGAAAGAAACACAACAAGGTGTAAGGTAATCTGCCTCCCATGGTCTGTGTTTACTGAACCAAGTACCAGAACATTAAGAACCTGAAAACTACTGTGCTGTTCTTGTTCTTCACTGGTTTAGTACTAAAGGTAACAGTCCTGGTACCAATAGGTCCTGTTTATGTTTGGTACTCAGAGATCAGCATGCCTGTTTGTAATTATGGTTGGAAGTGGCAGAGATGAAGATGCTGCGATTCTTGTTGGAAGTGTCACAGATGGACAAGATTAGTATTGAGTTCATTAGTGAGACAATGCAGATAGGATGTTTTAGAGACAAAGTTAGGGAGGAGAGATTGATGTGGTTTGGAACGAAGGTTTGGGAGAAGAGTGCTGAGGATGGAGATACCAGGCAAGACAGAAGAGAAGGTTTATGGATGCAGTGCAGGTTGTTGGGGTGATAAAGGAGGAAGTGCAGGACGGGGAGAAATGGAGACGATTGATCCACTGTGGCGACCCCTAACAAGAACAGTCAAAAGATAAAAGAGAAGAAGAAGTAAGAGAAAATCTGACATTTTGTCAATGTTGGGTAAGATAGTGCATTTAACCAGTTAATCTACAACCCCAAATCAGAAAAAGTTGGGACAGTATGGAAAATGCAAATAAAATAAAAATGCAGTGTTCCTTACATTTACTTTGACTTTTATTTGATTGCAGACAGGATGAACCTAAGATATTTCATGTTGTATCTGCTCAACTTCATTTAATTTGTTAATATACCTTTATTCCTGCTTCCATTTCAGGCTTGCAACACATTCCAAAATAAGCTGGGACGGGGGCAATTTATGGCTAGTAATGAGGTAAAAAAAAAAAAAAATAATGATGTGATTCCAAACAGGTGATGTCAACAGATGATTGTAATCATGGTTTGGTACAAAAGCAGCATCCAGGAAAGGCTGAGTCTTTGATGAGCAAAGATGATCAGAGGATCTCCAGTTTGTCAACAAATGTATGAGAAAATGATTGAAATGTTTAAAAACAATGAACCTCAAAGAAAGATTGAAGGGATTTGCATATTTCTCCCTCTACAGTACATAATATCAGTAAAAGATTCAAGGAATCGGGAGGAATTTCAGTGCGTAAAGGCCAAGGGCGCAAGCTTAAGCTGAACACCCGTGATCTTTGATCCCTCAGACGGCACTGCATCAAGAACCGCCACTCAACAATAGCTGATATAACCACATGGGTGAGGGATTACTTTGGCAAACCTTTGTCAAGCACTACAAGACAGAGTTACATGCACCAATGCTGCTTAAAAAGGATGTTTATTAATAAATGAAATGAAGTTGACCAGGCAAAACATGAAAGTCAAAGTAAATGTAAGAAACTCTGTGTAGCAGCGGTAGCTCAGCGGTTAAGGTTCTGGACTAGTAACCTGAGCAAGGCCCTTAACCCTCAATTGCTCAAAATTGTGTTCAGTCATAACTGTAAGTCGCTTTGGATAAAAGCGTCTGCTAAATGCCGTAAATGTAAATGTAAAATGATTGAAAAGTTTAAAAACAATGAACCTCAAAGAAAGATGTGAATGGATTTGCATATTTCTCCCCCTACAGTACATAATATCATTAAACAATTCAAGAAATCAGGAGGAATTTCAGTGCATGAAGGCCAAGGGTGCTAGCTTAAGCTGAACACCCATGATCTTCGATCCCAGGAAGAATGGGACAAAATAAGACCTGAAACACTAAATCACTTGATATCCTCGGTGCCAAAACGTCTTTTGAGTGTGGTGAAAAGGAATGGCAACATTACAGTGGTAAATGCTTTACTGTCCAAACTTTTTTTGGAATGTGTTGCAGGCCTGAAATGCAGGAATGGATGTTTATTAATAAATGAAATGAAGTTGGCCGCTCAGGTGGCGCAGCAGTAAAAACACACGCTGGAACCAGAGCTGGGATCTCGAATACATCGTATCGAATCTCAGCTCTGCCTACCGGCTAAGACAACGATTGACCTGTTGTTCAGATATGGGCGGGACTAAGCCGGATGGGGTCTCTCTCCCATGACTGGTGCAATTACGACCTCTGCTGGCTGATTGATGGTGCCTGCACAGAGATGAGAAAAGAGTGCTCTCAGGGTGTGTCTCTCCGTACACAACGCTGAACTGCACTGCACTCAAAGTGTAGGTGATAAGATGTATACGGCTGCTGCCTACGTGTCAGAGGGGGTGTGGGTTAGCTTCGTTCTCCTCAATCAGAGCAGGGATCGACATTGGTGGAGAGGAAGCATGACGCAATCTGGCAATTGGACTCGCTAAAAGGGTAGAAAAGGGGAGAAAATGCATAAAGAAAAAAAAGAAATGAAATGAAGTTGAGAAGATAAAACATGAAATGTCTCAAGCTCATCCTGTCTGCAATTAAATAAAAGTCAAAGTAAATGTAGGAAACTTTTTTTTTTATTATTATTTGCATTTTCCATGCTGTCCCAACTTTTTCTGATTTGGGGTTGTACATAAATTGTCTCTAAACAATAGCTACATAGAAGAAAGCTGGGTGTCTGCACAGACATGATGTCTGATTGTGGAAGGGTGGGATGGCAGAAGCCCTACAATGGATTGGCGCCCTTTCCAAGGTATTTCTGCCTTATACCCAGTGTTTTCTGGTTCAACTCTGCCCAGGCTGAAGCAATTGATGAAATTTAAATACATTTTAAAAGGTCTACTTATATGAAAAGACAAAATGGCTTTTACAACCCTCTACTGGCACATGTAGTTTAGCTTTGATGTATTTTGAACTGTATACTAAGTAGTAAACAGTATTTCAAAATAATTCTTCCATTGTTGAAGGCATGCTAATTTAGCACACACTATACAGTACTTTTCTCATCACAAAGCTCTGTCAGACAGATGGGCATGTAATAATTTATTTTTAGTACCCAGTTTATCTTAGTCAGAACTGGAGTGGGTGAGGAATAAAAACAGATTCTGCTGGTTCCTTCATGGGTCAGTTCTTATTTTGTTATAGAGCATAGTGGAAAATCGCCTCTTCTGTGTACTCAGAATGGAAATGTTTAGCAGTGCACCTTGAAGAAACTACACCTGACATACAGACTAAGAATGGAGTGAGTGTTTGGGCAAATCTTTCACTGGGAACAATGTCCAGCTCCTCCCTTAGTCATGTCTGGCTTCCTGTGTGCCAGCGTAGTCAGCTGTGTGTATGCATTGATGCAGAATTGGTAAAGCAGGTCTCAATGAGGATCTGTGAGCTGCTTAATTGTAGGAGACAGCTGCTTCTTGCTGCCACCCTTTTCTCTGGGGGGAAGGAAACCGACTGCTGGGAGATTCAATTTCTCTCCTCATTTGACCAAACTCTTTTCTCTGTCTGTTATACTCATGTGTTTTATGGTGTTCTTGGATGGTGAAAATCATGGCTCTACTTTGTCAATGCTGGAAAGCCAGTCTAGTTAATAGGTACAGAGTCTCAGTGGAACATCAATGGAGCATTTTATTGTTAGACAATTTTAGACAAAAAATGTTACATGTTTTGAATTCTGTTATTACTGCCAATACATTCTATACACAAACACATTGTGCTAACATAAAACCTATAATGCTATCTCATTGTTGTTATACTCACATTATTTCTACTTATTGTACTATTTCCCATTTGTTATGGACAATATTGTACAAAACATTGCACAACCTCATTAATTTCCAAGTAAATCCCCAGGTAACAACACAACACATTTTCAGACATTTTTAAAAAACAACAAAAATAAGAATCTAATTTCTTGATTTTCTTTAAAAAGTGTAATTGGAGGTGCCCAGATGGCGCAGCAGGATATTCGGCTAGCACACCAGTGCCGAGATCTGAAATCCTCTGTTCGAAACTCGGCGTTGCCACCGGTCGGCTTGGCGCCATCTGGCGGGCATAATTAGCAGTGCCTGCAGCAGGTACTAATTGGCCACCGTATCTGCAGGGTGAGGACCGGACTATGTGTGGGTGGGATCTTCATACGCTGTGTAAGGACCCTGATTGGCGGAAGAGACCCCTGTGCAGAATGCAGGGGCGAGATAAGGAGGGCTGTGCACGTGTCGGAAGCGGCGTGCACAGCATTATGCTCTCCTCGGATGCAATCAGGTATCTCTCAGCAGCGGAAGACAAAAAGTGAGCTAAATCGGGAGGAAAATGGGGAGAAAATGCTTTAAAAAAAGTGTAAATGTAAATGTAAAAAGTGTAATTGACAAAAGTACAAAGAAATGCCTTTTTAATGTTTTGATTGACCCACTTTTGTAAATGTTAACACATTTTGAATTTGATGCTTGTAATTGACTCAAAAAAGGAAACTGGGCAAAATAACAGTAAAAACTTTATAGAATTTCCAAGTTATGTTTTGAAACATTCCACAATAAGCAGGTTAATTGGTAACAGGTAAGAGAATCATGATTGGGTGTAAAACTAGAATCCACCAAAGGATCAGTCTATGCAAGCAAATACAGGTTGTTATAATTTAGGTCTTTCACCATCTATTGCACATAATATTGTTTAAATATTCTGGGTATCTGAAGGACTCCTAGTCCATGTAGGGTAAGGCTGTAAACCACTGTGCATGACCTTTGAGTTTTCAGATAGCATTACATGAGAAATCATCATACTATATTGAAAAATGTACTTTGAAAGACCATTGTCACTACTACTGCACCAAAAAATTCAACCTGACGCTTAATACATCAGTTTTATGCAGAAACCAGATCTCTGAACCTGACCAAAGACAGTTAAAATATGTGCTGCGGTCAGACGAGTTCATGTTTTAGCTTGTTTTTTAAAGACAAAACTATGTTAAGTACTCTGTGCCAAGGATTAAACAGACCATACAGATTGCAATCTGTGAAGGTGTTTTACATCAGTGCACACTGCATGTGTGACTTTCATAGGTGTGACAGTATCACTGATGCCAAGGGCCAGTGATAGCTCAGTGGTTAAGGTACTGGGCTAGTAAACAGAAGGTTGCCAGTTCAAGCCCCGCCACCACCAAGTTGTCACTGTTGAGTCCCTGAGCAAGGCCCTTAACCTTCAATTGCTCATTGTGTAAGTCGCTTTGGATAAAAGCGTCTGGTAAATGTATATATTGGATATTTAGAGAGAAACATGCTGCCATCAAGGCATCATCTTTTCCTGGGATGTCCGTGGTTATTTTAACAAAATAAATAAAAAATAACAAGGTTCATTGTTCAGAATTGTTATTAAGTTAAAAAGAACATTTGCAATGGAAAAATCCAAATGATTTAGGTCTTTCACCATCTATTGCACATAATATTGTAAAAATATTCTGGGAATCTGAAGAACTCATGTAGGACAAGGCTGTAATTAAGTCACCGTCTTTTCCTAAGAGATCCATGATTGTGCTTGACTTCCCTGCCTGCAGTTCAGCTCCTATAATGAAATCGTATGGGGCCTCATGAAATGGTGAATCAGCAACGATGACCACTGACTTTTGAACCTCTAAAGTCTTGTATTCAGCATGATCAGGCAACAATTTCACTTGCAAAACTGCAGCAAATAGCATCCTCGGCTTTCAAACACTTATAAGTGTCATTAATAGGAAAGGTGATGTAACAAAGTGGTAAGCATGTGTTGCAGGCATCAAATTTCGAATTTGCTCATATTTACAAAATACAATTAAATTAACTTGAACTCTAATGTCATTATACCAATACAGGGTTGTACAGTATGTATAACGAAACACTGTCAAGCTACTTACCGCATGCAGCTATACAAGATATACACTGATCAGCCATAACATTAAAACCACCTCCTTGTTTCTACAAACACTGTCCATTTTATCAGCTCCACTTACCATATAGAAGCACTTTGTAGTTCTACAATTACAGCAGCGCTGCTGGCGTTTTTAAATACCGTGTCCACTCTATTAGACACTCCTGGCTAGTTGGTCCACCTTGTAGATGTAAAGTCAGAGACGATCGCTCATCTATTGCTGCTGTTTGAGTTGGTAATCTTCTAGACCTTCATCAGTGGTCACAGGACGCTGCTCACAGGGCGCTGTTGGCTGGATATCTTTTTGGTTGGTGGACTATTCTCTGTCCAGCAGTGACAATGAGGTGTTTAAAAACTTCATCGCCATTGCTGTGTCTTAGCCACTCATACCAGCACAACACACACTAACACACCACCACCATGTCAGTGTCACTGCAGTGCTGAGAATGATCCACCACCCAAATAATACCTGCTCTGTGGTGGTCCTGGGAGAGTCCTGAGCATTTAAGAACAGCATGAAAGGAGCTAACAGAGCATGCAGAGAAACAGATGGACTACAGTCAGTAAGTGTAGAAATATAAAGTGCTTCTATATGGTAAGTGGAGCTGATAAAATAGACAGTGAGTGTAGAAACAAGGAGGTGGTTTTAATGTTATGCCTGATCAGTGTATATACATCCAGACAATCTTCACAGAAAATGAAACAAATAGAGTTGGATTTTGTGGAAAATATGTGGTCACAATATTAATTATAAACCTTTTAGTTTGAATACATTCATATTTTTAGAAAAAGATGGGACTGAAATGGGTTCAGGTTATTGTAATGTTACCAGTGGTAAAGTTTTTCAGATAGTAAATGCATAATTTGTGCATTTCCCTGAAGTTCATTCTTTATAAATAAGGTTTTTATGTGTGTCTGACAGTTAATAGATTTTTAAAAAATATAACATAATTTATATGTTAAAGTAATAACATACAGTACAACTACTGTGGTTGTACATTGTTCAGGTTTTCCAGTGTAAAACCAATTAAAACATTCCCCTCCACATTTCTGTGCATGAAAACGTATCTCTCTGTCTCTCCATCTGTCACATGCCACTAAAATCTATATTCCAACTCAACTGTGTCAATCCTGTAACAACAGAGCACCAACCAAGCTCATGATTTGCATATTAATTATCCAGTACTCAGCCATTTGGTGAAGCACACAGCAGGGTAGTTAATTAATTCTTTCATTTTATTATTGATGCACAATTTCAGTATATGGGAACATGATGAAACAGCAACATGGGTCCTGGATTTGATTCTCGTCTCCTCGTCTCCGGCCTAGCGATGGATGTGGTTTCTGGGTGGTGCCAAACCCAGATCAGAATACAGTGGTTATGAAAGCTGAATAAATAAATGACAATATAATGAAAGATCCAGCATGTATAGAAATATGTGGCTGTACAGTATTTAAATTGTATCCATTTAAATGTGTAGTGGACAGGACAATGTCCTCAATGCTAAAATAACATTTAGAATATTAACCTTGAATAATGCCTTCATTTTAGCAGTTTTAGTGCTATTGAAATGACTTGGTGTCCTCAGGCAGAAGCCGAAGAAATGCATTAGCGCAAATGGCCAAACTGGGGTATTGGAGTTATTTTAAGCCGTGTGAGTGTTTCTCTCAGCTCAGATACCAAATATAGATCGCCTATGAGCTTCATCTCTCTGACCTCAAAATCTACTTATATACTATTATCCTCATTAGGATGAGAAGCCAAGGTTTAAGTCATCTGTTTCTTTCAAAGAGGATTTTTTTCTGAAATGATTAAACATCTATATACTGGTATAAATTCCTCTGACTATGCCAAGTCATACCAACTCAGTCATACCAAGCAAAATGACATCTCAGTGTTTATTCAAAATACTGTGTTTAAGCAACTGAATTTGTGGAAAACTGGTTTTAGAGGTGGAGTACACTTTGGTGAAAAACAAGCTTGGTCAATTCTCTGCATCCTGTCATGTCGAACACAATGGACCTACAGGAAGTGGGAAGGCTCACTGGAGCTTTTCTATCAGTCATGTTTCAATAGGTCAACAGATCCACCCAACCAACCCCTGATAGATTTACTCACAACATGACCATTTCTTGCTGGACCAGCTTTCTGATCTGTGAAAGTGATTTGATGTAATGTGTTTTCGTGACCTCAACAAACACATCAAACATCCACCCAGCAGTGAATGTGTGTGTGTGTGTGTGTGTGTGTGTGTGTGTGTGTGTGTGTGCACTTTTTTTAAATTTCTGCCTATGGTATATACGGTATATGTTTATAATATGTAAGTTTATGTGCAATTATACACCGACCGGGCATAACATTATGACCACTGACAGGTGAAGTGAATAACACTGATGATCTCTTCATCACGGCACCTGTTAGTGGGTGGGAGATATTAGGCAGCAAGTGAACATTTTATCCTCAAAGTTGATGTGTTAGAAGCAGGAAAAATGGGCCAAAAGTGTAAGGATTTAACAAGGGCCAAATTGTGATGGCTAGATGACTAGGTCTCCAAAACTGCAGCTCTTGTGGGGTGTTCCCGGTCTGCAGTGGTCAGTATCTATCAAAAGTGGTCCAAGGGGAAAAACCGGCAAAATTCAGCTTTACCATGTATGACTGAGATTTCACTGTACATAAGTAGGCCTTGCCTGGATGATCCTTATATAACCAAACATGATTACAACACCTGCTTATGATGTGTTCCCAGTTTTCAATTGCACATTATTATTTGTAAATACATTTATAAATGTATAAATACAATTAAGTTAATGATATAAAATATAAAAATACATGTTCTTCATACTGTTTTTGTTTAAATACAGTGGATGTACAACTTCTCATACATATTGCCGTAGCGTTAAATGGTTTTAATGGGCGAGGGCATGGTTGTGAAGCAGTTATTGGTAATGTTACACAGTTCTAGAGTCCTGGGTTGGATACCTAGCTGTATAGTTTGCCAATCTCTCTTTGTGTCAGTTAGTATATACACCAATCAAGCATAACATTATGTCCACCTCCGTTTACTACACTCACTGTCCATTTTATCAGCTCCACTTATCATATAGAAGCACTTTGTAGTTCTACAATTACTGACTGTAGTCCATCTGTTTCTCTACATACTTTTTAGCCTACTTTCACCCTGTTCTTCAATGGTCAGGACCCCCAAAGGACCACTAAAGAGTAGGTATTATTTGGGTGGTGGGTCATTCTCAGCACTGCAGTGACACTGGCATGGTGGTGGTGTGTTAGTGTGTGTTGTGCTGGTATGAGTGGATCACACACAGCAATGCTGATGGAGTTTTTAAACACCTCACTGTCACTGCTGGACTGAGAATAGTCCACCAACCTAAAATATCCAGCCAATATTTAGCACTCGCTCTTACCCAGGTCTTTTAAAAGAGTTTCCTCAGTAAATATTTTCTTACTCTATTACAAATAGACAATGCTGAAACCCTGTTAGAACCAAAGTATAGGTGGAACATTTTATTATATAAAAATGATAAGTGCATGTTAGTTTAAATTTGAGTGCTTAGTGAAGACATAAGGCTTTAATTGTCTTTTGAAGACGATGAGAAACTCAGCTGTTCAAACAGACAAGGGAAGTTTATTCCACCACCTGGGTGCTAGTACGGAGAAGAGACTGATTTCCTGTCTTCTTCAAGTTCTGTTTGGTGTATTAAGACGAGGCAGATTTGTGGCTCCAGGGTTGCTTGGCAAGAACAGTGTTTGATTAGTTTTCTAAGGTAGATTGGAGCTTGTCCATTTTTGGCTTTGTAGGTAAACATCATTATATTAAATTGTATGTGGCAGCTACAGTAAGCCAGTGAAGAGAGTGCAGCAGTGGGGTGACGTTGCAGTGTTTGGGTTGACTAGAAAAGCTTGCCAGGAAAAAGACTTTCTTGTCATCTAAGCACAAATGTAAGCAGCGAGAGTTTGCTAAATGCTACTTGGACTTGGAACCGCGTTCTATGTACAGATGAAATAAAAAATGAGGTTTTTGGCAACAAACACTCAAGGTGGGTTTGGCAAGAAAGAAGATTACAGTAAAAAGAACCTGAGTGATGTTGTAGGGGTGTTTGTTCTTTCTCCAAAGGCCCTGCGATTTTTTTATTACATTTAAATGTACATCTGTGCTTAAAATGAGAAGTTTTAGATATTACAAATATGTAATGTTTGCATTGTTAAAAGGATGGAAAACGGTATTAAACACACTCCTTGTTGCTTGAAATAACCGACTAGGCATAACATTATGACCACTGACAGGTGAAGTGAATAACACTGATTATCTCTTAATCACGGCACCTGTTAGTGGGTGGGATATATTAGGATGCAAGTGAACATTTTATCCTCAAAGTTGATGTGTTAGAAGCAGGAAAAATGTTTAAAAAATTTAAGTGAGTTTGACGAGGGCAAAACTGTGATGGCTAGACGACTGGGTCAGAGCATCTCCAAAACTGCAGCTCTTGTGGAGGGTTCCCGGTCTGCAGTGGTCAGTATTTATCAAAAGTGGTCTAAGAAACAGTGGTAAACCGGCAACAGGGTCATGGGCGGCCAAGGCTCATTGATGCAGGTGGGGAGTGAAGACTGGTACCCGTGTGGTACGATCCAACAGATGAGCTACTGTAGCTCAGATTGCTGAATAAGTTAATGCTGGTTCTGATAGAAAGGTGTCAGAATACACAGTGCATCGCAGTTTGTTGCGTATGGGGGAGCAAAAGGGGGACCAACACAATATTAGGAAGGTGGTCATAATGTTATGCCTCATCAGTGTATTTACCCAAATGTTGAAAAGGTGTTAATATGTTTTTTTATGTGAATGACCTTGATTGACTGTGATAACATTCATATTAACTACAGTTAGACTGATGTGCAGTTTATAGCCATGCTTGATAACTATTAATGACTTGTTCTGCTTTTTCATCTGGCTTTCCAGATGTTTAGAGTGTAATCAGATATTTTTCCTCTTTCTACTAACACAAATTGTCTGAAGAGTTAAACCCTCAACATTACAATATGCATAAGCATATGGCATATTGAGCCACATTGGTTGATGGCTTTGAATACATGCTAATGACTTGATTTAAATGCATCTTTAAGCATTTGCACCAAGCCATCAGCACCTGATCGTGTCTCAAATCCAATCAGAGATGTATTTCATTACCAGGTGTAAAGAGTGGAAGAATGTGGAACAAATAGGAACCGATTTTTTTTACCTCAATATGCCATATGCCTATATTGTGCTGTTAAGAATTTTGAGCTGTCAACTCAAGCAACAATTTGTGTTAGTAAAAAGAAGAAAAATATCTGATTACACTGTGAACATCTGGAAAGCCAGATGAAAAAAGGCAGAAGATGTCATTGATAGTTATCAAGCATGGCTATAAACTGCAAATCTGCTTTAAAAATCTAAAATGATTCCCCTTTCTACTGCCTGGGTACAATAACACTTACCAGAGTAATTACAATGTTGTTGAATGTTTTATATTAATTCAAATGATAATGAGCAGTGGGCACAGCTCACAGAATATAATGTGAATACACCGATCAGCCATAACATTAAAACCACCTCCTTGTTTCTACACTTACTGTCCATTTTATCAGCTCCACTTACCATATACATTTACATTTTCAGCATTTAGCAGACGCTTTTATCCAAAGCGACTTACACAATGAGCTGAACACAATGAGCAATTGAGGGTTAAGGGTCTTGCTCAGGGACCCAACAGTGGCAACTTGGTGGTGGCGGGGCTTGAACCGGCAACCTTTCGTTTACTAGTCCAGTACCTTAACCGCTGAGCTATCACTGGCCCATATAGAATCTTCAATGGTCAGGACTCTCCCAGGACCACTACAGAGCAGGCATTATTTGGGTGGTGGATGAATCTCAGCACTGCAGTGACACTGACATGGTGGTGGTATGTTAGTGCGTGTTGTGCTGGTATGAGTGGATCAGACACAGCAATGCTGCTGGAGTTTTTAAACACCTCACTGTCCCTGCTGGACTGAGAATAGTCCACCAACCAAAAATATCTAGCCAACAGCACCTCATGGGCAGCTTACTGTGACCACTGATGAAGGTCTAGAAGATGACCAACTCAAACAGCAGCAATAGATGAGCGATCGTCTCTGACTACAAGGTGGGCCAACTAGGTAGGAGTGTCTAATAGAGTGGCCAGTGAGTGGACACGGTATTTAAAAACTCCATCAGCGCTGATGTGTCTGATCCACTCATACCAGCACAACACACACTAACACACCACCACCATGTCATTGTCACTGCAGTGCTCAGAATGATCCACCACCCAAACTACTCTGTGGTGGTTCTGTGGGGGTCCTGACCATTGAAGAACAGGGTGAAAGCAGGCTAATAAGGTATGTAGAGAAACAGATGGACTACAGTCAGTGATTGTTGAACTACAAAGTGCTTCTATATGGTAAGTGGAGCTGATAAAATGGACAGTGAGTGTAGAAACAAGGAGGTGGTTTTAATGTTATGTCTGATCAGTGTGCTAATATGGACCCTTTAGACTTAGTGGGTCCAAAATCAACATAGCACTATAAAAAACAGCATACACAAGACTTCTAACTTTCTAACACATTAGCTGATTTATTATGATAATTTTTATTACTGGTCATCTGGTTATGATATATTGTATATGGTATATTTTAAGAGGTACCTTTGACTGACTGACTCTCAGGATTATGGTTATGCAAGGCATGAAACCATTAATAGAAATAAAAAATGGATCAAAACAAAAAGCCCACAGTAATATCCTCTAAAAACCTTTACACAAAATTTTCCCACTGCTGCTTTTATTAGGTTCCACCATAGAGTACAGATTTACATCTGCATTTGCTTTTTTTTCATCTATCTGTGAAACATTTTGTTTACAAGTTTAAGAAGTTTGAAAAAGTTATGTAACAAACTATATTTAATGTGAACTAATCTATGCAAGATGAAAACAGAGCGCTGCTAGCCTATTATTTAATGTAAAAGGTGATGTATGAACATTCTTGAGCTTATTTACGCTAAAATCTTAAATAAAATTGTGGAAATAGTGGGGGGGGGGGATTATAGTTCATTTCTATGATTAAAAAATATAGTAATCTGAAATCCCTGGTATTTCTTGCATGGCTACCTTGAAACTCTACAACATTCTATTACAAAGCAATAAGGTTACAAAGCAATAAGAAGCTGAAAATCTAGCTAAATAAATGCCATTTCCCACACTCTGCGTCATGATACTTCATTTATGAATGTCTAATACGTGTTTATTACTAATTACACTTTGAGTGCAACACAATTAATATGACATATTGAAATGTGATATACACCGATCAGCCATAACATTAAAACCACCTTGTTTCTACACTCACTGTCCATTTTATCAGCTCCACTTACCATATAGAAGCACTTTGTAGTTCTACAATTACTTATGGAGTTTTTAAACACTTCACTGTCACTGCTGGATTGAGAATAGTCAACCAACCAAAATATATCCAGCCAACAGCGCCCCATGGGCAGCGTCCTGTGACCACTGATGAAGGTCTAGAAGATGACCAACTCAAACACCAGCAACAGATGAGCGATCGTCTCTGACTTTACATTTACAAGGTGGACCAACTAGGTAGGAGTTTCTAATAGAGTGGACAGTGAGTGGACACGGTATGTAAAAACTCCATCAGCACTGCTGTGTCTGATCCACTCATACCAGCACAACACACACTAACACACCACCACCATGTCAGTGTCACTGCAGTGCTGAGAATCATCCACCACCTAAATAATACCTGCTCTGTGGTGGTCCTGACCATTGAAGAACAGGGTGAAAGCAGGCTAAAAAAGCATGCAGAGAAACAGATGGACTACAGTCAGTAATTGTAGAACTACAAAGTGCTTCTATATGGTAAGTGGGGCTAATAAGTGAGTGTAGAAACAAGGAGGTAGTTTTAATGTTATGGCTGATTGTGTATACAGTGTTTAATATTTAGGAGGTCAGGTAACGCAGCAGTAAATTATGCTAGCCTACTAATGCTGGGATCCCGGGTTTGAACCCCCAGCTATTGGCCAGTTAGGCATCTATATACCAAACTAATCAGCTATGTCTAAAGAGGGGTCTGGCATTGGATTGGCGTCCTGTCCAGGACGTGTTAGCGCTTTGCACCCAGAAGAAGCCAGACCTACTGTGACCCTGACAAGGATAAAGTGGTGGTAAAAATGAAAACAAATGAATGAATTAAAAAGGTCAAAACATGGAAATAACTTTGTGCATGTTAATGTACAAGTACACATTAATTACACACTAATAATTAAATTAAAAAAAAAAACTATAGCCTGGCAATACTCTGTATACAGACATATTCTTTGTACTCTTGAAGCTGAGGCTGGGTGGTTTCAGACATATGGTTAGTCTAATGTGCTCTGCATCAGTGTCAGCACTGCATTGTGATGCAGCAATACTGGGGAGCAGCTGGACTTGGAAAAGAAGGCTGCTTAAACAGGCATCTTTTTGTGGATCAGCTGTCTCTGTTTTGGCTTTGTCATTTCAGTCGCTCCCCCAGCTCTTATTTAGGACCACAGACTGGTTTTGACATGCTAATGGCAGGTCTGTTCCACCCAGCCCAGCTGAAGAGCAGTATGCTTTACATGTGGTGGTGGAGGATGGGAGTGGGTGGGGAGAGACACAGGAAGAATAAAGTGGACAGGCAATAGACTAAAGTGTGCCACACAGTCAGAGATTGTGGAAACAATGGCTTGTATTTTAACCCCACCTCCACCCCTGAGCACACACACACTCCTTCTTGTGTCACAGGGTTTGTGTCTGGGTCAAAAGTGTTGCCTCAAAAATTTCCACATAAATGTTCACTTTGCTGAATGTTAAACTAAATATTTATACAATAGAGCCATTAAAGTTGGTCAGGCCAAATTATTACAACAAACATAAAAATGAAAAATGTTTGGTGTCCAAAAACAGCCATAAAAGAAGTACTGCTCTTAGAATTCATCAAACCAAAAAAATCACAGTGTTTTATACAGTCTCAGTAACCTTTACATAATATTATACATTTCTATTAACCATTTCAACAAACAGTACACCAATCAGCCATAACATTAAAACCACCTCCTTGTTCCTACACTCACTGTCCATTTTATCAGCTCCACTTACCATATAGAAGCACTTTGTAGTTCTACAATTACTGACTGTAGCCCATCTGTTTCTCTGCATGCTTTGTTAGCCCCCTCTCATGCTGTTCTTCAATGGTCAGGACTCTCCCAGGACCACTACAGAGTAGGTATAATTTGGGTGGTGGATCATTCTCAGCACTGCAGTGACACTGACATGGTGGTGGTGTGTTAGTGTGTGTTGTGCTGGTATGAGTGGATCAGACACAGCAGTGCTGATGGAGTTTCTAAACACTTCACTGTCCCTGCTGGACTGAGAATAGTCCACCAACCAAAAATATATCCAGCCAACAGCGCCCCGTGGGCAGCATCCTGTGACCACTAATGAAGGTCTAGAAGATGACCAACTCATACAGCAGCAATAGATGAGCGATCGTCTCTGACTTTACATCTACAAGGTGGACCAACTAGGTAAGAGTGTCTAAAGTTCTACTACTACTACTAATAGTGTGGACAGTGAGTGGACATGGTATTTAAAAATTTCAGCAGCACTGCTGTGTCTGATCCACTCATACCAGCACAACACACACTAACACACCACCACCATGTCATTGTCACTGCAGTGCTGAGAATGACCCACCACCTAAACAAAACCTGCTCTGTGGTGGACCTAACCATTGAAGAACAGGGTAAAATCAGGCTAAAAAGGTATGCAGAGAAATCGATGGACTACAGTCAGTAATTGTAGAACTACAAAGTGCTTCTATATGGTAAGTGGAGCTGATAAAATGGAAAGTGAGTGTATAAATTAAGTGGTTTTAATATTAAAACTGATCATTGTATTACTTTATTATTGGCTGATCAGTGTATTACCCAAAACTGTAGGGACTGCATGAGTGAACTGTGTGAGGACTACATAAAGTGACAGTAAGTTTCCAAAGTACCCCAGGGTTGAAGGTCGAGAGTACTCCAGGGCTGATGGCTCACGCATAATAAACAGATCGCTTGATTTTCTGAATCTTTCAACAATAACATGCATTGTAGATGGTAAACAACATAAATCTTGTTTTTGAACTGACAATTTACTCAAAAATGGGAAAATTCTCTTATGAATGTAGGGCCATGAACCATCTTCGGTGGATCCTCCTTTTAAACCCAGTCCAGCGTATTGTGGAATGTTTTAAAAAAAGTGTAACTTAAATATTTTATAAAATTTTCACTGTTATTTTGCCCCGTTCCATATATTTTTTAAAATGTATTACAGCAGATTTAATTATTTATAAATTACAATAAGCGTGTCAATGAAAACATTAAGGATAATTTGTTTTTAATGTTGTAAGTTAAATAAAGGGTCAGAAAATATCACAAAACATCACAGACTGCTATTTTTATTACATTTTACAATTTTAAAAAAATTGGGTTTGTAAATTTACAGATTAAAGTAATTAAAAATAGATATATATTTTCAAGATGCTCTTATTTAGATATCTATGTTATTACATACAGTTGGTTCTTTGTTGTCATCTCTACTCAAGGTCAACATAACTCTCTCATAAACCATATATATATATATATATACACACACACCGATCAGGCATAACATTATGACCACCTCCTTGTTTCTACACTCACTATTTTATCAGCACCACTTACCATATAGAAGCACTTTGTAGTTCTGCAATTACTGTCTGTAGTCCATCTGTTTCTCTACATACATTTTAGTTACCCTGTTCTTCAATGGTCAGGACCTCCACAGGACCACCACAGAGCAGGTATTATTTAGGTGGTGGATGATTCTCAGCACTGCAGTGACAATGACCTGGTGGTGGTGTGTTAGTGTGTGTTGTACAGGCTAAAAAGCATGTAGAGAAATAGATGGACAGTAATTGTAGAACTACAAAGTGCTTCTATATGGTAAATGGAGCTGATAAACTAGACAGTGAGTGTAGAAACAAGGAGGTGGTCATAATGTTATGCCTGATCGGCCTGAACTGCATCTCCCACAATGCATGCCGATTTTGTGACCTGCAAAGTGACCGCATCCCGCCACTAGATGGCAGTGTTTCCACATCAGCCTTTAACTGTTGTGGTTTTTCAACAAGTGATGCTGAGAAATATTTACAAATAATTCCAAAATGTACAAGAAGAGAAAATTGAAGCAGAAGGAAGAGAATTTAATGAAAGATGGGAAAGTGAACACAAGTTTGTGTTTCAAAAAGTAAAACCGGTACGTCTCTTGTTTTATGAGGCTGTGTCTGTGGTAAAGAAGTACAATATAAATGTAGATTTACATTATAAATATACAGTATAAATTTGGCATTTAGCCTCCAAGAAAAACAACAAATTGTCCAAGACTTGAAAGACAGACTGCAATCACAGTCACAAGCACACGTTACAATCAGCCCGTTGAGGGCCACCATAATGCAGATCTGGCCCTCGGTGAAAATGAGTTTGACACCCCTAATTTACAGCAACAGTATAAAATTGCAGTATAAACAGTATACAAGTCAGAGCTTTGTTGATTGTTTAAACATGTCCTTTTACAAACACCATTTCCTAAAATGTTGGGACATTTTGTAAAACACAATTAAAACAAGAATGTGTGATTTGTTAATTAAACTGATTTTTATGATTTATTTGTAATTAAATGTCTAAGTTTTGGAGCAGCCATTCTTTCACCACTTTTACTGTGGAATTTCAGTGTGTTTAATTGGTGTAAAGATCTGACACGTTGTTTGACAGCTTTGACCAACAGTCTACCATTCACTATAAAGGAAGTCATAAATTTTTTGTTCATTCGCTGTGTTTATTTTATATGACCTTTAAATTACCTTGGCGTTTTAGACAGGTCTATTTAGAATTCTACATTGCCAATGTGTGTTTACATAAAGAAGACATAAAACAGGTTTTACTGTTTTTAAAAATAGTATGACAATGTGTTTTCATGGTCACTTTTGTTCTCAAAGACTCTTATCAATACAATACAATATTTTTCAATCCTAGCTTTAAATCTGTAAAGAACACAATGTT
This sequence comes from Trichomycterus rosablanca, assembly GCF_030014385.1. Classification (NCBI taxonomy): domain Eukaryota; kingdom Metazoa; phylum Chordata; class Actinopteri; order Siluriformes; family Trichomycteridae; genus Trichomycterus; species Trichomycterus rosablanca. The sequence goes on along the minus strand of NC_085990.1, from coordinate 45,554,885 downwards.
AAAATATTGTGAAGGTCCTGGGTTCATTTCCCAGGTGGGGCGGTCCAGGTCCTTTCTGTGTGGAGTTTGCAAGTTCCCCCTTGTCTGCGTAGGTTTCCTCCTGGAGCTCCGGTTTCCTCCCACAGTCCAAAGACATGCAGGTAAGCTGAATTGGAGATGCAAGACTGTCCATGACTGTGTTTGATGTTAAACTTGTGAAATGATGGATCTTGTGTAACGAGTAACTACCTTCCCTGTCATGAATGTAACCAAAGTGTAAAACATGACGTTAAAATCCTAATAAATAAACAAATAAAATATTGTCATTGATGCCATCTTACACTAATAGACAGAAACACACCCTTAATCCATTTATTAAAAAAGAGACATGTAAATATAACATCAAAACTGTTAAAAGCTAAAAAGATTTCAGTAACATCTTTAAAATCAGACTTATGTTCTAAATAGATTTAACCCTTAGCTAAAATAGCACAAACTCTGTTTTCAGGGTTGTTTTGGCTCCAATACTTTTAATTCTACAGTTTTATGACAGTTTATAGTTTCTAGGCCATATCCCAAAAGGCATCCTACTTTCTTTAATTTCGGATTTGCCCTGCTGGCAAGGTTAATTTTAGCTAAAACACTAACTAGTTTTTCTAAACAGTTTATAAATGTTTGTCTAGTGTCTAAACTGAACCCCTGGCTTTTTAAATGTTACAAAATATTGGCTATTTTGGAATTGGAACAGCAAGTCATATTTTGACTATAGTTTGTTTAGTATGATTACATATACAGTAGAATAAATCTAAATCATGCCAGTCAATTTCAGATGTGTTTACATTAATCTTGGTTTAAAATGTGTGAATGTTGCTCTGTCTAGGCTGTATTCCCACCCTCCAGTTTAGACCTTCTGTGACCCTGATTAGAACAAAGCAATTAATTAAAAACAATGAATAACAAATGGACACAAATATACACCGATCAGGCATAACATTATGACCACCTACCTGCTATTATATTGGGTCCCTTGCACTGTGTATTCTGACACCTTTCTATCAGAACCAGCATTAACATCTTCAGCAATTTGAGCTACAGTAGCTCGACTGTTGGATCGGACCTCACGGGCCAGCCTTCGCTCCCCACGTGCATCAATGAGATGCACGTTGGCCGCCCATGACCCTGTCACCGGTTTACCACTGTTTCTTACTTGGACCACTTTTGATAGATACTGACCACTGCAGACCGGAAACACGCCACAAAAGCTGCAGTTTTGGAGATGCTCTGACCCAGTCGTCTAGCCATCACAATTTGGCCCTTGTCAAACTCGCTCAAATCCTTACACTTGCCCATTTTTCCTGCTTCTAACACATCAACTTTGAGGGTAAAATGTTCACTTGCTGCCTAATATATCCCACCCACTAACAGGTGCCGTAATGAAGAGATAATCAGTGTTATTCACTTCACCTGAAAGTGTTCATAATGTTATGCCTAGTCGGTGTATAGTTTTATTGAGCTTTATTATTAAGCCACATTTTCAAGATGGGACATTTTGTAAAATGCAGTAAAAAAAAAGGAAACTATTATTTGCTAAAAGTAGAAAGAAAAGATTTCCAGTGTTTACCCCTGTGTTGCATCACCTTTCCTATTAATGAGACTTTTTTAATGGTTCTGGAACTGAGGGCATTCATTGTTGCAGATGAGCAAGTGAAATAATTTTCCATTTTTGCTTAATACAAGACATGAACTGATCAAAAGTCTGTGTTGCTGACTCTCCTCTTCATGTGTATGATGTGCCATACATTTTAATGGGCGACAGATCTCAACTGCAGGCAGGCCAGCAAACTCATTTTGTGTCTACGAAGCTACACATTGATCTAATAAGATGAAATTTTAACTCTGGGCAGAACAACAACAATCACAGACTGGGTCGACAAGTCACCTTTCAAACTCAAGAACAATGGGGTGGTATTTTCTGATTTTTTTTTTTTAATGTCCCTGAGTGGTCCAATCAAAGTTCAGACTTAAAACCTATCAAACATCTGAGAAGAGACCTGACAATAGTAGTTTAGAGGTGCTTGCCAGCCAAGTTGACAGAGCTTGAGAGGACCTGTTATGAATAATGGGATAAACTGCCTAAATCTAGGTGTCTAGACTTGTAACTGTAAGTGCTGCCAACAAGGATTTAACAATGTACTAAATAAAAGGTCTGAATACTTCTGTAAATAAGATATTCATTTTTTATTGAAGGTGACCATATTTTGGATTAAAAAAAAGGACACTTGTGGTAAGATGGCAGCATGGGGCAAACGGACACCTGCACTGGGTGGAGGAGGTGGGGTTGGATTGGCAAAGTGAATTCATGTAATTGGTGGCACAATGGCAATGTGTATGGGGTAGAGGCTTAAATATTTGACAAATGCATTAATAATGCAACTATTATTGTTATTGACCTTAAACAGCTATGATTTAACAAGACAACTAACAAATGCCTTTATGGTCAGATAATCTTATTTGCTTCCATTCAGCACACATAGTGCACGCAAACTACAAAAGCAGAATGCATTTTTAAGGTCCAAAAAAGAGGACACGTCCAGGAAAAAGAGGACGTATGGTCACCTTATTTTATTTATTTCCTAAAAACTACGTTTTCAATACATAATTATGGGTGATTAAGAGTAAATTGATGGGTAAAAAATATACTAATTTAAAATCAAACCCACAATGAGGTAAAATGTGTAAAAAAAATCAAGACATCTAGGCACCCAGGTGGGGCAGCGGGATATTCCGCTAGCACACCAGCGCAGATATTCTGAACTCCTCAGTTCAAAACTCGGCGTTGCCACCGGACGGCTGGGCGCCATTTAGCAGGCATAATTGGCAGTGCCCACAGCAGACACGGTAGACTGCAATCAGGGATCCCCCAGCAGCGGAAGACAAATTGACCACGCTAAATTGGGAGAAAATGCATAAATAAAATAGAAAAAAAACAAGACGTCTGAATCTTTCTGAACATATTGTGTCATAATAAGGTTATTTAAATTATTAAGTATTCTTAACTACTACTACTTACAAATTTCCTTTAAAAGGAATCTGCAGTAGACCATATTTGGACATGTCTGTTTTGCTGTGTCTCTTTCTGTCTCTGGCTGGACTCCTACACCTGCCTCTTTCATGCTGGTGGCATCTGCTTCTGGGTTACTGCAGGATTAGAGCTTTACAAGAAGTGTGGGTGAAACATTGACAGCACACTGACTTCAGCAGACCCAGATGGTCCATCCAGTGAGTGCTTCATATAATCACTGCCCACCAGCATGTGCACACAAAAAAGCACAGACACATGTTTTAAACACAAAACACAATGCACTTTATTAGCATTAATGGGGATCAGTGGATTGTTCACATTAGTTTTGAATAAGGACATGTGAGACACTTAAAAACATTTGCTCAGTTACAGATGTGAACAATAGCAGGTTTAAAGCAGAACTGCTTTAGATTAATGGATAGATGTGATGAAGTGATATGGCAATGTACTAGATCAGTGCTTCTTCTGCTTTTAATGTCTTGTGTTGTAAGGTCACATGAAGAAAATTTGTGCCGGGCTGAATGTGATTATTTTGTGTGTGGGTTGTTTTGCTCTCACTGTGTTGACTCCTACCCAAGATGAACCGGTCACTTGGACTTGCACCTGGGAGACAGGTGGTGAGTCAGCAGTGTTCCATGCCACATACTGTTTACAATGTAACTCTGTGTGTTTAAGTGTGTGTGTGTGTGTGTGTGTGTGTGTGTGTGTGTGCATGAAGGCTTCAGTGAAGCATACAAAAATCTGTGTATTTTGTTCTCTAAATGTGTTTTATTTTTAATATTTTCTAATAAATATTATCTTAATAATAATTTTAATAGAGCATTTTTTGTTTTATTGTTTGTGTTACACAATAAAATTACACTAAGTGATTTCCACTCATTAAACAAAACATGATATTACACAAAAGGAACTGTAAAACACAATTACCTAACACTCTTATCAACCTCGTTCTAAAAAAAACAAATCAATAAAACAAATCAATGGTCAGGACCCCCACTACAGAGCAGGTATTATTTAGGTGGTGGATCATTCTCAGCACTGCAGTGACGCTGACATGGTGGTGGTGTGTTAGTGTGTGTTGTGCTATGAGTGGATAAGAAATAGCAATGCTGATGTCGTTTTTAAACACCTCACTGTCACTGCTGGATTGAGAATAGTCCACCAACCAAAAACATCCAGCCAACAGCGCCCTGTGGGCAGCGTCCTGTGACCACTGATGAAGGTCTAAAAGATGACCAACTCAAACAGCAGCAATAGATGAGTGACCGTCTCTGACTTTACATCTACAAGGTGGACCAACCAGGTAGGAGTGTCTAATAGAGTGGACAGTGAGTGGACACGGTATTTAAAAACTCCATCAGCACTGCTATTTCACCCATGCATTCTGCACAGGCACCTCTCTATCTGCATATCAGGGTCTTTACACAGCGTTTGAAGACCCCGCCCACATAGTCTGGTCATCCCGACCTGCAGGCACTGCCAATTATGCTCGCTAGATGGCGCCCAGCAGACTGGTGGCAACGCCGAGTTTTGAACCGAGGAATTTCGGCGCTGGTGTGCTAGCAGAATATCCTGCCTGTAGTTACAATATTATGTCACTGCTTCTAGGCAAGAAAAGACTTCTTTTCTAAAGTGTTTTATTTTTGATTCGTCCATCGATAGAACATAAATCTAAAAGGTTTGGTATTATTCAGACTTTTTGGCTGCACTGATGCTTGGCTTGCAGTGCCTTCCTCCTCAATGCAAGCTCATGAATCCTAGTTTACCAGTTAAATTACTGGTAATCGAGTAACAATTGAGGCAGTTATGTCAGAATTTAATGCCTAATGAGGCGCAGAGACTGCCGATTTAAAGAACCAGCGTTATCAGTCATCTGTGCCGCCATGCCCCCCGCCGACTATTAAAGCCATTTCAGGTGAGCATGATAGTGTAGTTTATCTTCCATGTCGAGCCACAAAGCAGATGGGCCTGTTATAGTTTATTTAAAAACACAGTAAAATGTGCTAAAACCTCTCAGTTTCACTTCGGATTTCATAAGACGATAAACATGGCAGTTGAGAGGAGTGGGGTAAGTGGAAATGAGTTGTGAAATTACCAGGATATCCTCACACTGACTGTGTCACAATGTCTGTTTATGAGAGCAAAGATGGTACAGTTTGTTCAAATAAAATAAAACGACATGAATAAAAACAACATTTACAACAAAGAGCCTTTTGAAATCTAGAGAGGCTCACAGACTTTACTTTCAACAAGAAAATAAGTAGTAATAAAATAATGTAAAAGTAATGGTTATGTTTTTATGTATTTGTAACAAAATTTTAATTTTAATAGTGATAATTGATCAATAATAATAATAATAATAATAATATATAGTTATGCTTTAATAGTCAACTCTTAATACATAAATATCAGTTAAGCATATGACCACCTTCCTAATATTGTTGGTTCCCCTTTTGCTGCCAAAACAGCCCTGACCCATCGAGGCATGGACTCCACTAGACCCCTGAAGGTGTGCTGTGGTATCTGGCACCAAGATGTTAACAGCAGATCCTTTAACTTCTGTAAGTTGTGAGGTAGGGCCCCCATGGATCGACTTGTTTGTTCAGCACATCCCACAGATGTGACGCATCCGGTCATCAACGTGATAAAAAAGAAAACATAATTTATCAGACCAGGACACCTTCTTTCATTGCTCCGTGGTCCAGTTCCGATGCTCACGTGCAAATTATTGGCGCTTTGGCAGCGGACAGGGGTCAGCATGGGCACCCTGACTGCGATGCACTGTGTATTCTAACACCTTTCTATCAGAACCAGCATTAACTTCTTCAGCAATTTGAGCTACAGTAGGTCGGATCAGACCACACAGGCGCTCATGACCCTGTCGCCAGTTTACCCCTGTTTCTTCCTTGGACCACTTTTGCTAGATACTGACCACTGCAGACCGGGAACGTCTAGCCATCACATTTTTCTTGCTTCAAACACATCAAGTTTGAGGATAAAATGTTCACTTGCTGCCTAATATATCCCACCCACTAACAGGTGCCGTGATGATGAGATAATCAGTGTTATTTACTTCACCTGTCAGTGGTCATAATGTTATGCCTCGTACCTGTACATGTGGGTAATTTTTCATTGTAATGGGGGTTCACATTAAGCCATTTTAAACTGGAGAGACACCGCCCGCCAGTTCATACTCTATTACCTGTCACTATTCACAATGCATTTAGCACTGCAGTTTCCCAAGATCATAATAAATTGCCATTTATAATGACTTATTATTTCTTCATTTTATTTCTAAGGTATCAAGGATAGAGCAGGCTTAAACAGCAACAATACACTAATATTTCCTACAGTTTTATTCTAGCTTGTTATTAACTGGTGGGTTAAGCCTACAACAGCCAACAAATCTTTCAGTTACCTAAAAAACAGTTCCGTCAGATAAAAACAATTACAAATACAGTAATCATTTTGCAACAATTATTAAAATTAAATGTTTTCTTTGTTCATTTTAGTTTATTTTAGAAAATTTTGGATTTTTGCATTTATTATTATTTTTTTATTCCCTCTCTCTTTCTCTCCCTCTCTCTGCCTTTCTTTACTTGCCCAAATAATCAATTTAGGCTCATCCAGGCAGAGGGAGGATGCTGCTTGTGCATGGACAAATGCTACACTACGCCCTTTATATGCTATTTTGTTGGCCTAGTAACAGATGTGTTTTTTGAGTTCATAACCCTCTGATATTAAGCAATGGTCTGGGCTTTTTGTATTCCTTTATGCATTTTCTTTTTCATTTTTGCTCTAGACAAGCATCATGCACAGGATCAATTCTCCCCTTGTGCCCAGCAATTTCAGGAGAGGTTCTGGCTCTGGACCCACCAAAACAAGATAAAGCAGTTACTGTAGATGGATGAATAAATCAGTAAGGTTTTTTTTTTAAATAGAACAATAGAACATTATCATGTCACGTCTAATATTTGGATAGCAGGCATTTGCAACTCTAAGATATACATACATAACAAATAATCAAAACTCATGTTTATACTTATCTTGTCCTAGTTGTTATGTAACTGCTATGTAATGCAAAGCTGATTTAGAAGTCACATCTGTGATTGTAATATCATAATCAAAACACACACAGAATATAATGTAATAATATAATTGTCATGTTTACCAACAGCTTGTTGGTGGTGCAGTGGGTAGTGCTGTCACATCACAGCAGAAAGGGTCTGGGTTCGATTCCCCAGCCTTTTCTAAGTGGAGTTGTTCTCCCTGTGTCTGTGTAGATTTCCTTAAGGAACTTCAGTTTCCTGACACAAGTCCAAAGACATGCAGTCAGGCCAGTTGGAGCTACTAAAATTGTTCTATGAGTCTGTGTGTGTGCCCTGTGATAGACTGGCAACCTCTGCCTTTAAAATAAATTAGACCCACCACGACCCTGACAGATAAAGCAGTGGTAAAACAGACAATGAATGAATGTTTACCTGCAAGTGTAAGGCCTCATAAAGCATTCGATTTCAAGAAGAATTTTGTTACACTAAAGGAGAGCGGAAAGTGTGTAAAACTTCAGAAGTAACTGGTGCAACTGAAAATACATTCAAATAAAAACAAAATTACGACCAGATTTGCATTTATATTAGTTTAAAGCGCCATCTAGTGAGTATCTGTATTCAAATGATCTCCAAAAAAATCACACAATTAAATTATTAAGAATTTTTGCTAAAATTTGCTGGAAACCTTATCACGTATTTACATTATAATAACCAGTGTCATTAATCCACAGTGTTAAACTTAAAATATTATTTTGGTTTTGGTTTGATTACTTAAACCATTTTTCCCAAGCAAATGAAAAATGTTATTGAGTACCACAGAGAATTGAAATGGTCACACATTGATGCTTTCATTTAATATATATATAAATGTTATATATATATATATATATATATATATATATATATATATATATATATATATATATATATATATATATATATATATATATATATATATATATATATATATATATACAGTGTATCACAAAAGTGAGTACACCCCTCACATTTCTGCAGATATTTAAGTATATCTTTTCATGACACTGACAAAATGACACTTTGACACAATGAAAAGTAGTCTGTGTGCAGCTTATATAACAGTGTAAATTTATTTTTCCCTCAAAATAACTCAATATACAGCCATTAATGTCTAAACCACCGGCAACAAAAGTGAGTACACCCCTTAGTGAAAGTTCCTGAAGTGTCAATATTTTGTGTGGCCACCATTATTTCCCAGAACTGCCTTAACTCTCCTGGGCATGGAGTTTACCAGAGCTTCACAGGTTGCCACTGGAATGCTTTTCCACTCCTCCATGATGACATCACGGAGCTGGCGGATATTCGAGACTTTGCGCTCCTCCACCTTCCGCTTGAGGATGCCCCAAAGATGTTCTATTGGGTTTAGGTCTGGAGACATGCTTGGCCAGTCCATCACCTTTACCCTCAGCCTCTTCAATAAAGCAGTGGTCGTCTTAGAGGTGTGTTTGGGGTCATTATCATGCTGGAACACTGCCCTGCGACCCAGTTTCCGGAGGGATGGGATCATGCTCTGCTTCAGTATTTCACAGTACATATTGGAGTTCATGTGTCCCTCAATGAAATGTAACTCCCCAACACCTGCTGCACTCATGCAGCCCCAGACCATGGCATTCCCACCACCATGCTTGACTGTAGGCATGACACACTTATCTTTGTACTCCTCACCTGATTGCCGCCACACATGCTTGAGACCATCTGAACCAAACAAATTAATCTTGGTCTCATCAGACCATAGGACATGGTTCCAGTAATCCATGTCCTTTGTTGACATGTCTTTAGCAAACTGTTAGCGGGCTTTCTTGTGTACAGACTTCAGAAGAGGCTTCCTTCTGGGGTGACAGCCATGCAGACCAATTTGATGTAGTGTGCGGCGTATGGTCTGAGCACTGACAGGCTGACCCCCCACCTTTTCAATCTCTGCAGCAATGCTGACAGCACTCCTGCGCCTATCTTTCAAAGACAGCAGTTGGATGTGACGCTGAGCACGTGCACTCAGCTTCTTTGGACGACCAACGCGAGGTCTGTTCTGAGTGGACCCTGCTCTTTTAAAACGCTGGATGATCTTGGCCACTGTGCTGCAGCTCAGTTTCAGGGTGTTGGCAATCTTCTTGTAGCCTTGGCCATCTTCATGTAGCGCAACAATTCGTCTTTTAAGATCCTCTGAGAGTTCTTTGCCATGAGGTGCCATGTTGGAACTTTCAGTGACCAGTATGAGAGAGTGTGAGAGCTGTACTACTAAATTGAACACACCTGCTCCCTATGCACACCTGAGACCTAGTAACACTAACGAGTCACATGACATTTTGGAGGGAAAATGACAAGCAGTGCTCAATTTGGACATTTAGGGGTGTAGTCTCTTAGGGGTGTACTCACTTTTGTTGCCGGTGGTTTAGACATTAATGGGTGTATATTGAGTTATTTTGAGGGAAGAATAAATTTACACTGTTATATAAGCTGCACACAGACTACTTTTCATTGTGTCAAAGTGTCATTTTGTCAGTGTTGTCCCATGAAAAGATATACTTAAATATCTGCAGAAATGTGAGGGGTGTACTCACTTTTGTGATACACTGTATATGAATAATACTGATTATCTCTTCAGCACAGGACCTGTTAGTGGGAGGGATATATTAGGCAGCAAGTGAACATTTTATCCTTAAAGTTGATGTGTTAGAAGCAGGAAAAATGGTTCAGGAATGGTTTGAGGAGCACAACGAAGAGTTTGAGGTGTTGACTTGGCATCCAAATTCCCCAGATCTCAATCCAACCGAGCGTCGGTGGGATGTGCTGGACAAACAAGTCAGATCCATGGAGGCCCCACCTCACAACTTACTGGAGTTAAAGGATCTGCTGGTAACATCTTGGTGCCAGATACCACAGCACACCTTCAGGGGTCTAGTGGAGTCCATGCCACGAGGGGTCAGCGCTGTTTTGGCAGCAAAAGGTGGAGCAACAAAATATTAGGAAGGTGATCGTAATGTTTTGCCTGATTGGTATAGTCAAGTCAAGTCAAATTAATTTATATAGCGCTTTTTATAATGAACATTGTCTCAAAGCAACTTTACAGAATCCAGGACCAACAGACCAAATATATATATATATATACTGTAGATATATATATACACATTTAGGGAAAGCCTCAACGTATGACAATTTCGATTTGCTGTGGCCCTTCATAACATTTTTGATTTGCTTGGGGACAATGATTCTTGATAGGTAAGCTATATATTTATAAACTTGTCATGTGGTTTATTAAAAGAGTTGTGAAACCGTTCCATGCACTCAACCTTCAGTTCAGCAAACCCACCCAAGGGAACCCTGCAGGTGCTGGTGACAAATTGCAGCAGCTGTAAGTGCACCTCGTAGTCCACCTCCTCCACAAGCTAGCTTTTACACAAAAGATTTTACACAAAGGAAACTATGTTATAAATACTGAGAGCAAGTGAAAATAGAAAAAGCAATGTGCTGTATTTATTCAGACACCACAAGGTACAGAATGATCTTCACAACAGCAGCAGCGAGTTGTATGGCAGTCAGTAAATATAGGAAAGGAACACACCTGCCGGGACCATCTGATCTGTTTGTTTTTTCTGCTGTAGTTGTAAAATAGTGTTCCTCTGACAATCCTGAAGCTCCACCTAATGCAGCCCGCAAAGCATAACCTAACACATAGACTTCACAGCAATGAAAGACTAACCAGCTTAAATGGTGCAAAGTAATCCTTATTATCTTTCTCATCTACACAGTACACGTTGTATGTGCACCATGTCAATCTGCTGTGCTGGTGCCTAAAAGGTACATTTTACATTGAGCCATAAATTTTACCAAAGCATTTTGCCAAACCCTGTTAAGGAGCCTTTATGGCTGGAGAAAACGTCCTCGTGTTCTGGGTACAGGGTTGTTTTCCTTCCTGTTAAGGAGCCTTTATGGCTGGAGAAAACTTCCTCATGTTCTGGGTACAGGGTTGTTTTCCTTCCTGTTCTCATAAACAGCAGCTACACTATACTGCCAGTAAAAGTATAAATAACCGATTTAGATCCGACTATCAGGAATCACTTGTAAGGTTTTGTTTCACCATTCACAAAGACAAGTGTGAAACAAGGACTGGGCACAGGGGGTTATAGATACAGTTGGTTTAGGAAGTATTCAGAACCCTTAACCTACTGAGTTGTGGATTCGGTTTAAAATAAGGATAAGGATAATAAGTACAGTCTAGGACAAATTGAATGCTTTATTTATTATATCTTCATATAAAAAAACATACAAGATAAGAGAATTCTTTATTCACATCTCCCAAATTCTTTGCAAGCTGGGGTCAGAGCACAGCCATTGTGTGGCATCCTTGAAGTGAAAAGGGTTAAGGGCCTTGCTCAAGGGCCATCAGGGGCTACATGGCAGAGTGAGGATTTAAACCCATAACCTTTTGATTGATAGCACGAAGCTGCCTTTATTTCTCATATATACGTATATATATACAGTGTATCACAAAAGTGAGTACACCCCTCACATTTCTGCAAATATTTCATTATATCTTTTCATGGGACAACACTATAGACATGAAACTTGGATATAACTTAGAGTAGTCAGTGTACAGCTTGTATAGCAGTGTAGATTTACTGTCTTCTGAAAATAACTCAACACACAGCCATTAATGTCTAAATGGCTGGCAACATAAGTGAGTACACCCCACAGTGAACATGTCCAAATTGTGCCCAAAGTGTCAATATTTTGTGTGACCACCATTATTATCCAGCACTGCCTTAACCCTCCTGGGCATGGAATTCACCAGAGCTGCACAGGTTGCTACTGGAATCCTCTTCCACTGCTCCATGATGACATCACGGAGCTGGTGGATGTTAGACACCTTGAACTCCTCCACCTTCCACTTGAGGATGCGCCACAGGTGCTCAATTGGGTTTAGTCCATCACCTTTACCTTCAGCTTCCTCAGCAAGGCAGTTGTCATCTTGGAGGTTGTGTTTGGGGTCGTTATCCTGTTGGAAAACTGCCATGAGGCCCAGTTTTTGAAGGGAGGGGATCATGCTCTGTTTCAGAATGTCACAGTACTTGTTGGAATTCATGTTTCCCTCAATGAACTGCAGCTCCCCAGTGCCAGCAACACTCATGCAGCCCAAGACCATGATGCTACCACCACCATGCTTGACTGTAGGCAAGATACAGTTGTCTTGGTACTTCTCACCAGGGCGCCGCCACACATGCTGGACACCATCTGAGCCAAACAAGTTTATCTTGGTCTCGTCAGACCACAGGGCATTCCAGTAATCCATGTTCTTGGACTGCTTGTTTTCAGCAAACTGTTTGCGGGCTTTCTTGTGCGTCAGCTTCCTTCTGAGATGACGACCATGCAGACCGAGTTGATGCAGTGTGCGGCGTATGGTCTGAGCACTGACAGGCTGACCTCCCACGTCTTCAACCTCTGCAGCAATGCTGGCAGCACTCGTGTCTATTTTTTAAAGCCAACCTCTGGATATGACGCCGAACACGTGGACTCAACTTCTTTGGTCGACCCTGGCGAAGCCTGTTCCGAGTGGAACCTGTCCTGGAAAACCGCTGTATGACCTTGGCCACCATGCTGTAGCTCAGTTTCAGGGTGTTAGCAATCTTCTTATAGCCCAGGCCATCTTTGTGGAGAGCAACAATTCTATTTCTCACATCCTCAGAGAGTTCTTTGCCATGAGGTGCCATGTTGAATAACCAGTGGCCAGTATGAGAGAATTGTACCCAAAACACCAAATTTAACAGCCCTGCTCCCCATTTACACCTGGGACCTTGACACATGACACCAGGGAGGGACAACGACACATTTGGGCACAATTTGGACATGTTCACTGTGGGGTGTACTCACTTATGTTGCCAGCTATTTAGACATTAATGGCTGTGTGTTGAGTTATTTTCAGAAGACAGTAAATCTACACTGCTATACAAGCTGTACACTGACTACTCTAAGTTATATCCAAGTTTCATGTCTATAGTGTTGTCCCATGAAAAGATATAATGAAATATTTGCAGAAATGTGAGGGGTGTACTCACTTTTGTGATACACTGTATATATATATACCGATCAGCCATAACATTACAACCGCCTCCTTGTTTCTACACTCACTGTCCATTTTATCAGCTCCACTTATCATATAGAAGCACTTTGTAGTTCTACAATTACTGACTGTAGTCCATCTGTTTCTCTACATACTTTGTTAGCCCCCTTTCATGCTGTTGTTCAATGGTCAGGACCACTATAGAGCAGGTATTATTTGGGTGGTGGATCATTCTCAGCACTGCAGTGGAACTGACATGGTGATGTTGTGTTAGTGTGTGTTGTGCTGGTATGAGTGGATCAGACACAGCAGCGCTGATGAAGTTTTTAAACACCTCACTGTCATTGCTGGACCAAGAATAGTCCACCAACCAAAAACATCCAGCCAACAGCGCCCTGTGGGCAGCGTCCTGTGACAATTGATGGTCTAGAAGATGACCAACTCAAACAGCAGCAATAGATGAGCGATCATCTCTGACTTTACATCTACAAGGTGGACCAACTAGGTAGGCGTGTCTAATAGAGTGGACAGTGAGTGGATACGGTATTTAAAAACTCCAGCAGCGCTGCTGTGTATGATCCACTCATACCAGCACAACACACACTAACACACCACCACCATGTCAGTGTCACTGCAGTGCTGAGAATGACCCACTACCAAAATAATACCTGCTCTGTTGTGGTCCTGTGGGGGTCCTGACCATTGAAGAACAGGGTGAAAGGGGGCTAACAAAGTATGTAGAGAAACTGAAGGACTACAGTCAGTAATTGTAGAACTACAAAGTGCTTCTGTATGGTAAGTGCAGCTGATAAAATGGACAGTGAGTGTAGAAACAAGGAGGTGGTCATAATGTTATGCCTAATTGGTGTATTTATATATATATATACGTATATATATATATATATATATATATATATATATATATATATATATATATATATAAAGATAGATAGATAGATAGATAGATAGATAGATAGATAGATAGATAGATAGATAGATAGATAGATAGATAGATAGATAGATAGATGTGTTTGTTTGTCATTACACCAGATTCATCAGTTCACAAGGTTATATCAAACACACAGTCATGGACAATTTTGCATCTCCAATTCACCTCACTTGCATGTCTTTGGACTGTGGTAGGAAACCCACGCAGACACGGGGAGAAGATACATGTGTATAGTACAATCAAATTCTTAATTTGCATATCACAGCTTGCTTCATTAGCACTTTTATTGTGATTGTGCAAGCATAATAGCAAAAGAGTCTGAAGACTGGCATTTTGAAACCCAAGAACAGCTTAAGAAAAGCCCAATAAACTCAAAGCAAGAGCCAAAAACAAGTCATATAAACACCAACACAATTGAAACCTATGCTTGTAAACTAGCGCTCTAACAATTGGGCTGACAATTTTCTAAAAATGAATGATGTATGGCACAGTAGCACATTAGTTACTGCAGGTGCCACACAGCACCAGGGGAGCTGAATTTAAGTCTCACTTTCAGTCACTGTAAGCAGGGAGTTTGTCTCCTTATCGCACAAATAATAGATAATTAGATGTTAGAAGTGATTATTACTAATAATTATTTGTGTCAGTGTTAACTACAGCAAGTTTGTGAGCCAAGAACTAGTGTCAGTATATAAAATACATTGTGTGTACTTTTTATTAAATAAACTGTCTCCTTTTTGTATGCACTCTGCTGTGTTAATATAGTATCAGTATTGCTTAACAAATATATGCAATAATACAAAAACTATCCAGATTTAGATTTGACATACACTCTTTACACTAAGCAGTAGTTGATCTGTCTAACACACACACACACACACTGTTATTATAAGGGACAGTGGTAGCCTAATAGGTAGGCTTTGGGTATCAACTGAAAGGTAGAGAGTATGAATCCCAGCTTTGCCATGCAGCCACTGTCGGGCCATTGAGCAAGACCCTTAACCCGTTCTGCTTCAGGGGTGCTGTACAATGGCTGACCCTGCGATCTGACCACAGCTTCCAAACAAGCTGATATATGCGAAGAAAGAATTTCGTTGTACTTTACACCTGTGTATGTATATATGATAAATAAAGGCGTTCTATTCTAATTATGAAAACTGAACAGATTTGTGCTGCCCCCTGGTGGGTGTTAATTATTATAACAAAACATTTTGAAGAAACTAACTAATTACAACATGTTTGTAAACCAAAAAAACTTATAAGCCTTAAATTTGTCTCTTATCTCCTAAATTTGCAACTTTTCATGTTGATCTCTTCATTGAGAAAATCACAAGGTGCTACTAATACACACCAGAAAACATCATGATCAAGTGCTCAATACTTTTCAATCAAATGACATTTTTTAATGACAAACAACAGCTTTACCCTGGTCAGGGCTGTGGCGTGTCTGGTTTTGCCAGGAAACACTAAGCACAAGGTAGGAAAACCCCAGACAGGGCGGCAATCAATTGCAGGGCTGTGGCCATCCACCCAGATATAGCCAATCAAGTCTGCATAGAGTACACAGCCCCACTGAGATTTGAACCCAGATCTAAGCAGTAGTGGGCTAGCATAACAGACTGCTAAGCTACCAGGTACATAATAATAATAACAGTAATAATTGTCTTGTATCCAGTGTAATACTGGTGTGCATGCATAGAAATAAAGCTCTGTGGTTTACCCAAGAGACCCACCAGTGTTTGAGTATCTAATGAAGTTATGAGATGACAGGGGGTGAAAAAAATCTCATTAAGAAGCTTTCATTCCATGCAGAAAAAAAGACATTCATATTCAGTGTCTTATGAGTCCCCAGTGATGCATTCCACTAGTATAAAGAATTTGTTCAGCTGCAGGAATAGCACAGCTCCATAAATCTAGTTTTTAATTACTATGCCATAGATTGCATATAAGGAAATTGCCTCATCAAACTCTCACCACTGGCAGATTTCATACATTATAAATGTAGTGCTATTAATATAAAACTGCCATATAAATGATGCTAAAGCTGTACAGATGATAGTACAGTTATACAGACATATACCACTTTGGAAACTCTCTCCAACACCAAGCAGGACCCTTGCCCATCACTGGAGGGCTGTGGGAAATGGCCTTCTGATGGCACTGGTGGATACTGGTGGTGGGAGGTCTACCAGACAGCACCTTCTCCAGCAACCTCTTAAAGGTGGAGAGGTTATTGCAGAGGCCTAAGGGGACAACAGAGAATTCCCACAGGCCTTTTTCCAGTGTGAAAGCCACTATAGAGGTGGTGTATGAGACACCAGTACCCACTCACAGATCCACTGAGCTAAACCAATCCGTGGAATGAGGGTATGAGTCTTTCTTTGAAATAACACTTAGACACTTGGAGTCCACGCAGAATCTTTTTGAGTGATCCTTCTAGGTGGCGAGTACCATTGTAGGTGGCCACAGGCTTTTTGGAGGCCATATCAACCCGCATTGGCGATGTCTTGCATTTCCTAAAATATTTCTACACAATAATTCTTCCAACTCTCAGAATTCTGCATGATTCTACTGCAAATACAATTCAGAACCAAGCCAATTTTTACAGGCTCGATTAATGTAAGGCTGTGTCAGCACGCTGTATGACAGAAGTACTGCTAAACATACTATACATGAGGACTAAACAGTATAAACTTTACTGTAGCAAAATCACATGCTGTGCAGCTACCTACCCCAATTTGGCAATTTTATCAACCAAGCAATTCAAAACTACATGCTGGAAATAAACTAATACTAACATAACTAAAAAATGTCTAAGAAAATACAGCATGAGTGTGTATGTCCCCCAAAAAACATTTAATACAGCAGCAACAACACACAAATTCTGGCAAGACAAACTCGATAACAAATGAAACATTGCAGAACATCTTTAGACCTCTAGAGAAGTGAATATTAATGTTAACATTAATGTTTTTATTATTAATGCAAATCCAACAAGACAAGAAAAACTTGCCATATATGACTATTGATGAAACACAGAAATAATAAGTTCCAGATCCAATATTGGTACTGCCAAACACTATACGTAGTCTTATTTATAAGGCTAGTTTTAGTGTACATGACAAATTAAGCATGGTTTTCAATGATCACACAAAATTATTACATTTTATTTCTTCAAAATTGTATTTCATGCATGATTTATTAATTAAACTTCACAAAAAAAAAAAAAAAAAAAAAAAAAAAAAAAAAAAAAAAGCACCTTTACATGCTTACGAGACAATAAAAGAGCGGATAAGAGTCGTACACAAAGCAACACATACCTGATGCAAAACAATTAAAATCTCTGCACAGTTCTGGTATGAAATGATTTACAAGCTCAAGCATTGTCTCCTTTTTACGTAATGCCCAAGTACAAACTATACATAGAAATGATCTCTGAAGGCAACATTTATGTTTATTTAATAACAAGGGCAACTATAACATCACGCCCAGTAATCCTGTTCACCACTTAAAAGAAAATTATTAAATTGATAATGACTGCTTATGACTCTCTTGAAAGGAATAAGAGGCTCAACCTGCTGTAATCAGAAAATAAATAAGCAGTGACACTGGGTGACAATGTGTGAAAGAGAAAAAGAGACATATTGAGCAACAGTTCGGGGGCAAATGATTCTGATGTCTGGGGACATTTCAAAAAGTCACTTTGTCTTCAGAGCTGAAAAAAGAGGCAGTCTTTTACATTTTGCTACTTTTTGGTCGTCTTGCGGATCAGTGCCATTCGCTGAAAAAAAACAAAAAAAAACAAAGATGGTTATTCAGCAAAATTACCCATTTGTTTGTTTGTTTTTTTATTCTGAGTATTGTGCATTTTATATTATTCTAAGAGCATAAAGACAAACCTGTTTGTGCGCTTCAGTGGTGCACGCCTTTTTGTACGGTCGGATTTCATCAGAGCCAAAACCAGGGATCCACATGTTCCACTGACGCTCTGTGGAGTTACAGCACAATGATTTACAGTGCACCTTAACATACAGTAAACCACAAACTGTGGATAATAAACTGCACAAACCTACAGTCAATCAAAAGAAAAGGGCAAATAAGAACATCCTGCACATGATTAAAAATACACCATGCACTAGCAGTAAACATCGGTTCGGAAAAAAAGAAAAATACTGTAAAAAGAAACTTACCAAGGTGCAGCTGAACATCTTTCACTTCCAGGGTGTTGGATTTCCGGTGGCGAGCGAGCTGGCAAGCAGCAGTTACCACGCTTTCTATAAAATCATCAGCAACCTGCAGCAACATCTGAACAAAAAAAAAAAAACCCTGGGAATTAGTTAATAGTCCCAAATGACATAAATGAATAAACAAATAACCCAACAAAGAAGGAATTCAGTAAATGTCTTTAGTTTCAAGACTAGACAAGAACATTACCTCTTCAACATCCTCATCAAGCTGCTCATTAGGATCAATTTCTCGCACAAGATCTTGCAGTTTCTTCTTACTAAGAACCTGTGATAGAAGGAACAGATGAACTAAACACACAGCTCATACCCTTATAGTAAAGTAAAAAAAAGGGTTAAGAGCCTTGCTCAGGAGCCAAAGAGAGGCAATTTGGTGGTATTGGAGCTTGAACAGGGAACATTCTGATTGCTAGTCCAGTACCAGACCATATATTTAAACCAGAATGACTATTTATATTAGGGATGCAAATTTGTCTGATTCTTAAATCCAAAAACTGACCACCAATAGTTAACCATTACAAAGCTTGTAGCAAATCACATTAAATAATAACAAAAGAAATCCATGACATTAACCTGCTGTCAGACTCCATACTGATGCAAAACAGCTTCTTCTTTTATGGATTAAATTATTCATACATTTTCAAGTTATTATGCATTATAATCATTTGTATTTTCTCATTCAAGTTCAACTACAGTGTGCTCTAATGTACATTCGTAAACAGGGTGCATATTTCAATGCAACACCCTTCACACGCACCTAATGGATGAGGGTAAGAGTGGCTTGTGTTAAACAATGTGGCTCCGTTCTTACTTTAAATCAACTGTTGGAAAACTAATTATAATAAACCTTATAGAATTAAATGCACAATGTGTCATTTGCTGGTTGTCAGTTAACATTTCTAATATATATTGAACCAAACTTGTGGCCTATTTAAAAGTACTGGGAATGCAGCAGTATGCGCACATGAGTACTCTTAACCAAAAGTGGAAAAAACCTTCCCACTGCAGTCCTGATCATGCTCTGTATTAAACAGTCTGTATATTGTGTAATTATTTCTATTTATTTCTATATATTCTATCTGTTTATGTTTACATTCCACAAGTGTTGACATTTTGAGCTTGCAAGTTCAAATCTTAGCTCTGCTATCAGCCAGCTGGCCACCTTCACAGACATAATTGGTTTATCCAGGGGAGGGAGAGCCAGAGGGATTTCTCATAACTACTGCATATCTGCTGGCTAGTCTATGGTGTCTGCACAAAAGATGGGAGATAAAAGAGACGGGTGACACTGTGTATGATGCGGATCTCCAAATGAACACGCCTCATGCAGTTGAAACAAAGTGATCAGCTACTGTACAGTTGGAGGGGGCGTATTAGTTACGGCCCTCCTTGTTGTGTCTTCATTTACATTATGTATTTAGTAACATGAAGTGTATAAATGAAATATATGTGCTCAGAAAAACTATTGGTGAACTATAATGGGGAGTACACAGCCTCACCTGTTTTTCTTCAGGACTCACTCTTCCAGCAGGCCCTGGGGTGCTCAGAACCTTTCCTGGTACAGCTGTACTATTGGCCATGGTGGTGGCGATAGGTGGAGTGGACGAGTTCTCAGCTTTCACAGTGCTGTACAGGTTGGATCGTCCGGGCTGCTGCTGATACTGATTCATTCTATGTTGAGTAACAGCTGTCAAGACATAAGTTTCCAGTACGTCTGTTTAACTGTAATAGAAACAAATATTAAAGAAAAAGGGTTACAGAGTTTCAGCGTGTTCATATAGAATACTAATAAGTTAATTTATGTATACTTAGAGTGAAGACAATGAAATGTAGTATAATAACCAATATGACTGACGTGTGAACAAATACTTATATTACCTAATAAGACAATAAAACCTTCTTAGCCAATTAATTTAAAACATTACTACATTAAACAACGAGAGGAACTTTGGGGAAGAACGTTATAGAAATTGGTGCAGAGGAAACGGTTTGCCATTTTTAAGGAGGACATTTTTTCTTCAATAATGACAGTCCTGTAATACACTGTTTATGCAAAAAGCCTATGAAACAGTCTGAGAAAAATAAAATATGTAGAAAGTAGGGCTGGGCGGTATGACGGTACATTCGGTATACCGTCTTTGATTCCTCATACCATATGGATTTTTCAAATACTGCCATACTGTAGCACAGTTAACACAGCTGTAGGCTTCAGTAGGCAAATCATATAATATTGTTTGCCACTAAAAGCGTTATGGAGCGCTGTGCAGATTAAGTACAGCTCACTAGTTAGCCAGGTAGCATTAGCATGACAGTGTTAACAGATGAGAGAGGCTTCCTCAATATGGTAAAAAACTAAGCAAAAACAGATGGAGGATGAAGAGAGGAAGACCAAATATGCACCGGAAGAACCTACCTAAGAAATGAGCTGTCGGCAGTTTCGAACAGATTGAAACACTATATACTGTACGGTTTGTCGAGCCACGACTGTTGCAAACAACATTATTACAAACGCAGTAACAATTCACATATGCAAGGACACGATTCCTCTATAGACAGTTGAGAAAGAAGCTTTCATTGCAATGATTGGAGGTGCAAACGTTTTTTTATTTGTTAAAGGGAGAGCTAAGGTTAATTGTACAATACTTAGATAGATAGATTCAACTTTATTGTCATTGCTCAGTACAGGTACAAGGCAACGAAATGTAGTTAGCATCTACCAGAAGTGCAAATAGTAGCATTGTGCAAAGAAAAACAAAGAATATCTGTAAACATATATCTATGATTAATATGAATATAAAGTACAATAATTATAGCTATTGACATATATGGAATTATATCTATATACATATTAAGGGTGGCACGGTGGCTTAGTGGGTAGCACTGTCGCCTCACAACAAGAAGGTCCTGGGTTCAATCCCCAGGTGGGGCGGTCCGGGTCCTTTCTGTGCGGAGTTTGCATGTTCTCCCCGTGTCCGCGTGGGTTTCCTCCGGGTACTCCGGTTTCCTCCCACAGTCCAAAAACATGCCACCAGGTTAATTGGAAACACTGAATTGTCCTATAGATACCTAGCCGCTAGATGCACTAGTGCATTGTAGTGCCGGTCCCAAGCCCGGATAAATTAGGGAGGGTTGTGTCAGGAAGGGCATCCGGCGTAAAAATTGTGCCAAATCAATGAGCGATCATGAGGATGACTCGCTGTGGCCACCCCTGAAAAAAGCCGAAAGAAGAAGAAGAAGAAGATCTATATACATAGTACTATATACATAATAGCAATAATAACAATAAGCATATGAATAAAAATGGGTATATATTATAATAATAACAGTAATAATAATAAAAGATGTGTAAATAATAACTACACAACTGTAACTATATAAGGATGGTGAAAAATAACTAACTATTTTAAATATTAAATAAACGCAACTGTTATTGCAACTGTTTCACGCGTTCTGATTCTATCACATATTGTGTCATTTTGTGGGGCTAAGCAAAGCTTATAGTACTCAGAATCTTCACTATATACATAATGAAATTAAAACTTGTGATATTCTTTCTACTTATGACAGTAAAATCAGCCACAGGTTGTGTGTTTATTAGGATTTTAACATCATGTTTTACACTTTGGTTACATTCATGACAGGAACAGTAATTACTCATTACACGAGTCTCCAATTCACCTCACTTGCATGTCTTTGGACTGTTAGGGAAACCGGAGCACCCAAAGGAAACCCACACAGACACGCGGAGAACATTAAAACTTCACACAGAAAGGACCCGGACCGCCCCACATGGGGATCGAACCCAGGACCTTCTTGCTGTGAGGCGACAGTGCTACCCACTTAGCCACCCAAAATCAGCCACAAAAAAAAAAATACCGTGAAAGCATCAGAATCTTACAAAATACCGTGATGCAAATTTTTGGTCATACCGCCGAGCCCTAGTGGAGAGTACACAGCTGATAACTAATGAAGCTTAGTTACATTACTGTACCTGCCACCTATATGTGGCATGCTAATAGAAAGCCCTAAATCTTTAGATTCCATTATGTACAGCTGCATTTGGAATATTTAACCCCACAAACAAAATAAGAATTGATACTATTTATAATTCATCTACACGATTCTGCAGAGTTTAGTCAACAGGTGAAGAGCTACACCTAGTATACATGTTTTTAAAAAAGCTTGCTGCAGAAATTGTGTTCATTTGTGTTTCACTTTAACTTTTATGGGGCAGTTGTAGCCTAGTGGTTAAGGTACTGGACAAGTAATCAGAAGGTCGCTGGTTCAAACCCCACCACCGCCAGGTTGCCACTGTTGGGCCCTTGAGCAAGGCCCTTAACCCTGAATTGCTAAGACTGTATACTGTCCCAGTACTATAAGTCGCTTTAGATAAAAGCATCTGCTAAATGCCGAAAATGTAAATGCAATTTAATGTCATTTAGCAAGAGGTGCCAGAGCGACCGAATACAACTGCAATTTATCATCGCTAGTGTCTCAATAAATCTCTAAGCTTCCTGTTAGCCCGCTATAAGCTAAATAACATTTAATTCTTGTTTACAGAATATAAATCTTTGCACAGATATAGAAACCCTGACTGCAATTCAATCTCCCCTCCACTCGGCTAATGAAGCAGCTAACATACAGTTTTAGCCTTGTTGCTATGGCTAAAAGCTAACGCTAATGTTGAACAGGGTGCCAAAAAAGGCTTTCAGCACAAAATAGCATCACTAAAAGCAGGTAGAAAGCATACCTTTTATTTTTAAAGCTTTTAGTTATTTCTCCATCTTCTGTTTAAATATGAAAACAAAATTCGACGCTATGTGTTATTGTTCCAGGCAGTGTAGCGCCATTCCAGCGTTCTCAGCCAGTATCAACACACAACAAACGGAAATGTGACTTTACAACACAAAAGTCTTCAGATAAGAGACGACACTGATCAAATAAGATAATAATAATAATAATAATAATAATTAATGTCACGGCCGACTTTCGTAAATATAAAAAAATAAAAAATTTTACATGCAACCGGATTTTTTTTAAAAAAAGGCTAATTTGGACAACAAACTATGAATAAAAATCGCTGCAGATAGAAGTAAATAGAAATTACTGACTCGTACAAAGCATATTTAAACTTATTTTATACACCAATCAGCCATAACATTAAAACCACCTCCTTGTTTCTACACTCACTGTCCATTTTATCAGCACTTCTTAGTTCTACAATTACTGACTGTAGTCCATCTGTTTCTCTGCGTGCTTTGTTACCCCATTTCATGCTGTTCTTCAATGGTCAGGACCCCCACAGGACCACTACAGAGCAGGTATTATTTGGGTGGTGGATCACTGCAGTGACACTGACATGGTGGTGGTGTGTTAGTGTGTGTGGATTAGACACAGCAATGCTAATGGAGTTTCACTACTGGACTGAGAATAGTCCACCAACCAAAAACATCCAGCCAACAGCGCCCCATGGGCAGTGTCCTATGACCACAAATGAAGGTCTAGAAGATGACCAACTCAAACAGCAGCAATAGATGAGCGATCGTCTCTGACTTTACATCTACAAGGTGGACAGACCAACTAGGTAGTCTAATAGAGTGGACAGTGAGTGGACATGGTATTTTAAAACTTCAGCAGCGCTGCTGTGTCTGATCCACTCATACCAGCACAACACACACTAACACACCACCACCATGTCATGGTCACTGCAGTGCTGAGAATGATCCACCATCTACATAATACCTGCTCTGTGATGGTCCTGACTCCTGACCATTGAGGAACAGGGTGAAAGCAGACTAAAAAGGTAAGTAGAGAAACAGATGGACTACAGTCAGTAATTGTAAAACTACAAAGTGCTTCTATATGGTAAGTGGAGCTGATTAAATGGACAGTGAGTATAGAAACAAGGTGGTGGTTTTAATGTTATGGCTGATCAGTGTATATTTTAATGCAGAACTTACATGGTTTGTTAATTCTGTATATATCAAAAATCAGCTTTTATCATGCAACACTAAGAGAACCTTACAATGATTTGTTTGTTTTATTTAGATTTTAAAGTCATGTTTTACACTTTGGTTACATTCATGACAGAAACGGTAGTTACTCATTACACAAGATTCATCCGTTCACAAGGTTATGTTGAACACAGTCATGGACAATTTAGTATCTCAAATTCACCTCATTTTCATGTCTTTGGACTGTGCAAGGAAACCAGAGCCCCCGGAGAAAACCCACGCAGACACGGGGAGAACATGCAAACTCCACACAGAAAGGACTCAGACCTTTAATCGAAGGTCGAACCCAGGACCTTCTTGCTGTGAGGCGACAGTGCTACCCACTTAGCCACCATTAGTGATGATTAGTACCCACATGGATGAATTGTAATGTAACACAACTAGATTTTAAGTGGAACACTACTGTGTGCATGTGTTACTACGTACAAACCCCATTCCAAGAAAACTTGGGACAAAAAGAGAATTTAACAAAGGGCTTAATCTGTACAAGAAATGATGGATCATTGCTTACCACTGTGTTCCAAACTCCACAGTCTAGTTCCTAACAGCATTTTAATTTTGATCAAAATATCACCATGTTCATCAGTACTAAACATCATTGTTACAGTCCAGCGGAAAATACACATTGGAAGACGTCAGATAGGGGAGAAGGGAAAGAGATTTATGAACTTCCTGTGCTCAAAAAAGTAAAAATTTTATATTTACAAACCTAGAGGAAGTTTAATGTCCTCTGTTCAATAACATACAAAGCCTAATTTAGGGTCCAACCATTCCTCTTCAAGCTTTCACACAAAACATTATATCCTCCCTCACAGTGTTCCCACTCAGCCTTAGGGCGGCATGGTGGCTCATGGTAGCACTGTCGCCTCACAGCAAGAAGGTCCTGGGGTCGATTCCCAGGTGGGGCGGTCCAAGTCCTTTTTGTGTGGAGTTTTCATGTTCTCCCCGTGTCTGTGTGGGTTTTTTTTATTTACGTGTTCCTATATAAAGGTGGTACCATCACTACATTAAATAAGCAATTTTATAATTAGTTAACCCAATTAAATATGTCATTAGTGGTTAGTTTTCAAGGTGAGGTTTTTTTTCTTTGAGCAGGTAGCTCTGAAGCAGGTCAAAATAGGGAGGAGAAGGCTTAATGGGACAAGAAGTAAACTCTGGGCGGTACTGCATAATAATAAGCAAGATCTGCCAATACAAACGTGAAAGCTATTTATTTAAATATTCAATAGTAAATAACGTATTTTTACTGACTTTCAAGTTCAATTACTTCCATTCAGTTGCTCCACAAAATAGAGACCTTTTTCTTTAAACTTGTGCTTCAGTTCTGGGTTCACCTAAGGAAAATTGGCAACCAGAATACACAAAAGCAGTAAAGAGATTCTTTAGATGCCTTACTCCTCTTGGGTGATTCTAATATTATAAGCAGACACTAACAGAAACAGCAACTTACTTACGTACTTATGAGACTTACACAGTGATAGTTTTCATTACCAGATTATGATGGTATGTATAAACAGGTAGACATGCTATGAAGATTTTCAGTACATTTCAGGACATTAAAGACACGCTATAATACATAGCTTATTTTAAGGAGAGCTTTTGGTAACATCAAAGCTATTCCTGTGTCTTTCATCAACATATTCAGCGTTTCCATACAATTCTCCTAAATGGCAACAGTGAGAGTAGTTCTAAATATTACATTCTTTGTTTAATATTTTCATCTCATTACCCAAACTATGAGAAGACATAATTTAGCTGTGATTTACCATACTTAGTACTGTAATTTACAAAGAATGCTTGAGGTGCTTTTGCAGAAAGTTCACTTTTCCCTAACCTCACAGTGCCACCCTTTTGTGGATTATGTTCAGGTATCTCAATCATCACCTACATTACAAACAAAGTGATCCGGGGTGTGCAACAAGTGTACTTACTACTGATACACATTACCTCCAGTATTATGTATGTAAATAAACGACATATGTCTACAGTTCGTTATCGAAAGGCTGCTTACTACAACTGCTTTGTTGCAGGATCAAATTCGGTGGAGATAGCATCTCTCTGAAAAGACAGCATAAACATAATCATTACAAATCATAACTAAAGTTCTGCCTGAAAACTACTGCACACTGCAAGCATATTCACACACAGCAACCTGCATTCCCAGAGCAACACCTGCAGGGCACAATTAAAATGTTTTGCATAAGTCATTTTCTATGGGCACTGGAAGCACCAGTTTAAGTGCTTATTAGCAAACTCACCATGTTCATAGGAGGAAAAAGGACCAGCGTTAATATTAATGTAAGGCTCACGACATGAACTCAACCACTCACCTCACTGCCCCCCCATTGGCTGCACTCGCCAGGTCGTTTTTATTATATTACAATATTTTCGTTAAGTAAAATTAAAAGAACTAAAACTGTGCATTAAAAACACCAGAGGCAGGAATTTGGACTTGAAGTGTAACTTCTGAGTGAGTACTTTTAATTAATTCTGATCAGCTATCAGCATATGCAATTTGTTGAGGGGGCCCCAAATTTTTTTTTTGCACTGTGGCCGATGAGCTCCTAGTTAAGCCACTGGTGTTGCATCTAGAAATGGTTCATATTATGAGCTCCTGTTTTCAGTGGCAAGATTATGAACAGGAAAAGATCCTCACTTTTGTCAGATAATGTAAATGGGTAGCTGTTATGGGATGGGTAGCTGTTAACAACTATATACGTAGGCATTGGCTGGCTTTCTAAAAATAATTTAAAGTTAATAATTTTATCATAATTTTATGAATGTTTTTATTGATAAACATGTTCCTGCAATAAAAATGTGCATAACTGTTCAAATTTTGCTTAGTAATTAGTTTGTGATTAATTGCGATTAATTTGGTTCTTTAATTGCGATTAATCTCGATTAAAATATTTAATCGCGTGACAGCCCTAATCAAAACACATTTTGTCCGTTCAGAAATTTAAGTTCTTTATTATTTTATTTTGAGTTTCAAAAAAATCTGCTTGGTCAAAATTATACACATACAGCAGAGCAGCCAATGATTATATATATTTGACATTTCTTGACTTTTTAGAATATTAAAGTTTAGAATATTCTCTACAGCGTTCACTACAGAGAAGACCATTTCAAAAGCTTAATTTTAACCAGACTTTGCCTTTAGAAATGATTGTCCTGCTGGAACATTCAACTGTGTTCAAGGTTCAAATTTTAAATGAGCTTTTGTTAAACATCAAAAATAAATGTTTTGAAGATCTTACTTGTAAAGGCACTCTTTAAATCCATGGCAATGTAAAGCTCACTTGACTGTGGACAGTGCCACCTGTCTTCCAACAGTATCTAATTCATGGCTGACTTGTTTTCTGACTGTTTTCTTGGTGTTTTTTGAATTTTGGTTTTCTTCCCCAACTTGGCCAGAAGGTGCAAGTCTTTACTCATTCTTGAAGACCTGTGCTGACCTTCTCAGTGTTTTCATTGTAATACTCATTGTATGTGTTACAGTTGCAGTCAGACTAGTCCTATTCCTGTGGGCAAACAAAGTCACCAGCTGTAGTCAAACAAACACTAACAAGGAAACACAAGGCCATTGTACAAAGGTAAATTACATTATATACCTTTCTACACCACAAAATAATAATAACAAAAATCCAAAGAGCTTCATGTGTATATTTTTAGAAAGTAAACTTAAGAAGGAACTTAAATTTGTATTTGGTAGCGGGTTTAATCTTTGCTTTTGGTAATTTTTTTGGTACTGGTACCAAAACCCATGCTGCATAAACTCAAATTGTCCTGTTGAAGTGTTCTTTGACTTTCTCTCCAAAGTGTTGTCCAAAAAATGTAAAAAAAAAAAAAAAAAAAAAATGTAAAAAATAGTTGTTGTAAAAACATTTTTAAAATTACATTTAAAACGATATTTGAAAAACAAGCCTTGTGGTACATGAAGAATATTATTATCTATGTTTTACAGTTGTGCTTACCTGTACATTCCCAGGTTAAATGCTCAAGGAGTTATTTTTGGCAAATTTTACTCAAACCTGCGTGTTTAGTTTTACATTATAGCACATAAAATAGTCCTAATCTGATTCTGTATATTTGAAATCTTGTTGTCTTATTACTATTATAATTAGTTTATCATTCAGTCACATCTGTGTAGCATTATTAGCTGCACAGTCGTAGAGCTTCACTGCACATAAAGTTTAATGCACGATGCTTCTTCTTTTGTTGCAAAAACAATTTTATAATGCATTACCGCCACCAACTGAATTTAGTATTACGGAGTATTTACAGTACACTGTTCAGCCATAACATTAAAACCACCTCCTTGTTTTTACACACATTGTCCATTTTATCAGCTCCACCTACCATATAAAAGGACTTCGTAGTTCCACAATTACTGACTGTAGTCCATCTGTTTCTCTGCATGCTTTGTTAGCGCCCTTTCATGCTGTTCTTCAATGGTCAGGACTCTCCCAGGACCACTACAGGTATTATTTGGCTGGTGGATCATTCTCAGCACCGCAGTGACACTGACATGGTGGTGGTGTGTTAGTGTGTGTTGTGCTGGTATGAGTGGATAAGACACAGCAGCACAGCATTGTGTGTACCAATACATTGTCCACATAGTGTGACCTGTGTGACTTGTGTGTGTATTATATACAGTGTATCACAAAAGTGAGTACACCCCTCACATTTCTGCAAATATTTTATTATATCTTTTCATGGGACAACACTATAGAAATAAAACTTGGATATAACTTAGAGTAGTCAGTGTACAACTTGTATAGCAGTGTAGATTTACTGTCTTCTGAAAATAACTCAACACACAGCCATTAATGTCTAAATGGCTGGCAACATAAGTGAGTACACCCCACAGTGAACATGTCCTAATTGTGCCCAAAGTGTCAATATTTTGTGTGACCACCATTATTATCCAGCACTGCCTTAACCCTCCTGGGCATGGAATTCACCAGAGCTGCACAGGTTGCTACTGGAATCCTCTTCCACTCCTCCATGATGACATCACGGAGCTGGTGGATGTTAGACACCTTGAACTCCTCCACCTTCCACTTGAGGATGCGCCACAGGTGCTCAATTGGGTTTAGTCCATCACCTTTACCTTCAGCTTCCTCAGCAAGGCAGTTGTCATCTTGGAGGTTGTGTTTGGGGTCGTTATCCTGTTGGAAAACTGCCATGAGGCCCAGTTTTCTAAGGGAGGGGATCATGCTCTGTTTCAGAATGTCACAGTACATGTTGGAATTCATGTTTCCCTCAATGAACTGCAGCTCCCCAGTGCCAGCAACACTCATGCAGCCCAAGACCATGATGCTACCACCACCATGCTTGACTGTAGGCAAGATACAGTTGTCTTGGTACTTCTCACCAGGGCGCCGCCACACATGCTGGACACCATCTGAGCCAAACGAGTTTATCTTGGTCTCGTCAGACCACAGGGCATTCCAGTAATCCATGTTCTTGGACTGCTTGTCTTCAGCAAACTGTTTGCGGGCTTTCTTGTGCGTCAGCTTCCTTCTGGGATGACGACCATGCAGACCGAGTTGATGCAGTGTGCGGCGTATGGTCTGAGCACTGACAGGCTGACCTCCCACGTCTTCAACCTCTGCAGCAATGCTGGCAGCACTCATGTGTCTATTTTTTAAAGCCAACCTCTGGATATGACGCCGAACACGTGGACTCAACTTCTTTGGTCGACCCTGGCGAAGCCTGTTCCGAGTGGAACCTGTCCTGGAAAACCGCTGTATGACCTTGGCCACCATGCTGTAGCTCAGTTTCAGGGTGTTAGCAATCTTCTTATAGCCCAGGCCATCTTTGTGGAGAGCAACAATTCTATTTCTCACATCCTCAGAGAGTTCTTTGCCATGAGGTGCCATGTTGAATATCCAGTGGCCAGTATGAGAGAATTGTATCAAAAACACCAAATTTAACAGCCCTGCTTCCCATTTACACCTGAGACCTTGACACATGACACCAGGGAGGGACAACGACACATTTGGGCACAATTTGGACATGTTCACTGTGGGGTGTACTCACTTATGTTGCCAGCTATTTAGACATTAATGGCTGTGTGTTGAGTTATTTTCAGAAGACAGTAAATCTACACTGCTATACAAGTTGTACACTGACTACTCTAAGTTATATCCAAGTTTAATTTCTATAGTGTTGTCCCATGAAAAGATATAATGAAATATTTGCAGAAATGTGAGGGGTGTACTCACTTTTGTGATACACTGTATATATATATATATAATATATATATATTTATACCTGTATTATATAGAATCCATGTTGGCAGCAACTATAGCTGCAGGTTCTGTTCAAAATATCTCTCCTAGCTTTGCACACTTGGATTTGGGCAGCTTCTTCCATTCTTTATGGTCGTTCCATTAGATTGAATGGCCATCATTCAGTCTCCCCACAGATGATTGATGGGGTTTTTTAAATCTGGGCTTGGGTTATGCCTCTCAAAAACATTCTGAGAATTCTAAGACTTTCCCAGACACCACCACTTCAATGTTGTTTTTGCTGTATGCTTCGGGTCTTTGTCATGTTTAAAGGTGAACTGTCGCCTTAGTCTTAGAATTAGTCTTAGAATGTATAAAGGTGAACTGTCGAAAGTCTTAGAATTCTCAGAAAGATTTTGAGAGGCATAAAAAACCCCATAAATCATCTGTGGGGAAACTGAATGATGGCCATTCAATCTATTGGATCGGCCATGAACAATGGAAGAGTTTGTGAGCACTCAGAAGGAGGTTTTCTAGAAGGACATTTTTGTTGTTGGTTGCATTTATCTTTCCATCAATCTTTACCAGTCTCCCTGTCCCTGCTACTGAGGATCCACAGACTTCATGGCTTTGTTTGTCCTGACAATACAGTGTAAATTGTGAGCCCTTATAGACCAAAGTGTGTGCTTTCAAAACTGCGTCCAAACAATTCAAATTGCAACAAGCAGACTTACACTGATCAGCCATAACATTAAAACCACCTCTGTGTTTCTACACTCACTGTCCATTTTATCAGCTCCACTTACCATATAGAAGCTCTACAATTACTGACTGTAGTCCATCTGTTTCTCTACATACCTTTTTAACCTGCTTTCACCCTGTTCTTCAATAGTTAGGACCCCCACATGACCACTACAGAGTAGGTATTATTTAGGTGGTGGATGATTCTCAGCACTGCAGTGACAATTACATGGTGGTGGTGTGTTAGTGTGTGTTGTGCTGGTATGAGTGGATCAGACACAGCAGCGCTTCTGGAGTTTTTAAATACCGTGTCCACTCACTGTCCACTCTATTAGACACTCCTACCTAGTTGGTCCACCTTGTAGATGTAAAGTCAGAGAGGATCGCTCATCTATTGCTGCTGTTTGAGTTGGTCATCTTCTAGACCTTCATCAGTGGTCACAGGATGCTGCCCACAGGGCGCTATTGACTGGATATATTTTTGGTTTGTGGACTATTCTCAGTCCAGCAGTGACAGTGAGGCTTGTAAAAACTGCATCAGCACTGCTGTGTCTTATCCACTCATACCAGCACAACACACACTAACACACCACCACCATGTCAGTGTCACTGCAGTGCTGAGAATGATCCACCACCCAAATAATACCTACTCTGTAGTGGTCCTGTGGGGGTCCTGACCATTAAAAAACAGCATGAAAGGGGACTAACAAAGCATGCAGAGAAACAATTACAGTCAGTAATTGTAGAACTACAAAGTGCTCCTATATGGTAAGTGGAGCTGATAAATTGGACAATGTGTGTAGAAACAAGGAGGTGGTTTTAATGTTATGGCTGATTGGTGTACATTGAGCACTTGTATGTACAGTGTATCACAAAAGTGAGTACACCCCTCACATTTCTGCAAATATTTCATTATATCTTTTCATGGGACAACACTATAGACATGAAACTTGGATATAACTTAGAGTAGTCAGTGTACAGCTTGTATAGCAGTGTAGATTTACTGTCTTCTGAAAATAACTCAACACACAGCCATTAATGTCTAAATGGCTGGCAACATAAGTGAGTACACCCCACAGTGAACATGTCCAAATTGTGCCCAAATGTGTCGTTGTCCCTCCCTGGTGTCATGTGTCAAGGTCCCAGGTGTAAATGGGGAGCAGGGCTGTTAAATTTGGTGTTTTGGGTACAATTCTCTCATACTGGCCACTGGATATTCAACATGGCACCTCATGGCAAAGAACTCTCTGAGGATGTGAGAAATAGAATTGTTGCTCTCCACAAAGATGGCCTGGGCTATAAGAAGATTGCTAACACCCTGAAACTGAGCTACAGCATGGTGGCCAAGGTCATACAGCTGTTTTCCAGGACAGGTTCCACTCGGAACAGGCTTCGCCAAGGTCGACCAAAGAAGTTGAGTCCACGTGTTCGGCGTCATATCCAGAGGTTGGCTTTAAAAAATAGACACATGAGTGCTGCCAGCATTGCTGCAGAGGTTGAAGACGTGGGAGGTCAGCCTGTCAGTGCTCAGACCATACGCCGCACACTGCATCAACTCGGTCTGCATGGTCGTCATCCCAGAAGGAAGCTGACGCACAAGAAAGCCCGCAAACAGTTTGCTGAAGACAAGCAGTCCAAGAACATGGATTACTGGAATGCCCTGTGGTCTGACGAGACCAAGATAAACTCGTTTGGCTCAGATGGTGTCCAGCATGTGTGGCGGCGCCCTGGTGAGAAGTACCAAGACAACTGTATCTTGCCTACAGTCAAGCATGGTGGTGGTAGCATCATGGTCTTGGGCTGCATGAGTGTTGCTGGCACTGGGGAGCTGCAGTTCATTGAGGGAAACATGAATTCCAACATGTACTGTGACATTCTGAAACAGAGCATGCTTCCCTCCCTTCGAAAACTGGGCCTCATGGCAGTTTTCCAACAGGATAACGACCCCAAACACAACCTCCAAGATGACAACTGCCTTGCTGAGGAAGCTGAAGGTAAAGGTGATGGACTAAACCCAATTGAGCACCTGTGGCGCATCCTCAAGTGGAAGGTGGAGGAGTTCAAGGTGTCTAACATCCACCAGCTCCATGATGTCATCATGGAGGAGTGGAAGAAGATTCCAGTAGCAACCAGTGCAGCTCTGGTGAATTCCATGCCCAGGAGGGTTAAGGCAGTGCTTATAATAATGGTGGTCACACAAAATATTGACACTTTGGGCACAATTTGGACATGTTCACTGTGGGGTGTACTCACTTATGTTGCCAGCCATTTAGACATTAATGGCTGTGTGTTGAGTTATTTTCAGAAGACAGTAAATCTACACTGCTATACAAGTTGTACACTGACTACTCTAACTTATATCCAAGTTTTATTTCTATAGTGTTGTCCCATGAAAAGATATAATGAAATATTTGCAGAAATGTGAGGGGTGTACTCACTTTTGTGATACACTGTATGTTTATTTTTGAACATGCATATTTTGAGAAAACCTAAAGTAATTATTGTATAAAAGCTCTTTACCATTCTTTTATTGATTTGGCCAGTACAAAAGCAATGTTTTAGTAACATCAGAATAATACATTTTATGATATGCTGGGTTTTAACTAACTATTCATGTGACAACATATGTCATTTTGTGTAGCACCCATATAGTTGTTTCTATTTTCTACACAGTACTGGAAAGACAGGAGCTACTTGTTTGGGTGTATTTTTAGCAGCTGCTTGTGCAACCTTGCAGCATTGAAGCTTTAGACATTCTACATTTGACAGACTCGATGAACTTTCCATTCCAAGCTTCAATAATAAAAAGTACATAGCTAGTGAGTGATATGACTTTATTGTGTGTTACATTTTGGTATGCATAACATTATAAGACCTTACAATAATTTAACCTCGACAACCTTTTGCTTCTTTTCTTATTGCCATTTCCCTGTTTACACATCAGCTATCAACTGGGACAATAAGGGCTAGCATGTGTCTTTTGCAAAACACATAAAGTAAGATGCCACCTGTTTCTGAACGTCAGCTTGTGCAGTATTACTGGGTCACAAACAAAACTCCTCAAAGGACACCGAGTAATGCTTACTTAAACAAAGAATAAAGTGATCAATAATAAAAAAAAAACACATAGAAAGGTTTTGACAGGTATATACCTTATTATTACTAGTAAAAAAATACACTGATCCCAAAAAGTGACCAAAATCCTTAATAAAGTATTTTTTAATAGGTTTATGAAGGTTAGTTATGCCTAGATCACACTACACAATTTTTGCCCTGATTTTCACTCGCTGACCGATCGGAGCGGCTCGCAGCGCGCTCGACATATATCTAGCTTGCTAGATATCCGGATATGAGTCGTCCGACTGGCAATGAGTGCAGTGTCGAACAGCCAATGAGAACGCAAGTTACGGGGTGAGAGGAAACGCAGGGAAGGAGTGTAAAAACTTGTAACAGGGGCAGACACTCAAGTTTTACAGTATTTCTGACCTTGTCGTTCTCTACATAACATAACACCAACGTTGCATCGCAAAAAATATTTATTAACCTCCAACTCACTATACAACAAACAATCCCTGCTGGCCACGTAGCTCAATCCACCCAGATTAATTTATTTGTCCTACTTGCTTTTACGCTGCACCTCAGTGCACAAACTTTGATCGCTCGCTACTTGTTGACGTGCATTTTTGAACATGGTGTCATTAAACCCCTCGTCGTTGAGAAAACGTAGTTTGAAAACCAGAGAAGTTCGCCTGTGATTCCAATTAATGATAGATCGTGTAGTGTGAAAGCCACATCGACTTGAAAGACTCCCGATTACAAGAAATCCAGTTGTGTAATGTGAACTGTACAGCGACCTGGCAACTTGGAAAGTCGTGTAGTGTGAACTTGGCATTAGAAATCTGCACCACAAGACAGAAAGTTTTGCTGTACAAGAAATAATATAATTTTTTATAATTAGGCAATAATTCTCTTTTCTTTTGTATTCCTAGTGAACTCCACCCTGGTTCCTGCATTCTAATTAGCTTATAAAAACAGAATGCTTTTATATCAAGCTTGTGATATGTGTAACCGGAAGGACACACCTGGCTAAAGAAAGAACGAGGTGAAACCCCACACACCTTGTAGAAAGAAAATAGAATCCATATGTAGATATTTAATCCAAGCTAAAACAACACTGTGGATGAAGAACTACTAACCAATATGGACAATCGAAAAGGTGCGTGGTGTGCAAGTGATAAATACAAAGTAACAAAAATACAAATAATTGACAGCCACAACCCACTACGGAGAACAAGGGATAGAAAAGGGATAGTGTAGTAATAAGACATTCACACTCAGGGCAATTTAAGTAGTTCTTCAGACTTCCTCAGGGAGGAAACCGGAGCACCTGGAAGAAACCCACACAGACATGGGGAGAACATGCAAACTCCACACAGAAAGGACCTGCACTCTGCATAGGCCTTTATCTGCCAAACAGGGTCCTTACACAGCGTTTTGAAGACACCGCCCACATATTCCAGTCATCCCTCCCTGCAGGCACTGCCAATTATGCTCGCAAGATATCGCCCAGCCGACCGGTAGCAACACCACGTTTCGAACCAAGAAGTTCAGAATCTCAGCGCTGGTGTGCTAGCGGAGTATACTGCTAAAAAAATGATAATCCATGCTTTAATCAGGCTGAAACTACTTTGATGTGCTAAAAACATTAAACCGAGATTGGCCATTCATAATTATTTTTATTATATGTTACTAAATAAATAGCAAAGGAGGCATGTTTCTCTTTAAAACTAAGCAAAGTTTATAAAACAAAAGATCAATTTTATTAACAATAATACATGAACATTATTAAGAATAATTTCTTAAAAGGACATCATTCCTGATCCTTCAGAATATCAATTAGATGTTAAGGGAATAATGCTGGATGTCCCACTGTGTTCAGGGCTTTTTAACATAAACCCTTATCCACATTGTCCTTTAATGCCATGAATGAATTGATCGTTTATTAAAAGCTAACAGCAGCGTTTATTCTCCTTAGCTGGTGCACTATTTCTGAGACTGTGGGCTTGTGGAACTGAGCACTTTACTCCATCCCATCCCTCTCTCAACTTCACCTCTTCACTCTGGAGCCCATGGTAGATTCGCTCCGTCAGCATCTTAAAGCACGTCTGTACGTTCTGGCCTGTTTTGGATGAGGCTTCTATGTAGGGTGCACCGATCTTAGCAGCCAGCTTCTCTGCCTCTTGTCGGGAGACGGTGCGGTCTCCATCATCCTCACGGTCACTCTTATGGCCCACCAGAATGAAAAGCACGGCGTGTGGTCTTACGTGCTCACAGACTTCTGCATGCCAGTCTAGTATATGCTCAAACGAGGCACGGTTTCCCACGTCGAACAGCAACAAGCCTCCAACTGAGTTACGATAGTAGGATCGTGTCACTGACCTGCAACATATATTTCAAATTTGATTGGTTGTTGATTTTTATTATGCCAAACACACATAATTATTATTTTAAACATAAATGACATGCAAGTATAATGCTTCCTTGTGCTGTCTGGCTAAATGTGCCTGTCACCTTCATTGATTTTTTCCCTGCTTGCATTGCCTGGCCAGTCACAGAGTTTTTTTTGTAAATATACGAATCAAATCATCACCTGAAAATCTTATTCCCCTTAAAGCTTCTTTGAGCATCCAAAGAGGTGGAAATCAGATGCCGCTAAATTTAGACTATATAAGCTCTCTCTCAGTCTCTCAGACACGACCAATTACTACTCCTCCCGTCCTCTCTGTTTCCAACCAAAATATAAAAATGCGGAAACTTTTTGAAGATCTCTCATATATTTTGTATTTTAACTCTCCAAATTAAAGCAAAACACTTGTTTGCTGTGTCTTTAAACTTTTTGAACCCATATAGCTTTTAATTAACTTTATTTAATCTTTTAAAAGTCACCTAAGGTGTTATAAATAATAATAACAGCATACTTCTTCCTGGAAAATGAAAGCTTTGTAATTAGACAGGAAACTAATAAAACTAATAAAGGTTGGGACAGAGGCATGCCTACCATATTTCCTATTGATTGCAATCATTTAATTTTTGAACTGTGCAGTTTTGCATGTAAGATTTTTGTCCATTTTTGCTCTGTACGAGACTTCAGCTGCTCAACAGTCTGATTGTCCAATTCTCCTCTTCATTATAGGCTTTACTTTTTTATAGGAGATCAATCTGGACTGCAGGCTAGACAGACCAGCACATGCACTCTGTTTTAATGAAGCCAAGCTGTTGTAACATGTGCAGAATGAGGCCTGACATTGTGTGTGTTTGAAAACCTAGGGCGCTGCCTTGCTGTCTTACTGTCTACATAGGCAGCTGCCTCAGTAGAGAGGATTCTAATAAGTCATTGACTTATAAGGCAGGTTATTCGAATGCACTACTTAGACATCGATTCCATCCGTTTTCGCTAACTAAGCTAACACCAATGGGATGGAGTGGCACAACGCACTAGCATGTCAACTAACATCTCCCTCTGTGTGCCGAAAACGGTTAAATTCGCTGACAAGCCCGAATTTGCAAATCAATGAAGCAATAATAATTTATTTACGTTTGAAAATAACTCGTTCGTTTCTCCGCACTGTCTACCATGTTTTTTTTATTTTTCTGTGAGAAAAGTCATGCCGCATTGAATGCTGGGATTGCCAGAGCTCCCTAGGTTTCGAACACACCCATTGTCTTTCTGAAATGACCATGAACTTCCCTGGAAAATAAGTCAATTTGATGACAGGGTATGTGACTCTGCATCAATGGTACCTTCACACATATACTACTCACCCATGCCATGGGCACTGATGCATCCCCATACAATAAAATTTTTGTTGAGAACATTTGTTAGACTCAGAGAACTTGGTGTTTCTGTAGTTCTGAGTTCATAGTGTAACTTCTCTTTGCATGATAGATTTATTCATTTATTCATTATCTGTTTTACCACCGTTTTATTCTGGTCGAGGTCACGGTAAGTCTGATTCATCAGGCAACAGGCAGGAACCGCCCCAGACAGGTCACTATTTCATCTCACATACACACATGTACACTTAGGGCTTTTATTAGTAGCTCCAATTGGCCTGACTGCATGTCCATTCTCATGCAATGCCTTCTGACATCTTAAGGTCACACACATTACAGTGGTTCCCTGCCTTGCCCTACACAGACTGAGATTTCTCAAAATTATCTTTTCACAATATTATGTATAGTAGATGGTGAAAGACCAACATTATTTGTAAACTTGCATTGAGCAATACTCTTATTGAATTCTTTCACAAGGTTTGGCCCACAGTGATGAGCCACAACCATTCTTTGGTTGCAAAGATTGAGCCCTTGGTGGATCCTATTTTTATTTCACGATTATGATATCCTTATCTGTTACCAATTCGTTTACACATTGTGGAATGTTTTTAGTTGGTGTAACTTGAATAGTCTTATTTGCCCAACTTTTTCAGTGTGTTGCAGGTATAAAATTCTAAATGTATTTACAAAATGCAATCAATCAAAATATTAAAAGCCATTTCATTGTTCTTTTGTTATAAATCACAGATTTTTTTTTAAATTAATTTTATTAAATGTCCCAATTGTGGAAATGTGATTTGTATTAACTCAGCCCATTAAAAGCAAATTAATACTAGGATTTATTTTAATTTTGCATTTCATCAACCATTTAATCCACTTAAACATTGTACCAACTTTTTGTTCTTGTTATTGGCTATTGTGTAAAGTCTCTGCATGTAACAAACAAATTAAGTCATTTAAATTGAGTGTTGACCTCTGGATTAGCCATTGTGTGTAAAAGAAATTACTGGTTAAAACCGAAAGACTAAATTGAACTGAATTTTGACAAGTGAACTACAGTAACAGTTTAAACTTCACCAACCAGGATGATGTGCTTCCGTGGAAAGTAAACACATTAATTTGCAAGTTCATGCAAATGGGGTCAGTTGTTGACCTGCTTGTGTTCAGGGATCTCTTCACAACCAGGCTATTCAGAAATGTTCCACCTCATGCAATAAAATGGCTCTGCCTATTCCATATTTAAAATAATACGATTAGCATTTCAAACCTGTTCCAGAACTGCATAATGTCCAGAACAAATAAAGACTATTATGTTTAGACTGCAATGTAAACATGCTGGCTGCAGTAATATACTAATACTGTGTAAAAACTAATAGTAACTCTGTTTTACCTGAACCTTTCCTGGCCGGCTGTATCCCAGAACTGCAGCTTGATTCTGATGCCAGGTTTCACTTCTAGGAAATGCACATAAAAGTCTACTCCAACCGTTTGGTTAATACTCTCCAGAAACAGATCCTCTGTAAAGCGTTTTAGCATGGATGACTTGCCCACTGTAGAGTCACCCAGCATGATGATGCGGAACTGGTACTGCCACAACGTCAGATCCATGGTACCTGTAGGTCCTGGCAGATCTTATCACAGCAGATGTGCTCTGCAGAGTATCGTCAAGTCACTAAGCACAGCACTAGGTAGCTGGAAAGTTTTTCTACACATCCTTAGTCATAACAGTGCAAGAACGCATGAGCAATAGACACGGGCAGAGCAGCTGAGTCGTTCAGGGATAGGAACTTCCTGTGTTGACTTGCTTTATCACTCTTGCCTGCTTATACTTGCGTGAGGGTGTGGTTTAAGAAAGAAACAAAATTTCTCCACAGTGCCAGAGGGTAGGAGCAAGTATTTTCATATCTGATCCAGCCCAGTATTTCCTGTCGAGACCAGCTCATTGCATGTCTTATACCATGCGCTTGTAACGAAAATATGTCAAGCTCTAGAAAGGTTCTAGACCTTTAACACCTGCTTAGATCAAGTTTAATTATAGCTAGTGTTATTGGAAGATATTTTTTGAAATCAGTGGCCAAATGAGCCACGTCAAATCACATAACTAAGACACATATAGGAAGAATACAAAGGACTTGTGACAAAAGTAACTCAGCAGCCAGATATATGCATTGTTATGTTTTCTTTTCTGAACTATAGCTTCTAACAGACACTAAAATGCCCTTTGTAGAACCACAGTTGTTTGGTGCTTTTTGTTTTCCCATAATCCTTTGGTACACACGTGGGTGGCAGAAAGTTCAGACATTATTAAACCCTTTTTCAAAATGCTGAACTTTGTTACTGCTAAATTCCGTTGCACTAAATTATGAAATGTACTAATGTGTCACTCCTCAAATCCTTTTGTAAACGCTTTATCCTGATCAGGGTGTAGGTGCATCTGGCACAACCTGAAATACTGTGAGCACAGCAGAAATAGAGCATTACCGAAGTACCAGTCCATTGCAGGGCTTTATATACTTGCCTATTCATACCTAGGGTCAGTTTTAAAGCAGTTTGTCCAGCTTCTGTATTTGATGATGTTGACAATTAAAAACCTTAGAATATGTATTATATACTGTATATACAGTATATATATTACCAATCAGCCATAACATTAAAACCACTTCCTTGTTTGTACACACACTGTCCATTTTATCAGCTCCACTTACCACATAGAAGCACTTTGTAGTTCTACAATTACTGACTGTAGTCCATCTGTTTCTCTACATACCTTTTTAACCTGCTTTCACCCTGTTCTTCAACGGTCAAGACCCCCACAGGACCACTACAGAGCAGGTATTATTTAGGTGGTGGATCATTCTCAGCACAGCAGTGACACTGACATGGTGGTGGTGTGTTAGTGTGTGTTGTGCTGGTATGAGTGGATCAGACACAGCAGCGCTGCTGAAATTTTTAAATACTGTGTCCACTCATTGCCCACTCTATTAGTCACTCCTACTTAGTTGGTCCACCTTGTAGATGTAAAGTCAGAGACTATCGCTCATCTATTGCTGCTGTTGGTCATCTTCTAGACCTTCATCAGCGGTCACAAGACGCTGCCCATGGGGCGCTGTTGGCTGGATATTTTTGGTTGGACTATTTTCAGTCCAGCAGTGACAGTGAGATGTTTAAAACTCCATCAGCATTGCTGTGTTTGATCCACTCATACCAGCACAACACACAATAACACACCACCACCATGTCAGTGTCACTGCAGTGCTGAGAATGATCCACCACCCAAATAATACCTACTCTGTAGTGGTCCTGTGGGGGTCCTGACCATTGAAGAACAGCATGAAAGAGGGCTAACAAAGCATGCAGAGAAACAGTTGGACTACAGTCAGTAATTGTAGAACTACAAAGTGCGTCTATGTGGTAAGTGGAGCTGATAAAATGGACAGTGAGTGTAGAAACAAGGAGGTGGTTTAATGTTATATATATAAAATAAATTCAGCATGACATAAGGATAATATAAAAACTGAGAAGATGGTACTAAAAGTTTGTGCTGGTTATTAATCTCCTTATTTTCTTAATAATAGATGACGTCAAATTATTGTTGAAGTAACACTTATCTGAGTTTGGGGATTTGCCATTCGCACCTAAGTCACCAGATCTCAAGGTTATCGATCACATGCACCATGCTGTGGAACATTGAAATCCTACACCGTAGAATACTACAGAATTCTGCAGAAAGTATGGTGTTCATTGCCTTCAGAATATTTCCACACGACTCGTGGAGTCCATGCCCTTTCATATTTCTGCAGTCCTAAACTGTGGGGGAGCTACCGAGTATTACATTGGTGAAAGTTTTTCTGGCACTTTAGTGTATAACAGTCTCAGTCTCCACTCTCCCCTGTGGCTTTGCACATGGACTCTGTGTTTTTGTTTACACGGCACATCCACTTAGTCTCCGCCCCCTTCCTCTGATTCGTCTTTTAGTTCCTCAGGCTCATCTAGTCCACATATCTCCCCTAATTAATTTATATGGTATCCTGTCTGTTTTTCTTCCTTGTCTTGCATTTTTGATTACTCTGATCATAGGGCAGCTGTAGCCTATTGGTTAAAGTACTGGACTATTAATCAAAAGGTCGCTGGTTCAAGCCCCACCACTGCCAGGTTGTCACTGTTGGGCCCTTGAGCAAGGCCCTTAACCCTAAATTGCTTAGACTGTATACTGTAAGTCGCTTTGGATAAAAGCGTCCGCTAAATGCTAAAAATGTAAATGTAAATGATCTTGTTTGGGCATGGCGGCTTGGTGGGTTGGGTTGCACTGTCGCCTCTCAGCAAGAAGGTCCTGGGTTTGATTCCAAGGTGTAGTGGTTCGGGTCCTTTTTGTGTGGAGTTTGCATGTTCTCCCTGTGTTTGTGTGGGTGTCCTCATGAATGATCCTGTGTGATAATCCTGTGTACTGGCTCAGCTGTTAAAGTACTGGACTAGTAATCAGAAGGTTGCTGGTTTAAGCCCCACTTCTGTCAAGTTGCCACCATTAAGCCCTGATTAAGGCCATTAACCCTTAATTGCTCAAATTGTATTTACTCAAAATTGTAAATTGCTTTGTGTAAAAGCATCTGCAAAATGCGGCAAATGTAAATGTGTATATTTCAGACATCCCAAGTCCCGCATATACATAGCGGCTCCCTCATGCCCGCAAGTCAGATAAAATCTCCCGGAATCTAGAACGAGCGGCCAAGAGCGACACAAACGCGCACGCAGGCGACACAGACTTTTTTCCCCAATCGCGTATTAAATCCGTTATCTGATATACAATCAAGTGCACTGTGTAGGAAACATAAATCAATTGTCTAATATACTGTCTAGTGCACTACGTAGGGAACATAAATTCATATCTAAAATACTATCTAGTGCACTATGTAGGGAACATAAATCCGTTATCTGATATACAATTTAGTGCACTATGTAGGGAACCTAAATTCGTTAACTAATACGCTACTTAAGCATTATGTAAGAAACATAAGTCTACTATCTAGTACACTATCTAGTGCACTAAGTAAGGAACATAAATTCTTTTCTAATATACAATCTAGTTCACTATGTAGGGAACATAAATCTATTATC
Source organism: Trichomycterus rosablanca (assembly GCF_030014385.1). Classification (NCBI taxonomy): domain Eukaryota; kingdom Metazoa; phylum Chordata; class Actinopteri; order Siluriformes; family Trichomycteridae; genus Trichomycterus; species Trichomycterus rosablanca. The sequence continues at coordinate 45,511,551 of NC_085990.1, read as the reverse complement.
TTTCACACTATCTAGTGCACTATGTAGTACACATTAATGTGTTTGTGACGCGAACAGTTAGCTTAGTAGCTCAGTTAGCAGCTCCTAAAAGTTCTGTTATCACCCATATTCTTTGGTGTGTGTGAGAGGTTTTTTAGCTTTTTTGGGGGGGCTTGTGGGGACGGGGTCGAGGTCCAGGTCCGGGGGTACCTCCCTGAAATGAGTTTTTGCAACTTGGGATGTCTGATATTTCCTTGTATGGCTTCACTCATGGTTTCCATTGCAAGTTCTCACTATAGACTGTTGTTAGCTAAGATTAGTCCTTGTTAGATTTTAGTGGTTAGTGTAGTTTAGCGTAGGCTGTAGCTTCTGTGTTTATTTCGTTTAGCATAGCATAGCCTAGTGTAGAGAACAGTTTTGTGTTTAGCATTAGCAGTTAGCATAGGGTTTCGTTTAATCTTGTTTATTCTGGCATTCTTTTTTACTCTGCACACTTGTGTCCTGTCTACTTACCTCGTCTGTCATTACAACTTGTTTAATATTTGTGCATGCAGTTTGTATGTACAGAGGGAGCATTTTCTCTTTATTTAATGTAGGCGACAATTTTTTTTTGAACACAAGGCCAGTTGGTGATTTTATATATATGGAAGCATTTGCATCCTGAAATAAATGTTATCAGGGGACTTTGTGGCTCATGGTGCAAGTGCACCTGGCTGTTACATGGCCAAGCAAAGCAATCACTGTATCTAACAGTTTCAACCAAATGGCTGCGTATACTGTACATTTACACTGACAAGGCATAACATTATGACCACTGACAGGTGACGTGAATAACACTGATTATCTCTTCATCACGGCACCTGTTAGTGGGTGGGATATATTAGGACGCAAGTGCACATTTTATCATCAAAGTTGATGTGTTATAAGCAGGAAAAATGGGAGAGCTTAAGGATTTGAGTGAGTTTGACAAGGGCCAAATTGAGGATCTCCAAAACTGCAGCTCTTGTGGGGTGTTCCCGGTCTGCAGTGGTCAGTATCTATCAAAAGTGGTCCAAGGAAGGAACATGGGCAGCCAAGGCTCACTGATGCACGTGGGGAGTGAAGGCTGGCCCGTGTGGTCTGATCCAACAGACGAGCTACTGTAGCTCAAATTGCTGAAGAAGTTAATGCTGGTTCTGATAGAAAGGTGTCAGAATACACAGTGCATCACAGTTTGTTGCGTATGGTTTGTTGTGTAAGGGGAACCAACACAACATTAGGAAAGTGGTCATAATGTTATGCCTGATCGGTGTATAGAGTCAGTGCTCAGGGGTCCAGGTTTGGACACCTTACACCAGGTTACAGATATTTGTGCATTGACCGTTGATATAATACAATACAGATTTGTAAAGATCACAAGACAGTTTTTGTTGAGACTGGTTTGTATACAATAGGCATTGTGGGTATTTTTGTGGCTGTGCTTTTGTCATTTAGAAACCATCCTGGAAAGTCCTGCCTAGCCTTATCTAGAACTGTTGCTTGTGATCATTCTTCCTCTTTTCTGATGCTGTGTGTCCATATTTGACTAACAACATGACTGAAAAAGTACAAATTTAATAATTTAAGAATTTTAAATGAATTGAATTTTAAATTAAATTTAAACTGTAACAAATGCTATTAATCCTGTCACAGCTCTAACTGTACCTATAAAAAGTTGTAGGTCAAATAAGGATGCACATTCTATTTCTTCGGCTTCTCCCGTTAGGGGTCACCGGCGGATCGTGATCCGCATTATTGATTTGGCACAGTTTTTTTTACGCCGGATGCCCTTCCTGACACAACCCTCCCTATTTATCCGGGCTTGGGATAATGCACTACAATGCACTGGTTTATGCATCCTAGCGGCTAGGTACCTGTAGGACAATTCAGTGTCTCCAGTTAGTCTGGCTGCATGTTTTCTGGACTGTGGAAGGAAACCGGAGCCCCCGGTGGAAACCCACGCAGACACGGGGAGAACATGCAAACTCCCCACCTGGGGATCGAACCCAGGACCTTCTTGCTGTGAGGTGACAGTGCTACCCACTTAGCCACCGTGCTGCCCAAATAAGGATGCACGTTGACCACCCAGTAAACCTGTGAACTTTAAATAAAAGGCTGTAGATGGCAAAATTTTAATAACAGCTTGTATGCTAGATGTGACTTTAAAAATGAAACAGACTTTCACAATAAACAGTGGTCATAATACAAAACTAAATTATGTAATAATATAGACACTTATGCAAATTGTCTGAGGAAATAAAAGCTAAATAGCCTTGTGTTTAACCCACATATGTGATCACATCAGGAAGCAAGAACTTTTGAACATTTCCTCTTATAGTCTAAAATAGCCCTCATGTCTTGTGATACTTCAAAACATTATCAGTTACACTCAGCTGCTGGTGCCTTCTTTTACTGGCATGAGGTGATTAGGTTATATTATAATATTACATTTTAATAATCTTGTGTAATCGGGGCGGCACGGTGGCTTAGTGGGTAGCACTGTCGCCTCACAGCAAGAAGGTCCTGGTTCGATGCCCAGGTGGGGCGGTCCGGGTCCTTTCTGTGCAGAGTTTTCATGTTCTCCCTGTGTCCACGTGGGTTTCCTCCCACAGTCCAAAAACATGCCACCAGGCTAATTGGAAACACTGAATTGTCCTATAGGTACCTAGCCGCTAGATGCATAAACCAGTGCATTGTAGTGCCGGTCCCAAGCCCGGATAAAATAGGAAGGGTTGTGTCAGGAATGGGGCATCCGGCGTAAACACTGTGCCAAACGGGTTTCCTCGAGGTGCTCTGGTTTCCTCCCACAGTCTAAAAACATGCTGTTAGGTTAATTGGAGATACTAAAATTGCCCTAGGGTGTGTGTGTGTGTGTGTGTGTGTGTTTGTCCTGTGATGGACTGGCAACCTGTCCAGGGTGTTTCCTGCCTTTCACCCAGTAAATTGTTTAGTAAATTGCTTAATAGGATAAAGTAGTGGTAACATTTTACACCTGATTATAATAGGTGAGACTAAAACTCCTCAACAACTCAATAATTAAAAGAGGTGTTCAAAAACCTTTGGCCATATATGTATATGATCTAAAGCCTTTCCTTGCCAAAATAAAGAGAACAAACGTGTTTTTGGTTAAATCAACCCAGACTCCATTACTGTGCTATGTTTAAAATAGCCATAAGGTGGAGGCAAATTCCTACTCTTTATAAGCTCTACACACCATGTACAGAGAGTGCAGTAGTTCTGGGGTTCTGTCTAATGACAGAACCCCAGAACTACTGCACTCTCTGTACATGGTGTGTACAGAAAAGGGAATTTGCTGGGGTTTTTGTAATAATTCTCGTTTGTAATTGGGTCTCTCCTGGAGCACAAAAGTTTAGAGTTACAACATGGTAGTGGCCGCTCAGGTGGCGCAGCGGTACCAGAGTTGGGGTTTCGAATAAATCGTATTGAATCTCAGCTCTGCATTCCAACTGGGCTGGACGGCATGAACAACGATTGGCTGTTGTTCACAGGGGTAAAAAGTCGGATCATAGGTTCTCATAACTGGTGCAACTGTGGCCCCTGCTGGCTGACTGATGGCGCCTGCACAGGGCTGAGGAATAATGCTGATGGGGGTGTGGCCCTCCATACACAGTGCCCGTCAGTGTATGAACTGGTGAAAAATGCAGTCTGTACTGTCTGGGGTGTATGTCAGTTGAGAGGCATCCTCAGTCAGCGGTGAAGGGTCGAATCAGTATAGAGGATGCAATCAGGGTAATTGGACACGACTAGATTAGGGGGGGAGAAAAATTTGGGGAAAAAAGTGGGAAAAATAGGGAAAAAAAATGGTAGTATGGTAGTGTGTGCATGCTTGCTTGCGTATGCCATAGCCATATGCCAATCGTGGCCCATGGACAGATTTTGACTCATGACCCATGGTTTGCAATATTAGCCATTCTGTAGATCTTCATACTGTAGCTTCTGGACCATTACAGATCTACTTTAAAACAAGATTCAAGAGCAACAAATAAAAGTTTAATGAACACTAATATGAATTAAAGATATGTGATGCATTTATACAGATTGCCTGGTGACTCAGTGGGTTACAATGTTGCCTCACAGCAAGAAGGTCCTGGGTTTGATTCCCAGGTGGAGTGGTCTGGGTTTGTTCTGTGTGGAATTTGCATGTTCTTCCAGTGTCTGCATGGGTTTCCTCGAGGTGCTCCGGTTTCCTTCCACAGTCCAAAAACATGCTGTTAGAATTAAATATGTGATACATTTGCAGTTTTATATTTACAGTTCATTTTTAGACCTACATTCTCAAAGGACATTTAGTCTACTGTAAAATCTAGCAGACTTTATTTCTGCAACTGTTTTACACTTACACTTTTTACACTACCACTTAATATGGTAAGTGGAGCTGATAAAATGGACAGTGTGTGTAGAAACAAGGAGGTGGTTTTAATGTTATGGCTGATCGGTGTACTTAGATTAGTCTCTTAAGACAAAAAAGTCATCAACACTCATAATGGACACATTTCCGTGTTGGTAAATAAACACAAAGTGATTTAGCATTTATTTACTTATTTATTAGAATTTTAACGCCATGTTTTACAACAGAAGCGGTAGTTACTCGTTACACAAGATTCATCAGTTCACAAGTTTAATGTCAAACACAGTCATGGACAATATATTAGCTCCAATTAACCTGACTGCATGTCTTTGGACTGTAGAAGGAAACCAGAGCTTCCGAAGGAAACCCACGCAGACACAGGAAGAACATGCAAACTCCACACAGAAAGGACTCGGACCGCCCCATCTGGGGATTAAACCCAGGACCTTCATGCTGTATGGTGACAGTAGTACCCACTGAGCCACCATGCCACCCACCAAAGTGGTTTAGAAACATTAATTAAATTTAAAAGGGCCATTTTGAGGAGCGCTTTGGATGGCACAACGGTCTAATGCTCTGGCCCATGACCGCTGAGATCTTAAAGCTATTAACATGTCTGGCCATCCAACAAGCACAACTTACTGTATCTGTAGAAGGGAGGTTGACAGGGTTCCTCACTGCTGGTGCAAATGCAACTTTTGGCTGGTCAAGGAGACTCCATACACATCTCTAGCAGGTGAAAAAGTGGCCAACGTTTACATGTGTGTCTAATTTAGGGATTTGAAATGACTACATTGGGAGAAAAAGGGTGGAATGCAATTTAATTTAAAATAAAAAAAAGTACATTAACTGTAGTATTACAATGTTTAATATAAATTTACAATTAAGTACACAATGCTAGTGCCAAAGACAATCAGGGGTGTACATTAGGTGCTTAAAACGCGTAGAGATGTTGTAGCCTAGTGGTTAAGGTACTGGCCTAGTTATCAGAAGGTTGCTGGTTTAAGCCCCACCACTGCCAGGTTGCCACTTTTGGGCCCTTGAGCAAGGCCCAACTGAGCCTCCATGCCACCCGCCAAAGTGGTTTAGAAACATTAATTCGGTGGTTTACCCCATGCACTGCTGACATTAAATCCAAGCTCCATAATCGTCAAGATGCCACTGTGGCGCAGTCCCTTGGCCTTCATTTGCTCAAACTGTATTTTCTTTCTGTTGTCACTTTGTATGAAATCAAAGCATAATTGCTTTGGTTTTGTTTTTACTTTCGTGGTTTGAGTTGACAGGTCATTGTGATTTACTTTTTAAGGTTAGCCTCATTATTGCCCGCTTCAGTTGCCTATATTATATTCAGCTTTACAGGGCAAGCGACAAAAAAAATCACACTAACCTTATTCTGATGATTTGCACTGAATGGTGTCAGCCAGGTTTATGTAGTGTGGACAATAGCTGCTGATGCCCATTATGTGTTCATCAGTAAGTGTGGACCAATATTTAGACTTAATTATTTTTATGTGGGAAAAGGCTGATTCACACGAGTAGGTTGATCCAAAAATGCTGTCAAATATGTGGCACATTTTCTTACGTTTGGATATTTTTCCTCAGCCAGCAAGTTCCAAAATTGTCCAGCAGAGACCCTTGAGTTCATATGAATGTCAGATTGTAAGGTTAAAATTTCTGTATGTAACATGAGATCATATTCTCTGTCAGCTTCTTCCACATATGAACGAAACAGCTGACTCTGCTGTGGTCTTGAACCGTTTTTGGTTTCTTTGTGCTTAATTGCGCACTCATCTTTACAAACAGTGTAGGTTACAAAAGGAAAAAAGTGCAAAAATGGTGCAAACTGGCTATTGATGGATGAAAACTTTCTAGAATCACAGTGCTTTAGGCAGGCTGAGGCATAGCTATGGTAACAAATCACAAATTAAAGAAACAGTGGCCACATTTCATGTCAATCACGTTGACATGTTTGAATGAGGCGCGATCTACCAGCGTGCACTGTGCGATCGACTGGTAGATCTCGATCGACGTATTGGGCACCCCTGGGCTAAGGCTGGCAAAATGACTAGCTATCCAGCTCCATCATTTTAGACAGACTTGTATTCGGTGTGCAAAAGACATACAGAAGGAAGGCTGCAGTTAACATCCCCTGAATGTTTTTCCAAAGGGTTCCCAAAATGTTATGCTCAAAACATTAGGGGAATGTTTCAGGAATGTCCTTAAAGTGTTTTCAGAAAACAGTTAACAGAATGTTAACAAAATCACTCAATGTCTCTTTGTAAGGTCCCCAAAATATTATGAGGGACGTTGTTATTGGACATTTGCGTACGTCCTCTTACAAGAAGATAAACATCATTTAAAGGAATGACATTGCAACACATTTAGTACATCGACTCTCTGAATCTCTGAATGTCCCATCCCATGACAGACCTTATAAGGACTTCAGTCATTGTCTGGCAGAGAATCCCAGTACTGAGATGTCATCAGAAAGGAAGTTTAGGTGTACTAAATTAATGGTACGCCTTCCAGATCTCCGAGGTACTGGGCAAGTCGTTGTTTTAATTTAAACTCTTGCAGTTCAGTATTATTTTATTTAAAATTAAAATGACCAGTTTGTGGGGTGCTTTGGATGGCACAACGATCTAATGCGCTAACCCACCACCGCTGAGATCTTGAGCTTGACACCATCAACGAGCCTGTCCATCCAACAGGCACAACAGGGTTCCTCACTGCTGGTGCGAATGCAACTTTTGGCTGGTCAAGAAGACTGTATAAGGCATGAATAATCACAGATTAGCAAAGTGTGGCTCTCCATACATAGAGTCCACCTCTAGCAGGTAGAAAGAAGTGGCCAATAACTACATGTGTGCCTTATCTAAGGATTTGAAATGAATACATTGGTAAAAAAGGGGGGAATGCAATTTAATTTAAAATAAAAAAGTACATTTACTGTAGTATTACAATGTTTAATATAATTTTACACTTAAGTACACAATGCTAGTTTCAAAGACAATTAAGGGTGTACATTAGGTGCTTAAAACATGTAGGTACTGGACTAGTAATCAGAGGGTCGCTGGTTTAAGCCCCACCACTGCCAGGTTGCCACTGTTGGGCCCTTAACCCTCAATTGACTAGACAGTATACTGTCCCAGTACTGCAAGTCGCTTTGGATAAAGCGTCTGCTAAATGCCGAAAATGTAAATGTAAAAACGCGGTACTGCATGACGACTGGAGTTCAACAGAGGTGACACTTTTCCCATTGAACATAAACCTATAGTACAATACTGTACACATTTAAATCTGGAACTATCCGTACTGTACTTAATTGCTACTGTCTGTTTCCAATTGCTCGAGGTTACTTGAAGGACGACTGCATTAAGGATAAAGCTGTGATAGCATTGTCTGCTAGACTCTTAAGAGCAAATACACCAATCAGCCATAACATTAAAACCACCTCCTTGTTTCTACACTTACTGTTCATTTTATCAGCTCCACTTACCATATAGAAGCACTTTGTAGTTCTACAATTACTGACTGTAGTCCATCTGTTTCTCTGCATGCTTTGTTAGCCCCCTTTCATGCTGTTCTTCAATGGTCAGGACCCACCTTCAATCCCAGGACCACAACAGAGCAGGTATTATTTGGGTGGTGGATCATTCACAGCACTGCAGTAACAATAACATGGTGGTGGTGTGTAAGTGTGTGTTGTGCTGGTATGAGTGGATAAGACACAGCAGCGCTGGTGGAGTTTTTAAACACCTCACTTGGAATAGTCCACCAACCAAAAATATCCAGCCAACAGCGCCCCATGGGCAGCGTCCTGTGACCACTGATGACTGACTTTACATCTACAAGGTGGACCAACTAGGTAGGAGTGTCTAATAGAGTGGACAGTGAGTGGACACGGTATTTAAAAACTCCAGCAGCGCTGCTGTGTCTGATCCACTCATACCAGCACAACACACACTAACACACCACCACCATGTCAGTGTCACTGCAGTGCTTAGAATCATCCACCACCTAAATAATACCTGCTCTGTGGTGGTCCTGTGGGGGTCCTGACCATTGAAGAACAGGGTGAAAGCAGGATAAAAAGGTATGTAGAGAAACAGATGGACTACAGTCAGTAATTGTAGAACTACAAAGTGCTTCTATATGGTAAGTGGGGCTGATAAAATGAACACAGTGTAGAAACAAGGAGGTGGTTTTAATGTTATGGCTGATCAGTGTATGTAACAGTAACTGTAAACATTAGTGGTAGCAACAACAGGACAATTTTCGTTTTTTTTTTTCAATGACACCAATTAAAATCTGCACTTTTTCTCGCTCCACCCACACACCCACTTGGGTACGCTTGGTCCTTGGTCAAAAAAGGGTAACCAAATTTAGCATGGGTACTTTAGCACAGAGCAGGTTACCTAGCAGTGGAAACAATCACTGAATGTGGGTTTATGGATTTCATAATGTATCATACCATAGGGTACCCTGCAGTGGAAATGAGCTCTTACTGGTTTCTAATGCATCTCTCCAAAGCACTTACAGTCATGAACCAAACAAAAAGAAGCAATTAAAATGACTTGGAACTCCACAAGCTGGTGCTTTGTGTAGCTCTATTGCATACAATTTTACAATAAAACATATTAAATTGTCCATTCCCAAAAAATATTACCATAAATATAGAATACTGTACTGTATATATAATTGTAAGGTGTACTTTTAATTAGCCAGTAAGATTCACAGCAAACTTAAAGACCGGCTCATAGAGGCTCGTGGTAGGTGTGCTGCCGCAGGGAGTCTCCAGGCTTTCTGGGAGTCCTTGTACCATTGACGAGAGGAGTGCAGTATCCATTAGCGAGTCCTCTGTGATCTGGGCAGTCATATTGTAAAGTATGTTGAGTGTCCTGCTGCGTGATGGTGGAGGGATCTGGACCAAAATCACTAAATGGTGTGGCATATTCTGGCTCAGGCAGTACTGGCTCGGCGTACTCGGGGAGCTGAATCGGTGTGTCGTAGTGATTGACTGAGAACGGAAGGGTGTATCCATCATTCAGCTGTGGCCGGAAGGTAAGGCCCACTATCTGCCCACTCGTCGGCACTTCAGGCTCAGCATAGTCTAGAAAAACATGCAATGCGCATAATATTAATACAATTCGTTTGCAATGCAGTGTAGTACTTGTGGGTTACATATTACTACATATTATTTATGCGGTCACATCATTGTGCTGTAGTATGTTTAGGGAATACCCTAAAACTGTTTTTAACAGTTCCAAAATATCAATCATATTGCCATGCAGCAAAATTATTACTGGTTATATTTAAAAGCTCAGTGGTGTTTAGGGCGGCACGGTGGCTAAGTGGGTAGCACTGTCGCCTCACAGCAAGAAGGTCCTGGGTTTGATCCCCAGGTGGGGCGGTCTGGGTTCTTTCTGTGTGGAGTTTGCATGTTCTCCCCGTGTCTAAGTGGGTTTCCTCCGGGTGCTTCGGTTTTCTCCCACAGTCCAAAGACATGCAAGTGAGAGATGAATTGGAGACACTAAATTGTCCATGACTGTGTTTGATATAACCTTGTGAAATGATGAACCTTGTGTAATAATGAGTAACTACCGTTCCTGTCATGAATGTAACCAAAAGTGTAAAACATGACATTAAAATCCTAATAAACAAACATCAGTGACTTTTAAGGTGGCACTGACATATGACTTTACCAACTCAACAAATCCTGCCCTGTTATTGCTGCCCTGGTCAATTGTGCTATGAAATGTATGTAAAGTGAAAGTTCTTATTAGCAACTACAGCTCGGCTGCAATGGCACCTGTAAATCATCTGCCTTGAGGTGTAACCCACTTTAAATCTTCAAAGTGCTAAAGTTATAGCCTACGCACTGTTTGTCAGGAGTTTGGGATCCCATAGGGTTTGGGATCTACTCCTGAGCAGATGCAAACATGTGCTGGAGCCTATCCCAGCTTTTCAATGGGCCCCAGGCACACAGTAACACCCTGGACACACATACATACACACACATACACACAATTCAGTGTCTCCAATTAACTTCACTGCATATTTTTGGACTGTGAGAGGAAACCGGAGCTCCAGGAGGAAACCCACACTGACACGGGGAGAACATGAAAACTCCACACAGAAAGGACCAGAACCGCCCCGCCTGGGGATCGAACCCAGGACCTTCTTGCTGTGAGGCGACAGAGCTACCCACTGAGCCACCGTGTCACCCTCAAATATGTGCTATAGGTCTTAAATAAATCTTTATTTTTAATAAATAAAATGATTAAAAAGATACATTTTGTGTATTTTTGTGTTGTCTTCCAGAAATAGGGTTTGTAAATGTTTTTTTAGCATCTGAGAAGGATTTGCACACAATGCCGGATATTGTCTCTGTAAAGGCCTCCACCTCTGTACAGGCGCCTCGAGCTGATAACCAGGGTCCTTAAACAGCGTCCAGTCTTTTCCCACCCAGCAGACTGGTGGCAAATTCTGTCTGCTGCAGGCACTGTCAATTGTGCCTTCTGGGGGTGTCAAGCTGACTGGTAGCAGAGCTGAGATTCGATGAGGTTGGGGTGGGGTCCCTTAGTTCCAGTAATGCTACACTGATGTTTTAGTTAACTGTATGATTTTACATTTGAAAAATGTGAATTATTTTGGCCACATTTGGTCTGAGAGATATTCACTGGCTTAATCAAAGAACTGATTGTCTAGCAAGGATCTATAAATAATCTAACCAACATTGGAATTTTTTTTTTACTCCCAGTTGGTTCCAGTGGATTTTGCATCAGGCACAACACAGAAACTCTAGAGGCAGTCACACATGGCACACTGCTAACACCTACAAGCTCTAATCTGATGACATGGGTGTTGAAACAAAAAAATACATTCAATGTACGTAGATTAGTCATTTATAAAGCAAGCTGACCTTGTAATAAACGAATGCTAAATTAAACTTGGTGTCTCACTCTGACAGCACACATCAATATTATTTATTATCAGCAAGAGTTCCCCAAACTACACAACATACTCAAATCAGCCCAAATCCCCATGTGTGTGTGTGTTTTTTCTGTCTCCTGCTCACTACTGGAATCCCAATAGGGCAAAGCTGCTTTAATTAAAGCGAGTGTAAAAGGGAGCGCGATTGTTTCGGATGATGACCTTCTGTCCTATTTGTGACCGAAGGCTTCGCCAAAGTGTCTGTTGGCCGGAGGATACGAGGGGGTGGAGTGGGCAGATGTGCAGCTCTATCATAAGCGCTTTTTATTTGTGCCTCCATTACAGAGACCCTTTAAGAGGCTCATCTGAATTAAGAAAGGCACATTTATTCTGCTGATAAATGACTGTCAGAGAAGAAAATAGAGACAAAAAGCAACAGATAGAAATAGTGAAAGGAAAAACATGACCTTTTCATCCGGCTGTTCAGCTGAATCATGGACCATGACTAAGAAGTCATTATTTCATTTTTTTCCCTTTCACTGTCAACTTGCTGCAGCCACAAACTACTGGTCAGAGTGTTAAATAAGTACTATTTTTGTAAGTAAGTAATTTTATAGTTATTTACGACAATATACACCAATCACTGTCCATTTGTAGTTCTACAATTACTGACTGTAGTCCATCTGTTTCTCTACATACATTTTTAGCCTGCTTTCAACCTGTTCTTCAATGGTCAGGACCCCCACAGGACCACCACAGAGCAGGTATTATTTGGATGGTGGATGATTCTCAGCACTGCAGTGACACTGACATGGTGGTGGTGTGTTAGTGTGTGTTGTGCTGGTATGAGTGGATCAAACACAGCAGCGTTGATGGGGTTTTAAACACCTCACTGTCACTGCTGGACTGAGAATAGTCCACCAACCAAAACTATCCAGCCAACAGCGCCCCGTGGGCAGCGTCATGTGACCACTGATGAAGGTCTAGAAGATGACTAACTCAAACAGCAGCAATAGATGAGCGATCGTCTCTCAGACTTTACATCTACAACGTGGACCAACTAGGTAGGCGTGTCTAATAGAGTGGACAGTGAGTGGACACGATATTTAAAACTTCCAGCATCGTTGCTGTGTCTAAACCACTCATACCAGCACAACACACACTAACACACCACCACCATGTCAGTGTCACTGCAGTGCTGAGAATGATCCACCACCTAAATAATACCTGCTCTGTGGGTGTCCTGTGGTGGTCCTGACCTTTGAAGAACAGGATGAAAGCAGGCTAAAACAGTATGTAGAGAAACAGATGGACTACAGTCAGTAATTGTAGAACTATAAAGTGCTTCTATATGGTAAGTGGAGCTGATAAAATGGACAGCGAGTGTAGAAACCAGGAGGTGGTTTTAATGTTATGGCTGATTGGTGTATTTTGCTTAATTGAAAGATTAGAGCCTATTAGTATATTACCTTGCACATTTGTGGTAAACGTTTTATGTTTGCACACATTTTTACACATTCAGGGCCTGGGTGTGGTGTAAGCAACAATGGAAATAGTGCATCTCCAATCTCTGCTTATTACTATTTGCAAAATATGAAAACGCTTTAAGAAATGCTGTGTGTTTTAAGGCAGGAAGTAATACTTACCAAGTAGAAAGTAGTGTGACTCACCATTGAGAGGGGGGCTTGGTAGGCTGTCATGGATGTTCCTTGCCCGTGGGTAGGTTTGATTGCTGAGCTCTGAGTCTGTAAACGGTAGCTTCTTACCATGAAATCCCTGGCAGTCTGGAGCACAACAGACAGAACCACTCAGCTAAAAAGCATAAGCAGGTTAAACCACCATGACATTTTAGGACCTCAAACAGTGAACTCTGTACTGTAGGCCTACCTGCATCAACACAGCACTTGTTCTGACGCATAGCTGTTTTCCTGAAACCAGACAGTACAAGACGAGCTTTGTGATCAATATAAAGAACAATATCAACTGTTGTTAATAACCAATTATATTGTAACTAATGATAATAGAAAAAGTACTGTACCTTCTTCTCCACAACAGCACTGCTAATACACACCACACACATAGAGCTGCACCCAGTATCACACCCACCACCAGTACTAGAGGCTGGGTGGAACCTGCACAATCAAAAAAGCCTAATTTATTGTCATTCACAGCTTTGCATGTCAAGTTCATAACAAAGCAATGGATAGGGCATAATGAGAAGAGCAGAAATCGGACAGGAATGGTCTAAAACAGCGGTCCCCGCTGTTATGCACCACGGAACGGTTTCATATAACATATAATTTCACGGACCGGCGGTGGTGGGGGGATTTAAAATAGAATAACTATAGAATGGAAAATCAGTGTGAATCCTGAGCTTTTTTCGCTGCAAAGAGATGCTGCTCCCACCTAGTGGTGATTGGGAACAACAACACCTGAAGTGTATTGGAATTTTAATTGCTCTTGTAGCGATCTCTAATTATTTATTCTTTCTGTGCGGCCCGGTAATAAATGACCCACAGACCGGTACCGGTCTGCGGCCGGGTGATTGGGGATCACTGGTCTAAAATGAGCTCCAGGGTCTCCTGGTAAACCTTATAATGATTATTGTCATTAAAAGCGGCCAGTTTTAGGGAGAATAAATCATTATATAGTGGTTAGATAGGTGGTAAAACCCACTAGCACACTAGAGAACTCGTCAGTTAGAATCTCAGCTCTGCTACCAGCAGGCTGGGCGCCCATACGGACAATGATTGGCTCATCCATTGGGGTGGATGCCAGAGGAGATTCCTCATAACTGATGCAATTACGACCTCTGCTGGCTGATCAACGCCACCTGGACAGAGGCAGGGGATGATGTGGATCAGTGTGTGACTCTCCATATGTGAGACTGAGCCCCATATAAACTCAACTTGTGAAGGTGAAAAAAAGCAGTCGGCTACTGCACACACATCGGAGGGGGGGGGGGGTGTTAGTCACGGCTCTCCTCGGTCAGGAGTGGAGGTAAGCAGCAAAATAATAATAATAATGTTGTTGGATAAGGTGGGTCTGGATCACAAGGCACAATGCAGTAGGGGTTTTTGGTCTGTTGGTCCTGGATTCTGTAAAGTTGCTTTGAGACAATGTCCATTGTAAAAAGCGCTATATAAATAAATTTGACTTGACTTGAAATGCAGCAACAAACCCCGAACAAGACACCAATCCAACGAGGGTTCTTGCAACTACAGTTGTTAAAGCTAAATCTTGCATATGAAACTACTCATAAGCATTTGTAATACGTTTGAATGTATTAAAATTATATTATATTACATTTCATTGCCAAAATATAATTGTGACCTATGAGGTAAGAGCAGACAAATGAATGTAGACGTTTAATGAATCACTGCAAGATGAACTTGCCAGTACTTGTCCAATATTTAAAAAGTTGCTTTTATGGTTTAGTCATGTATCTCAAAGCGTATTGTTCACTACTAACTACCATGAATCATTCTGTAACTACAGTTACAAGCAAACATAAATGATTTGTAGTTACAAGAGTAAGGAACATAAACCTAGACCTGCTGGTGAATGCTGGGAGATTTAAGAAGCATTGTATATACCGATCAGCCATAACAATAAGATCACCTCCTTGTTTCTACACACATTGTCCATTTTATCAGCTCCACTTACCATATGGAAGCACTTTGTAGTTCTACAATTACTGACTGTAGTCCATCTGTTTCTCTTCATGCTTTGTTAGCCTCCTTTCATGCTGTTTTTTAATGGTCAGGACCCCCCACAGAGCAGGTATTATTTGGGTGGTGGATCATTCTCAGCACTGCAGTGACACTGACATGATGGCGGTGTGTTAGTGTGTGTTGTGCTGGTATGAGTGGATAAGACACAGCAGTGCTGCTGGAGTTTTTAAACACCTCACTGTCACTGCTGGACTGAGAATAGTCCACCAACCAAAAATATATCCAGCCAACAGTGCCCCGTGGGCAGCGTCCTGTGACCACTGATGAAGGTCTAGAAGATGAGCAACTCAAACAGCAGCAATAGATGAGCGATCGTCTCTGACTTTACATCTACAAGGTGGACCAACTAGGCAGGAGTGTCTAATAGAGTGGACAGTGAGTGGACACGGTATTTAAAAACTCCAGCAGTGCTGCTGTGTTTGATCCACTCATACCAGCACAACACACACTAACACACCACCACCATGTCAGTGTCACTGCAGTGCTGATAATGATCCATCACCTAAATAATACCTGCTCTGTAGTGGTCCTGTGGGGGTCCTAACTATTGAAGAACAGCATGAAAGGGGGCTAACAAAGCATGCAGAGAAACAGATGGACTACAGTCAGTAATTGTAGAACTACAAAGTGCTTCTATATGGTAAGTGGAGCTGATAAAATGGACAGTGAGTGAAGAAACAAGGAGGTGGTTTTAATGTTATGGCTGATCAGTGTATATTTTCTGTCAATGGTATTTTCATTTAGTTTAGTTCAGTTTAGTTACTTTGGCTTGAGCTTATGACCACAGTCGTCTTGTTGGCAGATGGATTTTGCATTGCTGTTTCTGTGGGAACTGGCTTCAAAGCTGTGGATCCTGAGGAGAAGATTGACAGAACGAATAAAGTAAACAAAGCCGTCTTTGTGGAACGTTACATAATTACGAGCCACAAATATCAGGCTCTGAAATGTTTAGGCCTTCTTAGTTTTGTCTATAGGTTTAGTCATAAATACAAACACCATTTCAGAGTTAAGAAATTTTGTAAAATGCAATGCAAACAGAAATCTGTGATTTGTTAATGTTCTCGAGCCTTTATTTTACTAAATAAGTAAAAAAAAAAAGATGTCCAGTGTTTTTACTGAGCAGCTACCACTGACCAGCTTGTAAATATAAACAAATTTAAAATTTGATGCCTTCAATACACTCACTAAGATCAATGACATTTACATTTTCAGCATTTAGCAGACGTCTTTATCTAAAGTGACTTATAATTCAGACTGTAAACACTGCAAGCAATTGAGGGTTAAGGGCCTTGTGGGGCTTGAACCAGTGACCTTCCAGTTACTAGTCCTGTACTTTAACCACTGAGCAACCACTACCCTAAGCTACACACATCACACAGAGGTCACTCTATTTTAATAGCATTTGTGTTTGAAATCAGATTTCCAATAACCTCATACTGAGATGTCCAAATAATTTTGGCCTTACAGTGTATAAAAACAGCCACTCTTCTGAGAAGACTTTTCACAAGACTTTGAAGTATGTCTGTAGGAATTTGTGCCCATGCAGTCAAAAGAGCATCTGTATGGCAGGGCACTGATATTGGTCAAGAAAGCCTCAGTTGGTGTTCCAGTTCATTTCAAAGCTGTTCAGTACGTCTGAGGTCAGCACTCTGTACAGGCCACTGGAGTGTCTTTAAGCCAAACACTTTGTAGTTCTACAATTATTGACTGTAGTCCATCTATTTCTCTACCACCACAGAGTAGGTATTATTTAGGTGGTGGATCATTCTCAGCACTGCAGTGACACTGACATGGTGGTGGTGTGTTGTGCTGGTATAAGTGAATCAGACACAGCAGCGCTGCTGGAGTTTTTAAATACCGTGTCCACTCACTGTCCACTCTATTAGACACTCCTACCTAGTTGGTCCACCTTGTAGATGTAAAGTCAGAGACGATCGCTCATCTATTGCTGCTGTTTGAGTTGGTCATCTTCTAGACCTTCATCAGTGGTCACAAGACGCTGCCCGCGGGGGGACGTTGGCTGGATATATTTTTGGTTGGTGGACTATTCTCAGTCCAGCAGGGACAGTGAGGTGTTTAAAAACTCCATCAGCACTGCTGTGTCTTATCCGCTCATTCCAGCACAACACACACTAACTCACCACCACCATGTCAGTGTCACTGCGGTGCTGAGAATCATCCACCACCCAAATAATACCTGCTCTATAGTGGTCCTGGGAGATTGAAGAACAGCATGAGAGGGAGCTATCAAAGCATCCAGAGAAACAGATGGACTACAGTCAGTAATTGTAGAACTACAAAGTGCTTCTATATGATAAGTGGAGCTGATAAAATGGACAGTAAGTGTAGAAACAAGGAGGTGGTTTTAATGTAATGGCTGATCGGTGTATGTGTGAAAGCCTTATCATCCATTGCATGATTTCCATTAAATTGCACTAGCTTAAATTGGACAGTATGCACAAAAAGCAAAGTAATGTTTAAATAAGTCTCACCGTCAGCATTAGATCGAGGTCGAAGCACAGCTGATGGACAACCAAGCACCTGTACCTGAACAGAGACTCTGCCATGCCAGCGCTGGGGCCACAGCTGGAGGTAACGGGTTGTTATAGAAGGAAACAAGCTGTTGAAAGCCACTATGTGGCCATCAGTACTGGCCTCAAATACCTGCATAGGAAAAAGAATCCAATATTAATTCTAATTTACTCACATTTTTTTTTACACTGAATCATGGCCACTTACCACCACTACCTAACTACCTACCACCTAACCTAACCTCTTAATGGTCTCTCTAAGACAATAATGTTTAAAAAAATTGTTTAAAAAACGTTTCTTAGGACTATTAATATTTGTTTACTAGCGCACACAGTATTTTCTAATGAACCGTCTTAGACAGTTTAACATGTCAACCAAGGAGTAGATATGGCCCAAACAAGATTATTTACATATAGCTTTTTTTAGACTCACAGTAAGCTCAACCAATTGGTTGAACAGACCATTAAAGGGTTAAATGCCCAAATGTAACATACTTCTCTATTGTATTTTATTTACCAATCTGGGACAAACATGCAAACAGACACCCTCAAAAAAAACAAAGAAAATGCATAGAACAAAAATGCCATCTCCTCCACCAAGCAAGACCTCTAGTCGGTCACCAGTGGCTGGGGTTGGAATTCAGTCTACACATAACAACAAAGTGAATGCCTTGCCATTATTGCCAAGCTAAATGTAAACTGGTATTGTTATTTGGTTCATTCAATCCAATTAAAATGCTCTGTGTACCTTTTTCTCTTTGCTAAACGTGTCCTTGTAAACTTTCCAGGTTTTACGGTCTTTGCTGAACTTCAGAGTAAACGTTTCAATGTAGAAGTTGGGATGTCCGGCTGTTTTTATCCCTAGAAATACAAGAATAAATTTAGGCTATTGATCCAGCATAATTAAAAAAGAAAGAAATGACTCACTAACAGCTACTCAAACTCAGAAAACAGTTTTTAGTGCTTCCTTACCTGTGATGATGTTCCGGTTCCAAAGCTCAATCTCCAGCCAAGGCTGCTGGTCATTGATGTTGGCACTCCACTGTATGAGCTGGCCTCTAGAGGTTCCCTCTTCTAATGTCCAGCCCAACTCGTTCATACCCTCCAACATGGAAGATGCATTGTAGGTCATCACTGCTAGTGAACTCTCACAGGCTGGTGCATCAAAAAAATGAAGGGTTTTTCTTTTTTTCTATTCTCTGACATTACAGGTGAAACAGTAAGTATACACCAACCAGGCATAACATTATGACCACTGACAGGTGAAGCGAATAACACTGATTATCTCTTCATCACGGCACCTGTTAGTGGGTGGGATAAATTAGGCAGTGAGTGAATGTTTTATCCTCAAAGTTGATGTGTTAGAAGCAGAAAAAATGGGCAAGTGTAAGGATTTGAGCGAGTTTGACAAGGGCCAAATTGTGATGGCTAGACGACTGGATCAGAACATCTCCAAAACTGCAGCTCTAGTGGGGTGTTCCCGGTCTGCAGAGGTCAGTATCTATCAAAAGTGGTCCAAGAAAGGAACTGAAGGCTGGCCTGTGTGATCAGATCCAACAGAAGAGCTACTAGCTCAAATTGTCAGAATACACAGTGCATCATAGTTGCAGGGCTGTTTTAGCAGCAAAAGGGGGACCAACACAATATTAGGTAAGTGGTCATAATGTTATGCCTAATCAGTGTAATTAGTGCATAAGAACAGTGTTAATGTCATGTTAATGTTAGACTGTCAAAATAACTCAACAACATTATATAACCTTTCATTATCAAAGAGTTCTGAATTTTAGAAAGCTTGTGGAAATGATAATCAGATACCTTTGTTGAAGATTAGCCTCTTATCTGATAATGAACCTCTGTGGTATAAGAGAAGATATTTCAGCGTGAGAGAGGCATTTGCATTTGTCCATTAAGCTGAATTAAATCCAAAGGACATGGGTGAACATTTGCATGCTAATTTTATTAGGATTGGAGATTTGAACAGGTCTCTTGCAAGAAACACGTTCTGTGTGTATATCTGAGCACACTTACATTTTAGACAGAACTCCATTGGCAAAGCTTGACTCATACAGGGTGATGCCCCTGTGCTGGGTCACATTGATCATGCCTCCCTCCTGGTCTGATATAACTCCTGCATGGACTGCAGCTTTGCACAGTACAGAAGTCTACAAAAAGGCATATTATTCAATACCATAAACTGCAACAATCAGTAGACATGTACTCAGATCACTAAGACATTTTTAAGTAATAAATCCTATATAATAATCAACTTACATCTCGGTAGCCCCGCTCATGGCGACCCCAGATTTCCCCTGCAACATCCTTGCAGCCCGCAGGACAGAACACACTGGAAAACAGGTGGGTTATATGATACACATCACCATTAATTCTTAAAAATATGTAACAGTGTGGCTTGTGCCTCACTGTAGAGGCACCAGGTGAAATCCTGTACCTGCAAGAATAAAAGATTAGCCAAACTTGCAGGGTGCTTAATCAAGGTAGAACAATACCGTGACTAAAGAGAACCAAAAGGGTAATGATGAAAGCAAGAGGTGGTCAAAATACTGGAAACTATTAAAAGTATCAAAGGAAAATGCACAAAAAACATCTGCAGCCCGTAACAGAGATGGTGGACATAAAACAAAATCCAAATGAGAAGTGTGTGGGCCAGGTACTCTGTCCACCAATGTGAGACAACCAGATAATTGAAAAAAACCCAAAAACAAACAGGAGCGGCTATAAAAAGAGTGGGCCACCCACTCCACTGACATACAGCCTGCATTCAGCAAGAATCTATGTGTGGGACTCGCTCATAAAAAGGACCATAAAGCCGCCTGTCCACACCAGTTCAGTCATGTTGGCCCAAAAGTCACTGTAATACCAGAGAAGCCAGCTACTCTGTTTGGAGGAAACCTTGATTATACAGTATAGACTTACCTCCACCAGAAGCGAATTAATGCTCAATGATGTACAATGACTGTTGAATCAAGGAACTGACACAATGAGTTATCTATGCCTTCATGCCCTCCATATAAATGGCATGGCGGTTTGGCATGATGCTGAATAATCCACAACCCTCTGCTGAGCTACACCGATCAGCCATAACATTAACATTGTTTCTACACACATTGTCCATTTTATCAGCTCCACTTACCATATAGAAGCACTTTGTAGTTCTACAATTACTGACTGCAGTCCATCTTTTTCTCTGCATGCTTTGTTAGCCCCCTTTCATGCTGTTCTTCAATGGTCAGGACTCTCCAAGCACCTCTACATTATTTGGGTGGTGGATCATTCTCAGCACTGCAGTGGAACTGACATGGTGATGTTGTGTTAGTGTGTGTTGTGCTGGTATGAGTGGATCAGACACAGCAGAGGTGATGAAGTTTTTAAACACCTCACTGTCCCTGCTGGACTGAGAATAGTCCACCAACCAAAAATATCCAGCCAACAGCATCCCGTAGGCAGTGTCCTGTGACCACTGATGACGGTCTAGAAGATGACCAACTCAAACAGCAGCAATAGATGAGCGATCGTCTCTGACTTTACATCTACAAGGTGGACCAACTAGGTAGGAGTGTCTAATAGAGTGGACAGTGAGTGGACACGGTATTTAAAAACTCCAGCAGCGCTGCTGTGTCTGATCCACTCATACCAGCACAACTCACGCTAACACACCACCACCATGTCAGTGTCACTGCAGTGCTGAGAATGATCCACCACCTAAATAATACCTGCACTGTGGTGGTCCTGTGGGGCTCCTGACCATTGAAGAACAGAGTGAAAGCAGGAAAAAAAGTAGAGAAATTGATGGACTACAGTCAGTAATTGTAGAACTACAAAGTGCTCCTATATGGTAAGTGGAGCTGATAAAATTGACAGTGTAGAAACAAGGAGGTGGTTTTAATGTTATGGCTGATCAGTGTATATGCCAGGTGGGCTCATTGACAAATGAAAATAACTTGTGTCGCCCTTAATAAAACTCACCCTTTTTTATTAGTTCATTCTACATTGACAAATCTCACCATTTTCCCATAATGCCTTTTAAGGTTTTGCTGGAAAAGAAAACCCTCTTACCTGATCTGCTGGGAGGTGAAGTGGCTTCCTCGGTGTAAACATGAGATGAGGTCTAGGAAAGGAAAACAACGGCTATATCAATCACAAGTAAGCTCAAACATATACAAAATCTTTCACATGCGATCTTATTTATACACAAACTGCACGCCACCCACACTTCCCAGTCTGTACGAATGATTGGTGTGCTGGGGTGAACTGTGCATAGTCCATAACACATTAAAACTGGTGCTTGAGTTTAAACAAACAAAAACAGGAAACCAGATGCTCACATCATGGATCACACTGAGGCGCTCTAAACATTCCTCTGTGTATAAACCTCTCACTGAATGTGCACGGTCGCTACAAGGTCATGCAGTGAAACACTGTTTTCTTGTTGAGCAACTCTGGGTGTTTGCTGAACGACTCCACCCTGACGGGGATAGATTAGTTTTTAAAGGTACTATGTAGTATTGGTATATTTAAACGTTTTTAAAACCATTAAATAATGTATGTATAATCCAGTCACAAAATTAAACAATGCCACAGATGATGATGCAAAAAGGATCACATTTGCAGATGTTTTAGTTAAAACAGGACACAGCTGGTTCCCCGGTTCCCTGGTTCGAATCTCAGCTCTGTTACCGGTCAGCTGGTCGCTATCTAGCAGGCACGATTGGCAATCGAGTCTGCAGGGCAGAAAAAGCCTGCACTAATAAAGTGGGTGGGGTCTTCAAAACGTAGTGCAAGGACTTTGGTTAGCAGCCCGAGGAGCCTGTGCAAAAGTGGAAAAGCCTTATGTGTGAATCCTCTGAAGCACAGACAAAAAAAGAAGGGGTCAAGGGACCGCGTATGTGTTCAAGGGGGTGTGGAGCAGGTGAATATACCCTCCTCGAACGCAATCTGGAAACCCTAGCAGCGGAAGACTAACTGGCTATGCTAAATCAGAAGAAAATGCATAAATAAATAGAAGAATACATTGTATCGAATCTCAGCTCTGCCTGCCGGCTAGGCTGAGCAGCCACATGAACAACGATTGGCCTGTTGTTCAGATTTGGGTGGGATTAAGCCGGATAGGTCTCTCTCTCATGACTGGTGCAATTACGACTGCTGGCTGATTGATGGTGCCTGCACAGAGATGAGAAAAGAGTGCTCTCAGGGTGTGTCTCTCCGTACACAGTGCTGAGATGCACTGCACTCAACAAAGTGTAGGTGATAAGATGCATACGGCATGCTGCCCACGTGTCGGAGTGGGCGTGGATTAGCTTCGTTCTCCTCAATTAGAGCAGGGATCGGCATTGGTGGAGAGGAAGCATGTCGCAATCGGGCAATTGGTCGCGCTAAAAGGGAGAAAAAGGGGAGAAAATGCATAAATAAAATATATACGTATATAAAAAAAAGTGGGGTGGCAGGTGGCGCAGTGGTAGAATGCGCTAATCCACCAGCACTGCTATCATCCAGCTAGGTGCTTACACAAATACACGACAGACTTTGTGTCTATTTTTTTTACATTTTGTTAATGCATTTTCTCCCCTTTTTCTCCCGACTCCAATTACCCAATTGCATTACCCTTCCTCTCTACTGACGCCAATCCCCAACCTGATTTAGGAAAGCAAGACTGACACACACCCCCTCCGACACGTGTAGTAGCCGACAGCATCTTTTTACCTGCGCGAGGCGAGTTCATGCAGATCAGTGTTGCGTATGGAGAGCCACACCTTGATTAGGCGGCATCAATCAGCCAGAAGAGGACGTTATTGGCTCAGTTATGAGGAGTCCCTATCCGGCTCTTACCCTGTATAAACAACAGCCAGTGGTTGTTCATGTAAGCGCCCAACCCAGCCGGATGGCAGAGCTGAGTTTCAAACCGACGAGTTCGAAATGTCAGATCTAGGCTGTGTGTCTATAAGGGGCAGGACAATGGCTGATCAGAGTTAGGGTCCTCATAACTGCAGCAACTGTGGCCTCTGCTGGCTAATCGATGGCACCTGCAGACGGGGTATAAGGAAGATCGATGCATGATTCCATGTGTGCGAAACAAATCCCCATATGAACCAAATTTGTGTAGGTGAAAAGATGCATTTGGTACTGCACATGTGTCGGAAGGGACATGTGACGGTTGCGAATAACTACACTATTTGTCACATCAATCGGTTTTCGAGAAATCCAACTGAGGAACAGACTCAGGGGTACATGGCTATTGCCCAGCCCTCTAGTGTTTGCCAGTCTGAAAGGTCTCTGTCTATCTATTCAAGTTCATAGAGGCCTGCTGATCTGCTTGCCAAGCAAACACTGCTCAGCTCAGTGAAGCAACACAGCCGCATTCCAATGCTTCCACCTCACTAGCGCACACACAAAGAAGCTCAGGTCCTATGCTTCACATATCATTTTGCATGCAAACTGTGTTTACATTTGAGGCTATTTAACAACCGCACAGCGTGATGAGATACTGTTCTTAATGGAATCAGTTCCCAAGCCATGGTGAATGTAAATGTACACCGATCAGCCATGACATTAAAACCACCTCCTTGTTTCTACACTTACTGTTCATTTTATCAGCTCCACTTACCATATGGAAGCACTTTGAAGTTCTACAATAACTGACTGTAGTCCATCTGTTTCTCTGCATGCTTTGTTAGCCCACTTTCATGCTGTTCTTCAATGGTCAGGACCCCCACAGGACCACCACAGAGAGAAGGTATTATATGGGTGGTGGGTCATTCTCAGCACTTCAGTGACACTGACATGGTGGTGGTGTGTTAGTGTGTGTTGTGCTGGTATGAGTGGATAAGACACAGCAGCGCTGATGGAGTTTTTAAACACCTCACTGTCACTGCTGGACTGAGAATAGTCCACCAACCAAAAATATACAGCCAACAGCGCCCCGTGGGCAGTGTCCTGTGACCACTGATGAAGGTCTAGAAGATGACCAACTCAAACAGCAGCAATAGATGAGCGATTGTCTCTGACTTTACATCTACAAGGTGGACCAACTAGGTAGGAGTGTCTAATAGAGTGGACAGTGAGTGGACACGGTATTTAAAAACTCCATCAGAGCTGCTGTGTCTGATCCACTCATACTAGCACAACACACACTAACACACCACCACCATTTCAGTGTCACCGCAGTGCTGAGAATCATCCACCACCTAAATAATACCTGCTCTGTGGTGGTCCTGGGAGAGTCCTGACCATTGAAGAACAGCATGAAAGGGGGCTAACAAAGCATGCAGAGAAACAGATGGACTACAGTCAGGAATTGTATAACTACAAAGTTCTATATGGTAAGTGGAGCTGATAAAATGGACAGTGTGCAGAAACAAGGAGGTGGTTTTAATGTTATGGCTGATCGTGTATATACTTAGCACAAGTAATACTTTTTGCTACTTTAGGTTTTCTAATCAAACATAGCATATATGGTTATTTAAAGATAAATGACTAATATTTCAACCTTTCTGCAAACTTCCTATCTTACTGAGAAGTAAACAAGCGTGCAAAATGTTTCAGAGAACAAGACTAGGCAAGTCGGGTTTTGTCAGACTATAGTACAGTCAGTCACAACACAATAACAACCACAGCAAAAATACCATGTAAATTATGAAACTACAAATACAAAAATAGATATTTTTGTATGTTATTAGGATTTTAACGTCATGTTTTTGCATGACAGGGCAGGTAATTATTATTACACAAGATTCATCAGTTCAAGTTTTCATGTCAACCACAGTCATGGACAATTTTGTGTCTTCAATTCACCTCACTTGTATGTCTTTGGACTGTGGGAGGAAACCAGAGCTCCTGGAGGAAACCCACGCAGACATGAGGAGAACATGCAAACTTCACACATACATTTACATTTACATTTACATTTTTGGCATTTAGCAGACGCTTTTATCCAAAGCGACTTACATTTATGACTAAATACAGTTTGAGCAATTGAGGGTTAAGGGCCTTGCTCAGGGACCCAACAGTGGCAACTTGGCAGTGGTGGGGCTTGAACCCATGCCCTTATTTACATTTACATTTTCGGCATTTAGTAGACGCTTTTATCTAAAGCGACTTACAGTTATGACTAAATACAGTGTAAGCAATTGAGGGTTAAGGGCCTTGCTCAGGGACCCAACAGTGGCAAGTTGGCAGTGAACTGGCAACCTTCTGATTACTAGTCCAGTATCTTGAATTAAACCCAGGAACTTCTTGCTCAGGTGACAGTGCTACCAATTGAGCCACCTATTTTTTGTAAGTAGTGTGCGTGTGGTGAATAATCAAAATGTTGGCCTTTATTTGCTTAAGGTTATTATTCACTAGCAAAATATCGGACCCAAAGTGCAGAGAAAGAATATATCTATGTGTGTGGTAATGCTTGTGGAACTTTAATGTAGCAGAGAATCGCCCAGACCAGAATTCAAACACAAAGCGGAGAAATGCGAGAGCTGTATTCTGCCAACCGAGATATACCAGTAGCGGTAAAGATTGTTCCACCTATAGCGCTGCACAACAAAATTGACAATACCTATGCGGGAGAATCCCGACCATGCTGATCGCGGCGGTGCGCTTGCTGCACCTTAATAATATGGAGAGACGTCTTGTCTAATTCACAAAGTTAAATCAGTTCACCTGGACTCAAAGTTTGGTGTGGAGATACATTTCGTCACTCATCCAACTGCAGCTACACCCCAATCATATGTAAGTAGCACACATGGCCATTGTAATTAATGGTTAGGGATATGTATACGGAACCGATCACCTGTAAAGCATTCACCACCATCTCAGACTGAAGAAGTCACTTGGATGAGTGACGAAACGTATCTCCACACCAAACTTTGTATCCAGATGAACAAATTCAACTTTGTGGATTTGAGAACTGGGATTATTGAGAATGCATCAATAGATCTTGTCTAACTGAACGTGAACAGCCCCCGAATCACTCTGGCAACACTGCTCACGTTCGAAACTAATCTCTATAATCTTTCTTTTCTTTTAGCGCTAGTGTCTTTTGCCATCTCTTGTATAAATATCTTGTCTAAATATATACCTCTCGGAAATACCCGATAGCATACCGGCTCAGTCAATGAGTATCAAAAACTCAGAACTATGCTGTTGGGAACTCGCATTGATATAGTACTAAAGCGCACAGGTGTTGCAAATATTCGTTGAGCATGTAAATGTAGTAGGGAAATGTAGTTGTTTTAAACTACAGTGCGCTGCTGGGCACTTTCTATTGCCCACGGAAGCTGCAGAAGCTGCACGCTCCGTTACCATTTTTTACCGGTCTAGTATGTTTGTTTAATCTCATTGTAATTCATTCAAATGACCCCTAGGTTACCCAAGTAGGATGGGTCCCATCTGAGTCTGGCTTTCTTTAATTATGTTATTTTTCTTGTAATATTTACAGAGCATATTATATTTTGTATTCATATTGTAGATACATCTGAGAATCTAATAATTTCTGCAACAATTTTTCTGCGATGTAATGCTTTAAACACATCCAATGTAAAAATAAATAAACTAATACATTAGACGCTTGAGTGGTCCAGTGGTAAATGATGCTAGCCCACTACTGTTGGGATCCAGAGTTTGAATTCGCAATAGTGCTATCATCAGGTCCTACATTTCAATACAGACATGATTGGCTATGTCTGAGGGGGATGCCAAGGCACCGTGATGGATTGGTGTCCTGTATTGAGTGTATTACTGCCCTGTAATGAAATAAAAAATAAACAAATACATTGAAAATTTAGCATTTTTTATTTTGGATGTGATTGTCTGAGGGATGGAAGGCCCGATGGGGAATCCCTGGCTTGCTGCTGTAACAGGTCTCCTAAAAAGCAGGTGTATGAGAATAATTTCTGCACTGCAGCCTCTAAAGCTAACTTGACTGTGAACAGTGTCACCCATGTTCCAGCAGCTTCTTGTAGTGACCTGTTGTTTGTTTTTAATTATCAGCATAATACTATTATTATTATTAATCCACATAATACTTTCTACATTTGAATATTCATTCATTCATTGTCTGTTTTACCACCGCTTTATCCTACTCAGGGTCACGGTGGGTCAGATTCACTGAATGAAAGGTATGAAACACCCTGTATGGACAGGTCAACAGTCCACCACAGGGCAAACACACATACACACATTTATAGCTAGGGGGACTTTAGTATCTCCAGTTGACCTGACTGCATGTCTTTGGACTGTGGGAGGAAATCAGAACCCAGGACCTTCTTGCTGTGAGGCGACAGTGCTACCCACCAAGCCACCACATTTGAGTAAACTCAAATTTGTAAACACAATAAAATGTTTGACAAAGATATTGTGGCAAGCGGCTGGCTAAATAAGAGCTAACAAGAGTGGGCGCTGCTATTTTGGTGTCATGGAATGCTGTGCGTCACTCTTGTGCAAGCTGGGGGGTTATCATGGCATCTCTCAGGATGCACCACACCACTCACTAAATAATGTAATTAAATGGATCCGTGAACGTGAATTGTGCTTGTAGATGCTTGGGAATGAATTGCAGTGATGTATGTAGTGGTACGTAATGGTTGATGTCTGTTGTGTCGAGGTATGTGAATGTGTGCTGAGTTACTGTTTACATGTGGTATGTTGGTTATAGTGGGCTTGGCCCTGTGTTCAGTGTTAATTCAATTTCAGAATAGACTTCTGCTCCACCCCGTTCACTGAAAGAGCAAAAAATGATCCTCTGGTCTTGTCCTTTGAGTGAGCCGATGCCACAATATTTGAAGGTGGTAAGGGCACATCAATCCAAAATATCTAGGCCAAAGTTGACCAAAATGAAAGGTAGCAGGTGTAAAGTGAGTGTGGTACCTGAGTGTTGATGGGTTGAGTATGACAGCAGGAAGCCTCGTCCAGAGCGGTGAGTACCGGATACAAAGCGCACTGTTACTTCACTACTGTTCACTGGGACTGTCCTGTCTGAGGCAGCCAGCTGCCCACACATGGGACCTGCACAACACACACAGCATATAATATTGTTACTGTCTGCTTGCTAATTATCCAGTTTGCACAATTTAAACACACCTTTAGTAATCCAACTTTTGAACCAACATACCCAGCACAAGTTACAGGGTACAATTTGTAGAGAAAGTTTCTGACTCATTAAGAACATGATTAGAACTATTCAACAAAATGTATGAACAAACTGGTTTAGGGCTCCTGCTGCAAAAAAAAAAAATCACAGACAGCCAATACCTATCACAAAATCTCTTTACTTTGCTATGTCCTGCATTGATTTACTGTATGCATGGTGAACATACTATTAGAAAAATGTTTCACATTTCTTTTAGATGGAATAGGACTCTCTAGAACAGCTTCAGTACTGTTGGAAAGCTCATACCAAAAATATATATTTGTTTTACAAATATACAGAATGCTATTATATGAGGATTCTTTTTTACAGCGTAGTTCCAACTTTTTATTGCCATCAGCAAAAAATCTTTCTGGTTGCGCACATAGCCACTGATGCACCGCTGCTTTCACATCATCATCACATGAAAATCTTCTTCCCCTTAAAGCTTCTTTGAGCATCCAAAAAGGTGGAAATCAGATGGTGCTAAATCCGGACTATAAGCTCTCTCTCTGACACGACCAATTACTACTCCTCCCACACTCAAATATTAAAGTCCGGAACTGTTTGAAGATCCCTCGTGATATAAAATAATACTACATTATTACATTTTATAATATAATTTTTAAAATGTTTTAATTTTTACCCTTTTTTCTCCCCTTTTAGCGCATCCAATTGTTCAATTAGCATCGTGCTTCCTCTCTGTCTATGCCGAACCCTGCCCTGACGGAGGTGATTGAAGCTAACCCGTATCCCCTCCGAAACACGAGCAGCAGCCAGATGCATCTTTGCCACCCACACATTGACGAGTTTGGCGCCACCTAGCATTGCATGCGGAGAGACACACCCTAAGGGCACCCTCTTCCATCTCTGTGTAAGCGCCTCCAATCAGCTGGCAGAGAACGCAATCGCATTCTGACAGAGAGAGACCCACATCCGGTTCTTTGTCCCACCCCCCATATGAGCAACCGGCCAATCGTTGCTCATATAGCCACTCAGCTTCGAACCGGTAAAGCAAGGCTGGATTCGATACCACGTTCTCAGAATCCAGCCCTGGTTGCAGCGCGTTTCTTTTTACCGCTGCGCCACCTGAGCGGCCCATAATATAATTTTTTAATGTGATGAAGGAGGTATAGATTTAAATCTAGTAATTGGAAAGGCCATAGACAGAGTTTGACTTCATGCTGGTGTCAATCAAACCATTTCTTTGTTTAAATGCGTATTAGGGCATCACAATTATGAAATATGGGAACATCATTTGGTAAATGGTTTTTATAAAAATATGTTATTTTTACTGTTCCTGTTAATTATTCAATCATGATTCTGACCAGATCACTGCCTATGTTAATAAAATGGTTTGCTTCCTTTAAACATAAATCTATCAATATATAGGGAATATTCATTCATGTACATTTTCAACATTTAGCAGACGCTTTTATCCAATGCGACTTACAGTACCGTGACAGTATACTGTCTTAGCAATTGAGGGTTAAAGGCCTTGCTCAATGGCAGTGGCAACCTGGCAGGGGTGGGGCTTGAACCAGCAACCTTTTCATTACTAGTCCAGTACCTTAACCCTTAGGCTACAACTTCCCATTAATTTGTTCATTCTTGTTCATTGTCTGTTTAACCCCCGCTTTATCCTGGTCAGGGTTGCAATGGGTCTAATTCACTGGGCAAAAGGCAGGAAACACCCCAGACAGGTCGCCATTCCATCACATATAAAAAATATGATGAAGTAATAGGAAGTAAATTCATTCAAAAATTAATTTTTTCATTGCTTAGGGATCTAGATTTTGTGTTAATTTAACTAAGTCCTAAGTCTTTCACAGATTGGCTTTTGATACGGAAGGTTTTTGGGTGACAGCTCTGCCAACATTCTTGTAAAGCCTATGCAATACAGTTGATGTAAAAACTGACTTATAGAGGTGGTTATTTTATTGAGTGAAACTTGTTTTTTTTTATTTTCTATTTTTTTTCCAACCTTTCCCCCCAATTTTCTCTCCTAATCTAGTCGTATCCAATTACCCTGATTGCATCCTCCACTGATTCAACCCTCCACCGCTGGCTGAGGACACTTCTTAACTGACACACGCCCCCTCAGACACATGCTCAGTACAGACTGCATTTTTCACCTGCTCGAGTCGAGTTCATATATACCGATCAGCACTGTGCACGGAGAGCCACACCCTGATGAACATTATTCCTTAGGCCTGTGCAGGTGCCATCAATCAGCTAGCAGGGGTCGTAATTGCACCAGTTATGAGGACCCATGATCCAGCTTGCCCCTAGCCCTATGAACAACAGCCAATCGCTGTTTATGCAGCCGCCCTGCCGGGTGGCAGAGCTGAGTTTCAATACGATGTATTCTAAAACCCAGCTCTGGTGTGGTAGGGCATTTTACTGCTGCGCCACCTGAGCGGCTTGAGTGAAACATTATTAAATGCTGTTAATAACTATTCATTAATAACAATGGGTGTGTTCGAAAACCTAGTGAGCCACCTTGCTGACTTACTGCCTACATAGGCAGCTGCCTAAGTAGAGAGGATTCTAATAAGTCATTGACTCATAAGGCAGATTATTCTAACGCACTACTTAGACAGCGATTCCATCAGTTTTCGCTAACTAAGCTAACACAGTTAGCCTCAAGCCATTCAAACCAATGGGATGAGGTGGCACAACGTGCCAGCATGTCAACTAACATCCCCCTTCGTGTATCAAAAACGGTTAAATTCGATGACAAGCCCGAACTTGCAAATAAATCACACTTGTGCAAGTCAAAACTAATTAAAAATCAATAATCATTTATTTACGTTTGAAAATAACTCGTTCATTTCTCCTCATCGTCCGCCATGTTTTTTATTTTTCTGTGAGAAAAGCTGTGCCGCATTGAATGCTGGGATTGCCTTCGCCGCTTAGGCAGCATCGGATGCTCACTCGTTCTTGAGTCAAAATAGCGTTTAAATTTTAAGATACCTTAGTAGTGAGCATATTAAGGCATCTAGGACTTCGGACAGTCTACTTCTCGGGAACGTGCGTAGGATGACGTAAAACGCTGTCTATGTAGAGAGATCACTAGGTTTTCGAACACACCCAGTGTCATCTGTCCCAGTCAGTAAGCTTAGGCTTGTAAACAAAGTTTCTCTTTTTTGAGGCAGTTTGTGAATGTTTAACTGCCACAAAACTGCTTTTGTTAAAATATCAGTTCAAGTTCAAGAGGCTTTATAGTTTATAGTTTTAGCTATATACAGTACAAGCACATACTGAAATGAACCAACATTCCTCCAGAACCAGGGTGCAACACAGAACACAAGTGCGAACAATACAATATACACAGTGCAGAAAAAAACATATGCACCTGCAGTCCGGGGCTCATACTGTTCAACTCTCACATATCAAAGTGCTAACAATAAGCATTCTATATTAGATGATACATGCTGTTAAATAACAATCAGCCTAATTCTTGACTAAATCTATTACTATCAAGCTCATTCTCACTTGGTGTTGCCAATATTTTGTAAAGAGAGGCGCTACATAATCCTATTACATACCTGCTGCTGAGTGGTATGCAGCATGCCTGTGTGGGCACATAGCTTGATAATGGCTACAGAACAGCATGAGGTAGTATGTCTGGAATTTGCTAATAACAAAAATATATTAGCTGGTGTAACTATTGAGTAGTAGCGCCTCACTGGCTGCTTTGAATAGACTGGATTGTTTTAGACTGAGTTTTATCTACAGAAACTAAAAATATGAATTATCCCTTAACTTCAGTGTTTTGTTAATGTGATTAACAACTAATTGTGGTACAGCTTTAAGGTACACATTTTGGAGACAGTTTCTTACACATTCTAACCACCTCCTTGTTTCTACACTTACTGTCCATTTTATCAGCTCCACTTACCATATAGAAGCACTTTGTAGTTCTACAATTACTGACTGTAGTCCATCTGTTTCTCTGCATGCTTTGTTAACCCCCTTTCATGCTGTTCTTCAATGGTCAGGACCCCCACAGGACCACCACAGAGTAGGTATTATTTAGGTGATGGATGATTCTCAGCACTGCAGTGACACTGACATGGTGGTGGTGTGTTAGTGTGTGTTTTGTATGAGTGGCTCAGACACAGCAGCGCTGCTGGAGTTTTTAAATACTATGTCCACTCACTGTCCACTCTATTAGACACTCCTACCTAGTTGGTCCACCTTGTAGATGTAAAGTCAGAGACGATCGCTCATCTATTGCTGCTGTTTGAGTTGGTCATCTTCTAGACCTTCATCAGTGGTCACAGGACGCTGCCCACAGGGCGCTGTATATTTTGCTGGATATTTTTGGTTGGTGGACTATTCTCAGTCCAGCAGTGACAGTGAGGTGTTTAAAAACTCCAGCAGTGCTGCTGTGTCTTATCCACTCATAACAGCACAACACACACTAACTCACCACCACCACCATGTCAGTGTCACTGCAGGGCTGATAATGATCCACCACCCAAATAATACCTGCTCTGTAGTGGTGCTGGGAGAGTCCTGACCATTGAAGAACAGCATGAAAGGGGGCTAACAAAGCATGCAGAGAAACAGATGGACTACAGTCAGTAATTGCAGAACTACAAAGTGCTTCTAAATTATAAGTGGAGCTGATAAAATGGACAGTGAGTGTAGAAACAAGGAGGTGATTTTAATGTTATGGGTGATTGGTGTATATGATAGATCTTGTTACAAGCTTTATAATGGCTAGAGAACAGCATGAAGTAGTCTGCCTGGAATTTCCTAATAACAACAATATATTAGGTGGTGTAACTATTTCTGCTGCTGTGAATAGACTGGATTGTAAATTTTTATCTGCAAAACATCCTCAGGTTGAGAACACAACCCAATAAAAAGCTAGAAAAATATGCATATTAAATCAGTATGCAATTTCAAGCCCAAGACTAATTAAGTTAATCTATCTGTATAGAAGTGTTAAAAAACAGTGGAACCTCGATTTAACAGATTCTGACACCTTTCTATCAGAACCAGCATTAACTTCTTCAGCAAATTCAGCTACAGTAGCTCGTCTGTTCAATCAGACCATACGGACCAGCCTTCGCTCCCCACGTGCATCAATGAGTCTTGAGTCTCAATGCACCCATGACCCTGTCGCCTGTTTACCACTGTTCCTTCCTTGGACCACTTTTGATAGATACTGACCACTGCAGACCGGGAACACCCCACAAGAGCTGCAGTCTTGGAGATGCTCTGACCCAGTCGTCTAACCATCACAATTTAGCCCTTATCAAACTCGCTCAAATTCTTACACTTGTTCATTTTTCCTGCTTCTAACACATCAACTCCAAGGATAAAATGTTCACTTGCTGCCTAATATATCCCACCCACTAACAGGTGCTGTGATGAAGAGATAATCAGTGTTATTCACTTTACTTGTCAGTGGTCATAACATTATGCCTGGTCGGTGTAAATGGCCTACTAATCTCTGTCCATACTAATAGGAATGCACATATTAAACGTATGTGGAACAGTAGTTTCTTTTTTTGCATTTTTCCCAATTTCCCCCACAATCTAGTCATGTCCAATTCCCCTGCATTTTGCTTCCTCTCTACTAATGTCAACCTTCACTCTTGACCGAGGAGAGCCGTGACTAACACACGCCCCCTCCAACATGTGTGCAGTAGCTGACTGCATATATTAAAAGTATGTGGAAAAGTAGTGTCTTGTCAAGTTTGAACACATTGTCAAGGTAAAAAAATTACTCTTATGGCACCCAGGTGGCACAGCGGGATATTCCGCTTGCACACCAGCACAGAGTTTCTTTTTTTCTCCCACTTTTAGCGCATCCAATTTCTGCTCGTCAATCATCCTCTCACTAATGCTGGTCCCTGCTCCTGATTGGGGAGGACGAGGCTGCTCCACGCCCCCTCCGACACGTGCACAGCAATCGAACATCTTATCACCTACACTTGACAAGTGCAGTGCAGTACAGCGCTGTGTACGGAGAGCCACACCCTCTACCGCACTCCTTTCCTATCTCCGTGCAGGTGCCACCAACCAGCCAGCAGATGTCATAATTGCACTAATCTGAGAGAGAGCCCACATCTGGCTTAATCCCGTCCCTATCTGAACAACAGGCCAATCGTTGTTCATGTGGCCAAGATTCCATACGATGTATTCGAGATCTCAGCTCTGGTGAACAGCGTGTGTTTTTACCGCTGCGCCACCTGAGCAGCCCCGCACCGAGTTTCTGAACTCTCCGGTTCGAAACTCGGTGTTGCCACTGGTCGGCTGGGCGCCATCTAGCGGGCATAATTGGCAGTGCCTGCAGCAGATACTAATTGGCCACCGTATCTGCAGGGTGGGGGCCGGACTATTTGTGGGTGGGTGGGTGGGTCTTCATACGCTGTGTAAGGACCCTGACTGGCGGAAGAGACGCCTGTGCAGAATGCAGGGGCGAGAAGAGGAGGGCTGTGCTCGTGTCGAAAGAGTCGTGTACAGTGACGTGCTCTCCTCGGATGCAATCTGGTATCTCTCAGCAACGGAAGACAAAATTGAGTGCACTAAATCGGGAGGAAAATGGGGAGAAAATGCATTTAAAAAAATGACTCTTATGCTGAGGTCACAAGTTGGAAGAAATCCAGTAACTACAAGAAACCCAGATCCTGTGAGCTACCATCTGAAAGGTTGCTCTACCATGCAGCCACTGTTGGGCCCTTGAGCAAGGCCCTTAACCCTGTCTGCTCCAGGGGCGCCGTACAATGGCTTACCCTGCGCTCTGACCACAGCTTCCAAAACAAGCTGGGACATGCGAAGAAAGAATTTCGTTGTACTGTATATGACAAATAAAGGCATTCTTTTATATACTATTAATTAAAAGCCAAAATATGAATTATCCCTTAACCTCAGTGTTTTGTTAATGTGATCAACAACAAACGAGCTTTAAGGTACAGATTTTGGAGACTATTTTTTACAAAAAAAAGATATTTATCATGGAAAACATTCTAACAGTCGACCAGCTGTAGGTCTTAACCAACAACACCTGGTAATAAATAATATATCTTGTTGCAAGCGAGTTATTACCATTTTGTAAGACCCTATTTGACAGTAATATTTCTTACTGTACTCAGTAGACACGCTTTAAGTGCAGTTCTCCTACAGCCGATGTGTGTTTTACTGTGTATAAAAAGAGAAATAATAAACATCTTACCCATATTGATGGTTCTGCTTTTGTCAGTAATGGTGAGAGAGCCAGCTCTGCAGTCCTTGCTCCACTCCAGGTCAAAATCCCCAAAGGTGAGGTGCAGCGTAAATCCTGCTGGAACTTTTAAATTCCACACACACTGTGTTTGGTTGGGGTAGGTACCTGGATAATTCCGTGAAGCAATGGTGCCACTCTTGGGACTCAGAACAGTGTGCCCACACCCATCACCTACAGTGGAGAGGAAAATCAAAGCTATAAATGTAATAAACATATGTTCTTTTTTATTTGATTTTCATTTCATATACAGCGTTAATTGCAAAACGTAGTACTTATTTAAAGCTGTACGCTTATTTAATGGAAAGAAATGTCATTTTTTATGTAAAAAACTTATTTAATCTAATCTAATAACTTTTAGGCAAGATCAAACTTGTCTTGTGAATATTTTTCTTGTTCGGCCAGTTTTCCTTGCTACTTGATCTACTGCTCATTAACAAACTTAACAATGTTTTCTGGTTTCAGTGATTTTCTAGCCCTTCTTTAATCTTGTATTTCTGTTTAGCCTTCAGCTTATGCCAAGTGCACACTACACGACTTTCCAAGTCGTCAGGTCGCTGTACAGTTCACACTACACAACTGGATCTCTTGTAACCGGGAGTCTTTCAAGTCGGTGTGGCTTTCACATTACACGACTGATCGGCGATAGGGGGTTTCACACTACACCATCTATCACCAACTGGAATCGCAAGAAGTGACGAGGGGTTTAATGATACCGCGTCCAAAAATGCACGTCAACAAGTAGTGAGATCAAAGTTTGTGCGCTGATGTGCAGCGTAAAATCAAAGAGGAAAAATAATTGAATCTGAGTGGATTTGGCTTGGATTGTTCTGTAGTGAGTTGGAGGTTAATAAATATTTTTTGCAATGCAACGCTGGAGTTTCGATCACTGAGCAAACACCGAATTGCTCCCGAGCCGGTAAATCTAGCCAGTTGCCGAGCGAAAATCAGGGCAAAAATCATGTAGTGTGAACTAGGCATTAGAAAGGGAGCATTTAGCATAGGGGTTAGCTTAGTCTTTAGCATAACAAGTTTATCATAACATTAGCACAACATTTTAGCCAATAGTTTAGTTCCATGTTTGTTTTATTTGGTGTGTTTTTTTTATGTAGCATATTGTCCTATAGTGGTGTTTTTTGCATTATGTGTGTTTTTGTATTTAATGTCACTTAATGTACCTAATTTTGGAAATACTTCACACTAGTGTTTGCTTAACCAATTGTGTAGTGTGCCTCCTAATTACAACACAAATTCTGATTGATAATTAATCTACTTATATCATGGTTATAAAATAGTAAAGAATTGATCTAGTGGATTTTTCATTTTAATGATGTTGATTTTGCTTATTAAATGTATATGTTTTATTACTGATTTTGTGATGTAAGGTGACTTTAAGTGTCATATAAGGTGCCATTAAATAAAATGTATAATAATAATAATAATAATTACAGGAAAAGAGATTAGCTTTAAAATTCTGACATATACCTTCCTGAAATCTTGGCCATGTTCATCTGTAGTATGTTTCCCATTTAACTTATCTCTTACAAAACAGGGCAGGTATAAGTGTTGATACAGCAACAGATTTAATTACACACTGTTAGTAATGTACAGGTGGCATGTTTTAACCATAGTGTTGGTGTAGTGGTGTAGAAACAGTGGGGACAGCAGAGTATGAGGAGCGCAGCAACTAAGCCCTGTGTAAAGTCAGAACCTGCCAAGACTTAGTCACACTCCTGAGGCGTTTCACTTTATATTTTAATTAAAGCTGTAATTACAGTGAGTCGTTGTCAATAACAGGGTTCAAGTGGAGGTAAAAGTCTAAAGAGTAGCCTGGTTTAACCTGGGTCATTAGCATGACATGGTATTTTCTAGACAACTATAAATTACCAATTTGCAAGCAAGTTATAGCAAATCTTGAGAAGTGTAGGCAAAATAATGTATGTGTAATGTGAGTGTATTTCTGCTCCTACGTCTAGCGGTCTTTAAAGTTTATGTTATGCCATTAAAATCTAAGATGATCTGTAGCAGATTAGAATTTTGGCCTACTCTACTCTCCCCTTCAATACCCTCCTTTCCTGTCTTTGTGATCTATATTTATAACCAGTGATTTATATCATAACTGTCACATCATAGCACTTCTATCAATTTGAAGAGAAACATAAATTTTCGAATAAGATCAAATACAAAAGCAAATTGCTGTGACTGCTTAGAACTGCTTTAAAAATACAATGAATTGTTTCCATCAAGATTTTATCTCCCTAATGTCCCTAATATCTCCCTAATGTTGGCCTACCAAAAACACATCAAGTTCTTTCAGGTTAGTTGTGGAGTTCTGTTTTGGTTCTTAAACTACTCCAGGCACTCGGGTGGTACAGCTCTTAAATATGCTAACCCACAACCACTGAGAACACTGGTGTACTGATAACCACTGAGGTGTACAAACTGGTGCTACTGGCAGGTCAGGCGTCTACACAGACATAACTGACTATATCTGGAAAAGAGGGTCTAAAGCCCTGCAGTAGATTGGCACCCTGGCGAGGATATTTCTGGTTTACGCCTAGTGTTTCCCAGTGGAACTGGGTCCAACCCCGACCAAGATTAAAATGTTGATTAATTCACCCTGCAACATACAAAAGCTGAAGGACCTGCTGGTAATGTCCTGGTACCAGATTTCACATTACTTAGACATTCCACAAGTACTTTAGATATCCTATGAAGTCAAAATTGCAGTGGATTAGAGCTGTTCTCTAAGGATAAGTGGTTCTAATGTTTTGGCTATCTGTGTATTTTGTATTTCTGGTTTGCGCCTAGTGTTTCAAAGTGGGACTGGACCCATCACAACCCTGACCAGGATTATGAGGTTGATAAATCCACCTTGCAACATACAAAAGCTGAAGGACCTGCTGGTAATGTCCTGGTATCAGATTCCTCAGAACTTAGACATTCCACAGGTACTCTAGATATTTTGTGAAGTCAAAATCGTTTTTTTAATACTAGAAAAAAGCAATATTGGAAACCACCTGGGAAACACAAATATTCAAACAATGTGGTCAAAGTATATCTAGCATATGTTTGATGAAGAAAAAGAAAAACTCCTATTTTTTTTAATTCTATTTATGCTTTTTTCCCTTCATCTCCCAGATCATATCTAGTTGTACCCAGTTGTTTGTCCTCTAGTGCTGCAGACTCCCACCCAAACCAAAAAGGGCTGGCTGTAGCTAACACACGTCCTCCTCTGACACACGTGGGTAGTAGCCAACTGCTTTTTTCCATCTGCACGAGGCAGGTTCCCACAGGATCAGTATCGTGTATGGACAGTCATGCAATGATCTCCAATATTCCCCATCTTTGTGCAAATGCCATTGACCAGCCAGCAGAATAAGGAATCCCTGTAGTAGCCCGCCCTCCCTCAGTCATAGCCAATTATATCCCTGTAGATGCCTGGCTATTGAGATCTCAGCAGTTGTGGGCTAATGTGTTTAAACCCGGTAGCCTCGAGCGCCCCACCCACATTTGTACTGTTCAAAAATGTAAACATGTAGTCTTCCATGCTAAATGAAAAGCAAGTAAAGAAGAATGCCTTAATTTGTCATATATGTACATATACACCAATCAGCTATAACATTAAAACCACCTCCTTATAAAAAAATACATCCAGCCAACAGCGACCTGTGGGCAGCATCCTGTGACCACTGATGAAGGTCTAGAAGATGACCAATTCAAACAGCAGCAATAAATGAGCGATCGTATCTGACTTTACATCTACAAGGTGGACCAACTAGGTAGGAGTGTCTAATAGAGTGGACAGTGAGTGGACACAATATTTAAAAACTCCATCAGTGCTGCTGTGACTGATCCACTCATACCAGCACAACACACACTAACACACCACCACCATGTCAGTGTCACTGCAGTGCTGACAATGATCCACCACCTAAATAATACCTGCTCTATGGTGGTCCTGTGGGGGTCCTGACCATTGAAGAACAGGGTGAAAGCAGGCTAAAAAGTATGTAGAGAAACAAATAGACTACAGTCAGTAACTGTAGAACGTCAAAGTGCTTTTATATGGTAAGTGGAGCTGATAAAATGGACAGTGAGTGTAGAAACAAGGAGGTGGTTGTAATGTTAAGGCTGATCGGTGTACATGTGTACAGTACAATGACATTCTATTCCCGCATATTCCAGTTTGTTTGGAAGCTGGGGTCAGAGCGCAGGGTCAGCCATTGTACCGCACCCCTGAAGCGGACAGGGTTAAGGGCCTTGCTCAAGAACCCAACAGTGGCTGCATAGCGGGCCTGGATTTGAACTGACAATTAATTGATTGATAGCCCAAAGCTCAACCCACTAGGCTCCCACTGAATTCACCACAGTAAAAAGTACAATTTGATTAAATAAAATACCTAATCTAATAGTTTGTGTTAAAAATGTAAAAATAACCTACAAAAAGGCCCAAAAAAAAAAAAAACAAGCTTGGCTGTGGCCTCTATTGCAAATTTTAATTCTTAGCCCACACAAAAAGTCCCATGCTGGTTTATGACTTTGTATTTTTGCCTTTGTGTTCCATTACACAATATGAAAACCATTCACTGCCATGAACAAGTCTTTATCATCGGCACAGAAAAACAAACACACATTTGTGGTCAGACTGTTAATGACCCTAATTTGATACAGTTCAGCCGCCTATTATTGTGAGTCACTGTAGCCAGTGGGTTGAATGTATAGTTTGGCTGAGTGTCTCACGCAGGCAGGCAGGCAGGCCTGGATACTACAAATTTAGAAATGCTTTCCCGTCCAACTATGGGTCTGTCATGAGTGTGAGTGGACGGTCACAGTTCAGCCTTCACGTCACACCTTTGAGTATATCTTAACGGTTATCCACTCACTTGTTTGATTCCCCTCTTCCCGTCTGGGGCTCCCACGCACCTCCCCTGAGATTCTCTGGAAATACCAGAGGCATGAACTGTAGCCATGGACAACAGAGTGGCTATGCATGCAACAGACTGGTGTGAAAGACGAATGAGCTTTAGATGTTTGAGATTTTATATAATTGTAGGTATTTCTTAGGTAAAGTTTACTGTTTACTGTTGTGTGGACTGTAGAAATAGTCAACCTAATTAAAATGAATTATGCTTATTATTTTAAAACCAGCTACACACCGTGGTTTAGCAGGTAGTCTGATTGCAGTACAGCTTCAAGGTCATAGAGACCTTGGTTAAAACCTCCCCGTTACTTCCTGTTTAGTATGCTTTTCTGTGTCTGCAAAGGGCCCTCCTGTTTCATCTAACCAAAAATAACTAGTAAAATAGAATGCCTTTATTTGTCATACAGTATTTACATACATCGATCAGCCATAACATTATGACCACCTCTTGTTTCTACACTTACTGTCTATTTTATCAGCTCCACTTACCATATAGAAGCACTTTGTAGTTCTACAATTACTGAATGTAGTCCATCTGTTTCTCTGCATGCTTTGTTAGCCCCCTTTCATGCTGTTCTTCAATGGTCAGGACCACTACAGAGCAGGTATTATTTAGGTGGTGGGTCATTCTCAGCACTGCAGTGACACTGGTGTGTTAGTGTGTGTTGTGCTAGTATGTGTGAATAAGACACAGCAATGCCGATGGAGTTTTTACACATCTCATGCGTAGTTCACCCTACACGATCTTTGCCCTGATTTTCGCTCAAAACTCAAAACTCGGCACTCAGTCGCTATGTGTGAACTACTCAACAACTCCATCCGACCGGCTCGCCGAGCACTCGGCGACCGAATTGAGATTTCTAGCATGTCAGATATCTGATCTGAGTTGCACGTCTGGCAATGAGTGCGGTGTCAAACAGCCAATGAGAACGCAGGATACGGTGTGAGGGGAAACGCAGGAGAGGAGTGTAAACAGGTGGGACAGGCATAATATAGTTTATATCAGAATACACCAGCACACACAAGTTTTACAGTATTTCTGACTTGATCGTTCTCTACAAAACACCAACGTTGCATTGCAAAAATATTAATTAACCTCCAACTTACTATAGAACAATCCATACTATTCGTGTTGCCAAATCCACTCAGATTCATTTATTTTTCCTCCTTGATTTTACGCTGCACATCAGCGCACAAACAACTTTGATCGCTCGCTACTTGTTGACGTGCATTTTTGGACGTGGTATCATTAAACCCCTAGTC
Organism: Trichomycterus rosablanca; assembly: GCF_030014385.1. Classification (NCBI taxonomy): domain Eukaryota; kingdom Metazoa; phylum Chordata; class Actinopteri; order Siluriformes; family Trichomycteridae; genus Trichomycterus; species Trichomycterus rosablanca. The sequence continues at coordinate 45,469,423 of NC_085990.1, read as the reverse complement.
ACTTCTTGCGTTTGTTTTCGTGACAAAACGTAGTTTGGGAGACCAGAGAAGCTTGCCTGTGATTCCAGTTGGTGATAGGTCGTGTAGTGTGAAACCCCCTATCGCCGATCAGTCATGTAGTGTGAAATATACACCGACTGAAAGACTGCCGAGTGCAAAACATTCAGTCGTGTAGTGTGAACTGTACAGCGACCCGACAAATCAGAAAGTCGTGTAGTGTGAACTTGGCATCACTGTCACTGCTGGACTGAGAATAGTTCACCAACCAAAAATATCCAGCCAACAGCGCCCTTTGGGCAGCGTCCTGTGACCACTGATGAAGGTCTAGAAGATGACCAACTCAAACAGCAGCAATAGATGAGCGATCGTCTCTGACTTTACATCTACAAGGTGGACCAACTAGGTAGGAGTGTCTAATAGAGTGGACAGTGAGTGGACACAGCATTTAAAAACTCCAGAAGCGCTGCTGTGTCTAATTCACTCATACCAGCACAACACACACTAACACACCACCATGTCAGTGTCACTGCAGTGCTGAGAATGATCCAACACCTAAATAATACCTGCTCTGTGGTGGTCCTGACCATTGAAGAACAGGGTGAAAGCACATTACCAACCTTAAACATCAAAGTACACAAATTAATAGGAAACTATAACAGGCAGACTTTAGGGTCACATGTGCTATTGAAAGCTATTGTACCATTATCAAGTCTTCAATGCTATCCTAGGGCTAGTTTAACTAAACCAATTAAAAATGTAAAGAAAAAGGGATTCTTGCCATGGTGGGGAAGTTTACAAAGCTCTGAACTTAGCTTAGATGTACTTATCTGATCTTAAAAATTTCAGTCAAGAAAGCCACTTGATCCTTCCAAGCAAAGCACCACCAAGATGCTTGTGAGATTAACCTCACTTCATCTTACTGAACACTTGATGCTATATAATGATGTGAACTTTTCCCTCCAGTTAAAACTGTGAATTTAAATAAAAAAACACCCTAATCAAGATGTATTACAAATAAACACCCTTAGATCCACATCATTAATCTGGGTGCCTTTTGGATCAATTTAATTGAATGCCCTACTCTGGCGGACTGCTATTTTTTCTATGCCCAAATAACCAGGAACATCTAGGGTATAAAGTAATTATACTTTGAAGGCCCCGAGTCATGCACAGACAAATCTCTATGTCTTTGTAGTGCTACCCAGCCTGAAGCACATTCTACTATTAACCATTTTTCATTTATTACTTTTACAAGGCACAAACAGTCATTACATTACTAACACAGTTGAAAAAAAATATGCTTACAGCACTATAAACATTAGATTCCAGTAAAGACACAAAGGTGTACGCGTAAGTGTATTATTGGCAATCTACTGTACACAAACAGCACACTAAAAATATCACCTCAGTGGAAGGAAGAACTCTTAAGTACAACGGTTCGGCCTGTAACACCCACTTCCACCAGCAGAAGGAAGTGCAGACCCCCGGGGGTTATCATTCTTATAAGCCCTAATACACTAGCAGCTAAATAAATAGCAGCTAAACTCACTGCTATTTATGGAAGTCTAGGCTTCAAGGCAGTGCTGAATCTTTGCTTGTGCTTGGCTAGGTAAGGCAGAGAGCTAGTGTTGTGTTTATCTTATTTATTTTGGCCAAAAGTATCTAATAAAGAAACATTTAAACAGATTAGTGGTCTGAGTCACTTGGTTTAAATCACTATTAAGAGTTAGAAGGAGAGCCGCTCAGGTGGCGCAGCGGTAAAAACACACGCTGGAACCAGAGCTGGGATCTCGAATACATCATATCGAATCTCAGCTCTGCCTACCGGCTAAGTCTGAGCGGCCACATGATCAACGATTGGCCTGTTGTTCAGATATGGGGCGGGACTATGCCAAATAGGGTCTCTCTCTCATGACTGGTGCAATTACGACCTCTGCTGGCTGACTGATGGAGCCTGCACAGAGATGAGAAAGGAGTGCTCTCAGGGTGTGTCTCTCCGTACACAACGCTGAGCTGCACTGCACTCATCAAAGTGTAGGTGATAAAATGCATACGGCATGTTGCCCACGTGTCGGAGGGGGCGTGGGTTAGCTTTGTTCTCCTCAATCAGAGCAGGGATCGGCATTGGTGGAGAGGAAGCATGACAAAATCGGGCAATTGGATGCGCTAAAAGGGAGAAAAAGGGGAGAAAATGTACAAGCTATATACAGTATATATATATATATATAAGAGTTAGAAGGAGAGTGCTCAGAGGTGACACCTTGAAATCGTCGGTACGAATCTCAGCCCTGCTACCGGCAGGCTGGGCGCCTACACAAACAATAACTGACTCCTTCGTAGGGTGGGTACCGGAGGGGATTCCTCATAACTGATGCAATTACTACCTCTGCTGGCTGATTGATGGCACCTGCACAGAGACGGGGGATAATGTGATCAGGGTGGTCCACATATGAACTCGCCTTGCACAGGTGAAAAGATACGTTTACATTTAAATTTTCGGCACTTAGCAGACGCCTTTATCCAAGGTGACTTACAGTACTGCGATAGTATACAGTCTGAACAATTGAGGGTTAAGGGCCCAACAGCAGAAACCTGGCAGTGGTGGGGCTTGAACCGGTGACCTTCTGCTTGCTAGTCCAGTACCTTAACCGTTAGGCTACAGCTGCCCTACGTGTAGGAGAGGGCGTGTGTTGGTCACGGCTGTTCTTGGTTAGGAGTAGAGGGGAAGCGTAATGCAAGCAGGTAATTGGATACAACTAGATTGGGAGGAAAATGCAATCAAAAGAGTTAGAAGGAAAAGCATTAGTCTGTTACATTAATCGTGTTACATGATCTACATTGGTGGATCAAGTAGCTGGCGTGTTGTGTTCGATTGCTTTTCTAACCTAGCACTCTCAACCTAGTTTTCTGGTTGGTTTAACTGTTTTCTTTCGTTTCTCATGAACCAATAGAAGTGTTCAGGGAACTTTTTGAGTTCTTTGCTAGTTTTCCGTCCTCGTTTTCTTTGCTTGCCAGATATATCTTGCTGTAGGGCGCTCCTCTATGACTCTATACATCGTGATATTAAATCACACCTTGGGTAATTGTTTTTCCTTCTAAGCAGTCACTCTGAGTAGCGTGGCTGATATTGGTTCTGACTTTCCTTTGTCCTGATTCTGTTCAGCCACTGCACTAAAGAATCTGAATCAGTTCGGTGATGAGTCTGCTGTATAGCCTCATTCCTCACCACCTCCTTACACTAACATTCAGGAAAAGGCTGACTGGAATCGCTACAAGCTATCAGTGAACATGTAATTTTCTTTGCACCTTGTAGTCGGTAGGGCACGTCCCTGCAGGCTTGCCAGGATGTTCAGCTGTTTAGGCTGTCACCTTCATAACACCCAGCTGTCAATCATCTACTAATAGTACATTTCCCCTGGAAGCCCAGTTCTTGTTTTCCTTTTCCTTTATCTTGCCTAATTTTATGACTCCTTGTAGCTCACTGACATGTTAAAACATATGATTCATCTAAAGTAATTACCCTACTGTCAGACAGCTTCCCCAGAGATAATGCTAATGGAATCCAGAGGTTTGTTTCCACACAGTCACAGACACAGTCTACAGGGTTTTGATGAATTATTCTGTTTATGCAGCAATCATCCTCACCTCAGGCTGTGGAAGAAGTCAGTGATTCAAACTGACCCACTCATGTTGGGAAAGACTGCTTCAAGAAACAGAGAGTTGAAACTGGTTTGAGTGTAAGGGTGTACAAAATTACAGTTGTACACAGATGTTTGCAAGGGAAAAGGCTCTGTATTTTGATGCTTCCAATATATAAACATCTTTGAAATATTTAAAATACAGTGGTATCTTGGAACTCAACGTCAACTGGTTCTGGGAGTGGCATCGAGTTTAAAAGGCATTGAGTTTCAAGGTATTTTTTCCCATAGAGATGTATAGGAAACCTGTTAATGCGTTCCATGGTCTCGTAGAACTGCATATATTTTAGGCTAATGTAAAATAATGGAATAGTTTTTGACACATATACACTGAAAATAACATAAATATAATATAAAAATACTATAAACATGCACTTTACATCTGTAATGTTTTCTTATGCTTCTTAATCGTAGAGATGCTTGATCTTGGAATACCGTATTCCTTAGCGAGTTCAGTAAGGGCGCATTCACATGAAAAGCGGCCAAAATTGCTTTTAAGTGCTATTAATTGCTATGGAGTGTGGCGGTGCACAAAGCTTAACGTGACTTATTGTATTAAAACAACAAGCGAGGAATTTTATTAGTGGAGAGAACTAATGAGCAGCAATAATTAAGAGAGGTTTCATGTTCCTATGTTGTTCTTTTAATACATGAAGTCTCATTAAGCTTTTTTTTTTACGATTGTTAGTGTTTTAGACTCTCTGAAAAGCTGATTCTCACAATTTCTCAGCACCTCAAGCTAAAAGTTTAAAAGTGAAACAGGAGGAAAATCCAGATAAACACAGATACATGTGGACGGTTTCAGAGTGAATTTGACGGTTATTCCACACAAATGCAGATTTGTCTCATATTCACACTTTAATGATGTTTTACTGCACCGCTCAAGCCGAGCGCTGAACAAAGTGACAGTCACACACACGTCGACTTTAGGGGAAACATCGAGTTTAAGGCACCACTGTATATTTATATACAAAATAAAAAGTAAAAATGCATAGGTAAAACCTCTTAGGGACCACAATGAAAATAAGTCTACGGACTTTTTTGTGTTATCCCTGACTGTTTCTGTTTTTACAAGAGGCACTGCATCTGGAGAGGGAGAGGTTTAATAAAATCAATCAATCAACTACAGTGTATTTTTTCATTCTGTCATTTTTTCTGTCACACATGCAACTTTAAATCTGATGGCAGTTTATCAACTACCCTGGGCTAATATTACACATGAACCAGAAATGGGGTAACTGGTTCATATGTAAGGGTGTACAAACATTAAAGGGAAGCAGCTCCGTATCTTGATGCTTCCACTGCCATATTCCACAGTTAATATAGTGCAATCATATGTGCAACCTATCTTTTTGCAAACAAAATGAGCTTAATTACAAATGTCTGAATGCTTGTGTGCAAATTTTATATGTACAATTTTTTGCTTTTATGTTTAGCAGTGAATTATTAACAGATTATTGAATGAATTAAACCAGAGTACCAGCAGTTATGACAAAGATTTATGCCATGGCTTTGTAGATTTTTCCATTGAGGTGTCCCATGCTAAATGTACCATGGAAGCCATATATTATTACATACATAAATCACAGTACATTTAAACAGCAGCAGTTTGCATTTTTAGGCTCTCTAATGCCCCTTTTAATGCAGTAATGTGCTAAAAGTTGCTAATGTGGAGCAATCGATGAAATGGGAAATGGTGACTGTGCTTTTTCAGGGCAAATAAAAAGAGCAATATTAATTCTGTCAAATTGTATTTAAGCTTTGTCAATCTCACACATGAGATAATGTGCACAATTTAATTGCAAACCATGTTTTATGTTTTTTATTGTACAAATATTGTACAAGTGTTTTATATTACCAGTAACACACTGCAAAAGTTTAACCTGATATAACTGGCACATGATAATTTGCGAAGACTTCCCTGCCCTGTACCAAGTGTTTCTGAGTGGTGCAAAACCCACTATGAACATGACCAGGAGGAACCAGTTAGTAAAAACAAATAAATGAATAGGTTACCAGCCTAACTTATATGTAACTTTTCTTATATTTAAACAATTATACAAACAAATTTAGTCTCTACAAAAGCCATGAGTAATACATTATTTATTTTATTTCACCGGTTAAGGGTAACTGCTTTATCCTGGTCAGGGTCGTTTTGGGTTCGGTTCTACCAGGAAACACTAAGCGCAAGGCGGGAGTGCCAATCTATCTCAGGGCATTGGCCATCCTCACATATAGCCAATAATGTCTGTGTGGACGACAGGCCCGCTGATATATACAGGGTAAGTCAAAATTATGTTAACACTGAATCTATTCCCCACTAAATGTGTGTCCAGGCTTTAAATGGTACTGTTGCTCGTGATTTTTGTGTGTTGAACATGATGGCGAACAGGTTGAGACTGTCCTGTAAATCATCTTACACATATGAAGTGTGTTTTGTAAATTTGTTAACATAATTTTGACTCACCCTGTAAGATTTGAACCCAGATCTCTTCCAGTATCAGGCAAGCCTAATAGACCACTGCGTAACCCAAGTGCCCATAAGACATTATATTCTGATTATTACTAAATGTCAAAAATTAATACAAAGTAAACACCAATGTTCAAATGGCCCATGTTAAAAACATCACACAAAAATAAAAGTGTAGTTAAATTCCTTTCAAATGCTTCTGTTAGAAGTCACCATGGCAGATAATTCGACCTCATATTTGATTTGGAACAGTATTTACGCCGGCTGACCTTTTAGGCTCAACCCTTCTATTTATCCAGGCTTGGGACTGGCACTAAGGGTGCACAGATACATGACTTCCCCCATTCCAATGGCTATGTTTATGTAATACATTGCACCTTCAGTATTTGTGAGTCTAGCCTGGGATTTAACCCCCCGGAACTTTGGCATTATTGTTACCAGCAATGTGGCTTGTGTCATTACGCCACAAAAGCTCACTTGTCAGATTTCACAGAATACTTTTAAATAAGTACATCTCAGTTTTGGGATCATGGTAAAAGACACAATGTAATCACAATGTTTCAGATGTAAATATAATTGTTTGGAATATTATTTTTATTTTGCATTTTATTTCTGATAAATGTTTAGTCTATTTTTCCCATGTAAATAATTCTGCTGTTAAGGGCACTTTTAATTAGGAGTCACTATATGAATAGGTGGCACAGTGACACAACTGTTGCATAAAGTAAATTTTGCACATCAACACGGGTCCTGGAGACCTGGATTTAAAACTTGCCTACAATCACCGTCTATGATAAATTTTGTATGTTCTCCCTGTGTTCGCATGGTCTTACTTTAGGTACCTTCAGATTCCTCACACCACCTAAAAAGATGCAAAGCGTGGACCAGCTAGACTAAATTGCACCAAAATGTGAGTGAGTATGAGTGAATGTGAGTGTGTGTTGCCCTGAAAAGTATTAGTGCCCTGTACAGGGTCCTGCCTTAGATTAAGTGTTTCTGGGTGTTGCTGGACCCATAACGACCATGATCAAAATAGGGTGATTAGTGAAAATAAGAGAATGAGGAAATAAGATTGATATAACTTATTCTACTACTACTGCTACTACTAAGGACAGTTGTAGCCTTGAGGTTAAGGAACTGGACTAGCAATCGAAAGGTCACTGGTTCAAGCCCACCACTGCCAGATTACCACTGTTGGGCCCTTAAGCAAAGCCGTTTAACCTTAATTGCTTAGACAATATACAGTGGTATCCTGAAACTCAACGTCAATAGGTTCTGGGAATGGAGTTTTAGGATATTTTTTTCCATAAGGATGTATAGGAAACCTGTTAATGCGTTCCATTGTCCGGTGGACTTACATATATTTTATGGGCTTCTTTATGACACTCATACACTGAAAATAACACAAATCTAATATAAAAACACTAAAACAAATCTGATTTTCACAATTTCTCAGAACCTCAAGCTGTAACACAAGTTTAAAAGTGAAGCAGTGAGGAAAATCCAGCTAAACACAGATACATGTGGAGCTTTCAGAGTGAATCTGACAGTTATTCCACACAAATGCAGATTCGTCCCATATTCACACTTTGATGACGTTTGATGCCGAGCGCTGAACAAAGCGCCTGTTCTTTGTTAATTTGAAATTAAATAAATACATAAAAAAAAAAAAAAAATGAACACGTTAATTTAAGGGAAACGTTGAGTTTAAGGGGACAAATTTCTCGACGAAGGGCGAGTTGACGTTGAGTTACAAGGTACCAATGTACTGTCATAGTAAATGCTGAAAATACTACTAATAATAATGGCAGTAAAAACAACAGGTTATACATGTTATGTTTTACTAAAGTTGTTGTTTTTATTATGATATGAGTCTTCCTATTTAGGGAACGACTTTAATCTGTAGCAGACTACCCCTGGACTGACGTCTTCTTACCCTGGGGTGCATCGTACCCCCTTTAGAAGCCGCTTTTCTGTATTATGCACTGTCAATGCCTCTTTAAAATTAAAGTATACAATGGCATGTATTTCGAGGTAATATGTAGTGCATAATTTAAGAAATATAGTAAACTTACCTTCTTGAGTGTTTACTTGTAAAACCGTCGCTGTGCTGAAAACCCCCCAAAGTGCAGTAAAGAGTCGGACAGCATCCTGAACCGATCCTGGTTTTGCCTTCATGGTTTTCGGAGAATCATACACTTTAAACGGGCTTACATCTCACAGTTCGACTCAGTACTGACCTGATCCTGAAACTAAAGTACTGAAATGTTTGTGAAGTTGTCCAGTCCAGTGAGAGAGAGAGAGAGAGAGAGAGAGAGAGAGAGAGGAGAGAGAGAGAGTTGGGGAAGTACTATGTGATAGGCATGGCTGAGTTAGATGGCTAAATCACATTCACTCCCATTGGTCTCATGAAGTGCCAGTTATGCTGTTATTCAACATAATATTCAACATATGCTGTTATGAACATAATACACAATATGTTTTAATTGGTTCAACTCTTCAAAAGTCGCATTATAACACGTTATTAGATATAACAGTGCACCTATATACAGTCATTGTGGAGCTGCGCATGTAACAAAAAAACATGTACATGCACCGCTCAGTGTTGCCAGATTGGGCGGATTTGTTGGAAGTTGGAGAGGGTGAAAAACTATCGCTTTCTAAAGCAGCTTGAATATAAATAGGCCTACATTCTTCCACCACATCCAACCCGTTGTCAAAAGTATGATTGACAGGTTATTCTTTCCAGTCCAAAACACACGTTACAGGTTAAACTTCTTTCATTGCTTGCAAGTTTATTCTTATTTACTTGCAACGGGTTGTGTGTCCTTACATTTACATTTTCAGCATTTAGCAGACGCTTTTATCCAAAGCGACTTACACAATGAGCAACTGAGGGTTAAGGGCCTTGCTCAGGGACCCAACAGTGGCAACTTGGTGGTGGCGGGGCTTGAACCGGCAACCTTCTGTTTACTAGTCCAGTACCTTAACCACTGAGCTATCACTGGCCCTATCCTATCATAAATAATGCATTTTAAGCAAAAACAAATTCCTTTATAATTAATAATTACTAGGGTTGTCGTTAATTGCGTAAATTAACGCGATTAACGCGTTAAAATTTTACAAAAAATTAATCGCGATAAAAATTCCTGCCTCTGGTGTTTTTATTGCAGTTTTGGTTATTTTAATTTTACTTAACAAAAATAGGGCAGTGATAGCTCAGTGGTTAAGGTGGTTAAGGTACTGGACTAGTAAACAGAAGTTTGTTGAGGGGGCCCCAAATTTTTTTTTGCACTGGGGCCCATGAGCTCCTAGTTACACCACTGGTTGAAAGATGGGTAACAACTCTATATAGGCATTGGCTGGCTTTTTTTATTTAATAATTTAGATTTCATCATAATTTTATTAATTTTTTATTGGTAAACATGTTCTTGCAATAAAAATGTGCATAACTGTTCAAATTGTGCTGTTATTTTTGCACGCGATTAATTACGATTAATTAGGTTCTTTAATCGCGACAAAATTTAATCGCGTGACAGCCCTACTAATTACTGATCTGTAAATTTTAAGATTGGCGGATTTTGAAAAGGATTTTTGGCTCGAAACCACTGTTGCAATCTGGCAACCCTGGCACCGCTGTTCATTAGCATGTTCTTTAGCTTCGACTGAAAAAGATCGCTTTAACGTATAAACATGTAACATTATAAAAAAACGTGTGAAAACAGCATGTGTCAAGTGTCTAAAACACATAAAAGTGTGTAAAACATAACGTGATGTGTGAAATCTTAATATATAGCCTACAATGTGAGAAACATCATGACGTGTTTGCAAACTTGTAATTAGCATGTGAATATTTACATTTCATTTACCACGTTTTACACGTAACTTCATGTAAATATTCACGTCTAAATTGTGAGCTATTTTCGGCTATTTTGAGCTATTTAGTTAAACTTTTGACCAATAATGTAATTAAATACGTTCAGTGCTTAAACAGAGGAGGACACGCTGCCACCCCGTGGCCTGACTTGCAAGACTATTATCTGGATTAATATTACACATACTGTAGCTGATAGTGACAACAATGATCAATTATTTAATTTAGCTGGACTTTACATTTTTTACATGAATAGAAAATTGGCCAAGGAATTACACTGGTGTAAAACTAAACATAAAAAAAAAAAAAACAATAATTGATATCAGACAAACAGGGCTCTATTTTCCCCCTCATTCGGCTGCTCCCGCTAGGGGTCGCCACAGCAGATCATTCGTCTCCATGTTGTCCTGTACTGAACATCATCCTCTGTCCTGAACATCATCCACCTGCATATCCCCCTTTATCACACCCATAAACCTCATCTTTGGCCTTCCTGTCCTCCTTCTGCTTGGCCGCTCCATTCTCAGCACCCTTCACCCAACATAACGCTCATGCCTCCTCTGCACATGCCTAACCATCTTAATCTCGCCTCCCTCTAAAACACCCTACCTATGCTGTCCTTAATAAAAAAATGGAAAATGCAGGTTACTACTGTATTTTATAGTATAACAAAAGTAGAAGTGGATGGATGGATGGATTTTATAGTATAACAAAAGTAGAAGTTCTCACTTAAAGTTTGAGCTGTGCCCTGGTAAATATAAAAAGTTCTGCATGAGGTTTTTGTTTTTGCAAGAAATGAATTAGTATTAGTAAGTGTTAGTAAGTAAGTACAAGTCAGCTTAAGTGTTTAGTAAAGAGGTGATGAAGGTTTTTAATCGTTTTTGAAAGACAGCGAGAGACTCAGATGTTCGGACAGACAGGGGAAGCTCGTTCCACCACTTGGGTACCAGTACAGAGAAGAGCCTTGATGCTGGTCTTCTTCGAGTCCTGGGTGGAGGATCAAGTTGAGCGAGACTAGAGGCTCTGAGGTTCCGTGGTACAGAGCGGGGTTTGATTAGACCTCAAAGGTAGCTTGGGGCTGGTCCATTTTTGGCCTTGTAGGCCAGCATCAGTGTTTTAAACTGAATGCGGGCAGCTACAGGAAGCCAGTGAAGAGCACGCAGCAGTGGGGTGATGTGGCAGTGTTTAGGTTGGTTAAAAACCAGGCGAGCAGCTGCATTTTGAATGAGCTGCAAGGGTTTAGTAGTGGATATGTACACATGTACAGTACAATGAAATTCTTTTTCAGCATATCCCAGTTTGTTTGGAAGTTGGGGTCAGAGCGCAGGGTCAGCCATTGTACAGTGCCCCTGGAGCAGACAGTGTTAAGGACCTGACTCAAGGGCCCAACAGTGGCTGCATAGCAGAGGCTGGACTAAACAACAATTTTCCAATTGATAACCCAAAGCTCTACCACTGTCCCATTTAAAAGGGATGTCCACATACTTTTGGCCACAACTTGTTTATAAAATCATAGTAATAAATTATTGTGATGCTGACAGTGTTGTACTTGCTATATACACTGAATTAATTGACAGAGATAATCTTTTTCACCTCTTTAAAATGAAAGAAAATTACCAGTGATTCACATCACATACACTTTGTCCTTCAAATGACGAGGTACTCATACAGAACAGGTAAAGAATCAGGTTAATGCAGCGACACAGTAGCTGAGCAACACACTTAATGACTCAGTCCTTGAATATTGCCTGCAAGGGGCTAAGCCTACCTGGGATTAATAAACTAATCACAAAGCTTGACAGGAGAAAGGTAAAAACAACAAAGTCCTTGTGGATGTAAATGTATAGAACAGTTCAGATGAAAGAGCCAGGCAAAGGGTTTTTTTTAAAATAAAGTTTCTTTCATATAGTAAGCTGTTGAATATTAAACAGAATCCCCAGTCATGTAAAAAAAGTGCAAATCCTAACATGTTGTAATATTTGATATTACTGGTCTGATATGGGACTGTGGCTTGATGGGCAGCACTGTCACCTCACAGCAAGAATGTCCTGGGTTTGGTCCAGGTTCTTTCATGATCAAGTGATCAGATTTAACACATTAGACCTTTAACACATTTTCAGTTTAAATAGAACCTCCATCCATCCATCTTCCAAATTCTCAATCTAACCATCCATCCATCCACCCATTTATCCATATATCAGTGGGTGACTGAGAGATGGAAGGATGGATAGATAGATGAATAGACTAATAGATGGATGAATAGATAGATGGGTGGATGGATAAATGAATGGATAGATGGATGGGTGGATGGATAAATGAATGGATAGATGGATGGATGAATGGGTGTGTGGGTTGGTGGGTGGATGGATGGATGATGGATGGATGGATAAATGAATGGATGGATGGATGGATGGATGGATGGATGAATGGGTGTATGGGTGGATGGATTGATGGATGGATGGATGGATGGATGGGTGGGTGGATGGATTGATGGGTGGGTGGGTGGATGGATGGATTGATGGATGGATGGATAAATGAATAAATAGATGGATGGGTGTGTTGGTGGGTGGATGGACGGATAAATGAATAAATAGATGCATGGATGGATGGATGGGCGTGTGGGTTGGGTGGGTTGGTGGGTGGATGGATAAATGAATGGATAGATGGATGGATAAATGAATGGATAGATAAATGAATGGATACATGGATGGGTGGGTGGGTGGATCAGTGGTTGGATGGATTGATTAATGGGTGGATGGATGGATGGATGGATGGATGGATAAATGAATAAATAGATGGATGGATGGATGTGTGGGTGGATGGATGGATGGGTGGGTGGATGGATGGATGGAAGGATGAATGGATGGATAAATGAATAAATAGATGGATGGATGGACGGATGGATGGATAAATGAATAAATAGATGGATGGATGGATGGATGGATGGATAAATGAATAAATAGATGGAAGGATGGATGGATGGATGGATGGATGTGTGGGTGGATGGATGGGTGGGTGGGTGGATGGATGGATGGAAGGATGAATGGATGGATAAATGAATAAATAGATGGATGGATGGATGGATGGATGGATGGATAAATTAATAAATAGATGGATGGATGGATGGATGAATGAATGGATGGATAAATGAATAAAATAGATGGATGGATGAATGGATGAATGAATGGATGGATAAATGAATAAATAGATGGATGGATGGATGGATGGATGGACGACAAGAGATAAAAAGACACACAGACAGATGACAGCTTGTGCTCATGGTGTTGCTGACATGTGAGGGACATTAATGTCATGGTAGTCTTAGAATTTCATTTATTATGTCATTTTTCTTTGACTTAATAATTACAGCCTATACTTGATAGTCCAGAGCGTGGGGACAGGATGTGAGGAGGCCATGCTAGTAGATTGACATTAGAAAACATTCTCCGTCAACAAGTTTCTGCATGTGTATTTCTGACAAAGCATATTTAAAAAAAGAAAAAAGGAAAGAAAACACACACACATACATGAGATAACCATTCAGGCACAGACAAAATTAAATAAAAAAATCATCTGTACAAACTGCACTTAGAACGTGGCTGTAAAATGACACAATATAACAAAGACAGCAGACAAAAGAATCAGACATGATGATAAGATTCCATTTCTAATGAACAAATCATTTTGCTTTAACAAGCTTGTTCTATTCAGCAAAGTGGAGGTTTTACTTTCCTAATGCGCCACAGTTGCATTTTAATGGTTGTTTTGTTGTAATATAAATGATGAACAACAGAACATGGTTATGAATAATAACTGAGGCTCATTTGTTTTGTACTTCAGCTTTATCCAGATTAGTATTGCTGTAAAATCCATTGCAGTGCCATGCTCACTTATTCACATTTACTTATACCCAGAGATGATTTACAGTGGCCAGTCCACCTATGGGCATATATATATGAAACGTGTGAGAAAACAGCAGTGCCCAGAGGAAACATACGTAAAGAGCATAACGAAAGCACAATGACTGTAACAGACATCCCAAGTTGCAAAAACTCATTTCAGGGAGGTAACCGGACCTCGACCCCAACAACCCCCACACCTCTCGCACACACCGAAGAATATGGGTGATAACAGAACTTTTAGGAGCTGCTAACTGAGCTACTAAGCTAACTGTTCGCGTCTCAAACACATTAATGTGTACTACACATAGTGCACTAGATAGTGTGAAAGATAATAGATTTATGTTCCCTACATAGTGCACTAGATAGTGTACTAGATAATAGACTTATGTTTCTTACATAATGCCTTAGGTAGCGTATTAGTTAACGGATTTAGGTTCCCTACATAGTGCACTAAATTGTATATCAGATAACAGATTTATGTTCCCTACATAGTGCACTAAATTGTATATCAGATAACAGATTTATGTTCCCTACATAGTGCACTAGATAGTATTTTAGATATGAATTTCTGTTCCCTACGTAGTGCACTAGATAGTGAATTAGACAATTGATTTATGTTTCCTACACAGTGTGCTAGATTGTATATCAGATAACGGATTTAATACGCGATCGTGGAAAAAAGTCGGTGTCGCCTGCGTGCGCGTGTGTGCGTTCTTGGCCTCTTGTTCTAGATTCCGGGAGATTTTATCTGACTTGTGGGTATCAGGGAGCTGCTATGTAAATGCGGGAGACTCCCGGAACTTCCGGGAGACTTGGGATGTCTGCTGTAATGACTGAAATTCAACAAACAGTCAGTAAACACTATAGCAGGTGATTTATTCACTAAGAATTTACATAAAAACTAACACAGAGCACTAATAGTAAAACATACTGTACATCCTAATCACTTTTCACAGTAGCTACAAAGGTAATGTACAAGGTTTTGGTTAGGTTTCTCTACTTGACGGTTAGATTCTGAATTATGACACCATGTTAGAATGACATTTATGCCTACCCATTTCATGAAGTCCCTCCATACCTGGAAAGTGTAGTTGGTACCACAATAGGCCGTAGTGGTGGAAGTGGCGGCTCCTGCCAAATCTCTCAGGGGGGGGCAATTGTTGCGATGATAGTCAAGGTGACCCGTTCAATGGGTAAATTAAAGCATAAATAATTAACATCTTAAGTCATCTGTCAGTTTGCCCTCACAAATATTTTGAACATGAAGACAGACCAGCTTTACCATTAATCATAAAATTAAGTAAAGCCTTCACACTAACAATTTAATTCAGTCTTCATCAGATAGCATTTTATTTTAGGTGCAGCAGATCCAGAATAAAGATTGGCATCGGGGCTGATGTGCAGTGAATAAAGAAGTACAATTAAACAATTGGGGAGATACAATGCAGTAGGTTTGATTTGGGGGGATTTCCCCCCCTTTGTAGATACTTGCTTGATGTTTAAATTTGGTCTGGGTGGCCCTAATTCTTTAGTTGCTAATTTATCCTGATTACTATGACGACTGAATGGCATTTCCCTTAATGACACGATGGAGTTGCTCCGAACTGAGGTGATGGTAGTCATGGTGACGAGATCGCTAGCTGCTCCAATTATCGCTACACCAGGTTACGTGTGACGCAAGCACATAAGTGCGAGCCCTCCCGGAACCCATACAGATTGTATTGCAGTGCCTACAGTTTGAAAAAAAGTGCCTTAACATGAGAGTCTTTCAGAGCAATCCGGGCGATTTTCAATCAGACTGAAAAGGGGCGGTACTGTACGGAACACAACTCGACGCTGATTGGACTACGATATTCAGAGGCAAGACAGACTGTCCAGAACAGTCACAGCAAGTTTAACACTGGTTAAATTTCGCCTTTTCGCCCTTTTGTGGTGCGTCGCCCGATCGCCCTAAGGAACGAGCCGCCCGTGGTGGAAGACCTGATGAAAAATGACCTGTGCAGTCTTTTGTGTAGTGAGAAGACCTGGAAGAGGGATGAGACAACAATCCTTAGAAAGCCAATTGATTACAACCAGTAGGTTAGTGTTACATTCTGATTTTGAAAGATCAGTCACAAAGTCCACTGATTGGTGTGTCCAAGATCCAGTGGGGAGTTGCCTGTTGGTCATGAAATCATCAAATTATTAACTCTGTACTTAACAAGGGACAATGGTAGCCTAGTGGGATGTTTGTGGATTTAAATCCCGGCTCTGATATGCCTCTGCTGTTAGGCAAGGGCCTTTATCAAGGTGTTTAACTCTCTCGGCTCCAGGGACTGGGATCTGAAAAAAAAAGAGTTTCATTGCACTGTATTACACTATACTACATATATGTATATCCTGATCAGACATAACATTATGACCACCTTCTTAATATTGTGTTGGTCCCCCTTTTGCTGCCAAAACAGCCTGCAACTGTGATGCACTGTGTATTCTGACACCTTTCTATCAGAACCAGCATTAACTTCTTCAGCAATTTGAGCTACAGTAGCTCGTCTGTTGGATCGGACCACAGGGGCCAGCCTTCGCTACCCACGTGCATCAGTGAGCCTTGGCCGCTCATCACCCTGTCGCCGATTTACCACTGTTCCTTCCTTGGACCACTTTTGATAGATACTGACCACTGCAGACTGGGAACTGGGATGTTCCCAGAGCTGCAGTCTTGGAGATGCTCTGACCCAGTCGTCTAGCCATCACTTATGCTTACCCATTTTTCCTGCTTCTAACACATCAACTCCAAGGATAAAATGTTCACTTGCTGCCTAATATATCCCACCCACTAACAGGTGCCGTGATGAAGAGATAATCAGTGTTATTCACTTTACCTGTCAGTGGTCATCATGTTATGCCTAGTCGGTGTATCTAACAAATAAAGCTATTCTGCTTGGTAGCTGGACTAGTAATTAGAAGTTTGCCAGTTCAAGCCCCACCATCGCCAAGTTGCCACTGTTGGGCCCCTGAGCGAGATTCTTAACCCTCAGTTCCTTGAATTGTAAGCTGCCATAATTGTAAGTCGCTTTGGATAAAAGCATCTGCTAAATGATTTGCATTTAAGCTAAGTGGTCCACTGTTACCCAAAGGAAAGGATGCAAAAAGCATAAAAGTGCTTAAATATACCTGAGAAAGAAAAGAAATTGCAGACATTTTTGTTTGGAACTTTTATTTTGAAAACATAGATCATTCACTAAAGTTTTAGATGCTATTTTGCTTGTGTCATGGATTTGTAACTTGCCCTGACATGATATATTTGGGGTTTTAGATATGATAACCAACACCAGTTGTTGCTAAGCCTTTTTCAGATGTCAAATCTTATTTGGGATTACAACTGGTCCCACACGACTGATGCTAAATTATTGTCTGTATTGATGAATTGCTTCTGGCTACGAATCATAAAACTGTTCTTTTACTCTGATTTGCTGTAGGTTTGATTTAGGAATGTACTAAAAGTGTTTTGTAAAGGGAAGTGGTTTTTAAATTGGGGAGATGTTGGCATGGTTTGTTATGATCTGTTGTCTACATGGTGAAATGACTTTTACATTAAATCTTGTAAGAGAAGTACATATTTGTACACTGAGCTAGGGATATGGTTTTAAAAACATTCGGAACGTCATCAACAGTGTATCACTTTACAAAGCCTATACAGTTACACATCCTGTAAACTGTAATATACACTGATCAGCCATAACTGTAATATACACTGATCAGCCACCTCCTTGTTTCTACACTCACTGTCCATTTTACCATATAGAAGCACTTTGTAGTTCTACAATTACTGACTGTAGTCCATCTGTTTCTCTACATACCTTTTTAGCCTGCTTTCACCCTGTTCTTCAATGGTCAGGACCACCACAGAGCAGGTATTATTTAGGTGGTGGATCATTCTCAGCACTGCAGTGACACTGACATGGTGGTGATGTGTTAGTGTGTGTTGTGCTGGTATGAGTGGATCAGACACAGCAATGCTGCTGGAGTTTTTAAATACCGTGCCCACTCACTGTCCACTCTATTAGACACTCCTACCTAGTTGGTCCACCTTGTAGATATAAAGTCAGAGACGATCGCTCATCTATTGCTGCTGTTTGAGTTGGTCATCTTCTAGACCTTCATCAGTGGCGCTGTTGGCTGGATATATTTTTGGTTGGTGGACTGTTCTCAGTCCAGCAGTGACAGTGAGGTGTTTAAAAACTCCATCAGCGCTGCTGTGTCTTATCCACTCATACCAGCACAACACACACTAACACACCACCACCATGTCAGTGTCACTGCAGTGCTGAGAATGATCCACCACCCAAATAATACCTGCTTTGTGGTGGTCCTGTGGGGGTCCTGACCATTGAAGAACAGAGTAAAAGAGGGTTAAAAAGGTATGTGCTTCTATATGGTAAGTGGAGCTGATAAAATGGACAGTGAGTGTAGAAACGAGGAGGTGGTTTTAATGTTATGGCTGATCGGTGTAGTGTGGTATGGCTTGTGGGTTGTTTCAATACAGGACAACAGAGCTAAAAAGAGCTCAAGTTTTGTGGCTTACTTTCTGTCAATCTTAGGCGCTAAGGGCCCTGTTGCACAGACATTTGAAGGAAAAAAAACATCCAATTAGACAACAGTAATGCTGGTTTGAATTTCAAGAAATCAATGTCCATGTGTGAAGGGTAATTAAATACAAGTACTGCACTAGAGCAGATTTTAATCTTAGAGACATTCAGGTTACAGCATGCAAAGGATACTGATATAATGTAATGGGTACATCATAATGAAACCAACCATGCTAATAAAAGCAGTTTAGGATTATTTGTGCTTTAAGATAAAGTGCATTTATAAAATATCTGGGAGATAAAATGTGACCTTAAAGATGTGGCAGTGGCTGTGACAATCAACAGTGCTTCTTCAGTATTAGGGAGAACAGTGTGTGCCATAAATATAAAACAAAAATTAAACACTCCCAACAGCATAACACCAACAGCAGCTTGAGCTGGTGAGGCGAGTTCATATGCAGATCAGCTTTGTGTATGGAGAGCCACACCCTGATCAGCTCATTATTCCTCGACTCTGCACAGGTGCCATCAACCAGCCAGCAGAGGTCATAATTGCCTCAGTTATGAGGTCCCGTCCGTCCGGCTCCCACCTTGTATGAACAACAGCCAATCATTGTTCATGTAGGCACCCAGCCCAACCCAGCTGAGTATCAGAGCTGAGTTTCGAACCGACGAGTTCGAAATGTCAGCTCTGGTGTGCTAGCGTGTTTTACCACTGCGCCACCTGAGTGCCCTGTTGAGGGTCAACATTCATTCATACTGTTTATGCCATCGGTGGGTAGAACTGTCGCCTCACAGCAAGAAGGTCCAGGTCCTTTCTGTGCGGAGTTTGCATGTTCTCCCTGTGTCTGCGTGGGTTTCTTCCGGGAGCTCCGGTTTCCTCCCAAAGTCCAAAAATATGCAGTCAGGTTAATTGGAGGTACTGAATTGCCCTATAGGTGAATGGGTGTGTTTATGTCAAGTCAAGTCAACTTTATTTGTACAGCACTTTTTACAATAGACATTGTCTCAAACCAACTTTACAGAATCCAGGACCAACAGATACAAAAACCCCTGTTGAGCAAGCCGAGGGCGACAGTGGCAAGGAAAAGCTCCCTTAAGATTACAGGAAGAAACCTTGAGAGGAACCAGACTCAGCAGAGACCCCCATCCTTCTTGGGTGGCCTGGAGGATAATTTGAATAAATAAGATTTACACAAATCATACACACACAAATTAAAATGAACTACAAGTTAAAACTAGCAAAAATAATTAGAGTTATTATTCAGTCTAGTCTGCGATAAAGTCTGTAGTGAGTTCTTGACATTCTTGGTGCAAACATGCCAGGTTACCATCACATCTGGCAGGAGCAGCATTGTTGGCATGTCAGTCTCGACTTCATTCCTTAACCTCGGGCGGGTAAACAGGTTTCCCTCAGAACCACCTCGGGGTAAAACAACAGAAAATGTAGTTAAAAATGTAAAATGTGAATTAAGTAAAATATCAGTTTTACAGAGAGTAGCTTTAGACTCCGCCCACTATATATTACAGCATAACTAAAAGGGAGAGTGAGCAGGTAACAAGTTCATGAAGGCTTTCGCAGGACATCAGCGCCCACCTCCCCCACCGTCATCAAACCTGAGTGATCAGATAAGAGAGGCAAAACGACAGCAACCCAACATCCCTGATCACCACAAGTTTCGATGACCAAGAACCCCCAAGCTCTGCGCCTTTGTCTATATTCAGGGTGGACAGCTCCAGCTGAAACTGGACGCAACTAGAAGCCAACACGCAGCGCCAGCAAATCTGACAAAACATGCGAGCACCAGACCGCCCAGACCCCAGATCTCCAGGACCGGAGCATTATGTATGTGTGTCTGCCCTGCAATGGACTGGCACCCCGTCCAGGGCGCTACTGTGTGCCTTGCGCCCATTGAAAAGCTGGGATTGGCTCCAGCACCCCCCTAATTGGATAAGCGGTTAAGAAAGTGAGTGAGTGTTTATGCCAAATTCTGACTCTATCATTCCCATGTCACAGTAAAATTCAAAATTCTTGATTTCTGATCTCAAACTGTCAAATTCTGCTAAACCTGCATCCACTGTAGCTTCAGAATGCTGTTTTTAGAGTGGTCTTCTGCTGATGTATCTTCCTCATGATCTGATGTGTCGTGTGTTCTGAGATGATATTCTGACAGCTAAATCTATATAAATTCTCCTCTAAAATTTCTAAGTATTTCTGCCCACAGAACTGACACTGAGACTGCTGTGTTTAAATACTAAAGATCAGCAGTTTTTGATATATTTAAACCATCCAGTCCTACAGCATCAATCGTGCCATGGACAAAGTTGCTTACGCCACATTTTTTTCTGACACAAAATTGAAAGCATATAATTCAATTTATTTCTATTCAGCTGCTAACAATAGGTATTGCTGAAACACCTGAACGTAATAAAAGTAAGGGTGCCCACATAACTTTGCTAATAATGTGTATATTGGTTTGTCAATTTATTTAACATCTAAAAAGTGCAATTATCAGTATTTTACTTACTGTACTTGCACATTTAAATGGAAAGATCTGGAAAAAAAAACTAAACAATTGTTTAAATAATGTCCTCAATGTAATGACAAAGAACAGGATGGCCTGATTACATTTCTTCTGCCTCTCAGGTTAAGCAAGTACACTAGTTTCTTTTTTATTGCTTACAAATTTAACACAGTGGACTTCTGTGCTTGTCCTTAGATGTGATTGTCCCAGACAAAAAATATAAACACCAGTAAATAATGTTTAATGTAATTACGGGAGCTAATATAATTACCTTTGTGATTATACCTACTTAATGTTTTTCATTTCTTACATTTTTACTAACTGCTTTATCCTGGTGTGGATCATAGTGACATATATGCCATCTAAAACAGGTGTAAGGAATACACTCTAAAAGGAGAGACAATCCATTACAGGGCAACACATACACATTTACGTTCTTACACCTTGGGGGAGATTTTGACCAGCTAATCAACCCGGGGGGTGGGGGTAGAAGGGATGACCACAGTACCTGAAGAAAATCCATGCAGACATGGAAAGACCTTTCAAGCTTCCAACAAAAAGTGACCAAATGCACCAACCCATGTTGATGTGCCTAAAATATGGTACTTTTATTTTTAAAAAAAGTGCTTGCACCATAGGGTGCACAAAGGCCTATAATAAAAATACAGCTTCTTTTAAACAAATCTCTCTGGATGTAGCTGTATTTGTAAATGTTGACTTTTTCATTGCTCAGTGGTCCAGGTTTTATGCTACTTATTCCAATTTATACAGCTCCATCCTTTGATGTTTACATTTACATTTTTGGCATTTAGCAGTCACTTTTTATCCAAAGCTTTTTATCCAAACAGTAAACTGTCTAGGCAATTGAGGGTTAAGGTCTCAACAGTGACAACCTGGCAGTGGTGGGTCTTGAACCAGCAACCTTTTGATTACTAGTCTAGTATCTTAACAACTAGACTACAACTGCCCTATATATTAAAAATGATTTTCATATGGCAGCCCTGCCCTGAATTTCAGTTTTTTGGACACCGGTTATTAAAGCTGCGTATTTGATTCTGTAATAATTTGTGTGGCTGCGCGTTTGGAGCATTTTACAACTATCATGTTACATGTCTTTAATCCCTGTCAGAAAGTCAAGCTCCTTTTTATTGGTTTAACCAATATTTTGTCTACCACGTACAGTATATATGATTACATTGTATCTAAAGTGAGATGAAGTATAGTATGGTTTATGGACTGCCTTTATGCAGACAGGAAATTAGTGCTAAAAAGAGTCCAAAGAAAATAATGTTGTGGTTGATTTCCTCCCACCATGGGTTAATAAATGACCAATCATGCAACCCATTGAGAAGTAAAAACAGACTCTGTGGATATATCCGGTGAGGCGGCAAAGCACCGCTAGTTTGTATTTCAAGAAATCAATATACAAGTGTGGAGGGTAATTAAGTACAAGAGCTACTAGAGCGGTG
This sequence comes from Trichomycterus rosablanca, assembly GCF_030014385.1. NCBI lineage: Eukaryota > Metazoa > Chordata > Actinopteri > Siluriformes > Trichomycteridae > Trichomycterus > Trichomycterus rosablanca. The sequence continues at coordinate 45,446,914 of NC_085990.1, read as the reverse complement.
TGTCTGATACAAAGGCACTATTAGAATTTTAATTAAGAGAGCCAGGTTAAAATGTGTGAAGTATATCAGATATTAGCACATCTGAATAGACTGAACAATTCCTGAATTAATTTGCTGTGGGATGGTAAAGTATTTTTGAAGTAGAAAACTGTTCAGTTCTTTAGGGGATGAGATTGACATTGCAGTCTTTGGCCCAAAACTTTCAAAAAGGGTGCAAGAGGAGGAGGTTTAGATCTGGTGAGTGTCAAATACATTTTTGAATAATGGATTGGAAGTTCATCTGTTCATGGTTCATCAGTTTATATTGAACACAGTCATGGACAATTTAGTATCTCCAATTTACCCAACTTGCATATCTTTGGACTGTGGGAGGAAACTGATGTGGACATTGGGAGAACATGCAAACTCCACACAGAAAGGACCCAGACTGCCTCACCTGGGGATCAAACCCAGGACCCTCTTGGTGTTAGGCGACAGTGCTACCCACTTAGCCACCGTGCCGCCCCTGGATTGGAAGTATGGGAGCTGGATTGGAAGTGCAGGGACACTGGGGTGGGCCCTCCTTGACATACATATATATATACAGTATATACAGTATATATATATATATATATATATATATATATATATATATATATATATATATATATATATATATATATATATATATATATATATATATATATATATATATATATATATATATATATATATATATATATATATATATATATATATATATATATATATATATATACTGTATACACACACACACACAGATCAGCCATAACATTAAAACCACCTCCTTGTTTCTACACTCACTGTCCATTTTATCAGCTCCACTTACCATATAGGAGCACTTTGTAGTTCTGCAATTACTGACTGTAGTCCATCTGTTTCTCTACATACCTTTTTAGCCTGCTTTCACCCTGTTCTTCAATGGTCAGGACCCCCACAGGACCACTAAAGAGCAGGTATTACATAGGTGGTGGATCATTCTCAGCACTGCAGTGACACAGACATGGTGGTGGTGTGTTAGTGTGTGTTGTGCTGGTATGAGTGGATCAGACACAGCAATGCTGCTGGAGTTTTTAAATACCGTGTCCACTCACTGTCCACTCTATTAGACACTCCTACCTAGTTGGTCCACCTTGTAGATGTAAAGTCAGAGACGATCGCTCATCTATTGCTGCTGTTTGAGTTGGTCATCTAGACCTTTATCAGTGGTCACAGGACGCTGCCCATGGAGCGCTGTTGGCTGGATGTTTTTGGTTGGTGGACTATTCTCAGTCCAGCACTGAAAGTGAGGTGCTGTGTCTTATCCACTCATACCAGCACAACACACACTAACACACCATCACCTTGTCAGTGTCACTGCAGTGCTGAGAATGATCCACCATCCAAATAATACCTGCTCTGTGGTGGTCCTGTGGGGGTCCTGACCATTGAAGAACAGGGTGAAAACAGGCTAAAAAGGTATGTAGAGAAACAGATGGACTACAGTCAGTAATTGTAGAACTACAAAGTGCTTCTATATGGTAAGTAAAGCCGATAAAATGGACAGTGAGTGTAGAAACAAGGAGGTGGTTTTAATGTTATGGCTGATCGGTGTTGTTGAGGGGGCCCAAAAAAATTTTTGCACAGGGGTCCATGAGCTCCTAGTTACGCCACTGATAGTAAGGTCCTGGTTTAACAAGAAAATCTAAAAGTAACCCAAACTTTAGTTTCTATTCTGAGTAAGAGCTGGAGATAACACATCCGTTTCTGAGTATTTGTATAGTTTTTACTCATGACGCCAGCTGCCTACGCGACCCTGGCTCTCCTCCACAGTAGTTGTTTATGTTACTGCAAAATTGGAAGAGTCATCTACATTCTACCCTCTAGGTGGTGATAAAGCATTGGTGGCTGTGACTAGAGGCTGTGAATGTGCCCAGACTGCATATATTCCACTGAGTGGAACGTATTGTCCACTCAGTATAAAACCAACTTGGACTATTTATTAATAATAATTAACATAATAACATAAACTACTTTGTTTATCTGTATTCCCTTTATTCTAATATATTCTGAATTACCACAGATAAGTTTATAGTTAAACAGAATTATTTAAGAAAGGATTGCTAGGTGAACACAAAACACTCAGTCACTCACTTTCTTAACCGCTTATCCAGTTATGGTCACAGGGGGGGCCTGTGTGGGGGGTTGCTGGAGCCTATCGTAGCTTTCCAATGGGCGCAAGGCACACAGTAACACCCTGGACGGGGCGCCAGTCCATCGCAGGGCAGTCACACATACACACGCATACACACACCCATTCACCTATAGGGCAATTCAGTGTCTCCAATTAACCTGACTGCATGTTTTTGGACTGTGGGAGGAAACCGGAGCTCCCGGAGGAAACCCACGCAGAAACGGGGAGAACATGCAAACTCTGCACAGAAAGGACCCGGACCGCTCCGCTTGGGGATCGAACCCAAGACCTACTTGCTGTGAGGCGACAGTGCTACCCACGGAGCCGCCCTGAATACAAAACAGTCTGTCCAAAATGTATTCAATAACATTTAGATACATAAACACAGATACAAATACATAAACAGATAATGTATTTGTAATCCACTTTGTAGTTCTACAGTTACTGACTGTAGTTCATCTGTTTCTCTGCATGCTCTGTTAGTCCCCTTTTATGCTGTTCTTCAATGGTCAGGACTCTCCCAGGACCACCACAGAGCAGGTATTATTCAGGTGGTGGATCATTCTCAGCACAGCAGTGACACTGACATGGTGGTGGTGTGTTAGTGTGTGATAAGACACAGCAGCACTGCTGAAGTTTTTAAACACCTCACTGTCACAGCTGGACTGAGAAAAGCCCACCAACCAAAAATATCCAGCCAACAGCGCCCCGTGGACAGCGTCCTGTGACTACTGATGATGATCTAGAAGATGACCAACTCAAAAGGCAGCAATAGATGAGCGATTGCCTCTAACTTTACATCTACAAGGTGAACCAACTAGGTAGGAGTGTCTAATAGAGTGGACAGTGATTGGACACGGTATTTAAAAACTCCAGCTGTGTCTGATTCTCCCACCATGTCATTGTCACTGCAGTGCTGAGAATGATCCACCACCCAAATAATACCTGCTCTGTGGTGGTCCTGTGGGGGTCCTGACCATTGAAGAACAGGGTGAAAGCAGGCTAAAAAGGTATGTAGAGAAACAGATGGACTACAGTCAGTAATTGTAGAACTACAAAGACTTTCTTTTTGAGATCCAGATAATCATATGTTTTATAATCCAGTCAATCAAAACATAGATGAATGTATCGTAGCAAGGGGAATAACTGGCTTCTGAACTGTCTGTACTCCTGACGTTTTAGAATCACCCAACATGCATTTAATACTTTTAGTTACACTGTGTAGTTGTTTCCTCAACCACACTATTAAATTTGAGGTGAAAAGCTGCAGAGCATAATCTTCGCCCTTTTTAAATTCAATAAAATGGAGTACAAAGAGTTGCTCATTTGTCTTGTCTGGCTAAATGAGTTAATCCGTAATAGGCGCTCCCATAGCAGGGCTCAAATGTATTTCTGCAAGTGAGTCCATCTGTCTTTCTCTCTGTGTAATCTTGTACGACAACCCAGCGCTCACACGAGGAGCCTAAACGGATGATGACCCACAGTACGGTGCCTCACAAAAGTGGTGATTCAATTGGTTGTCTGTGGGAGCGATAGCTGGTGTGAAATGTTCATTTCTGTACCACTGGTCCTCGCCCTGATCAAATCGTACGGTGAACCTGCTGTTCATAACATTCATTATTATAACATAAAACACAACATTATTAAACAATAGAACAATATGAAACATAGTCTAAATGCGCTTCACAGTCATTGTTAGGAAGTCAATAACATAAATCTACAGACAAAAACTACAACCTGACGGGGTCCTAATGAAGAACTTAGTGATTCTCATATACTCCTGTCATAAGGTTCCACTCCAACAAATCAGTTCGTAACATTTGGTACCTGGTTAAATCTTCCCTAATCAGCTGTAAAACGATGCTCTTGTGGGAACTCTGCTGGGAAAATTTAACCATTTCCAAAATATATTCCCTTAATTAATGTTTGATGACACTAGTGCTGCTTAACTCATTGATCCAAAATCTTCTATAGTATAATATATTTATAATTTATCATCAAACACAGAAAAAACAGAAGCCAGTTAAGCAATATTTATGATTAAAGTTTCTACCATTCCTGCCCAAATAATACACTTTTGTAAACGTCATTTTTCCTCTTGCAATGTTTTTTTTTTTTTATTATTATCAATTTTTCTCCCCTATTCTAGTCGTGTCCAATTACCCTGATTGCGTCCTCTATACTGGTTCGACCCCTCACCGCTGACTGAGGATGCCTCTCAACTGACTTGCGCCCCCTCCGGTACGCAATCAGTACAGACTGCATTTTTCACCTGCACGAGTCGAGTTCATACACTAATGGACACTGTGTACGGAGGGTCACACCCCCATCAGCATTATTCCCCAGCCCTGTGCAGGCACCATCAGTCAGCCAGTAGGGGCCGCAGTTGTACCAGTTATGAGGACCTATGATCCGACTCTCTACCCTCTAACCCTGAACAACAGTCAATCGTTGTTCATGCTGCCGCCCAACCCAGTCGGAATGTAGAGTCGAGATTTGATGCGATGCATTCAGAACCCCAACTCTGGTGCACTAGCGTACTTTACTGCTGCGCCACCTGAGCGGCTTCCTCTTGCAATGTTAACCCAAATTTAGCTATCTATATGTGTATTTACCACAAAACAAAGTAGGATTTTAATTATTTAATTGCATAATTTAGTATGCTTCTCTAAAAGCATTTGAATTAGGGCTGTCACACGATTAAAATTTTTAATCGAGATTAATCGCATTTAAAGTAGCAAATTAATCACGATTAATCGACTGTCAAAATAACAAAGCAAAATTTCAACAGTTATGAACATTTTTATTGCAAGAAAATGTTTCCCAATAAAAAAAATTATAAAATTATGATAAAATTATGAAATCTAAATCCTCTTTACATTTACATTTTCAGCATTTAGCAGACACCTTTATCCAAAGCGACTTACATTACAGTTACAGTCTGAGCAACTGAGGGTTAAGGGCCTTGCTCAAGGGCCCAACAGCAGCAACTTAGCAGTGGTGGGGCTTGAACCAGCAACCTTTGGATTACTAGTCCTGTGCCTTAACCACTAGGCTACGGCTTGCTAGCCAATGCCTATATAGAGTTGTTAACAGCTACCCATCTTTCAGCCAGTTATTTAAAATGACAAATCTGTTCACATTATCTGGCAAAAGTGAGGATCTTTTCCTGTTCGTAACCCTGCCACTGAAAGCAGGCGCTCAGGGTACTAATATAAACCATTTTTTAGATGCAACACGTATAACGTCATGTCAACCCACATCGTTTACTATGTTAAAGCGTCTACAGTCCATTGCGATCCATTTAACACCAGTGTTTGTTATGTGTCCACGACGTGTACAGTTCATGGGCTTTCCATCCAAATTCCTCTGAAATAAAGTTGTCTGAGCTCATTTAGCCTGTAACGCGTATCCGTGCACGCAGACGCCTGATGAGACAAAGGTGTGCTTTGACCAAAGATGATATTGAAGCGTCAATTAATAACTGTAATTTTATCTAGTGATGATTTCTCATGGTTTTTGAAAGCAAAAATTATTATTCGAAACACCCCCACATTTCACAATATGTAGCAGCAGCAGCTCGAGTAATTTGTAACTCACAACCGCAAACTGGAAGAAGAGCCGCGTTATCGTTATTCAGTATAAACACGATGTTGCTGTGTTAAAGCAGCGCAAATTACCACAGTGGCGTGTCTTTAAAGTGGCACAAACATAGCCCAATAAAAATCGTTAGATTTTTTTTTTTTTTATCACGATTACATTTTTAACACGTTGATCCTAATTTAGTCAGTCAAGTTTAGACAGTCCTAATTTAAATATATTAGGTTCCTCTACAGGGCGGCACGGTGGATCAGTGGGTAGCACTGTCGCCTCAAAGCAAGAAGGTCCTGGGTTTGATCCCCAGGCGGGGCAGTCTGGGTCCTTTCTGTGCGGAGTTTGCATGTTCTCCCCAAGTCTGCGTGGGTTTCCTCCGGGAGCTCCGGTTTCCTCCCACAGTCCAAAAACATGCAGTCATGTTAAGAGACACTGAATTGCCCTATAGTTGAATGTGTGTGTGTGTGTATTTGTGTCTGCCCTGTGATGGACTGGCGCCCCGTCCAGGGTGTTACTGTGTGCCTTGCGCCCATTGAAAAGCTGGGATAGGCTCCAGCACAACCCGCGACCCTGATTGGATAAGAGGTTAATTGAGTGAGTGAGTAAGTGAGTGAGGTTTCTCTACGCATTTAAGTTTTTCCTTTAATTGTCACCCGTCTAAATGTTGTAACACATTTTACTAAAAAAGGACAAAGTCTTAATCCCTTCAATTTGATCTTCAGGTCCTTTTTATCAGATATGTCAAATAATGTAGACAGGTACATCCATCAACCTGAAATAATCTTTTAGCATGATTACAATTTTGAATCATACTGCACAACATGGTACTTACCTGAAAACTCTAACTGTGAAAATAGGTCATGCACAGGGACGGCTGTCGGGGGGAAAAAGTCTTAACACAGTGTAAAATTAAATTGATATGAAAAATGTGAATGGATTAGTGTAGGACTATCTGCAGTTGCAATCCCTCTTGGCTGTAGGGCATGTCTGTACAAAAGGTGGCTGAGCTCCCACTCTAGCCAGCTGCAGTAGCTTGTTCGTGAATTAATAAGTTGTCTCCCTAGTGCTATATGCCAAAAAAAGATTATCCCAAATCCAGGTACCTTTTAGGGTGGCTAAGATAATGTGATACAGCAGTTCCGGACATCAGAGCTAGATGCGTAAAACCAAGGCTTAGGACCTCAGTCAGAAAAGTCAGTTCAGGAAATTAAACGAGATCTAACAAAGGGGTGTGTAATCAAGTACAGAGCTAGTTCTAAAAGGTTTATTGCATCTTTTGATGGTGCAAAATAATTATAAATCATTACTTTCATAAATGTTTTGAAGACTTTTATTTTTACTATGAAATGATTAGTGTATTTTAGCACAAGCTGTGGGGTTCTTTAGGGAACCTACCTTGGATCTTCAATAGCATCTCTATAAAGGAACTTTTCTGGCACCTTTAACTTATATAGGAGTATAGGATGATGGCTCAGTTGTCTTTGACATTGCTGTTTTATAGATTGGATCCTATCATATGTATAAATTTATTTAGTGTTTATTGAATAGATACATGAGCATATAAGAAGCAGTCTTATGTTAGCCAGATTTAAATAGACAACTGATCATTCGTCATCGGGGCCTTGTCATGGCGGAAGGGCTTATGTGGTCTAATGATCTCCAGGGTTATGTCGTCGGTAGCTAGGAGCTCCCAGTAGGGTCTCCCAAGGCGAACAGGTCTGGAGTGAGGATCCAGACAAACACGATCCATTTTTAGAAGAATTTATTAAGGTTAACAAAAGAAAGAATTGAGGTTGAATGAGAACTAGATGTTTTTCATTTAAACTCAAAATTGTCAACTTTGGCCGCTCGTGTGGCACGGCACTAAATTATGCTCACCCAGTACTGCTGGGATCCAGGGTTTAAATCTTCTGTATATAAAAACAGTGTATATAGAAACTTCCAGCAATGGTTTGCAATCAGTTTGATTGAAAACAGAACAAATACAAATAATGTTTTATTTGTATAATTTTTATTTGTTTACGTGTTTTATTTGTTATTGTATAAATACAAATGTAAGACATTGTGTGTACATTTGAAGTGAATATATGCACTATAAGTATGTTATAAATACCAAAATTAAAAATGATTGAATAGTAGTGATACCCCAACTGGTATCCTAATGCATACTACCAATGTCTGTTATGCACGTCACATGTACGCCTATAATAGACAATCCCAAAGCGAGGACATCATAATATAGGTGTGTTTGATGAATTAGTAATTGAGTGTACATCATCCTAAGAGAATTGGATTTTTTTGTAGTTGTTGAAAATACACGTCCTTATATCCCATGTTTTGCCTCACAGCAAGAAGGTCCTGGATTCGACCCCCAGGTGGGGCGGTCCGGATCCTTTCTGTGTGGAGTGTTGCATGTTCTCCCTGTGTCTGCGTGGGTTTCCACCGGGAGCTCCGGTTTCCTTACACAATCCAAAGACATGCAAGTGAGGTGAACTGGAAATACTAAATTCATGACTGTGTATGACATTAAACTTGTGAACTGATGAATCTTGTGTAACCAGTAACTACTGTTTCTGTCATGAATGTCACCGAGGTGTATTATAAGTATGTTACAAATACCAAAACCAAAAATGATTGAATACTAATAATACCCCAATTGTATCATAATGTATGAAACATATGTCTGTGATGCACGACACATGTAGGCCTATAATAGACGGTCCCAAGGCAAGTGAGTCCCAAGAGAAGATAATATACAGTGTATCACAAAAGTGAGTACACCCCTCACATTTCTGCAAATATTTCATTATATCTTTTCATGGGACAACACTATAGACATGAAACTTGGATATAACTTAGAGTAGTCAGTGTACAGCTTATATAGCAGTGTAGATTTACTGTCTTCTGAAAATAACTCAACACACAGCCATTAATGTCTAAATAGCTGGCAACATAAGTGAGTACACCCCACAGTGAACATGTCCAAATTGTGCCCAAATGTGTCGTTGTCCCTCCCTGGTGTCATGTGTCAAGGTCCCAGGTGTAAATGGGGAGCAGGGCTGTTAAATTTGGTGTTTTGGGTACAATTCTCTCATACTGGCCACTGGATATTCAACATGGCACCTCATGGCAAAGAACTCTCTGAGGATGTGAGAAATAGAATTGTTGCTCTCCACAAAGATGGCCTGGGCTATAAGAAGATTGCTAACACCCTGAAACTGAGCTACAGCATGGTGGCCAAGGTCATACAGCGGTTTTCCAGGACAGGTTCCACTCGGAACAGGCTTCGCCAGGGTCGACCAAAGAAGTTGAGTCCACGTGTTCGGCGTCATATCCAGAGGTTGGCTTTAAAAAATAGACACATGAGTGCTGCCAGCATTGCTGCAGAGGTTGAAGACGTGGGAGGTCAGCCTGTCAGTGCTCAGACCATACGCCGCACACTGCATCAACTCAGTCTGCATGGTCGTCATCCCAGAAGGAAGCTGACGCACAAGAAAGCCCGCAAACAGTTTGCTGAAGACAAGCAGTCCAAGAACATGGATTACTGGAATGCCCTGTGGTCTGACGAGACCAAGATAAACTTGTTTGGCTCAGATGGTGTCCATCATGTGTGGCGGCGCCCTGGTGAGAAGTACCAAGACAACTGTATCTTGCCTACAGTCAAGCATGGTGGTGGTAGCATCATGGTCTTGGGCTGCATGAGTGTTGCTGGCACTGGGGAGCTGCAGTTCATTGAGGGAAACATGAATTTCAACATGTACTGTGACATTCTGAAACAGAGCATGATCCCCTCCCTTCGAAAACTGGGCCTCATGGCAGTTTTCCAACAGGATAACGACCCCAAACACAACCTCCAAGATGACAACTGCCTTGCTGAGGAAGCTGAAGGTAAAGGTGATGGACTAAACCCAATTGAGCACCTGTGGCGCATCCTCAAGTGGAAGGTGGAGGAGTTCAAGGTGTCTAACATCCACCAGCTCCGTGATGTCATCATGGAGGAGTGGAAGAGGATTCCAGTAGCAACCTGTGCAGCTCTGGTGAATTCCATGCCCAGGAGGGTTAAGGCAGTGCTGGATAATAATGGTGGTCACACAAAATATTGACACTTTGGGCACAATTTGGACATGTTCACTGTGGGGTGTACTCACTTATGTTGCCAGCCATTTAGACATGAATGGCTGTGTGTTGAGTTATTTTCAGAAGACAGTAAATCTACACTGCTATACAAGTTGTACACTGACTACTCTAAGTTATATCCAAGTTTCATGTCTATAGTGTTGTCCCATGAAAAGATATAATGAAATATTTACAGAAATGTGAGGGGTGTACTCACTTTTGTGATACACTGTAGGTGTGTTTGATTAATTAGTAATTGAGTGTACATCATACTAGGAGATTTGGATTTTTTGTGGGTAGCGCTGTTGCCTCACAGCAAGAAGGTCCTGGATTCGATGCCCAGGTCGGGCGGTCCGGATCCTTTCTGTGTGGAGTGTTGCATGTTCTCCCTGTGTCTACCTGAGTTTCCTCCGGGAGCTCCTGTTTCCTCCCACAATCCAAAGACATGCACGTGAGATGAATAGGAGATACAAAATTGTCCATGACTGTGTTTGTCATTGAATTTGTGAACTCAAGAATCTTGTGTAACCAGTAACTACTGTTTCTGTCATGAATGTAACCAAAGTGTGTAAAACACAACGTTAAAATCCTAATAAATAAATGTGTGTACGTCTGAGGTGAATATATGCACTATAAGTATGTTATAAATACCAAAACTAAAAATGGTTGAATACTAGTAATACCCCAATTGTATCATAATGTATGAAACACATGTCTGTGATGCATGACACATGTAGGCCTATAATAGACGGTCCCAAAGTGAGTCCAAGGAAAGAATAATGTAGTTTTGTTGGATGAATTAGTAACTGAGTGTACATCATCCTAAGAGAATTGGATTTTTTGATGTTGTTGAAAATACGGGGGTGACACGGTGGCTCAGTGGGTAACACTGTCGCCTCACAGCAAGAAGGTCCTGGGTTCGATCCCCAGGTGGGGCGGTCTGGATCCTTTCTGTGTGGAGTTTGCATGCAAGTCGTAGGGCAAGCCGTAGCCTAGTGGTTAAGGTACTGGACTAGTAATCAGAAGGTCGCTGGTTCAAGCCCCACCACTGCCAGGTTACTGCTGTTGGGCCCTTGAGCAAGGCCCTTAACCCTCAGTTGCTCAGACAGTATACTGTAACTGTAATGTAAGTCGCTTTGGATAAAGGCGTCTGCTAAATGCCAAAAATGTAAAAGTAAATGTAAATGCATGCTCTCCCTGTGTCTGCGTGGGTTTCCTTCGGGAGCTCCGGTTTCCTCCCACAGTCCAAAGACATGCAAGTGAGATGAATTGGAGATACTAAATTGTCAATGACTGTTTGACATTGAACTTGTGAATTGAGGAATCTAGGGTTAGGGTTAGGTTAGGGTTACTACCGTTTCAGTCATGAATGTAACCAAATTGTGTAAAATATGACTCTAAAATCCTAATAAATAAAATAAAACTTAATATTCCATGTTGTGCCACACGGAGGCGTTGATGTCGCGCTTCACCCCGCACACAGAGAGCTCAGAGCTGAGAGCAGCAGCGGTGGAGGTGGTGGGTGAGGAAAAGTGCGCTGCTGAGGAAACAGTCCGGTTTAAACTGTTTATCCTGACGCCAGTTTCATCTCTGGTTCCGCTTGTTGGTGCGATTCTGCGCTGTTCTCTCTCTCTGATACTGTCGGATCGATGGGCCGGAGTCCGCAACTTTCACATCTGCACCGCTGGATCCTCTCGTTTGATTTGCTCCTGTTTCCCGAACTGGACTAAAAGAAGAGAAAATGAAAATGAAGGCGTTTGTGATTATTCTGATTCTGGCTGCCCAGGTTTACACCGACAGCGTGGAGGGACCCACAGGTAAAGTCCCGCTCTCTGCTGCGCTGCGCACTTTTAAAACTTGTTTATGTGCTCGTATAGGAGAATAAAGCGGGTATGGTTGTACAGTATTATAAAGTGCTTTGGGATGTTTTTAAACTTTCTTTGGTATGTGAGTGAATGGAAGTGAATGTTAAGTTGTGCTTTATACAGAGTTTGGATGTGAGTCACTTTGCGAACGGATAAAAACATGCGCGTTTTCTGTTGCGGAATGGTTTGTGATCGAATCTCTTTATGGAAAACGATTGGGGCTCGAACTGAAACACATATGGCTATTTGTCTAATAACCAGTGTCACATTTAAAGGGTGAATTATCAAGTGAACTGGAGTTTGGGGTATTGTAGCAGAACCAGAGTTCATTTTAGTTCCATACGGCAGTTTAATGCAATATTGGACATCGGTGTGTTGTATTGCTTGGTGCTCGATTTGCTATATTTCCGCACACTAAAAACAATTTAAATGGTTTGTTATAGCTTGTTAAATTTAATATCTCGAATAGTGTATATAAACCAACTTTTTTCTCTTTTATAATCTGACTTTTTGCTATTTTTCTTCGCTCTGTGCACTATATAAACCGAATCAGTAAACTTCCATCCCTCCGCGGATGATGAGTTGTGCGGTGGATATAACGAAGCGATGCGGATTTACTAGCCTGTATCTGCATGAAGCGCAAATTCTCCTTCATCTGATTGCGGGATTATTTAATAATGTTTCTACTTGGCTTTGCATCAAATTCCTAAGTTATAAAACCCATTTGAACTGCCGTGAGCTTCGAAGATGCAGCGCAAAACAACAAGCGCGGCAGAACAAGTACGAGATTAAACCCGTATTCATACGCGTATTCATATATTTATTCATTTAATTGTAGGAACTGTGTCATTTTAGTCAGGGTCTCGGTGCATCCCTAGTATCACAGGTCAGCACTCACACACTTCCTCACTTTCACACTCACCTAAGGCTTAGGTACAATTCAGAGTAGCCAATACAGTATTTGCATGTTTGGGAGGTGGCAGGGAAACCAGAGCACCTGAAGTAAACTCCTCACAGACACTGACTAAAGGTGGAGATCAAACCCCAGGACTTTATAATTATTGTATACTAATTTGTTGTGATATTTTAATGAGCAAGAAGTATAGACTATTGATTTGAATAAAACATAAGTAAATATATAAATAAAAATCAGCATATATTTATCATTTGACACTTAGCTGTTCAAACAGTCCATAGAATGAAATGTCTGTGAAAGACATGAGGTAAAATAGTACCTAAAATACAATTTGATTGAACACAACTGACATTAGACCCAAATAAAAAACCTAAATAAAAAGGCATATTAGTTTCCAATCTGGTTGTGGTTTTTTATTGAAATTTTAAGCTGATGAAACATCTTGGTGGTGTTACTTGTCATCCACACTGTCATCAAGCTTCACAAACAAAGACGCAAATTTGTCATGATATTTTAATAAGCAAGAAGTATAGGCTATTAATATGAGTAAAACATAAGTAAATATATGAATAAAATCAGCATATATATTTTTTATTTGACACTTTTAGCTGTCCAAACAGTCCATGGAATGAAATGTCTGTGAAAGACGTGAAGTAAAATAGTACCTAGAATACAATTTGATTGAACACAATTGACATTAGACCCAAATAAAAAACTTAAAAGGTGTATTAGTTTCCAATCCGGTTGAGCTTTTTGATTAAAGCATTAAGCTGATAGAACATCTTGGTGGTGTTACTTGTTGTCATCCACACTGTCATCAAGCTTCACAAACAAAGGCGCTAATTTGTCATGATATTTTAATAAGCAGGAAGTATAGGCTATTAATGTGAGTAAAACTAGTAAATATATAAATACAAATTAGCATATATTTATCAATCAACACTTTCAACTGTCCAAACAGTCCATAGAATAAAATGTCTGTGAAAGACGTGAGGTAAAATAGTACCTAGAATACAACTTGATTTAATACAAATTGAAATTAGACCCAAATAAAAAAATATATATTGCTATTGCTACAGGTTTTCACCTAGGTGAATTAGTTTTCACTCCAATTTTAAGCTGATAGAACATCATGGTGGTGTTACTTGTCATCCACACTGTCATCAAGCTTCACAAACACAGATGCTAATTTGTCGTGATATTTTAATAAGCAATTAATAAATATATGAAAAAAACATTTTAGCTGTCGACACTTTTAGCTGTCCAAACAGTCCATGGAATGAAATGTCAGTGAAAGACGTGAGGTAAAACAGCACCTAGAAGGTGGCAGGGAAACCAGAGCACCTAAAGTAAACTCCTCACAGACTCTGACCAAAGGTGGAAATCAAACCCAGCTCCCCAGGACTGAATCATTATTTATAATTATTGTAAATTTATTGTAACATTTTAATGAACAAGAAGTATAGGCTATTAATATGAGTCCAAACAGTCCATAGAATGAAATGTAAGTGAAAGGCATGAGGTAAAATAGTACCTAGAATACAACTTGATTTAATACAAATTGAAATTAGACCCAAATAAAAATAAATATAGCTATTGCTACAGGTTTTCAGGTTTTCACCATATTACTTGTCATCCACACTGTCATCAAGGCTCACAAACAAAGGCACTAATTTGTCATGATATTTTAATAAGCAAGAAGTGTTGGCTATTAATATGAGTAAAGCGTAAGTAAATATATAAATAAAATCAGCATATATTTATCATTCAACACGTAGCTGTCCAAACAGTCCATAGAATGAAATGTCTGTGAAAGACATGAGGTAAACTAGTACCTAGAATACAATTTGATTGAACACAAATTGAAATTAGACCCAAAAAAACCTGCTACAGGTTTTCACCTAGGTGTGTTAGTTTCCAATCCAGTAGCGCTTTTTATTAAAGCTTTAAGCTGTTAGAACATCTTGGTTGTGTTACTCGTTCTCATCTACCCTGTCATCAAGCTTCACAAACAAAGATGCTCTAAGTGACGTACAATAAAAAGGCTTGCTGAAGAGTTTAGATTGTACTTACTCTGTCCTGTAATTCACATATATGTGAGTCAAAATGTAAATTATTCCCCTCACTTCATGAAATGGTTTGATAATCATCCACATCATTTCAGGCATGGTGCTAAGTAGCTGACATTTAAATGTAATAGCACTGTAACTGCCCGTGTGGGTACAGTTTTTCTATCTATAATGTATACTATCTGACAAAGTGCATTTAGTATACCTGTAAGGATAAGTAAAATCCTAAAGTTCCTTGCAATTTTGTTAAACTCAAATATTGGGGAAGTGTATTACCCTCATTTTAAGGCCAGATTTTTTTTATTCTGGTCAATTTAAAATGAAAGAGTTCAGCCACAGACTTACCTTACAGAACTCACTTAACAGTAAATCATAATGCTTGGTGAATTTTGCCATAGTAATATCTACACCCCCAAACCTAAATAGCAGTATCTTGTTTATTAATCTCGTCCAAACATAATTTAACTTTAAACACTTTCTTTGGTGTCTTTTTAGTGCTTAAGTTAGTTAACATTTGTTACTGAAATTACATTTAGCAGAAGGTCAAGAATTCCTGTGAACTGTGGAGAACATGCAAGACTATGGGTGTGTTCGAAAACCTAGTGAGCTGCCTTGCTGTCTTACTGCCTACATAGGCAGCTGTATAAGTAGAGAGGATTCTAATGAGTCATTGACTTATAAGACAGGTTTTTCGAACGGGCTACTTAGACAGCGATTTGCTAACTAAGCTAACACAGTTAGCCTCATGCCATTCAAACCAATGGGATGGGGTGGCACAACGTGCTAGCATGTCAACTAACATCTCCCTCTGTGTACTAAAATTCGATGACAAGCCCGAATTTGCAAATAAGTGACACTTTTATAAGTTTATACAAATTAAAAATCAATAATAATTTATTTACGTTTGAAAATAACTCATAACTCGTTGGTTTCTCCGCACTGTCCTGCATGTTTTTTTAATTTTTCTGTCGTGTCGCACTCAATGCTGGGATTGCCTTTACCGCTAAGGCAGCATCAGATGCTCACTCGTTCCTGAGTCAAAATAGCGTTGAAATTTTAAGATACCTTACTAGTGAGCATATTAAGGCATTTAGGATTTCGAACAGCCTACTTCTCAGGAGCGCGTGCATAGGATGACGTAAAATGATGTCTATGTAGAGAGCTCCCTAGGTTTTCGAACACATCCTATATATAATAAAAAGGACAATGGTATAGCTTAATGGCTAAGGTATTAGACAAGTGATAGGAAGCTTGCTGGTTCAAGTCCCACCACTGCCAAGCTGCCACTGTTGGGCACATGAACTAGGCATTTAACCTTCAATTGCTTACTGTATGAGGTCTCAGTTGTAAATCACTTTGGATAAAAGTGTCAGCTGAAAGCTGTAAATGTAATGCTGTAAAATTTTATGTTGAATGTCAATTTACAGAATACTTATTGAGACGTATTAAACTGTTTCTAGGGTCACAGATGCTATTATCTTTTAACTATAATATTTAATTATGTTATAATAGTGTACATTAAAAAAATGTGACAGAACATAAAAAAGCATGAAAGAATGAATAAATAGAATCCTAGGGGGCACTTGTACATATCAGTGTACCAGTGCAAAAGTAAGTATCAGTAACAGGGCCAATACTGGCCTAAACACTGGATCAGTTTTGGATTAACTTTGTTCTCTCTTTTGATCTGTTGTCCAACGTATTATACATTTCAAAAAGTGTGATCCTGAGTGACCAAACACTGATTGATGACGTGATTAAGTTAAGCCTCACTGCCATGGCACCTGACCTGTTTTGCATCTCTTGCAAAGTCAGTGCGGGCAGTAATGGAATTTTATTTTCAGGTCAATCGCATTAGCTTTAAATCAGATCACTGGTGTCAGTATTGTATTACAAATGTAAAAAGTGGAAGACCTTGGGAAACAGAAATACCCCTAGACAGTAAATTTACAGACACTACTGAGATGGTAACGGTAAAACAACCTAATACATCAACCATTAAAACATATGTCAGAGTAGTACAGCACCATCCTGCAATTAGTTCTTGCCATATGTTTAAGTATTCTATGACAAAGATATTGCTAATTAAAAAATCAACATATAATGTGCCTTTAGCAACATGTTCTTTTCAGTTTGGGGCTATGCCAATTTAGTCATGGTCACATAACATATAACCACTTGGGAGAGTGAAGGCTAACACATGCTTTCTTTGAGGTACATTAATCCAACCATATCTTTTCAGACTGTCATGTACATACTTGTGTGTAATGTATGTGAGCTCACTGATGCCTGGAATTGGCTAATGGGGTTCTGCTCATCAAGAGAGACCAGAGAAACCCAACCTATAGTTCAGGGTCGGTTATGCTCTTTTGTACACCAGGCCATAGATAGCAATATTATAATTCTATTAGATTTATCATCTTTCAGTGATGGGACAAAGTCTTTGCTTAGTGTGACTTTTCATAAACCAGAACACAGAATTCATAATTTGGAAGTATTAGTGAATGTTAAAAATGTCAAATTTCAAATGTTTTCTAATATTCTATGAGATCCAGTGGAATTGCAATTCCTTTTTGGAATTATTAATCAACTGTTTATAATATTAGTTCAGAATTTATAATCCTTCAGTAATGGGACTTTGCTTATTGTGACTGTTGATAAACCAGAATTCATAACAAGCTGCAAGTCTTAGTGAATGTTAAAAATGACAAATGATTTAGGGTTCCTATAACCTATATTTCCTAAAATTCTATAAAATCCAGTAGGGCTGCCATGATTGATCGACCTAATGGATGACGTTGAAACATTTTTAGCAATATTCAATATTTTAAATCGATGCATCATTTTTAAATCTATGCTTATAAATGATCCCTTTTAATTTCTACAACATCTCCATTCATATAAACGTTTATATGATTTCCCTCAGCACTACTTGCTGCATACTACACAGCAGCACTAGCTCGATGTTGCATGTCTATATTGTTTCATTAAGCTTCTTAATCGCGAGATCTTGGAATACCGTATTTCTTAGCGAGTTCAGTTTAGGGCGCGTTCACATGAGAAGCAACATGTGCTCGCGATTTTTGCGGTTGCCGCAGTGCTCAAAGTGCAAAAAGCTTCTCATGTGAATGCGCCATAATGCTTACCACTTTGTTTACATCGCTTAGAATTTGAAGTAAGTTTTGAGTTAATGTGTAGGTTAGTATCTGGGCTCATTCTGTCATTACTGTACGTTGGACTTAAAGAGACATGCCCACCTTTAACTATTTTATTTCTGCTTTAAGTTTTAGCACTTTGCTTTGTGTACAGGATGCCATAAACACATGCTGCACTTTGTTTAATATGAAGCACTTGAGAATTTGATAATATGGACATAAACCCTGTTTACATTTAGTATTGTGCCATATTTTTATGCCAAACAGTTTGTTGTTGAAGTAAAAGAAGCTTAAATGCAATTCTAAAATAAAGTTTTTGGAGGAAAATTAATCATTTAGATTAATCGACTAATCGGTAATATAGTCTATAGATTAATCGATAGAAAAATAGTTGTTAGTGGCAGCCCAGTGGAATCACACTTTCTTTTTTTTGGAATTATTAATCAAATGTGCATAATATCAGTTCAGAATTAAACTACAAACAATGCCTTTACACAGTTGCTAAGAAACAACTAATACCTGAACCTGACATGATTACATAATTACAGAAACACAACTATCTGAGCTATCATGGTCATTTTCAGATGACAATTAATCATCAGGTTCAGCAGTTCTACATTGTAGTGCTTTAGCAGACTCCATATTTACTATTGTGGATTTCAGTAATACTGTATAATGAAACCTCTGACCCAGCATATGACGTCAATTTCAATAGGGCTTTTTACAGTGGACATTGTCTCAAAGCAGCTTTACAGAATCCAGGACCATCAGATACAAAAACCCCTGTTGAGCAAGCCGAGGGTGACAGTGGCAAGGAAAAACAGGAAGAAACCTTGAGAGGAACCAGACTCAGCAGGGACCCCCATCCCCCAATAATGTAAACATGAACTGTTTGTATTTATGGTTTGTTGTTTATTGTTTTTACTGTACAGTGGGGCCAAAAAGTATTTAGTCAGCCACTGATTGTGCAAGTTCTCCTACTTAGAAAGATGAGAGAGGTCTGTAATTTTCATCATAGGTACACTTCAACTATGAGAGACAAAATGAGAAAAAAAAATCCAGGAAATCACATTGTAGGATTTTTAAAGAATTTATTTGTAAATTATGGTGGAAAATAAGTATTTGGTCACCCACTATGGAGGTAAATATGTAGCAAAAGTTTTGCACCTGTGAAAATGAAATCTGTAAAATTTGTACCTGTAAAAAAAAAAATATGTAACTGTGAAAAAGATTTGTAACTGTAAAAAATAAATTTGTAACTGTAAAAAATAAATTTGTAACTGTAAAAAAAATCTGTAAAATTTGTACCTGTAAAAAATAAATCTGTAACTGTAAAAAAGATTTGTACCTGTAAAAAATAAATCTGTAACTGTAAAAAAGATTTGTACCTGTAAAAAATAAATCTGTAACTGTAAAAAAGATTTGTACCTGTAAAAAATAAATTTGTACTTTTATTTTCAATGTGAGAATAAAAACATTGCAGCACAGTTTCAAATCTACCCGTCACGAGTTTTGCAACAAATATCTCAGTCAGCGTGTTGCAAAACTGATCTGTACCTGCAGCTGCAGGGGCGGGGCTTAGGGGCGCAGGGGGCGGGACTACTGGGGAGATAGACGTAATTACCGACCAATCAAAAGAGCTTGTTTTTAGAGCAGCAAGAAGCGTGTCAATCACAAAGTTTCAGTGTAGTTGGATCAGAACATCATAACTTCCTTATTAGTGTTGCTGTGGGTTTTATGTTGGATGTTTGCTGCGTGTTGTCTGCTAGTTAATGTGTTAATGCGTTTAACCCTGCTAGTTTTATACTGGACATATTGGACACTCGGCCTGACATTCGAGTTTCTTTCATCTCGTTCTCGGCTAATACACATTCAAAAGCGAATAAACCTGCACGAACTGACTCTGCAGTAAACAAAGCACAAACTACAATCTAAAAATTCTTTCTGTTTATTTTTATTTAACGCTATTTCGTGATTGTGAGCTTTATCTGCCTTGAAAAGCCAAGGGAGCCTCTCAAAAGTGCATAAAACCAGGTTATAGTTCTGAATTACCTATTGACATGTACCATTCACCACAACTGTATTAAGTCCTACAGTACCGGTACAGTCAAATACATATCGTGTAAAAGAAATCTAAACCTACATGTAGTAAGCAATGTAAATTGCAATGAAAAATTTCTATATTTCATTCTTTATTATTATACTCATGCTGTAGGACTTTGTATGATTTATCACTGCTGTAAGACTATTATGTAAAATAGTGAGTAGTGCAAGTGACATGGTAACTACTACAACCTTTTTTGTATAAAAATGTACGTTTCTATGTTATATTTCTACGTTTATATTTTATTCTTTTTATTCTTTTATTCTTATACTATACCTACACTAGAGCTTTTTTTTCTGTAATTTAGGGGTAGTAGGTGGTGCATGTCACTACATTGCTTATTACATTAAAATGTAGGTTTAGATTTCTTTTACACGATATGTATTTGACTGTACCGGTACTGTAGGACTTAATACAGTTGTGGTGAATGGTACATGTCAATAGGTAATTCAGAACTATAACCTGGTTTTATGCACTTTTGAGAGGCTCCCTTGGCTTTTCAAGGCAGATAAAGCTCACAATCACGAAATAGCGTTAAATAAAAATAAACAGAAAGACTTTTAAAAACATTTTAGATTGTAGTTTGTGCTTTGTTTACTGCAGAGTCAGTTCGTGCAGGTTTATTCGCTTTTGAATGTGTATTAGCCGAGAACGAGATGAAAGAAACTCGAATGTCAGGCCGAGTGTCCAATATGTCCAGTATAAAACTAGCAGGGTTAAACGCATTAACACATTAACTAGCAGACAACACGCAGCAAACATCCAACATAAAACCCACAGCAACACTAATAAGGAAGTTATGATGGAATAAGGAAGTTATGATGTTCTGATCCAACTACACTGAAACTTTGTGATTGACACGCTTCTTGCTGCTCTAAAAACAGCTCCTGCTCCCCAGTAGTCCCACCCCTGCAGCTACAGGTACAGATCAGTTTTGCAACACGCTGACTGAGATATTTGTTGCAAAACTCGTGGCGGGCAGATTTGAAACTGTGCTGCAATGTTTTTATTCTCACATTGAAAATAAAAGTACAAATTAATTTTTTACAGGTACAAATCTTTTTTACAGTTACAGATTTTTTGTTTTACAGGTACAAATTTTACAGATTTTGTTTTCACAGGTGCAAAACTTTTGCTACATCTTTACCTCCATAACCCACAAACAAGCAAGATTTCTGGCTCTCACAGACCTGTTACTTCTTCTTTAAGAAGCTCTTCTGTCCTCCACTCGTTACCTGTATTAATGGCACCTGTTTGACCTCGTTATCTGTATAAAAGACACCTGTCCACAGCCTCAAACAGTCAGACTCCAAACTCAACCATGGCCAAGACCAAGGAGCTGTCGAAGGACACCAGGAAGAAAATTGTAGACCTGCACCAGGCTGGGAAGAGTGAATCTACAATAGGCAAGCAGGTTGGTGTGAATAAATCAACTGTGGGAGCAATTGTAAGAAAATGGAAGTCATACAAGACCATTGATAATCTCCCTCGATCTGGGGCCCCACGCAAGATCTCATCCCGTGGGGTCAAAATGATCACGAGAACGGTGAGCAAAAATCCCAGAACTACACGGAGGGACCTGATGAATGACCTGCAGAGAGCTGGGACCAAAGTAACAAAGGCTACCATCAGTAACACACTACGCAGAGAGGGACTCAAATTCTGCAGTGCCAGGCGTGTCCTCCTGCTTAAGCCAGTACATGTCCAGGCCCGTCTGAAGTTTGCCAGAGAGCATATGGATGATCCAGAAGAGGATTGGGAGAATATCATGTGGTCAAAATTTGGTGAAACCAAAATGGAACTTTTTGGTAAAAACTCAACTCGTCGTGTTTGGAGGAAGAAGAATGCTGAGTAAACACCATACCTACTGTGAAGCATGGGGGTGGAAACATCATGCTTTGGGGCTGTTTTTCTGCAAAGGGGACAGGACGACTGATCCGTGTTAAGGGAAGAATAAACGGAGCCATGTATCGTGAGATTTTAAGCCAAAACCTCCTTCCATCAGTGAGAGCATTGAAGATGGAACGTGGCTGGGTCTTCCAGCATGACAATGATCCCAAACACACCGCTCGGGCAACGAAGGAGTGGCTCCGTAAAAAGCATTTCAAGGTCCTGGAGTGGCCTAGCCAGTCTCCAGACCTCAACCTCATAGAAAATTTGTGGAGGGAGTTCAAAGTCTGTGTTGCCCAGCGACAGCCCCAAAACATCACTACTCTAGAGGAGATCTGCATGGAGGAATGGGCCAAAATACCAGCTACAGTGTGTGCAAACCTGGTGAAGACTTACAGGAAACGTTTGACCTCTGTCATTGCCAACAAAGGTTATGTTACAAAGTATTGAGTTGAACTTTTGTTATTGACCAAATACTTATTTCCCACCATAATTTACAAATAAATTCTTTAAAAATCCTACAATGTGATTTCCTGGATTTTTTTTTCTCATTTTGACTGAATCTTTTGCACTCCGGAGTCTTTCAGTCGGTGTATATTTCACACTACACGACTGATCGGCGATAGGGGGTTTCACACTACACGACCTATCACCAACTGGAATCACAGGCGAGCTTCTCTGATCTCCCAAACTATGTTTTTTTTTTTTACAAAAACATTCATGAGAAGTGACTAGGGGTTTAATGATGCCACGTCTAAAAATGCACGTCAACAAGTAGCGAGTGATCAAAGTGTTTGTGCGCTGATGTGCAGCGTAAAATCAAAGAGGAAAAATAAATGAATCGGAGTGGATTTGGCAACACAAACAGTATGGATTGTTCTATAGTGAGCTGGAGGTTAATAAATATTTTTGCAATGCAACGTTGGTTTTATGTTTTGTAGAGGATCAAATCAGAAATACTGTAAAATGTGTGTGTGTTGGTGTATTCTGATATAAACTATATTAATTAAGCCTCTGACCCACCTATTTACACTCCTCCCCTGCATTTCCCCTCACACCGTATCCTGCGTTCTTGAGAGCCGAGTTTTGATCGCCAAGCGAACACCGAGTTGCTCCCGAGCCGTCAAATCTAGCGCCGAGCTCGGGAGCAACTCGGCGTTCGCTCGGCGATCAAAACTCGGCTCTTGATCGCTAAGTGTGAACTATCCAACAACTCGATCCGACCGGCTCGCAGAGCGTCAGATATCTGATCTGAGATGTGCGACTGGGAATGAGTGACATGTCGAACAGCAATACACGGGCACACACACACACGCTTTACAGTATTTCTGACCTGATCGTTCTCTACAAAACATAACAACAAAACACCAACATTGCAAAAATATTTATTAACCTCCAACTCACTACAGAACAATCCATGCTATTCGTGTTGCCAAATCCACTCAGATTCATTTATTTTTCCTCCTTGATTTCATCACATCAGCGCACAAACACTTTGATCTCTCGCTACTTGTTGACGTGCATTTTTGGACGTGGTATCATTAAACTTCTCGTCACTTCTCACGTGTGTTTTTGTTTAAAAAAACGGTATTCTAAATAGGTATCGGTATCGACAAGTACAAAAATACATGTACTCGTACTCGGTTGGGAAAAAATGGTATCGATGCATCCCTAATTATTTACATTTTCAGCATATAGCAGACACTTTTTATCCAAAGCGACTTACAGTACTGTGACAGCATACTGTCTAAGCAATAAAGGGTTAAAGGCCTTGCTCAGTGGCCCATCAGTGACAACCTGGCAGTGGTGGGGCTTGAACCAGCTTGAACCAGCAAACTTTTGATTATTAATCCAGTACCTTAATCCAGTACACTAGGCAGTTGTAGCCTAGTGGTTAGAATATTTAGGATATAAGAGTCGGTGGCTCGGTGGGTAGCACTGTCGCCTCACAGCAAAAAGGTCCTGGGTTCGATCCCCAGGCGGCGCGGGGTGGTCCGGGTCCTTTCTGTGCGGAGTTTGCATATTCTCCCCGTGTCTGTGTGGGTTTCCTCTGGGAGCTCCGGTTTCCTCCCACAGTCCAAAAACATGCAGTCAGGTTAATTGGAGACACTGAATTGCCCTATAGGTGAATGTGTGTGTGTGTGTCTGCCCCGTGATGGACTGGCGCCTTGTTCAGGGTGTTACTGTGTGCCTTGTGTCCATTGAAAAGCTGGGATAGGCTCCAGCACCCCCATGTGACCCTAACTGGATAAGCGGTTAAGAGAGTGAGTGAGTGAGTGTCATAAAATCAACAGGACGTTTACCAGACACAAGGTGACCAATTGTAACCAAATCCAATCCATTCTAAACCTTAAAAGGGCTTGTTTGAGGGCCCAGCAATCAAAACCTGGTGGAGCTAGTAGCAGCAACCTTCCAACTACTAGTCCACCAGCTCAACCACTAAGCTACCACTACAATAAAGAAAAACAATAGATTTTTTACAATAACTTGTTTGAGTCAGTCATCAGCAAAAATGTAATACTCAACAGGTCTAGAATACTTGTATATACTCTGAATGTCTGCTAGCTGTGGTCTAGGCTCAGTCAGGATGCAAATATTTTTTACACGGATGGTCGAACACTCGATCAGAGGTTGTACATTATATTTCTTTAGAGCAGTGCTACAATAGTCCGCCCTTTCAGAGCTCTCACATTGGCCACAAAGCTTATATTTGGACTCGTCTGAACAAATTGACAGTCATGATTCGTCTGGGAAAGTTATTAATGTTCGGTTAACAAAATGGCTTTCATTGAGCAAGCTTTTAAACCATAGTGGAGTGTGTGTGAGTTGCTAGGTGGGACTTTTACCCATTGTTTTGCTGCCATCTTCTTTCATTAAAATCCTGACTTTTAAATTCTGACTTTTGTTGCTCTGTGGTTTGCTAACCTGTCTGTATTGTGAAAGCTTGCTCTTTCTGCCTGGGTGTGTTTTGTGATCTGGTTGACATGAGCTTCTGATTATAATGTTGCCTGATATTACAAGCTTAAATTGTATTATTATTATTACTGTTGTTATTATGTACATACCTAGCAATACCTTTTCATTCTTATTTTGTTGCCTGTGGTACCCTTTGAAAAGGTTGGGATGGGGCGAATTAAGACTAGGAACGTGGGAAATGTTCATAAAACATCCTAAACAGGAAATGCAGTCATACTTGTGTAATAAAGAGTTTAGGAAAGGCCTAGTTCAGAGTAAGAAAAAAAATGCACCAGCAAAAAATCCAACAGTTTAAGAAGTGTTTCTTGGGCATTATACCTTTATATATCAAAGATTCAGTCTGGATAAATCTTAGAGAATGTTAGAAAAGGAAGACCCCAACTAAGGCTGTGATGGCTGTCACCATGGACTTTCACAAACCACTGCCAAAAACACAAATGCAAATAAAGCCTGTTCTGTGCACAGCGGAGGCCACATTTCGTCTTTGCCGAAGGCATTAATGATTTCTTTCAGATCAAGGTTACTCAACAGGTGATCTGACAGGTCGACATTTTCAGGTTATAGGACGATCATCCATATTGAAGATCATCCATTATTGTAAAGTTCAAAAGCCACATACTGTGATAGTATAGGGATGTATTAGTGCCCATGACATGGGTAACCTTCTCGTCTATAAGGTAATCATCAACGGTAAAGGATATAATCTCCTGGGCGAAAAATGGGAAGCACTCAAAATCACACTAATGTTTTAAGAAACAAAACAAGCCAGGGAATATTTTGGAAGTTTTTAAACATTAGATGTAGGGATGTAACGATGCACCACAAGACAATTAATAACCGCTTTAAAAATTCCTCGATTCAAATCGATTTAACATGTGTAATGAATCGATATTCACTTTAAACAGCAGAGGGAACTGGTGCTATACACCTCGCCTGGTTGACGTCACTGGCGCTATACGCCTGGTTGCCAGATTCAGGGTTTTTCAGCCAAATTGGGCTTAATTCATAATTGTTTTGCATAGTTTGTATCTTCCTCAGAAATAAAAGGGCATTCATTATTTAGATAAACACAAATACAGTATTTTATTATTTTTTTTAAACAGAAATAATAAAAGGAAACTTTGTCATAATTTGTCTTTAATTTCAGTAAAAAAAAAATCCAGGAAAAAATCGTATCGTGAACCCAGTATCGTGAATCGCATTGCATTGTTGGTAGAGTGTATTGCTACATCCCTATCTAGACGTGTTTGTTTACATTTTAAATCTTTTCATGAAGCTCAGTGATACTGTCAGCTGGCCGGGCATCTACACAGACATGATCGTCTATGTCTTGGGGGTGAGATGACCTAAGCCTTATGAATTGGTGCCCTGTCCAAGGTATTTCTACCTTGTGTCCAGTGTTTCCTGGTGGAACCAGACCTGCCGTAACCAGGATAAACAGTTGATGAAAATAAAATGGAAATATTAAAATGCATAATTGTATTATGCATCTGTTATTATACATGTATATATTCTAAATTACAATAACAATAACATACACCGATCAGCCATAACATTAAAACCACCTCCTTGTTTCTACACTCACTGTCCATTTTCTGGCCAGTTTCTCTACATACTTTTTTAACCTCCTTTTTCTCTGTTCTTCAATGGTCAGGACCCCCACAGGACCATGACAGAGTTGGTATTATTTAGGTGGTGGATCATTCTCAGCATTGCAGTGACACTGACATGGTGGTGGTGTGTTGTGCTGGTATGAGTGGATCAGACACAGCAGCACTGATGGAGTTTTTAAACACCGCACTGTCCCTGCTGGACTGAGAATGGTCCACCAACCAAAAATATCCAGCCAACAGTTCCCCGTGGGCAGCGTCCTGTGACCACTGATGAGGGTCTAGAAGATGACCAAGTAAAAAAGCAGCATTAGATGAGCGATCGTCTCTGACTTTACATCTACAGAGTGGACCAACTAAGTAAGAGTGTTTAATAGAGTGGACAGTAAGTGGACACGGTATTTACACGGACGTGGAACACAGAAAGTGGGAACACTTGTTGCAATACTAGTACTGTATCTAAGGGTGCTTAGGTGCCATCCAAGTAAATTTACAATTTGGACCAAATTTATTTCATTCATTGCCTATTTTACCAACTTCACACAAAAGGTGATCCTGTCTGCCCAGTCAGGGAATCGAACTCAGGCCATTTTCACTGTGAGGAAACAGTGCTACCCACTGCGCCACCCTAAAATATTTTAGTTCATCTTCAATTAAACTTTATCTTGCTTTGTGTTTCGAGCCTATTCCATAAACACTGAGCACAAACTTGGCATAGACCCTGGACATGGTCGTTAACACCTAGAGACATTTTAGAGTACACAGTCCTTTAACTTGTATACATTTGGGATTAGGGATGTAACGATACACTCTACCCACGATGCGATACGATTTACGATACTGGGCTCATGATACGATTTTTTTCCCGATTTTTTAAACAAAATGAAATTGAAGATAAATTATGATAAAGTTTCCTTTTAAAAATTAAAATCAAATCTTTTATGTATCTAAATAATGAATGCCATTTTATTTTTGAGGTAGGTACAAACTATGCAAATCAATGCTGCACATTTCCCTTTTTGTGTAGAAAAAAAAACTGAAACTGAAATGAAATTTTAAAACAAATCCAACATTATATAAATAAATGAATAATACAAATAAAGAAAGTATCCTCACATAAATAAATTTGGCTGAAAATCTCGTACAACTCTGTGTAGTGATGTCAACCAGGCGAGGTGAATAGCGCCAATGCCCTTTGCTGTTTAAAGTGAATATCGATTCATTTTACATGAATTACCGATTCAAACCATGGCACATGTGCACCGATTTTTAACTGCCTTGTGGTGCATCGTTACATCCCTATTTGGGATAGGTGTAAAAACTAAAAAACTAGAGGAAATAAAATAAAGAAATAAAAAAAGAACTTGGCAAATACAGATACAGTGACTGGAGCTGTGTGGCACCAACACTACCTACTGTGTCACCCGCTGGACGAGTTGACGTGCGTTTAAAACATAATTACTGCAATCACACTTAGCAGCAGCAGGTAGGCTGTTAAATGCTGTTACACAGAGTTTTCTACCCAACTCAAGTAGCACCAAAAATAGCACAATTCTCAAGTGAAGGGCGTTTTTCTTCTCGTACATTTCTTCCAGTCACGGCCACAGATGCTGGTGTAATCGTCTCCATGCAGCGATGCAGAAATCATCAGGGCCAATGTCGACTGTAATGAGGAGAACGAAGCACATTATTAAGACGAATAGTGTGAATTATGAAAATAATTAAAAGCCATGAAGATAATTAAAAGAGCTCAGATGGAGCAGCGAGGCGGTAACACCGACTCTGCAAACGTCGTTTTAGATTTCCATGTGCAGCTTTTTCTTCTGCTTTTCTGACAGCGTCGTATCATCAAACATCTAGCGTCTGGGAAACGTTCTCATGCTCACTAATAATCTGCTTGTTATCTGATTTCTGCACTTATCTGATTATTGTAGTGGTTATATAAGCAACTTACACCAGTAGTTGAAA
Source organism: Trichomycterus rosablanca (assembly GCF_030014385.1). Taxonomy (NCBI): domain Eukaryota; kingdom Metazoa; phylum Chordata; class Actinopteri; order Siluriformes; family Trichomycteridae; genus Trichomycterus; species Trichomycterus rosablanca. Next base: position 45,418,460 of record NC_085990.1, on the reverse strand, counting down.
TAAGGGTATCGCCCTATTATGCGAGTTATCTAAGAAATTAAATAATAGCCACCTGGTTTTAAGATCAGTAATACGCCTTTGTAGTTTACATATACTTCAGATGTATTATTGTTATTATCAGGCATAACATTATAACATTAAAACCACCTCCTTGTTTCTACACTCACTGTCCATTTTATCAGCTCCACTTACCATATAGAAGCACTTTGTAGTTCTACAATTACTGACTGTAGTCCATCTGTTTCTCTGCATGCTGTTTTAGCCTGCTTTCACCCTGTTCTTCAATGGACAGGATCCTCACAGGACCACCACAGAGCAGGTATTATTTGGGTGGTAGATCATTCTCAGCACTGCAGTGACACTGACATGGTGGTGGTGTGTTAGTGTGTGTTGTGCTGGTATGAGTAGATCAGACACAGCAGCACTGATGGAGTTTTTAAATACCGTGTCCACTCAATGTCCAGTCTATTAGACACTCCTACCTAGTTGGTCCACCTTGTAGATGTGAAGTCAGAGACGATCGCTCATCTATTGCTGCTGTTTGGGCATTGTTGGCTGGATGTTTTTGGTTGGTGGACTATTCTCAGTCCAGCAGTGACAGTGAGGTGTTTAAAAACTCCAGCAGAGCTGCTGTGTCTGATCCACTCATACCAGCACAACACACACTAACACACCACCACCATGTCAGTGTCACTGCAGTGCTGAGAATGATCCACGGTGACTAAGTGGGTAGGACTGTTCCCTTACAGCAGGAAGGTCCTGGGTTTGATCCGGGTATTTTCTGTGTGGAGTTTGCATGTTCTCCCCTTGTCTGCGTGGGTTTGTTCTGGGTGCTCCGGTTTCCTCCCACAGTCCAAAGACATGCAAGTGAGGTGAATTGGAGATACAAAATTGTCCATGACTGTGTTCGATATAACCTTGTGAACTGATGAATTTTGTAACCAAAGAGTAAAACATGACGTTAAAATACTAATAAACAAATAATAGACATAGTCAGTAATGACTGTGTAGATGCCTGGCTGGCTAGCATAATAGACAGCTGTGCCACCAGACTGCCCTTAGATTTTATTTTATGTTTATTACATTTATTTTTGCATTTTGTTATATGGTTATTATGTAAATGTAAAAATCATATATCATATATTCCCAGTCAGTTTTATTACATAAAAAAATACTGTGAAGCCTGGTGGTGCAGTGCAATTTTCTGAGTAAACAGTATAAACCTTGATGTGGTGCCATCAAGGTTTTGTGTCCTGTGGGGCAACACGTAAAACCTAGAAAAGTTATTAACGTTTATTTTTATGTATTTAGATCTTTTTAGAAGGATGCCGTCTCCCTTAAGGATATAAACGTTACGTTATCCATCATTTGCCCAATGCTTTATTGTTTTCACTAGAGGGAACCTTAATTTTATCGCAATCTGAACTCCAGCGTTTATTAACGTTGTATTTGTTGTAGCGTGACGTGCGCTACAGGATCTGTTTTGTATAAAGATCAAACGACAAATATTCCGGTGAGAGCAGCTGAATGGCTGGAGGACATAAAAGTAAACATTGTGCATACTTCTTTTCTTTTGCTTCTCTTAATCTGCAGTGGGAATAGCATACACACCCACATGCCATCTGTCCTTTAAACACCGGAGCACGTTCAGAAACGGTGTGTCTGTGGAAATGTCACATCGTGTCATCCGAAACGGGATCGGCGTTCTCATTGTTTGCTTGGGAGGTTTACCCGTACCCGTACTCTACACGCAGGTGCACGAGTGGCGCTGAATGGCCGTGAAACAAAGAGCCGCTGGGATTTCCCTGACTGCAGACATAATGCCAACATCGCATGTCTGAACGGTTGCGTAGACAGAACGTAGACAGAACGACGCCCCGGTGTAGAGCAGGGGGCCACGGGAGGGTTAAGATGTTAACCCCAAAGACATAAAGACTTCACGGGAGAAACAGAACTGTCAGACAGCTCAGCTTTTATGGTAATTGCAGGGCACCATAGAGAAAGAGTGATGAGCTGAGTGAGAAATGAATCCTTCCTGTAATTTTAGGAAATTGTCTGTTGTTACCTCTGGATTACTTTCGTACAAGCCGAGATGACCCCACAGCTTTTACAGTATTTTTATTCAGAAATTCCATCAAGCTACCAATAAAGAAAGAGCTACATCCTTTAGATGCTCACTGGGGGGGCTTTTCAATGGGCACAAGGCACACAGTATCACCCTGGGCGGGGTGCCAGTCCATCGCAGGGCGGACACACATACACACACATAGACTCACCCATTCACCTATAGGGCAATTCAGTGTCTCCAATTAACCTGACTGCATGTTTTTGGACTGTGGGAGGAAACCAGAGCTTCTGGAGAAAACCTACGCAGACACTGGGAGAACATGCAAACTCCACACAGGACCCGGACCACCCCGTCTGGGGATCGAACCCGAGACCTTCTTGCTGTGAGGCGACAGTGCTACGCACTTAGCCACCGTGCTGCCATTCAGATGCTATCTGTTTCCTACTGCACATGCTCATGGTTATGCTTGTTTTTAAGGTTGTGACTCCCAAAGTAGTTTCCGGGTAGTTTCAGGGTTAAGGGCCTTGCTCAAGAGCCCAACAGTGGCAATCTGGTAAATTTGGGGCTTAAACCTGCAACCTTGTGATCACTAGTCCAGATCCCTAACTACTGTCCACCTCAAGCAATGCATGATTAAGCTTGGACTGTGGACTAGGACCCTGTGGGATTGGGTCCTAGTACACAGTCCAAGGTAACTAAGCATTATTATCATTGAGAATTAGGTTAGGTATGCTGGCTTAAGTAGCCAAGTCTGCAATTTGCTGCCTTATGTACACCATATAGCCAAAACTTTTTAGACAGCTGATTATGAGCTTCTTGGACATCCAATGTCAAAAACAAATGGTCTATTTCAATGTTTCAGCAATAATAACAGACACCTTTGTGAGAAGCCTTCTCACAAAACTCGGAAGTATGTCTATGTCTATTTGTGCCCATTGACTCAAAAGAGCATTTGTATATCTGGTCACTGATGTCCATCAAGAAAGACTTATTGATGTTCCAGTTTCATTCAAAAGCCATTCAGTGGGGATGAGGTCAGGGCTCTGTGCAGAGCTTTGTGCACAGGAGCATAGTCAAGCAGGAACAGGAAAGGCCATTCCCTAAACTGTTGCTGCACAATTGAAAGCATGTAGTTTCTTTATGTATCTGATTTATATAGTATACATCATATTTCAGTCAAAAAATAGAAAAGGAAAGGTGTGGCAACTAAGTAACATTGACAGAACAGATAGCAGAATAGTACTGTCGCCTCACAGCAAGAAGGTCCTGGGTTCGATCCCCAGGCGGGGCGGTCTGGGTCCTTTCTGTGTGGTTTGCATGTTCTCCCCGTGTATGCATATCCTCCCACAGTCCAAAAACATGCAGTCAGGTTAATTGGAGACACAGAATCGCTCTATAGGTGAATGTGTGTGTGTATTTGTGTGTCTGCCCTGCGATGGACTGGCACCCCATCCAGGGTGTTACTGTGTGCCTTGAGCCCATTGACAAGCTGGGATAGGTACCACACCCCCCACCCTTTAAGTGAGTGAGTGATTCAATATGGATAAAGTCAGGCTGTCTGATGCTGGGGGAATGAATAAGCCATTCTTTATAATGATGTTTTTTGCTCTTTCCTTGAATATTTACATTGTAAAGTGTCCTTGGGTGTGTGAAAGGTGCTATATAAATTGAACTTATTATTATTATTGTTGTTGTTATATCAGGGAGAGTTAAAAAAAGATCCCTGCCCAAATGTCCACTTCCGGAGAGCTCTTTTAAGCACTGACTGACCACCGATGAAAAAAACAAGTAAATACTAAGAGCAGCTAAGACTCAGCTTTTCCTTTACTGTCTCTGAAGTAACTGGTTAAATCTGCTGTCATTTGGTGATGGATTGAAAATGTAGTTCCACTTTGAGAGCTGGTAATGGAAAAGAGCTTCAAACAGCTACATTCAGGCTGCTGCTTGTATATGAAAAAATCAAATTTGCTTTCTGTTCACTAAGGACCAAAGGATATTTGGAGCATTTTGTGTAGTCTGTAGTCAATTTGTTCTAGTAGGAGTGCCGGGATGGACTGGGCTGAGCTCTGGCTCTGTTCTCGGCACTGTGGAGTTATGCCAGTCTCGGGCCTCGTTCCTATTCAAAGGGGCTGTTTCAGATCAAACAGAAACATGTGCGCTTTGTTGAAATTCAGCCACTCACCACACTTTATGAACTGTAGGATAGATTACTGCAGGTCTGTTGGTTTGTAAGAACTAGCTTTTCCTCCCCTTTGTACACTGATCAACCATGACATTAAAACCACCTCCTTGTTTCTACACTCACTGTCCATTTTATCAGCACCACTTACCATATAGAAGCACTTTGTAGTTCTACAATTACTGACTGTAGTCCATCTGTTTCTCTACATACATGTTTAGCCTGCTTTTACCCTGTTCTTCAATGGTCAGGACTCTCCCAGGATCACTACAGAGCAGGTATTATTTGGGTGGTGGATCATTCTCAGCACTGCAGTGACACTGACATAGTGGTGGTGTGTTAGTATGTGGATATGTTTTAAACACCACATTGTCACTGCTGGACTGAGAATAGTCCACCAACCAAAAATATCCAGCCAACAGCACACCGTGGGCAGCGTCCTGTGACCACTGATGAAGATCTCAAAGATGACCAACTAGGTAGGAGTGTCTAATAGACTGGACAGTGAGTGGACACGGTATTTGAAAACTCCAGCAGCGCTGCTGTGTGATCCACTCATACCAGCACAACACACACTAACACACCACCACCATGTCAGTGTCACTGCAGTGCTGAGAATGATCCACCACCTAAATAATACCTGCTCTGTAGTGGTCCTGGGAGAGTCCGGACCAGTCTGTGTGGAGTTTGCATGTTCTCCCCGTGTCTGCGTTGGTTTCCTCCAGGTGCTCCGGTTTCCTCCCACAGTCCAAAAACATGCAGGTGAGGTGAATTGGAGATAGTAAATTGTCCATGACTGTGTTTGATATAACCTTGTGAACTGATGAATCTTGTGTAATGAGTAACTACCGTTTCTGTCATGAATGTAATTAAAGGTTAAAACATGACGTTAAAATCCTAATTAACAAAGAAACAAACCCAGACCACTCTAGCTGGGACCTTCTTGCTGTGAGGTGACGGTGCTACCCACCAAGCCATCGTAAGTGTTATTTTTAAAGAAGGATAAATAGTAGGGCTTTTTAAGTTACAAAATAAAATACAGAAAAAATAGAGGAAAAAGCTTCTTGTCCATCTGCCTTTCAATAACAGCAGGATGCCAGATTGTTTGAAATAACGACCATCACCATTCTGGCTGTGTTCCAAACCAGTGTAAACATCTGTAAACATGTGCATAATTTGTCAGATTATCACAGTATTCATGGTGTTGTCAGGTCTAATTTAATATGTAGTGCACAATATGTAAACAGACGCAGCCTATTAGCTTTAGCTTTAGAGTCTATAGCTTTTTCATCACTCACTGATTCATTCTGGACCAGAAAACTAGTATTTAATTCTCAGTTTAATTCTCACTGATGCATTTCACAGCATTAAAGGGTTATTTACTGTCCGCTCAGGTGCCGCAGAGGTAAAAACACACACTGGAACCAGAGCTGGGATCTTAAATACATCAGCTGGGATCTCTCAGGGTGTGTCTCTCCGTAGGCAACGCTGAGCTGCACTGCACTCGTCAAAGTGTAGGTGATAAGATGCATACTGCATGCTGCCCACGTGTCGGAGGGGGTGTGGGTTAGCTTCGTTCTCCTCAATCAGAGCAGGGATCGGCATTGGTGGAGAGGAAGCATGACGCAATCGGGCAACTGGACGCACTAAAAGGGAGAAAAAGGGAAGAAAATGCATTAAAAAAAAGGTTTATTTATTTACTAGGGATGTAACGATGCACCACAAGACAGTTAAAAATTGATTCACATGTGTAACGATTCAAACCGGTTTACATGTATAATGAATCGATATTCACTTTAAACAGCAGAGGGCACTGGCGCTTTTCACCTCGCCTGGTTGACGTCACTGCAGGGTTGCCAGGTTCGGAATTGTCCAGCTAAATTCATTTATGTGAGAATACTTTCTGTATTTGTATTATTCACTTATTTATTTAATGTGGAATTTATTTCATTTCAGTATTTTTTTTACACAAAAAGGGAAATGTGCAGCATTGTTTTGCATAGTTTGTACCCACCTCAGAAATAAAAGGGCGATCATTATTTAGATAAATAAAAGATAAGCATAAATACTAGAGATGGGACGATCGGGGTTTTTGGCACCGATTGCGATCTCCGATCTCCTTTCAGGGCAATCGGACGATAGTCGATTTCGATCGGGGGGTGGGGGTGGGGGGGGGGGGCGGTGACATGCAATTTTTAGCGCAAAATCAGCAGTAAATAATAAAGTAACCAAACAATTATTTTTTTCACCCACAGGAGACATATCTTATTAGTCTAACTGACCACACACACACACACAGGTTTAATGTTATCCAGTTTAGTCTGAAAAAAACTTAAAAAGAGCCTCACAGTGAAAATAAACCGAAAGCAACAGCGTGTGTGTGTTTCTTTAAAAAAAACGCTTTGTTCACAGTGTCGCTTTAAATGATTCTGATTCAGGAGTCGAATGTGACGCGTAAGTTTCTCTCTCCGTTTTTACTGTTATTAATAAATGCTGTGGTTTTAAATAAACACCAGCTACTACAGAACATTTTGTGTGACTTTCTTACATTAAAAAGCTTAATTAAAAAGCTTAATTAAACCGCTATTACCACAGAGCGGTCACCGAGTCAGACTCGTTCCGTCTGTGGAGCTAAAAGTTCTGATTACCCTAAAAGTTTAGCAGATGATCCTGAACTAACGAATTTGGTAATGAATAAACTTTTGCCTCTGATTGGCTCTGTAACGTTTTCTGTTCTCATCTACATCACAAGTAAGAACCGCTTACGATTTACCAAAGTGAACCAGGAGTTTATATAACGTGCTGATAGAATCGGCTTTTTAAAGTAAATATTACAATCAGCAAAATTACATCGTATGTGTGATGCACAACGTTAATGATGTTATTTTAGGTCATGAAGAGCTTTCACGATGGTTTCTGTACGATGGTTGATGAATGGTGATGTGATGGTTGGCGCGTCGTAGCTCAAAGTCTGGATCAATCCACTGAGCTGTTAACTTAACGTGGTCTTTATATATCACACGATCGAATCGGCTACTTTTAGGAAATATCGCCGATCGCCGATAGCATATTTTGATTAAAAATCGGCCGATACCGATTCATAGCCGATCGATCGTCCCATCTCTAATAAATACAGTATTTTATTTTATTTTATTTAAAGAGAAATAATAAAAGGAAACTTTGTCATAATTTGTCTTCAATTTAATTTTGTTTAATAAATCTGGAAAAAATCGTATCGTGAACCCAGTATCATGAATCGCATTGCCTATTATTTACACTATGTGACCAAAAGTATTTGGACACCTGACCATAAGTTTGTTGTACATTCCATGTCAAAAACAAATGTGAACTTTTCAGCTATAACAACAGACACTGTTCTAAGAAGACCGATGTTGGGCAGTTGTAGCCTAGCGGTTAAGGTACTGGACTAGTAATTGAAAGGTCTCTGGTCCAGGTGTCCACTGTTGGACCCTTGAGCAAGGCCCTTAATTCTCAATTGCTTAGACAATATACTGTCACAGTGCTGTAAGTTGCTTAGGATAAAAGCGTCTGCTAAATGCTGAAAATGTAAATGTAAATGTTTTCAAAAAACAAACTTAATTTTATTCTGTTACATAGAAACAAATTTAGATGCCTGCAACACACTTAAAAAAACTGGGACACATCATTACAATTCTACTTTTTAATCATTTGGGAATTGAAGACACAAATTTTACATTCTCGCTTTATTAAACACTTGAGCTGCTCAACAGTTTATAGTTGCTGCTGTGAGGTACATTTTCAATAGGAGACTGATCTGAACTGCAGGCGAGCCAGCCAAGCACACACACTCTATGTCTAGGAAGCCATGCTGTTTTAACTCATGCAGAATGAGGCCTGGCATTGTCCTGCTGAAATAAACACGGAGTTCTTGGGGAAAATCACTAATCTAATGCCAAGTTCACACTACACGACTTTCCAAGTCATCAGGTCGCTGTACAGTTCACACTACACAACTGGATCTCTTGTAATCGGGAGTCTTTCAAGTCGGTGTGGCTTTCACACTACACGACTGCGGCGATAGGGGGTTTCACACTACACCATCTATCACCAACTGGAATCGCAGGCGAGCTTCTCTGGTCTCCCAAACTACGTTTTGTCATGAAAACACACGCGAGAAAATGCACGTCAACAAGTAGCGAGCGATCAAAGTTTGTGCACTGATGTGCAGCGTAACATCAGGGAGAAAAAATAAATGAATCTGAGTGGATTTGGCTTGGATTGTTCTGTAGTGAGTTGGAGGTTAATAAATATTTTTTGCAATGCAACGTTGGTGTTATGTTTTGTAGAGAACGATAAGGTCAGAAATACTGTTAAGCTTGAGTGTGTGCCGATGTATTCTGATAAAAACTATATTATGCCCCTGTCCCACCTTTTTACAACTCCTGCCCTGCTTTTCCCCTCACCCCGTATCTTGCATTCTCATTGGCTGTTCGACACAGCACTCATTGCCAGTTGGGCAACTCAGATCCAGATATTCGACAAGCTAGAAATCTCGCTCGGATTGAGTTGTTGAGCAGTTCACACATAGCGATTGAGAGCCGAGTTTCGATCCCCGAGCTAACGCAGAGTTGCTCCCGAGCCGAGCGAAAATCAGGGCAAAAATCGTGTAGTGTGAACTAGGCATAAAATAAACAAGAAATGCTAACTGCTAATCACTAAAGCTAACCAATTCTGGGACAGTGGTAGCCTAGTGTGTAAAGCTTTGGGCTATTAACTGTAAGGTTGAGAGCTCAAATCCCAGCTCTACCACTGTTGGGCCCTTGAGCCCCTGGGCAAGGCCTTTAACCCTCTTGGCTCCACTGGTACCGTATAATGGCTAAACCTGTGTTCTGACTCCAGCTTCCAAATGGTATTCCAAACTTGGATAATGTATATATGACAAAGGCGTTCTATCCTGACACTGAGCTACAAAAAAGGAAGGCTAATGCTACTTAATCCCCACATTGATCTCACTAAGCATATGGACTGTGGAAGTACAGTACAACACTACAGAAAAAAAAACCCACAATGGATTTAAGTTAAACACAAAGGAAGTAGGAACCAGAGAGCAAGGGCATGAAACAAAGGAGCATCCAAGAGGTGATATAAATCATGCTAAACTGAAAGTGTCTGACAAAGAGAACAGAACATGAGGCCTGCTATATACACACACTAATCATGGACACATGAGGAACAACTGAGGACAAAGACGACTGAGAGGGCGTGTAACAATAGCAAAAACATTGAGCCCATGTGCTCAGCATTTGGAAGAGGCTGAAACTGTAACAGAATAGAATAGAACAGCTTTATTTTTCATATGTACATACACCGATCAGCCATAACATAAAACCATCTACTTGTTTCTATACTCACTGTACATTTTATCAGCTACACTTACCATATAGAAGCACTTTGTAGCTCTACAATTACTGACTGTAGTCCATCTGTTTCTCTACAGTAGGTATTATTTGGGTGGTGGATCATTCTCAGCACTGCAGTGACACTGACATGGTGGTGGTGTGTTAGTGTGTGTTGTGCTAGTATGAGTGGATCAGACACAGCAGCACTGCTGGAGTTTTTAAACACCTCACTGTCCCTGCTGGACTGAGAATAGTCCACCGACCAAAAATATATCCAGCCAACAGCGCCCTGTGGGCAGCGTCCTGTGACCACTGATAAAGGTCTAGAAGATGACCAACTCAAACAGCAGCAGTAGATGAGCGATCGTCTCTGACTTTACATTTACAAGGTGGAGCAACTAGGTAGGAGTGTCTAATAGAGTGGACAGTGAGTGGACACGGTATTTAAAAACTCCAGCAGCGCTGCTGTGTCTGATCCACTCATACCAGCACAACACACACTAACACACCACCACCATGTCAGTGTCACTGCAGTGCTGAGAATCATCCACCACCTAAATAATACCTACTCTGTGGTGGTCCTGTGGGGGTCCTGACCATTGAAGAACAGAGTTAAAGGAGGTTAAAAAAGTATGTAGAGAAACAGATGGACTACAGTCAGTAATTGTAGAACTACAAACTACTTCTATATGGTAAATGGAGCTGAAAAATTGGACAGTGAGTGTAGAAACAAGCAGGTGCTTTTAATGTTAAGGCTGATCGGCGTATACACATATATGTTGTACAGTACAACGGAATTATTTATTTGCATATCACAGCTTGTTTTTGGAAGCTGAGGTCAGAGCGCAAGGTCAGCCATTGTACAGCACCCCTGAAGCAGACAGGGTTAAGGGCCTTGCTCAAGGGCTCAAACTCTCAACGTGTGAATTGATTGCCCAAAGCTCTACCCACTAGGCTACCACGGTCCCATAGAAGCTCCTGGTTCAAAATTGTAAATATAAAGCTTAATGGTAGTAAGTTGCTTTTGGCCTTTTTTCAAAATGCAACTGTTTTATTTATATATTAAATTCATGACTTGACTATGGTCAATAAGCTTTGTCATTGTGGCTGGCTCTGTGGTGCAGCAGGTCGTGTTGGTGTAGCATAGCTCCAGCCAACTCAGTTCAATCAAACAGATCAGAAATTAACTATGATGGACTGGTGCCAATTCCAGGGTGTACTCCTGCCTCACACCCAGTATTCCAAGGATAAACTCTGGACCCACTGAGAAGGCAATTCTTAATATGCAGTACACAGTAGGGCTGGGCGGTTTATCGCGAATATCAATTTATTCGAAATTACTTTTTACACAATGTTAAAAATGGCCATATCAGGAATGTCTAGGAAACACAGGTTACCATCTGAGAACATTTAAAACAGAGCACAAGCGCTCCGCATAACACTTTTTCTAGGGCATGAGAGGGTGGGCGCGTGCACGCACACACATGCAAACTGAATCACTGAGTAAAGAGTCAGAAACGACTCTTTTCAAACGAATTATTCATTGGAATCAAATCAAGGAGCTGTGCTCTTATCTAAGGTAAAGATTAATTTGTTTTGCGAACACAAATGAATCAGTTCATTTGTGAAAGAGATTAATTCGTGGTTCAAGCCTTGAAAAACAGCTGTATAAACCAATCAGAGCTTCCGAATACAGAGTTTGGGCAGAATTTTAATCTCTCTCTTGATTGGTTTCAGCTTTTTACCTTACAGGAGGATAAACACAGTTGAAAATCTATTAATATATTCTGGAAATATTCTGGAAACATGTAAGGTGACCTTCAAGAAGAAAAAACAAGGTGATTATATCCCTAATGGAACAACACACGGATATAAATTTGATTCGCAATTTGAGGAACAGAAGCTCAGGTATGCGGCGGTTATGATTTTATGCTGCTGTGTGATTTATCTGGGTCACGGTGTTTTTTAATGTGCGCTTTCATTTTGCAATGATAGCAAAGCATTATTAAATATTGAGCTTTTTTGGGATTTTTTCATGCTCATTTATTTGAAGTAAAATGAACAGCATAAATGTGAGATTCTGTTGGTTTGTTTGATATAAATATTGTCAATATGAATTCAAATACAGCCTGTAATAATGCAAAATACACTGTAATTCTGTCAGAATTTATCAGAACTACAATGTTTTGTGTTTTGAAGATAAATTGTAAACCAAATAAGCTAAAATTCTGGCAGTGGTCTGCCATTGTACTTTAAGTTTACATTATGTCGTATCGTATCGTATATCGCCACTTCTCAAGAACATATCAAGATATTATTTTTTTTAGTCATATCGCACAGCCCTAGTACACAGTTTTTTCTACAACCAAAAATAATAGTGTCCTCACATGCAATTTCATTCTGAATCTTCCTGCGGTTTGTTAATCGAGGGGCATTTTAAAGTGTGCTTTTATTAAACTAGGTGAATACACACTTAATCAATCATTTTTTAGATTCTCCATGTTTATTTGGACAGCAATGGCCTTGCAGTAGAAAAGATATATTGGCATGTTTTTAATTCACAGTGCCGTGTTCCATCCACATACAAGGCTATACAGACCAGCTGTGGCCTCACATAAAGTTAGATTTATGGCTGAGTGATTTTGCCCACCTGCATCACTTTGAATCTTGATGACCTTTGGATCTTGTTTCATGGTGAAGCAAAATGGGATATGGTGTATGTATATGTGTATATGTGTAAAATATACACACCCCTGTTAAAATGACCGGTTTTTGTGATGTAAGAAATCAGACCATGATAAAACATTTCAGATATACACTTATCAGCCATAACATTAAAACCACCTCTTTGTTTCTACACTCACTGTCCATTTTATCAGCTCCACTTACCATATAGAAGCACTTTGTAGTTCTACAATTACTGACTGTAGTCCATCTCTTTCTCTGCATGCTTTGTTAGCCCCCTTTCATGCTGTTCTTCTATGCCCAGGACCACCACAGAGCAGGTATTATTTGGGTGGTGGATCATTCTCAGCACTGCAGTGACACTGGCATGGTGGTGGTGTGTTAGTGTGTGTTGTGCTGGTATGAGTGGATAAGACACAGCAGCGCTGATGGTGTTTTTAAACATCTTACTGTCACTGCTGGACTGAGAATAGTCCATCAACCAAAAATATTTAGCCAACAGCACCCTGTAGGCAACGTCCTGTGACCACTGATGAAGGTCTAGAAGATGACCAACTCAAACAGCATCAATAGATGAGCGATCGTCTCTGACTTTACATCTACAAGGTGGACCGACTAAGTAGGAGTGTCTAATAGAGTGGACAGTAAGTGGACACCAGTTCAGCTGTTCTAGTACAATTTTCCTGATATTTACTTATATGCATCTTACAGCACAATTCATGGTACACACTAGCTTACAAAGCATGAAAGGGATCTAATTGTTGGAAGGTATCAATCAGAAAAAAGGGTATAAAAATGTTAAGGCATTACATATAGCACAGAACACAGTACCATTACCACAGTGACATTACCAAGAATTGGACATTTCTCCAAAATTGATAAAAAACAAGAAGAAAACTGGTCTGAAAGGCTGCCTAAAGGCTTACAGCAATAGTAAAGGAGCTGCAGGAATTTCTGGCAAGTACAGGTTGTGTATTACATATGACAACAATCTCTTGTATTCTTTATTTGCCTGGGCTGTGGCATAGGGTGGCAAGAAATATTTTGCCAAAAAAAAACATAAAGTCTGCCTAAAGCATGAGAAATGTGCAACGGTCTGATAAAACCAAGGCTGAAATTCATGGCCACCATTCCAAAAGGTATGCTTGGCACAAAAACAATACTGCACATCACCAAAAGAACACCATACTCACAGTGAAGCATGGTGGTGGCAGCATTAAGAACTGGGTCTGTTCCTCTTTAGCTTTAGTCACAGTGGAAGGAATTATGAACAGTGTTAAACATCAGTACATTTTAGCACAAATAATTTGTTTGTTTATTAAAGCAATAAGCCACGAGAGGCCATGCATTACTGTGATTTTAGCACGGGGATGACGTTTTTGGCACGACGCGAAGCGGAGTGCCTAAAACTTCTTTCCCGTGCTAAAATCATAACAGTAATGCACGGTCTCGAGAGGCTTATTGCTTTTATAAAACGGCGGTCAACAAAAAATATAATAAATACAACAATGTTTAATTCATAAATGTATTTATTGTGTATAAACTTACAATAAAGCATTCTTCCGCGACGCAAAATAGTTCGATTAACAGTGTTGCTAGGCAACATGAGGGCGAAAATAACATTATTTTTTTCTATTCAGTGGCGTATTAATATGGAATGATGTGAGGTGGTCATAGGTGTGCGTTTATCGGGGATTTTACAACGGCTTCGAACGCGGCTCAGCCAATCAGATTTTAGGACCGGAACTATCCGTTTTATAATAGGATTTTAACGTCATGTTTTACACTTTGGTTCCATTCATGACAGAAACGGTAGTTACTCGTTACACAAGATTCCTCAGTTTACAAGTTTAGTGTCAAACACAGTCATGGACAATTTAGTATCTCCAATTCACCTCACTTGCACGTTTTGGACTGTGGGAAGAAAACCGGAGCTCCCGGAGGAAACCCACGCAGACAATGGGAGAACGTGCAAACTCCACACAGAAGAGACCTGGAGATCAAACCTAGGGCCCACAAATCATTTAGGCCTCTGCTAAAAAGCTGAGGATGAAGAGGACTTTAACCTTTTAGCATGACAATGACCCAAAGCATAGCTCCACATCAACAGAAGAATGGTTTCACCAGAGACATATCAAAGTTTGGAATGAGCCCAGACCTTAATCTATTTAAAATATGTGGCCTGATGAGGGATCAGACAGATTTGAAGCGCTTTTGCAGAGAATAGTGGGCAAAGATTGCCAAGTCAAGATGTGCTATACTGATAGACTCCCAAATAGACTGAATGTAGGCATAGAATCAACTAAGTATTAGTTTAAGAATGTGCATATTTATTTAGTCACATTATTTTTATAGAGTTTTAGTTATTGAAGTGGAAAAACAGCTTGTTCTAACAGGGATTTAGGAGATTTGTATCTTTGGTCTGTTGTCTACTTAAATTAGAGTAGGTAAATATTTACTGTGGGAGCATCTGCTAAATGCCAAAAAGGTAAAAATATAGATTACAGGTCACATTAAAGGTGGAAAAAGTTCTGAAATGATTCCTCTTGGTCTAATTTTTTTTACATCACAAAACCCAGGCATTTTAACAGGGGGGTGTAGACTTTTTCCACTTTGAATGTATGTATGTAGTAAATGTGTTTGTGACATTGAAATGGTTGGAACCATGAAAATCATGCAGGTGAACTCACTGGCCATGGATATGTCATGTCTGTTGTACTGATGATCTCTAGAGGCCCCGGGGGGAGAGCGAACCTCCTTGCATGCCCACACCGCCGTTGTCAGGTCGGAGAATTTATGGCATTCCTGGCTTCATCCTACATCCCTCCATGAACTCATTGCTTGCCT
The DNA here is from genome assembly GCF_030014385.1 of Trichomycterus rosablanca. Classification (NCBI taxonomy): domain Eukaryota; kingdom Metazoa; phylum Chordata; class Actinopteri; order Siluriformes; family Trichomycteridae; genus Trichomycterus; species Trichomycterus rosablanca. The sequence continues at coordinate 45,403,300 of NC_085990.1, read as the reverse complement.
TTCACAGCCCCCAGCCCAGCAGAGATTAATGTCATATTGATTCTTGCAGCCTGGTGAGTCCATTCCGTTAAGATTTCATCAAACCTGAATCTGCTTTGAGCTACGCCTCTTTGATATAAAAGCACAAACACTGGCCGACCGAGAAGGTGAGCTCTAACACTTCTGTGCTAAATTATTAGTTAGTTACTTTAAATAGTTTTTTCGTTAACTGTTTAATCATGATCTGAGTCACTGCGGGTCTGCTTTTACCAAAAACACCCTGAACAGTGCACCAGTCCATCGCAGGGCTTCAGCCATTTCATCCATCAGGGAATCAAGTCTGTACTATTAGTTATAATTAAGGTGAGTGTACTATTAGTGATGATGAAGGTGGGTGTAGTATAATTAATGATAAAGGTGGGTGTGCTATAGGTGATGATAAAGGTGGGTGTAGTAGTATAGGTAATGATGAAGGTGGGTGTAATATAGGTAACGATGAAGGTGGGTGTGCTTTAGGTGATGATGAAGGTGCATCCGATGCTTCCTTAGTGCTAATCCCAGCATTTTATGTGGCACAATTTTCCCACCAAAAAAATACAAATTTTGGGGGACGAATGTGGAGCAACAAACAAGTTCTTTTTAAATGTAAATAAATTCTTGTCATTTGCAAATTCGGTCCAGTCAGTGTCAAATTAGTTGTTTTTGGCATGCTAGCAGGTTGTGCTTCCTCAACCCACATTTTTGAATGGCCTGAGACTAACTGTGTTAGCTTAGTAAGCGAAAACAGTAGTGATATTACTTATTCATTCATTATCTGTTTTACCACCACTTTAACCTAGTTAGGGTCAAAGTGGGCTTGATTCTATGGGCGAAAGGCAGAAAACCTCCTGGAATTGTAATTTTTTACAATAATAATACATTTCACCTAATCCTGGTCAGGGTCACATGGGAGAAATACACCATGAACAACTGATGCTCAGAGCCTGGTATCAGCATCATACTGAAAATAAGTAACAGGGTATCCGTTGTGTTTGATTTTGATTTTGATTCAGTCATCAAAAGTCTGGAAGCAGGATCCCTGTAGTTGTGCTCCTGGTGTAGATCACATTCAAACTTCTAGAAACCAGTAACAGGCCTTTCAATAAATAAGTCAAAGTGACTGCAGACCACCCACTCTCAAACTTTATCTTCCTCAGATGGCTCGATACTATTTAGTTCTAAGATTGAAGTTTTTTTATGCAATAACAGAGGAGACATGAGGGAAAAAATGACCATTTGGAAACATCCTGCTGTATTTGTGGTTAGCTAAAAAATGATTTTTTTTTGGTTGTCTGGCTCAAACATCCATGACTGGATCACATTTCATTAAGTGGTTGCCAGTACTTAGTTACTGAAGAGTTTATTTTTTATGTTGGTATGTAGCTCTTATGACTGTGGTGTGTCAAATGTTAAAAAGCTCATTAATATTAATAAGCCCTACAAGAACAGTGCTGACTGTGATTCTGTATGACTGGAATTGATCTAAAACCTAGCAAATATACCATTTTTAAATGTTTACCACATCCTTGAATTTACATTAAATTGCCAAAAGTATTCACTCACCCATCCAAATCATTAAATTCAGGTGTTCCAATCACTTCCATGGCCACAGGTGTATAAAACCAAGCACCTAGGCATGCAGACTGCTTCTACAAACATTAGTGAAAGAATGGGTCGCTGTCAGGAGCTCAGTGAATTCCAGTGTGGTACTGTGATAGGATGCCACCTGTGCAACAAGTCCAGTTGTGAAATTTCCTCTCTACCAAATATTCCACAGTCAACTGTCAGTGGAAGCGATTGGGTATGATAGCAACTCAGCCACTAAGTGGTAGGCCACGTAAAATGACAGAGCGGGGTCAGCGGATGCTGAGGCACATAGTGCGCAGAGGTCGCCAACTTTCTGCAGAGTCAATCGCTACAGACCTCCAAACTTCATGTGGCCTTCAGATTAGCTCAAGAACAGTGTGTAGAGCTTCATAGAATGGGTTTCCATGGCCGAGCAGCTGCATCCAAGCCTTACATCACCAAGCGCAATGCAAAGCGTCAGATGCAGTGGTGTAAAGCATGCCGCCACTGGACTCTAGAGCAGTGGAGACGTGTTCTCTGGAGTGACGAATCACGCTTCTCCAGGGTTTGGCGATTGCCAGGAGAACGGTACTTGTCTGACTGCATTGTGCCAAGTGTAAAGTTTGGTGGAGGGGGGATTATGGTGTGGGGTTGTTTTTCAGAAGTTGGGCTCGGCCCCTTAGTTCCAGTGAAAGGAACTCTTAATGCTTCTGCATACCAAGAGATTTTTGGCAATTTCATGCTCCCAACTTTGTGGGAACAGTTTGGGGATGGCCCCTTCCTGTCCCAACATGACTGCGCACCAGTGCAGAAAACAAGGTTCATAAAGACATGGATGAGCGAGTTTGGTGTAAAAAAACTTGACTGCCTGCACAGAGTCCTGACCTCAACCCGATAGAACACCTTTGGGATGAATTAGAGCGGAGACTGTGAGTCAGGCCTTCACGTCCAACATCAGTGTCTGACCTCACAAATGCGCTTCTGGAAGAATGGTCAAAGATTCCCACAAACACACTCCTAAACCTTGTGGAAAGTCTTCCCAGAGGAGTTGAAGCTGTTATAGCTGCAAAGGGTGGTCCGACATCATATTAAACTTCATGGATTATGAATGGGACGTCACTCAAGTTCATATGCGTGTGAAGGCAGACGAGCGAATACTTTTGGCAATATAGTGTACATGTGCATGAAGGTGCTGATCTAGAAACTTCTAGTAATACCACAGTTTTACAATTCTACCTGAGTCATTCCTGTTACCCGAAGCTCTGTCTGATGCCTTGCCAAAGCTTCATGCTGTATTCTAATGTAGCAGATGAGCCGTCTCCTGTACCAAACTCCCAGCAGCTTCTTCTTACTCCCCAGAAGGGAAAGCAGTTGCCGTAGCTGCTAACAGAAAGTGGGTCTGCAAGACAGATGTTCCAGTCTCACACCTCACCTCATCAGAGAGGCTGCTCTTGTGAATGGGTTATTTTTAGCGGGTTTGGCTGCTATCTCCAGTTACTGTATGCCTCTGGATCTGCTGACATGTTCTGCATTGTTAAAATGTCAATAGAACCTTTGCTCTGACTTTGGTACATTTAAAGCTTATATTATATCTTATTAAACTTCAGGACAATCTGAAAAACCCACAATGTTTCTTACATTTACTTTTACTTTTATTTAATTACAGACAGTATGAACCAGGTGTGTTTAACTTATGCTTGCACTTTTGCCCTTTACGCTCTAAAATTCCTTCAGTTTCTTTGAATCATGTAATGATATTATGCACTGTAGAGGGACAAAAATACAGATTTCTTTAAATCTTTCTTTGGGGAACACTGTTTTTAAACATTTAAATAATTTTCGCACACATTAGTTGACCAACTAAAGATCCTCTGCTCGTCTTTGCTCCTTAAAATCTCAGCCTTTTACTAATTCCACCAAATTATGATTATAACCACTTAAAGAAAACATGATATATATATATATATACACCGATCATTAAACCACCTCCTTGTTTCAACACTCACTGTCCATATTACCAGCTCTACTTACCATATATAAGCACTTTGTAGTTGTACAATTATTGACTGTAGTCCATCTGTTTCTCTGCATGCTTTGTTAGCCCCCTTTCATGCTGTTCTTCAATGGTCAGGACTCTCCCAGGACCACTACAGAGTAGGTATTACTTGAGTGGTGGATCATTCTCAGCACTGCAGTGACACTGACATGGTGGTGGTGTGTTAGTGTGTGTTGTGCTGGTATGAGTGAATAAAACAGAGCAGTGCTGATGGAGTTTTTAAAAACCTCACTGTCACTGCTGGACTGAGAATAGTCCAACAACCTAAAATATTCAGCCAATAGCGCCCCGTAGGCAGCGTCCTGTAACCACTGATGAAGGTCTAGAAGATGACCAACTGAAACACCAGCAATAGATGAGCGATCGTCTCTGACTTTACATCTAAAGGGGACCAACTAGGTAGGAGTGTCTAATAGATTGGACAGTGAGTGGACACAGTGTTTAAAAATTCCATCAGCATTGCTGTGTCTTATCCACTCATACCAGCACAACACACACTAACACACCACCACCATGTCAGTGTCACTACAGTGCTGAGAATGACCCACCCAAATAATACCTACTCTGTAGTGGTCCTGGGAGAGTCCTGACCATTGAAGAACAGCATGAAAAGGGGGCTAACAAAGCATGCAGAGAAACAGATGGACTACAGTCAGTAATTGTAGAACTACAAAGTGCTTCTATATGGTAAGTGGAGCTGATAAAATGGACAGTGAGTGTAGAAACAAGGAGGTGGTTTTAATGTTATGGCAGTTATTTATATTGTGCTATGCTACAATAGTATAACTTTTAATAATTAACTTTCTTGATAATTGGACTGTAACAGCCCACAGAGTCGAAGGCAGCTATACAATCTGCAGATATTAATTCACGAAGGCCTTTAGCGCAAAAGTTTGGGCTACACTTCCATGTCCCATAGGCCACAGTTGGCACATGGGCTAGGTTGAGAACACCTAGAGACTTTTCCTACTGACTTCTGTTGAACATGACAGCAGCTTGCTATGCACACATATCTAAACCAGTGCAGATTGGTGAAGGAATAAGAACAGAAAAAAATCATCAAAATCACCAATGAATAGTGAGCAAATAATTACTGTAATAGTACAGTGTACCATATAATTAAGTTTCTTTTTCATGTGTAGTTAATTTCCTGACTTAACCGTATATGGCCAGTGTAGGACCCATGTAGGCAGCCAGCCACTGCCTCATGCAGTATCATTGGGCAGATCAACACACTTGGAGAAGGGTGACTACCCATATTCACACACATCCACATAGCTGACAGACAGCTGAGATTGACCAGGGTCTCGTGCTTGGTAGTGGCATGTAATTTCTTCTACCAAGAAAAACTCACTAGTCAGCACTTACCTCCCAGCAATGGATAACTTGTGGAATCATCTAGTCTCAAACGGATTGACTGAACACTTTTCTGTTGATTTTTTGTCAGTCTTGTACCGACAGCTGCTCTAGAGAGTCAGAATAGTTGATTAGCCAAACTGGGGTTGGCACTTAATCTTTTGGAAGGTAGATATCCAGGAAGCGTGTTGCTAGTGTCAGCTGTCTGGGTTAGCTTGACACTGTCATACATAAAACCACTTTATGCACCATTATGGCTTCTCCAGTTCTTCCCTCTGCAGAGCAAATCAAGGCCTGGAGTTGAATTCTTTCACATCACTGGATATGTGGAATGGTAATTCGCTTGGCTTCCCATGGGCATCATTAGGTAAATGTCCTCTTGGCGGCCGGGCATCATTCTACCCATTATCACGTCGCTTTCATTAAGACATTTCGAGCACGTTAGAGAGCTGAAGGTATGCAGGGCTCCTCTCTGCCTCGTACCTCATTAAATAAATTATAGCTACTTGCTCTGGCAGCCTTTATGTTAATAAATTATTGCTGCCCATGTACGGATTTAAACATCAAACCTGAAATTTACTGTGTCTTCCTGCACATGGATTCCGTCCCACTTCCTTTTTTATACATCATGTCACTGGAATTTGGCTTATTACTCTAGAACTTTCAGTATCTTTTTCTTTTTTCTCAGACATTCTTGGTCATTCCCTTCACACTTTCCGTCTGTGTCACCTTCGTCTCTCTGTATCTCTCTTTTTCCACTCGCTCATTTATGTTCTGACTCTCTCTGTCTCTCGGAGCTGGTGACTTTACTGGGATGACAGCTACTCTTGACAGGTTATGACATGACTGCTCCAGGTGTCAGCTGGGATTACAGTACTCCAGCTCACCTCTCCTTCACACCTTTCTGTTGTTCCTCAGCTGTCTGCCTTTTATTCGTCTGTGTGAGAAGAGCAAGTGGATTGACTCTATCCCCCATGAACATTTCTGTATGGGAGCTTTCTCTCTGAAATGTCTTTATGCAGATTTAATACTCCCGTCTAGGACTGGGTGATATGACACTATACAATGTGTACAATATAACTAGAGCCCTAATAAACTCATGGGAAATGTGCTTAATTCACAGACCTTGTTTTTAAAAAATCACTGATTTCATGGATTTTTTAAGAAAAGTGTCTCAGTTCTCAGAGATGGAAATTCTCATCTGTGTTTGACAAACCCCCTCTGCGTCCACAGAATTGGTTGGGTGTTTTCCAAACAATGTAGCCAAACAACGAAACCAAACAATGTAACCATACAACGCAAGCAAACAATATTAATCAAACAGCGTAGCCAAACAATGTAATCAAACAACGTAATCAAACAACATAAACAACGTAATCAAACAACGAAACCAAACTACGTAACCAAACAATGTAACCATACAATGCAAGCAAACAATAATAATCAAACAGCGTAGCCAAACAACGTAAACAACATAACCAAACAACGTAATCAAACAACATAACCAAACAACATAATTAAACAACGAAACCAAACTATGTATCCATACAACGCAAGCAAACAACCTTAACCAAACAGCGTAGCCAAACAACATAATTAAACAACATAGCCAAACAGCGTAGATAAACAGCGTAGTCAAACAATGTAATCAAACAACAAGGCCAAACGACGTAACCAAGCAATGTAGCCAAAAAAGTAACTAAACAACGTAGCCAAACAAAATAACCAAACAACGTAGCCAAACAACGTAGCCAAACACAGTAACCAAACAACGTAGCCAAACAACATAGCCAAACAAAGTAACCAAACAACTTAATCAGACAACGTAATCAGACAACGTAGCCAAACAACATAGTCAAACAAAGTAACCAAACAACTTAATCAGACAACGTAATCAGACAACGTAGCCAAACAACATAGCCAAACAAAGTAACCAAACAACGTAGCCAAACAAAGTAACCAAACAACGTAGCCAAACAACGTAGCCAAACAACATAGCCAAACAAAGTAACCAAACGTAGCCAAACATAGCCAAAAAAAGTAACCAAACAACGTAGCCAAACAACATAGCCAAAAAATAACCAAACAACATAGCCAAACAATGTAATTAAACACCGTAACCAAACAACGTAATTAAACAAAATAGCCAAACAACAGAGCCAAACAATGTGACCAAACAGTGTATCCAAACAATGTAGCTAAACAGCGTAGGCAAACAACGTAGCCAAACAACATAGCCAAACAGCGTAACCAAACAGCGTAACCAAACAACGTAGCCAAACAATGTAGCCAAACAACATAACCAAACAGCGTAACCAAACAGCGTAACCAAACAACGTAGCCAAACAATGTAGCCAAACAACATAACCAAACAACGTAGCCAAACAACATAGTCAAACAACATAGCCAAACAGCGTAACCAAACAACATAACCAAACAACGTAGCCAAACAACATAGCCAAACAACATAGCCAAGCAGCATAACCAAACAGCGTTACCAAACAACGTAGCCAAACAACATAACCAAACAACATAGCCAAACAACATAGCCAAACAAAGTAACCAAACGTAGCCAAACAACATAGCCAAACAAAGTAACCAAACAATGTAGCCAAACAATATAGCCAAACAACGTAATTAAACACCGTAACCAAACAACGTAATTAAACAAAATAACCAAACAACATAGCCAAACAATGTGACCAAACAATTTAGCTAAACAGCGTAGGCAAACAACGTAGCCAAACAACATAGCCAAACAGCGTAACCAAACAGCGTAACCAAACAACGTAGCCAAACAGCGTAACCAAACAACGTAGCCAAACAACGTAACCAAACAACGTAGCCAAACAACGTAGCCATCAAACAGCCTGCACTAAATGATCCACCACACGTTTCTTATATACAATACACACTTAACCTGCAATGAGGTTCAGTTGTGAATCATTAGCTCTCTTGTCCAGTGAGGGGGGTGGGGGGGGGGGACTATAAACAGAACTACCCCAACAACGTGCATACACATAAAACACAGACAAGCTTTTTCAGACTGTTATGTCTGTTCCTTGGTGGGTCAGGGCTACTTTGATGACACATTATGGAGGTGATCCTAATGTTTTGGCTCATTAGTGTACATATCGTTGCATGGCCTGACTCAGCCCTTTGTGCCATATTTATACTCAGACTTTATCTTAAAATTGTTGTTATTGAAATGCAGCATCCTTTATTATAATACCTTCTCACTCCCACGCTAACGTCTTCACACGCTTTAGTTAGTGATCTTCCCTGCATGCCTTCCAGGTGACATAGGTGGAAAGTCTGCAGTCACTTGCCCGGTGCACCGAGTTGAAGACGTCCCACAAATCAAAAGCAGACTTGAAGGATTAGAGGTGTTGGGTTTGAGTTATATAAATCCAATAATTGAATAAGAAAGAACATAGTGGAGTGTGGGTTGCACAGACTCAGGTGCTGGCAGACAGAGAGCAGGAGGCTATTGATCTGAACACTGCCGCCTGTCAGAAAGAGCTTATTGTTTTCTCCTCTGCGTTTCTTCCTCACTTCCCCTGGACCCCTGTACCCCTCCCATATTCTCCACCAGTGCAAGTGCTGGAGAGCCTGTCTTTTTCTGTGGCTATGTTCACACAACAAGATTAAGTGTTCAGTTCCAATGCTCTGTCACACGCCCCCTCCGACACGTGTGCAGTTGCCGACTGCATCTTTTCACCTGCACGAGGCGAGTTTATGTGCGGATCAGCTTTGTGTACAGAGAGCCACACCCTGTCCACATTATCCCTTGACTCTGTGCAGGCGCCATCAACCAGCCAGCAGAGGTCGCAATTGCATCAGTAATGAGGGTTCTTCAAAAAGTTTCCGCACTTTTTTAAAATCACTTCATCTCTCTACATAGTCACTTTCTGAGGCATTTTTCCCAGTATCGTACCAACTTTTTAATGCCATCAGCAAAAAAAGTTTTTGGTTGAGTATGTAGCCACTGATGCACCGCTGTTTTCACATCATCATCACATGGAAATCTTCTTCCCCATAAAGCTTCTTTAAACAGTCCAAAAAGGTGGAAATCTGATGGCGCTAAAACTGTAAGCTCTCTCTCAGTCTCTTAGACACGACCGATTACTACTCCTCCCACCATCACCGCTTCCAACCAAAATATAAAAGTGTGGAAACTTTTTGAAGATCCCTCATATATACATACACCGATCAGCCATAACATTAAAACCAACTCCTTGTTTCTACACTCACTGTCCATTTTATCAGCTCCACTTACCATATAGAGACACTTCTACAATACTTCAATTTAAGCAGTTCTACAATTACTGACTGAAGTCCATCTGTTTCTCTGCATGCTTTGTTAGCCCCCTTTCATGCTGTTCTTCAATGGTCAGGACCCCCACAGGACCACTACAGAGCAGGTATTATTTGGGTGGTGGATCATTCTCAGCACTGCAGTGACATTGACATGGTGGTGGTTATATCCAAATATCCAGCCAACAGCGCCCCATGAGCAGCGTCCTGTGACCACTGATGAAGATGACCAACTCAAACAGCAGCAATAGATGAGCGATCGTCTCTGACTTTACATCTACAAGGTGAACCAACTAGGTAGGAGTGTGTAATAGAGTAGACAGTAAGTGGACACGGTATTTAAAAACTCCAGCAGCATTGCTGTGTCTGATCCACTCATAACAGCACAACACACACTAACACACCACCACCATGTCAGTGTCACAGCAGTGCTGAGAATGATCCACCACCTAAATAATACCAGCTCTGTGGTGGTCCTGTGGGGGTCCTAACCATTGAAGAACAGAGTAAAAGCAGGTTAAAAAAAGGTATGTAGAGAAACAGATGGACTACAGTCAGTAATTATAGAATCACAAAGTGCTTCTATATGGTAAGTGGAGCTGATAAAACGGACAGTGAGTGTAGAAACAAGGAGGTGGTTTTAATGTTATGGCTGATCAGTGTATTCATGCACATTTGCTGATTTTGATGTACCACAGGCTAGCTCAAGGCTTTTCTGACACGTGTGAAGCTTCTGGTGGTAATTTATGCCGGCTAACAGTGGATTCAGACAGCGCTAACTTCTAACTGCTATATTCCTGTATTCCATCACCGCACATGCCGGTGCCTTGACCAGACAGGAGAAGTTGCTGTTGCAGCGACATAAAGAAGGGCAAGACAACATAAGTCTAAATATAGCCGTCTATCAAGGTGGCACAGACGAGACAAATCTTTGCTTAAATAAGGATAAAAAGACCTGGGGTTTGAATATAGCCTGTGGTTTGCTCTTTATTTCTTTCCTTCTCTCTCGGCTGGACTTTATCATGCTGCTTGTGTCAGCATGGAACATTTGTCAGACATCTATAATGCATATTCATGCGCTCAAGTGAACACATACGTTTTCTCGCTCTCATGGAAGACGGATAGGTGTCGTCTAAAAACCTGTAAAGTTTTTCCTCTCGCTCTTTGGATTTAGTGGAAACCTATCTCTCTCTATCTATCCTGTTTTATTATTTTGGTTTTTTAACCTTTTGAAAAACAAAAACACAAAAAATTACCCAGTTTGTAACTCAGGTGGGTGGCTTATGCCAAGTTCACACTACACGACTTTCCAAGTCGTCAGGTCGTTGTACAGTTCACATTACACAACTGGATCTCTTGTAGCCGGGAGTCCTACAAGTCGGTGTGGCTTTCACACTACACGACTGATCAGCGATAGGGGGTTTTACACTACACCATCTATCACCAACTGGAGTCACAGGCGAGCTTCTCTGGTCTCCCAAACTACGTTTTGTTACAAAAACACACGTAAGAAGTGACGAGGGGTTAATGATACCACGTCCAAAAATGCACATCAACAAGTAGCGAGCGATCAAAGTTTGTGCGCTGATGTGCGTAAAAACAAAAATGAAAAATAGGAACAGCATGGATTGTTTGTTCTGTAGTGAGTTGGAGGGTAACAAATATTTTTTGCAATGCAACGTTGGTGTTATGTTTTGTAGAGAATTATCAGGTCAGAAATACTGTAAAACTTGTGTGTGTGCCGATGTATTCTGATTTAAACTATATTATACCCATGTCCCACCTTTTTACAACTTCTCCCCTGCGTTTCCCCTCACACCGTATCTTGCGTTCTGATTGGCTTTTCGACATAGCACTCATTGCCAGTCTGGCAACTCAGATCCAGATATTTGACCAGCTAGAACTCTCTCTCTGGTCCCGCTCGGATCGAGTTGTTGAGTAGTTCACACGCAGCGATTAAGAGCCGAGTTTCGATTGCCGAGCAAATGGCGAGTTGCTCCCAAGCCGGCAAATCTAGTGCCGACCAGTCACCGAGCAACAATCAGGGCAAAAATCGTGTAGTGTGAACTAGGCATTAGTGATAACGGTACTGGACGTGCGATTTGAAGGTTGCTGGTTCAAGCCTTACCACCATTAAGCTGCTATTGTTGTATCCATGAGCAATGTAATGTTAATGATACCTTCGTAGTGAATGCCCTACCTAATTTACAGCCGTGACAATCGCGTCACAGATCGTGAAATGAGCCTTTTTCCATGTAATATGCCATTTACCCAATATGTAATATGAGTCGGTCCTAGCAATTCTACAGCTATTAAGTTAGTGTAACAGACTTTTCTGTGCTGTAGCGTGGTGACAATGTTTGATGTGTTTTACATATTGAATGCATTTTGTCCCTTTGGGATTTTAATCAATGGAAAAGTGTGCTTCTCTACACATGCGATCATCTATGTAGTCTGTGCATCAAAAGAACAAGGCAGTAAAGTGGGCAGGGCAAGGGCAGTGATAGCTCAGTGGTTAAGGTACTGGACTAGTAATCAGAAGGGTGACAGTTCAAGCCCCACCACCACCAAGTTGCCACTGTTGGTCCCCTGAGCAAGGCCCTTAACCCTCAGTTGCTTAAAATCATGTTCAGTCATGACTGTAAGTCGCTTTGGATAAAAGCGTCTGCTAAATGCCGAAGATGTAAATGTAAAGTATTCTGCTCCTGATAGTTTGTCTATGTACAGTTTATTTCTTACTTTATAAACTCAGCAAACTCTAAAGAAGCTCGATTACATTAGCAATCAGTTAGACCAGTGGTCCCCACTGGTACCAGTCCGTGAGTCATTTATTACCGGGACGCACAGAAAGAATAAATAATTAGAGATCGCTACAAGAGCGATTAAATTTCCAATACTCTTCGAGTGTTATTGTCCCCAATCATCACTAGGTGGGAGCAGCGTCTCGTTGCAGCAAAAAGCTCAGGATTCACACTGATTTTTCATTCTACTGTATAGTTATTCTATATTACATCCCCCTGCCCCCGCCTGTGGCACTTTTCTTTAACAATCCTTGAAATCTGTGATTTTTGAAAAACGAATTTAGTTTATTTATTTATTAAGATTTTAACGTCATGTTTTACACTCTTTGGTTACATTCATGACAGGACAGGTAGTTACTCGTTACACAAGATTCATTAGTTCACAAGTGTAAGGATAATTTTGTAACTCCAATTCACCTCCCTTGCATATTTTTGAACTATAAGAGGAAACCGGAGCTCCTGGAGGAAACCCACGCAGACACAGGGAGAACACAGGGAGACCTGTGAATTTAGTAGAGCCCATCATATTTTTCGTACATTTAGTTAATAAATTTTTAAACAACATAGATTTAATTTAAGGTAATTCATACACTGCACAAAATTACTTTAATGTACTTTGTTATGTAAAATATGCAAAGTAAATGTGTAAAACATGCACCCATGAGGGTTTTATCCAAGTAAAAAAAAGTACTTTCGTTTTTAAAAGTGTGGGAAATGTTTTTCTCTGATCCTAATCAGAAATGAGGACTGGCTGCATAAAAAATCAGTACTTTTTAATCCACCTACACTAACACAACAAGATTCTCAACTCTTGCTTTTCTTTCACTACTGAGACATGTAAATCCTGCCTTCCAGCACTTTAGATCAATGACTGCTGCAGTGTGGTCTCTTAACGACAGAGGTTGTTGTTTTTTTTTTTACCCTGTGTGATTGTAGCATACCTTGCCTCTGGGTACTTACCTACACTGTGTGTGTGTGACAGATGCATAAGAATGAAACAGGCATGTTTCCACTGACTGGTTGGTCTTTGTCTTTTAGTGAAGCATTAAATGAGCTGTTTCCTTGGGTAACCTTACTTAAGGTTGTGGAACGTATGCTCTTAGCTCCCAGAATTAGACTGGGTTTGAACTGTTAGCATCTGCTATAGTCTCATAGTGTAGAACTTCTTCCTCTCTGTAAATATGGCTTATTCAGGCATCAATCTAAAGATAGAAAGTTCAAATTTATTTTACAAAGGGCGTAACACAGTCACTTGATTAGAGCAGGAATAGCAAATGTCACTGGCTGAATTAGCTTGGAAGTAGAAAGTCCTAGTAGTCAGAGTTTCAAACTAGCTGTAAAAAATGTATTAAAACATGAGCTGCGTCCGAAATTGCATACTTCCATACTCAATAGTACGCGAAAGCAATACGCGAGAGCGGTTAGTATGTCCGAATACATAGTATACATAAAAAGGTATGGGCAGCCGTGTTTGAGTATGCAAACGATGCACACTTTCGGTCTGCTAATGTATCCCATAATTCAACTGGAGCTGCGTATGCGTTCGAAGCGGAACGAGAAACAAGAAAGATGGCGGAAAACGGAGAGTCCTCTGTTTGCAAGTGTAAGTAAGATAAACAAAATAAAAAATTTTATTATTGCGTACAACCCTAAATAACGTTATGATTAGCGCAAAAAGACGATAAATATCCACAATTTTGGCGAGTGGGGCTTGTAATTATGGTGCGGTCTGTAACTATGGTGATATTACGTCATCACATCGTCATGTCATCACTTGACGTTGGTAAGATGGTGTACGTAGGGGTGTTACGTGCATACTGCAAACTTCTGTACTGAAAGCACGTACTTCTTTACCGGCTGAGCGGTGCGTACTTCCTCGAATCTAGTACGTACTCTGTAAGTATGCGATTTCGGATGCAGCTATTCTCTATCTTAACTTTCAAGTCAAATTAAGCACTGTTATTAATAAGTAAACATTTAAACAACATTTTAAACTGTTTTTAGTTGTTTCTTTTATGCTGTCATTAAATTCCTGAAAATGTTTGCTGTTAGCCAGTTAGCATTTCTAGCATGGACATAGCTGTAACTTTTTGTAACTTTCTGGCTACAACTTTGACAGGGTTTAGTCAACCTGCTGTGTATCTTTGAGATACATTGAGATAGTAAATCTGTAAAAATTTCAGTAGGGATGTACTCAATTATGAATGTAACGATACACTACACCCACGATGCGATTCACGATAGGATTTTTTCCCAATTTTTTAAACAAATTGAAGACAAATTATGACGTTTCCTTTTATTATTTCTTTTTAAAAAGAGAAAATACTGTATTTGTGCTTATCTTTTACTTATCTAAATAATGATCGCCCTTTTATTTCTGAGGTAGGTACAAACTTTGCAAAACAATGCTGCACATTTCCCTTTTTGTGTAAAAAAAAAAACTGAAGTGAAATTTAAAACAAATCCCACATTAAATAAATAAATGAATAATACAAATAAAGAAAGTATCCTGTAGTGATGTCAACCAGGCGAGGTGAATGGCGCCAGTGCCCTCTGCTGTTTAAAGTGAATATCGATTCATATACATGTAAACCGATTTGAATCGTTGCACATGTGAATCGATTTTTAACTGTCTTGTGGTGCATCGTTACATCCCTAAAATCAATATAAATGCTATTATTTTAATTGCTCAATAAAAAGTTTTTTTGGACTTGATGCTTCACTCACACATGCTAGAAGTAATACTACTTATACTACTTATACTACTTTTACTACTTATAAAACAAAGGCAGCACAAAGCAGAGGGTTTAGCAACAAACACAGCTGCTCTAAGTCGAAAAGCTGGTGTAGACATCTCACGTGCACTTGTTGACTACCTGACCAAACCCTATAGCTTACAGGAATAAAATTTGAGCTTCATCACTAAAATGAAAGTGTGATTACAGACTTTAAGAGCTGGTTTAAGTGTGGCTCCATGTACATGGTGCCTACAAGTCTTCTCACAGCAGTTTAGGATAGGAGCCAGTTATCATTTCTGTGCATAGAGGTAAGGCAACAAATTATTAGAGCCTCACATTAGCAAAAATCCATATGGATGCGCAAAGCCCTTGCAGACTCACCTTGGCTGTGCCAAAGGAGAGCCACATTTTTGCAACAAGTATTGGTTGTCCTTTTAGGGGTGTTTATTATAAGGTTAATGCCCTTTATGGATTTTTATTATATCTGGTACAGATGGAAGAAACTTCCAAATTTTGAGCTTGTTTTTTCTCTGTTCAGATTGGCTCACTGATAGACTCTCTGCCCTGTCTATTATCCAGTCATCCTTGCTAATCAATGAATAGGATGGACATAACCCAGTATTATTTGGAGAATTAGTAGTTACAGGATGATGGAAAAGCAAATATGGGTATTAGTAAGCTTAGATGCAGTTATGTGGCATCAGTGGACATTCAGAAGAAACACAATAAAACCCTGTCAATGGAAACAGTGGACATAGGAGCAAGACAAGTATTAACAGATGCAAAAAAGTTCATAAATACATAAATACTATACTGACATATGCCTGACGTTCCAAGTTAATGTGACATGCTTGTGTCAGTGTCACAGTGAATGGTTCAGGGGATTTTTTAAATATTAATAGGTTATTTCACTTTTAATTATATTAAACACTGTTTAATAACAACTGTAATAACAATAACGAGCACCTGTAATAGCAATAGTGCCTAACATAAGATAACACATTATGGTAGCTATCATAATATAGCTATGGTAGCCTTCAAAATTCAGATATACTCAGTGGGTGTTCGAAAACCAAGTGAGCTCTCTACATAATACATACAAATGCTGTCTAGTAAGCCACCTTAAATCTGAATGGTATTTTGACAGAATAACAAGGGTGCAGAATATCCTATGCTGCCATAGTGGTGCTATTTTCAAACGTAAATAAATTATTATAGATTTTTAATTTGTATAAACTTGCACAAGTGTGATTTATTTGGACATTCGGGCTTGTCAGCGAATTTAACTGTTTTCGGTACATGGAGATGTTAGCTGGCATGCTAGTACATTGTGCCACTTCATCCCATTGGTTTGAATGGCATGAGGCTAACTGTGTTATCTTAGTAAGCGAAAACTGATGGAATCGCTGTCTAAGTAGTGCATTCGAATAATCTGCCTTATATGTCTATGACTTATTAGAATCCTCCCTACGTAGGCAGCTGCTTATGTAGGCAGTAAGACAGCAAGGCAGCTCACTAGGTTTTCGAACACACCCCATATGTCCAAAAAACTGACGTGCAAGGTTAATGACATGCTTATGTCAGTGTCTAGGTGAATAGTTCGGGGGATTTTTAAAAAAACATTTAGTTGGTTATTACAATTTTAATTATGTTTAACCCTTAAAATAACAGCTGTAATAACAATAACAAGCACCGGTAATAACAATAGTGACTGACATAAGATAAGACATTATGGTAGCGATTATGATGTGTCCCCTACAAGATTCAAATATACTCAATATGTTCCTCAGTGTTCTCCAATAGGTTCTACATCAGTGTTCAGTTGTTAATATAGTAGAAATGTTTTAGAATCTCAGAGTCCCCCCTCCCCTTTCCATAGATTTGGTCCCCCTTAATGTTCAATTCATGGCTATGACCTTTATGATGAGTGTAGATTCTGCTAACAAAACACTGTTATAACACCTGAAATCAACTGTTGTAATCCATCAAGAGCACATAAGATCTGACATGGCAGGTTTATGACACGCTTATATATGTGTCCTGATGAAAGGTTGAAATACTAGGCAACAGAACATCTCTGAGAAAACTGCACTTTTTTAGAAGCAAAAATGCCCTGCACCAGAGCCAAGAGCTTATTTCAGCTGTGCATGTAGGGTGAAGCATCATGATTCACCGCTTCTTTCCCGCCCCAGGGTCGGACGGCTCACTGTCATTGGGAGAGCGATGTATTCCAAACTGTGTCACGAAATTTCACCGAGAGATGGCCAGAGAGTTGATGAGGCAAGAAGACAACAAACCAGAACACACGAGTACATAAACAAAAAAATGGTTTAAAAATCACATGTCAAAATCCAAACCCTAACCCGAGTGAATAATGGGTTTGATCAGCAGCTGTAAGACACAATATCTTTGCTAAAAAACCTCAAATCAGAAAAAGTTGGGACAGCATGGAAAATGCAAATAATAAAAAACACGGAGTTTCTTACATTTACTTTGACTTTTATTTGATTGCAGATAGGATGAACCTGAGATATTTCATGTTTTATCTGCTTAACTTCATTTCATTTATTAATAAACATCCATTCCTGCATTTCAGGCCTGCAACACATTCCAAAAAAAGTTGGGACAGTAAAGCATTTACCACTTTGTAATGTTGATATGCCTTTTCACCACACTTAAAAGACGTTTTGGCACCGAGGATACCAAGTGATTTAGTGTTTCAGCTTTTATTTTGTCTCATTCTTCCTGCAACAGTACGGGGTCGTTGTCGTGTTTTTCATTTCAAAATTCTCCACACATTCTCTATTGCGGACAGGTCAGGACTGCAGGCAGGCCAGTCCAGTACCCGTACCCTCTCCTTCCGCAGCTATGCCTTTGTAATGTGTGCAGCATGTGGTTTTGCATTGTGTTGTTGAAACATACATGAACGTCCCTGGAAAAGATGACGTCTTGAAGGCAGCACATGTTGCTCTAAGATCTCAATGTACTTTTCTGCATTAATGCTGCCATCACAGAAGTGTAAATGACCTTTGCCAAAGGGCACTGACACAGCCCCATACCATGACAAACCCTGGCTTTTGGACTTGTTGCTGATAAGTCTGGATGGTCCTTTTCGTATCCAATTACCCAATAGCATTATGCTTCCTTTTTACTGATGTTGATCTCCACCCTGATTGAGGAGAGCGAGACTGACACATGCCCCCTCCGACATGTGTGCAGTAGCCGACTGCATCTTTTCACCTGCATGAGGCGAGTTCATATGCGGATCAGCTTTGTGTACGGAGAGACACACCCTGATCAACGCATTATCCCTTGACTCAATCAGCCAGCAGAGGTCGTAATTGCATGAGTTATGAGGAGTCCTTATCCGGCTCCCATCCTGTATGAACAACAGCCAATCATTGTTTATGTAGGTGCCCAGCCTGCCGGATAGCAGATTCGAAACAACGAGTTCGAAATGTCAGCTCTGGTGTGCTAGCGTGTTTTACCATTCCATCTGAGCACCCAACTTATTTTATTTCTAAAATACTTTCTCAAGTTATTTCAAAAACAGTTTGGACATCCTTGTTCTAGATGTTGCTACACACAAGGGTTCACATGCCGTCTGTAGCCTGGACTTTAAACAATATATCATTCATTCATTATAGACATTAAATCTTTAAGTGTGAGTTATAGGGATGTAACGATACACTCTGCCAACGATGTGATGCGATTCACGGTACTGAGTTCATGATACGATTTCTTCCCAATTTTTAAACAAAATGAAATTGAAGACAAATGATGACTGTTTCCTTTTATTATTTCTCTTTAAAAAATAAAATTAAATACTGTATTTGTGCTTATCTTTTATTTATCTAAATAATTATTGCACTTTTATGTTTTTTTTGTGTAAAAGAATAACTGAAATGAAATTTGTGAAGTAAATCCGACATTAAATAAATAAATGAATAATACAAATAAAGAAAGTATCCTCTCGGGGTGCCCAGGTGGCGCAGTGGGATATTCCGCTTGTACACCAGCACCGAGTTTCTGAACTCCCCGGTCGGCTGGGCGCCATCTAGCGGGCATAATTAACAGTGCCTGCAGCAGATACTAATTGGCCACCGTATCTGCAGGGTGGGGGCCGGACTATGTGTGGGTGGGTGGCTCTTCATACGCTGTGCAAGGACCCTGATTGGCAGAAGAGACGCCTGTGCAGAATGCGCGGGCGAGAAGAGGAGGGCTGTGCACGTGTTGGAAGAGGCGTGCACAGCGATGTGCTCTCCTCGGATGCAATCTGGTATCTCTCAGCAGCGGAAGACAAAATTGAGTGTGCTAAATCGGGAGGAAAATGGGGAGGAAATGCATAAAAAAAAAAGTATCCTCACATAAATAAATTTGGCTGGACATTCCGAACCTGGCAACCCTGCAGTGACGTCAACCAGGCGAGGTGAATAGCGCCAGTGCCCTCTGCTGTTTAAAGTGAATATTGATTCATTATGCATGTAAACCGATTTGAATCGTTACATGTGAATCGATTTTTAACTGTCTTGTGGTGCATCGTTACATCCCTAGTGAGTTATTAGTTTAGGCAGAATGTGTCCAGGATTTTTTCCTGCTTTTTGGTCTCACTTTAAACATCTGACATTTATTTATTTTTTATTTTATGTGCTATAGTTACATTACGCTGTAAACACACACACACACACACTTAAGTTGAGGCTGTGAAGTACTTAATATCTTCATTAATTTAGGCAATGAGGGAATGAGGTAATTTGAATAGTATAGTGCTCTAGGGTGTCCTAGCTGTAGAACATCAAAGTAGATGAGCTCTATGGACTGTGTGACATCAGAACTCCTCTCTTGTCTTTTCCTTGGGGCTTTTTTTCTCACCGTGACCGCATCCAGGTCACATTTAGACTATCTGTCTCAGCTGGGCTCTTTGTTCTGCTGTCATGTATCCTCTTAGAAAACACAGTTGCCAAGGTCGGTCTTGCTGGAGCTTGTAAATGTTTTCTATTTTCTCTGGAGCTGGGTATGGAGAAAGAATTATCTGTAACCCAATTCCTCAACTTTTTCTTCTATTTACTATGTGTACAGCATTTTTTATTTTTTATTTTAGCTAGAACATACACTGATCAGCCATAACATTACAACCACCTCCTTGTTTACACTCACTGTCCATTTTATCAGCTCCACTTACCATATAAAAGCACTTTGTAGTTCTACACTTACTAACTGTAGTCCATCTGTTTCTCTGCATACTTTTTTAGCCTCCTTTCACCCTGTTCTTCAATGGTCAGGACTCTCCCATGACCACCACAGAGCAGGTATTATTTAGGTGGTGGATCATTCTCAGCACTGCAGTGACAATGACATGGTGGTGGTGTGTTAGTGTGTGTTGTGCTGTTGTGCTGGTATGAGTGGATCAGGCACAGCAGCGCTGCTGGAGTTTTTAAATACCGTGTCCACTCACTGTCCACTCTATTAAACACTCCTACCTAGATGGTCCACCTTGTAGATGTAAATTCAGAGACGATCGCTCATCTGTTGCTGCTGTTTGAGTTGGTCATTTTTGAGATCTTCATCAGTAGTCACAGGACGCTGCCCACGGGGCGCTTTAGGCTGGATATATTTTTGGTTGGTGGACTATTCTCAGTTCAGCAGCGCTGCAGTGTCTTATCCACTCATACCAGCACAACACACACTAACACACCACCACCATGTCAGTGTCACTACAGTGCTGAGAATGACCCAGCACCCAAATAATACCTGCTCTGTAGTGGTCCTGGGAGAGTCCTGTCCTGAGAGAACAGCATGAAAGGGGGCTAACAAAGCATGCAGAGAAACAGATGTACTACAGTCAGTAATTGTAAAACTACAAAGTGCTTCTATATGGTATGTAGAGCTGATAAAATGGACAGTGAGTGTAGAAACAAGGAGGTGGTCATATTGTTATGGCTGATTGGTGTATATTAAAGCAAGTTTATTGAATGATTTGAGTAAAAAAGCACCTGAAAATGACTTACTCAATTTAGCATGGACGTTTGGTTTCAGCATTGAAATGGCTTAATAAATACGATGCCATTCTGTGCTGTTTTTTTTATTTATTTATTATATTTTATTTTGTTTTCATTTGGCCCATGCCGCTCCACTTTTTATGATTGAGTTGTGTATATGTAGTTACTATTCAGGAAGGGCTAACTCTGCAGTACAACTCAGGATTGCATGAAGCCTTGAATATCAAAAACGGAATAGAAGTAGAATTGAAATAAGATGGAAATGCTTTGTTAGCCTTTGCTTACCCTGCAGAATGATTGTATTGTGAGCAGGCCGGCTTTGGTCTGTCATCACTGAGATGGCGTGAGCAGCCTGAACCGCTTTCGCATCAGTACAGGAAGTGAGCGGTGCACGCTCCGTTGCACCTGGATTTGTGCGGGTCTATGCTACAGGGTTAGGGTGACGGGGGAAGGTTCTTATTCGGCACTGAGCCGTCGGTGTGGGGATTATTCTGGTCCAGTGAACCAGAGCAGCGGTTTAGGGATTTCAGTCAGGGTTCTGTCTGCTACAAAACAGCATATAAATGAAGCGCAGAAGAGCGTGTAATCTCTTCATTATGTATGTGGGATTGAGGGGGTGTAAGGTGAGGAAGCCAGAACCTCCATATATTACAGGGGCACCGATAAGCACTTATGTGTATGTCACTGTGATGAAGGGTGAATAAATATGCTTGTATTTTGTCTCAGGTGTTGCTCTCGTCTGAAAAACACACAACATCATTATTCAGCTACACACCTCTGGCCTCAGGCAGTACTCCGAGATGTATGTGTATGTGCATGTGTTCGGGTTTGTGTGTTTTGGCAGACCGGTTCTCAGGATGGTCATTTAGTCCCTCAGTAAACAGATAGCCTGAGTGTTGTTGTGTCTGCCGTGGGCACGGAGAAAAGCCGGCGGTGTGCTAGCACAGAAAATTCACTTCATTCCCAGGAGCGGCCACGAAACATAACTTCATTAGGAAACTGAAAGCAAACATTAACTTTAGAGCTATAACAAAGTTGTTCCGGTGACACCGGATCCCACGACATTTCCACTATCGATTGTGTGTTAGTATAGTCTGGTTTCATTAGTTCTGGATTATGGATGCAAATGATTGTTGGTGGGAAAGATTGCAGTGGCTATTGACAGATCCTCAAGTGCTTGCCGTGTGCATATAGATTACTGATTTCGCCAATAACAGCAAAACAACTTGCTGTTTTAGGGACTTGACCTAAAGGGCATTGCAAGGGTTGGGAATCGAAACTCCAAACAGTTTCAATTTAGCACCGAACACAAAACGGCAGGTACAGACTACATTTCGGTTCTGCTTGTTGGTTCTCAAACAAGATAACCCTGTACAATTGTAAACAATGATACCTATCTGCGAGGATGTACGTACGTATCTGCCCAGACCTGTCATGCTTCAGTAGAACAGCGTGTCTGAGCTAGCATGCATGGCTCATCCTAAGACACTGTGTAAGGACAGTAAACGGTCAAAAGATTGATCGTGGTTGCTTCTTTAACACACCCTCTGTTTTATGTATTTGATATATTGGTTATTTAGTGTGTTTTGCACTGAATACACTTTAGTTCCAGCATTTTGACCCTTAGTTTTCTCAGAGATGACATGTATGATACGTTCATTCATTCAGTTATTGTCTGTTTTACCACCGATTTATTAATTAATTTATTTATTTATTAGGATTTTAACGTCATGTTTTAATCGTTACACAAGATTCATCAGTTCAAGCCTTTAATGTCAAAGTCATGGATGATTTTGTATCTCCAATTCACTTCACTTGCATGTTGCATGACGTGGGGAGAACATGCAAACTCCACACAAAAAGGACCCGGACCTCTTCGCCTGGAAATCAAACCTTAGGACCTTCTTGCTGTGAGGCGACAGTGCTACCCACCGAGCCACCGTGCCGCCCCGTACCACCGCTTTGTCCTATTCAGGGTCACGGTGGGTCTTGTTCACTTGGCGAAAGGCAGGAAATACCCTGGACAGGTTGCCACTTAATCACAGGGCAAACACACACAAACCCATACCTAGGGGTACTTTGGTATCTTCGAATAACCTGACTGCATGTCTTTGGACTGTGGGAGGAAACCAGAGCACCTGGAGGAAACCCACATGGACATGGGGAAAACATGCAAACTCCACACAGAAAGGACCCATACTGCTCCACCTGGGAATCGATGACCTACTTGCTTTGAGACGACAGTGCTACCCACCGAGCCACCGTGCAGCCCAGTTTAATGTTTATTAAAGTTTATTTTAAAGTTTGTTTTAGTCTGTTTAGATTTCATTTTGGAATCTTAACAGGTGAATCGATAGGAACTCGAATCACTAAGCTGAATCAGAACTGGAATCGGAATTGTTAAAATACAAACGATACCCAATTCTAGACATTGCTCTGGTTTATAATTCAGCACTTCTCACTTAGAAGGCAAGTTCTTGTCCATCATGCTTCCATTCATTGTGGAGCAGCGGTTCTCAACCCTTTTGTCCTACATTTATATTTACGTTTGTGGCATTTAGGAGACGCTTTTATCCGAAGCGACTTACACTTATCACTGAATATAGTTCAAGCAACTGAGGGTTAAGGGTCTTGTTTAGGGTCTCAACAGTGGCAGCTTGGTGATGGTGGGGCTTAGAACTGGCAACCTTAGGATCACTGGTCCAGTACCGTAACCTCTAAGCTACCATTGCTCATTCTCTTAGACCGCCCTTGTGTTCAAAAAGATTTTTTGAGACCCCTTTGACATGAGTTATAAGACATGGGTTATAGGCTATAGGCAGTTATATGACAGCTCTCATATGTCAACAGCATATTGATTTTCCTGCACTATCATGTATGATTCTTTTTTACTGTTCTTAATTAAATGCAACGGGACCCCCCTCGAGGCTCACTGAGCCCTCCCTAAGGGGAGAACCACATGGTTTATTTTTTAAAGAACACACCGACCAACCATAACATTAAAACCACCTCCTTGTTTCTACACTCACTGTCCATTTTATTAGCTTCACTTACCATATAGAAGCACTTTGTAGTTCTACAATTACTAATTAGTGGATCATTCTCAGCACTGCAGTGACACTGACATGGTGGTGGTGTGTTAGTGTGTGTTGTGCTGGTATGAGATGATCAGATCCAGCAGCGCTGCTGGAGTTTTTATATACCGTGTCCACTCACTGTCCACTCTATTAGACACTCCTACCTGGTTGGTCCACCTTGTAGATGTAAAGTCAGAGACGATCGCTCATCTATTGCTGCTGTTTGAGTTGGTCATCTTCTAGACCTTCATCAGATGTCACAGGACGCTGCATATGGGGCACTGTTGGCTTGATATTTTTGGTTAGTGGACTATTCTCAGTCCAGCAGTGACAGTGAGGTGTTTAAAAACTCCATCAGTAATTGTAGAACTACAAAGTGCTTGTATATGGTAAGTGGAGCTGATAAAATTGACAGAGTGTGTAGAAACAAGGAGGTGGTTTTAATGTTATGGCTGATCGGTGTGTATATATATATATATATATATTATTTTTATCTAAAGCGATTTACAGTTTGAGCAATTCAGGGTTAAGGGACTTGCTCAGGGGCCCACCATTGGCAACTTGGCTGCGGTGGGGCTTTAACCAGTGACCCTCTGATTACTAGTCCAGTACCTTAACCACTGATCTACGACTGCCCTAGTCTTGATCCTGGTGAATGACAATGCACCATTTTTCAGCTTTATCTGAGCTGGCTAAAAAAGTTTCTTTATGATGCTTCTGGTTTTCAGTAAGGGCTACAAAGTGAAGTCTTAAAAAGCTTTTTTTACGTAGCATGCATGAGAAAACCCATCAGCTCATAACGGCGCTTGTTCGCATGCTCGCCAGACTGTAAATGAAGTGATATCTCCGACCCCCGAAACGCCCACCCCTTCATACCTCCTGTATCTTGCTTCCATTCAGCAGAGATGAGGTGAGCTGATTTGTGAGGAGGTGAAGTGAGTTTTACTGACCCTGAGTTTGAGAGAAATGGCAGGAGCCGTAATGAAGCAGGTTAAACACAGTAGATGTGAGGACCAGAAGTTTTAACTGAGTTTTAACTTTTTTTACAGCCTATTATTTCAGGTGTTTAATAGCTGAATAAGACTAATACCAACCGTGCTGCCTGGCAACCTTTGTGAAAAGACTCGGCTCTGGATTCTCCGAGCTGTCCAGTGTTTCCTGGGTGGCGCAGACCTGGCATTAAAAATGTGCTTAATTATTATCTTCTTTTAAATAGATATGATGCTTTATATTTTAGTTTATTTATATAATACACATGCACAGACTTTCAGCTATGTGGTTCATATTCTTGAAAAACAGATGCACATTTTATGTGGGTAATGACTCCATTCCTGGTTAACAGCGTGCTTGCCAAATCGAGAGCCAGGCTGGCATTTTACCCAGCATATACCCATTTGTACTTCTGATGTCCCAAAATATTTACTTGAGTTCTTACTAAGAGAGAGAGAGAGAGAGTAGCGGCACTAAAGTGGCACAGCGGTCTTTTACTTTAGCTCAACATTGAGATCCAGCTTTGAATCACCATGATGGCATGATTGGCAATGTCTAGGAGGGGGTGGTTGAAGCCCTGAAACAGATTGGCACCCTGGGGCTTTCCTGCCATGCACCCAGTGTTTCTGGGTGAAACCGTTAATAAAAATGAAATCGAGTGATAAAACTGAGTACAAACACTGAGATCCCTATACTGTGCTATCATTTTAAATACTGTATTTACATTTTTACACCCACGTCCAAAAATTATGAAACCACAAAAACTGAATCTATTGTATTGTAAAAATTGTTCGACCTCGAAAATTGTTCGCTTCCTCTCTACTGGTGCTGATCCCCACCCCGATTGAGGAGAGCGAACTGACACACACTCCCTCCGACACGTAAGCAGTAGCCGACTGCATCTTTTAACCTGCACGGACCGAGTTCATATGCGGATCAGCCTTGTGCACGGAGAGCCACACCCTGATCAGCATTATTTCTCAAATCTGTGCAGACACCATCAATCAGCCAGCAGAGGTCGTAATTGCATCATTTATTAGGTCCCTATCCAGCATTTCCCCTCCCTGGATTAACAACAGCCAATTGTTGTTCATGTGGCTGCTCAGCCCAGCCGGATGGCAGAGGAGAAATCCCAGCTCTGGTGTATAAGTGTATTTTACCGCTGCACCTGAGCGGCCTAAATAAATTTTAGTTTTGTTCGCATGTTTTTTGTCTTTCTCTGAGGGTCTGTCCAAAAATCTAGTGAGCTGCCTTGTTCCCTACTGCCTACCTGTGCAGCTGCCTAAGTAGAGAGGATTCTAACAAGACATCAACTCATAAGGCAGATTATTTAGATGCACCACTTAGACTGAGATTACGGCTTACTAAGATAAAACAGTTAGCCCCAGGCCATTCAAACCAATGGGCTGAGGCTGCACAACCCAATAGCATGCCAGCTAACATCTCCCTCCGTGTACCGAAAATGGATAAATTGTCAATGATGGACCCGAATTTGCAAAAAAGTTACACTTGTACACCTTTATACAAATTAAAAATCAATAATAATTAATTTACATTTGGAAATAACCCGTTGCTCTGCATTCATTCGCCATATTTGTAATTTTTTGTGAACAGTTGTGTCACACTGAATGCTAGGATTGCCTTCACTGGTAAGGCAGCATTAGATGCTCCCCTGTTATCCAGTGAGATTATCAGTCAGAATCAAGGCATCTTAGTAGGCAGCATTTTAAGCTATCGAAGAATTTAGACATGCCTTCTTCTCGGGAGTGAGTGTATGATGTGAAATGCTGATTATGTTGAGAGCTCACTAGGTTTTCAGACAGACCCTGACAGTTTAGTACATTTTCATCTGAAAATATGAGTCAAGGTTTCAGTCAGGCCAACTCAGGTGTAGATTTACGGTTGTTTGTAAGTTTTACATAAAGTTTTACATTAAAAGCACCTCCTTGTTTCTACACACAAGCTCCACTTACCGTATAGAAGCACTTTGTAGTTCTACAATTACTGACGGTAGTCCAACTGTTTCTCTACATACATTTTTAGCCTGCTTTCACCCTGTTCTTCAATGGTCAGGACCACCACAGGACCATTACAGAGTAGATGTTATTTAGGTGCTGGATCATTCTCAGCACTGCAGTGACACTGACATGGTGGTGGTGTGTTAGTGTGTGTTGTGCTGGTATGAGTGGATAAGACACAGCAGCCCTGCTGAAGTTTCCACTCACTGTCCACTCTATTAGACACTCCTACCTAGTTGGTCCACCTTGTAGATGTAAAGTCAGAGATGATCGTTCATCTATTGCTGCTGTTTGAGTTGGTCATCTTCTAGACCTTCATCAGTGGTCACAGGATGCTGCCCACGGGGCGCTGTTGGCTGGATATATTTGGTTGGTGGACTATTCTCAGTCCAGCAGTGACAGTGAGCAGTGCTGCTGTGTCTGATCCACTCATACCAGCACAACACTCACTAACACACCACCACCATGTCAGTGTCACTGCAGTGCTGAGAATGATCCACCACCCAAATAATTCCTGCTCTGTAGTGGTCCTGTGTGAGTCCTGACCAGTAAAGAAGAGCATGAAAGGGGGCTAAGCATGCAGAGTAATAGATGGACTACAGTCATGCCGTCAGGCATCTATCTAAGCTATTTTTAATGACATTGAATGGTTTAATGCCAGGGCTATTTTAAAATTTTATTATTTGTTCCCAAAGCTATTTTGGAGAAAAAAGCCAGAGAAAACTCAGCCGAGACGTCATGCTCTGTTTCACACTAACCCAGGATTTCTTGTGGCTGCATATGCACCCAGTTTCCTGTTCACTAGCCTGTTACCTTGTCTGCCTCAAATACATCAATTTGGAACATAGATGATGGTGCATTAAAGTCTCCATACTTTTCCTACACACAGCTGAGGTCGAGAACTTGCTAAAGATAAGTGAAATATAATCATGTGCTGTTTGCTCTGCTGTCCAGATGATAGCTTCAGCTATATTTGTATATACACTGATCAGCCATAACATTTAAACCACCTCTTTGTTTCTACACTCACTGTCATTTCATCAGCTCCACTTACCATATAGAAGCACTTTGTAGTTCTACAATTACTGACTGTAGTCCATCTGTTTCTCTGCATGCTTTGTTAGCTTCCTTTCTTGCTGTTCTTCAATGGTCAGGACTCTCCCAGGACCACCACAGAGCAGGTATTATTTAGGTGGTGGATCATTCTAAGCACTGCAGTGACACTGACATGGTGGTGGTGTGTTAGTGTGTGTTGTGCTGGTATGAGTGGATCAGACACAGCAGTGCTGATAAAGTTTTTAAACACCTCACTGTCACTGCTGGATTGAGAATAGTCCACCACCCAAAAACATCCAGCCAACAGCGCCCCATAGGCAGCGTCCAGTGACCACTGATGAAGGTCTGAAAGATGACCAACTCAAACAGCAGCAATAGATGAGCGATCGACTTTACATCTACAAGGTGGACCAACTAGGTAGGAGTGTCTAATAGAGTGGACAGTGAGTGGACACGGTATTTATTAACTCCAGCAGCGCTGCTATGTCTGATTCACTAATACCAGCATGACACACTCAGTGTGCACAGTGTGAACAGGGTGAAAGCAGGATAAAATGTATGTAGAGAAACAGATGGACTACAGTCAGTAATCGTAGAACTACAAAGTGCTCTTATATGGTAAGTGGAGCTGATAAAATGGACAGTGAGGGTAGAAACTAGGAGGTGGTTTTAATGTTATGGCCGATCAGTGTATTTTATTAATATATGGAGATATCTAATATCTAATGCACACTGGCATTGCTCATGCTGTATCTTAGACAGAACAAGTTAACTCTCTTTTTTAATGTATCTGCTTTTTGACTGTAGGGGGCAGCACTATTTTATTTGCAGTTGTTCGTATTAACGTTTCGGCAGTGGGGGCACTGCATTGTGAGATATGACGTAAGCAGGGTGGAACGTCCCTTGCCGTTCTATAACGACGACCCGGCCGCTCTCCACAATATGCAAAATAAAATGCTAAAACGTGATATTTTACTGGTATTCACCTGGTAATGAACATTTAGAGCAAAATTCTTCTTTAACCACATGCAAATATTGGTTTTCCCATCTAACAATGGGTAAATTGTATTTTAAATACTTCACAAGCACAATGCCAAACCTCTAACCTAGCAGTTACAGCAAAATAAATCATGGTATCTTAAACTGTGTGACATATCTAAGAGTAATTTAATACAGGGATATCAAAGGCAGACTTTCATGCCACATTGAAATTCGATTACTTTCTAGCACATTTGAAATGTGCTGCCACTTCAGATGTTTCGTATGTATCAGCAAAATCTGGACCCGTTCGTTTACAGAGGTAAGCGGATTCTTGAATGAGTTTTGCTTACATCAGGCCTGTCCATCAATATAACAATACAGTT
Source organism: Trichomycterus rosablanca (assembly GCF_030014385.1). Classification (NCBI taxonomy): domain Eukaryota; kingdom Metazoa; phylum Chordata; class Actinopteri; order Siluriformes; family Trichomycteridae; genus Trichomycterus; species Trichomycterus rosablanca. Next base: position 45,373,944 of record NC_085990.1, on the reverse strand, counting down.
AATATAGATACAGTGAGGGGTTTTTTGCATCGCCAGTCAATTGTAAGAATTGGTATACAGTGGTACCTTGAAACTCGACGTCAGTGTGTTCAGGGAGTGACGTCGAGTTTAAAAGACGTTGAGTTTCAAGATATTTTTCCCATTAGGATGAATGGGAAACCTGTTAATGTGTTCCATGGTCCTGTGGAACTGCATATATTTTAGTCTAATGTAAAATAATGGGGGGCGGCACGGTGGCTCGGTGGGTAGCACTGTTGCCTCGCAGCAAGAAGGTCCTGGGTTTGATCCCCAGGCGGGGCGGTCCGGGTCCTTTCTGTGCAGAGTTTGCATGTTCTCCCCGTGTCTGTGTGGGTTTCCTCCGTGAGCTCCGGTTTCCTCCCACAGTCAAAAAACATGCAGTCAGGTTAATTGAAGACACTGAATTGCCCTATAGGTGAATGTGTGTGTGTGTATGTGTGTCTGCCCTGCGATGTGCTGGCGCCATGTCCAGGGTGTTGCTGTGTGCCTTGCGCCCACTGAGAAGCTGGGATGGGCTCTTCTCAGAAGAGTGGTTGTTATTACAGTGGGGCCAAAAAGTATTTAGTCAGCCACTGATTGTGCAAGTTCTCCTACTTAGAAAGATGAGAGAGGTCTGTAATTGTCATCATAGGTACACTTCAACTATGAGAGACAAAATGAGAAAAAAAAATCCAGGAAATCACATTGTAGGATTTTTAAAGAATTTATTTGTAAATTATGGTGGAAAATAAGTATTTGGTCACCCACAAACAAGCAAAATTTCTGGCTCTCACAGACCTGTAACTTCTTCTTTAAGAAGCTCTTCTGTCCTCCACTCGTTACCTGTATTAATGGCACCTGTTTGACCTCGTTATCTGTATAAAAGACACCTGTCCACAGCCTCAAACAGTCAGACTCCAAACTCAACCATGGCCAAGACCAAAGAGCTGTCGAAAGACACCAGGAAGAAAATTGTAGACCTGCACCAGGCTGGGAAAAGTGAATCTACAATAAGCAAGCAGGTTGGTGTGAATAAATCAACTGTGGGAGCAAATGTAAGAAAATGGAAGACATACAAGATCATTGATAATCTCCCTCGATCTGGGGCCCCACGCAAGATCTCATTCCGTGGGGTCAAAATGATCATGAGAACGGTGAGCAAAAATCCCAGAACTACACGGAGGGACCTGATGAATGACCTGCAGAGAGCTGGGACCAAAGTAACAAAGGCTACCATCAGTAACACACTACGCCGAGAGGGACTCAAATCCTGCAGTGCCAGGCGTGTCCTCCTGCTTAAGCCAGTACATGTCCAGGCCCGTCTGAAGTTTGCCAGAGAGCATATGGATGATCCAGAAGAGGATTGGGAGAATATCATGTGGTCAGATGAAACCAAAATGGAACTTTTTGGTAAAAACTCAACTCGTCGTGTTTGGAGGAAGAAGAATGCTGAGTTTCCTCCCAAGAACACCATACCTACTGTGAAGCATGGGGGTGGAAACATCATGCTTTGGGGCTGTTTTTCTGCAAAGGGGACAGGACGACTGATCCGTGTTAAGGGAAGAATGAACCGGGCCATGTATCGTGAGATTTTAAGCCAAAACCTCCTTCCATCAGTGAGAGCATTGAAGATGGAACGTGGCTGGGTCTTCCAGCATGACAATGATCCCAAACACACCGCTCGGGCAACGAAGGAGTGGCTTCGTAAAAAGCATTTCAAGGTCCTGGAGTGGCCTAGCCAGCCTCCAGACCTCAACCCCATAGAAAATTTGTGGAGGGAGTTGAAAGTCTGTGTTGCCTAGCGACAGCCCCAAAACATCACTGCTCTAGAGGAGATCTGCATGGAGGAATGGGCCAAAATACCAGCTACAGTCTGTACAAACCTGGTGAAGACTTACAGGAAACGTTTCACCTCTGTCATTGCCAACAAAGGTTATGTTACAAAGTATTGAGTTGAACTTTTGTTATTGACCAAATACTTATTTTCCACCATAATTTACGAATAAATTCTTTTAAAAAATCCTATGATGTCATTTCCTGGATTTTTTTCTTCTCATTTTGTCTCTCATAGTTGAAGTGTAACTATGATGAAAATTACAGACCTCTCTCATCTTTCTAAGTAGGAGAACCTGCACAATCAGTGGCTGACTAAATACTTTTTGGCCACACTGTAGCTGAAAAGATCCTACAGGGCTCTCTATTTTAATAGTTTGTTTTTGAAATGCCGTGGCATGTGGGTCAGAACTCTCTGTGTGCATATAAATCACATGACTTGGTCAAACTGAATGGTCCATTCAAACATAACAAGTAAGTTCACACCAAACATCCACATTTTCACTGTTTGACAGTAGTGAATGAAAATGCGCTGTTGGTTTTAGCAGGTGCATGAAGAAAGGAACCCTAAATTTAAGCTTTTTTGCTGCACACCTGGATCATTAAGGGTTTTTAAACTGTTGGCATCATTTCCAGGGTGATGCATCTCAGCTCCAAATGTGTAGCTTTTATAAAGACTGGCTGAACACAAATGCACCCACACTGGGGCACTTGCACACCTGCTCTGTATTACACGTGTAAGAGTTCATTTTTCTCCAGACACTAATAGTTTGGTGGTGGATTGAGTTATAAGTTTGGTGTAACCAATCATGTTTGATGGGTTATCAGCTCCACTTACCATATAAAAGCACTTTGTAGTTCTGCAATTACTGACTGTAGTCCATCTGTTTCTCTGCATGCTTTGTTAGCCCCCATTCATGCTGTTCTTCAATGGTCAGGACTCTTCCAGGACCACTACAGAGTAGATATTATTTGGGTGGTGGATCATTCTCAGCACTGCAGTGACACTGACATGGTGGTTGTGTGTTAATGTGTGTTGTGTTGGTATGAGCGGATCAGACACAGCAGCACTGATTGAGTTTTTAAACATCTCACTGTCCCTGCTGGACTGAGAATAGTCCACCAACCAAAAACATCCAGCCAACAGCGCCCTGTGGGCAGCGTCCTGTAACCACTGATGAAGATCTAGAAGATGACCAACTCAAACAGCAGCAATAGATGGGCGATCGTCTCTGACTTTACATTTACAAGGTGGACCAACTAGGCAGGAGTGTCTAATAGAGTGGACAGTGAGTGGACACGGTATTTAAAACTCCAGCAGCGCTGCTGTGTCTGATCCACTCATACCAGCACAACTCACGCTAACACACCACCACCATGTCATTGTCACTGCAGTGCTGAGAATGATCCACCACCTAAATAATACCTGCTCTGTGGTGGTCCTGTCTATTGAAGAACAGGTTAAAAGCAGGCTAAAAAAGTATGTAGAAGGACCCATTTTGTTACATATGTTTACCAAAGTTTGTAAAGGTACACCTGTGCCAATGGCACTGAATTAAACACCTGGATTTAACGTTTAAAAGGTGTGTCCCAATACTTTTGTCCACAGTGTGTACAAAGCTAATCCCTCCTCACACATACACATGTACACACATGTTAAGGCAACACAAACTAACAATGGAAAATAATCATCCAACAGTTAACAGAATGGATTAGTGGTCACATGATGTGCTACATTGATTGCAGGCTTTGGTGTTTGAACAGTGCATCTGCAGTACGTGACATTAATGTATTTTATATTCCTTATTTTCATTGCAATGTTTGCATTGCAGTGTATGATGTCATAATGCATTGTTAGACTTTTTTATATATATATATATATACAGTATATATATATATATATATATATATATATATATATATATATATATATATGTATATACAGTATATATACAGTATATATATACAGTATATATATTCTTTTATGCATTTTTCCCTTTTTCTCCCTTTTTAGTGCGTCCAATTGCCCGATTGCGTCATGCTTCCTCTCCACCAATGCTGATCCCTGCTCTGATTGAGGAGAACAAAGCTAACCCACGCCCCCCTCCGACACGTGGGCAGCATGTCATATGCATCTTATCACCTACGCTTTGACGGGTGCAGTGCATCTCAGCGTTGTGTACAGAGAGACACACCCTGAGAGCACTCTTTTTCCATCTCTGTGCATTTGCCATCAATCAGCCAGCAGAGGTCGTAATTGCACCAGTCATGAGAGAGAGACCCCATCCGGCTTAGTCCCACCCATATCTGAACAACAGGCCAATCATTGTTCATGTGGCCGCTCAGCCTTAGCCGGCAGGCAGAGCCAAAATTCAATACGATGTATTTGAGATCCAGCTCTGGTTCCAGCGTTTGTTTTTACTGCTGCGGTCCCATTTTTAGACTTTTAATACTCACAATTAATTGTACTTTTTTTTGTAATGACTGCTTACATGGCTGATAATCCACTGCGCACTAGCGCTGGGATTCTGAACTCAAATCTATGAGTTTGAATCTCAGCTCTGTATAACGATTTGGGCTAGACTAGACAAGAGGGGCGGACACACATGCAGAGATGTTTTGACCAAAAGAGACAAGACAAGGTTTAACATAAGACAGGTTAGAACAATAGCAAATGAACCGGAGCAAATGGACAGGAGCGAACGAACAGGAGCAAACGAACAGAAGCGAATGAACAAGAGCGAATGAACAAGAGCGAACGAACAAGAGCGAGCGAACAGGAGCAAACAAACAGGAGCGAATCTCAAACTAACAGGAGCAAAACTAACAAAGGCCTGACAAAAGCTCCCTTCTTAAATGCCACAAGATTATTACGTCAAACGAGGTGCAGCTGTGGCTAATTAGCAGGGGACCAATCACAGTGAGGGGGCGTTGGCTTGCCCCTGAAAACAAACACTCCAAACATGTGCTCCTGGAGAGAGGGGTGTGGCACATAAACAAACTCCAGGAGCATTGAGGCTTGATTCATGACACTCTGTTACCGGTCAGCTGGGCGCCCCCTAGCAGGCAAGTCTGCTTGGTGGGAAAATACAAAATATAAATTAAAAGTGGGTGGGGTCTTTAAGGCTGTGTAAGGACTCTGGTTAGTAGCCCAAGGCACCTGTACAGAGGTGGAGTGATCAGTGTGTGATTGTGTGCGCGGGACTGTCCTCACTTGTGAATCTACTGATGTATGGGTGAATAAGAAGGCGTCAGTGTACTGCACACTCATTGGAGGGAACATGTATCAGGCAAATATACCCTCCTCATACGCAATCAGGGTCCCCAGCAGCAGAAGTAGGGCTGCCGCGATTGGTCGACATAGTCAATGACATTGATGCTAAAAATGCATTGACGTCAATATTTGAAGTCGATGCATGGTTTTTAAAACTGCTTATAAATGATCCTTTTTAATTTCTACAACGTCTCATTCATATAAGCGTTCATATGATTTCCCTCAGCACTACTTGCTGCATGCATGACCTAAGTCGTATTTGGTCCAGTCACTAGTTGGTGGCATTAAGCGCAGTCTTAAAAAATGAGCAGTCTGAGGCCGATTGTAGAGAGCTTTCAAAGAAAAGCTAAAAGTTTTCCAAGACCCAAATCATCAAAAGTTTGGGAATACTTAAAACTGGCACAAAACAAAAAGGTGGTTTGTAGACTGTGCAAAGCTTTGATGGTATTCCACAGCAGCACTAGTGCGATGTTGCACGTCTTTATTGTTTCATTAAGCTTCTTAATTGCGGAGATCCTAGAATACCGTATTCCTTAGCGAGTTTAGTTAGGGCGCATGAGACCTGGCAAAACTTTTACTTCTATATTTTTTCATTAAGCTTCTTAATCGTGGAGATCTTGGAATACCGTATTTCTTAGCGAGTTCAGTTAGACCGCCGCGCACTTTGCTGCGTTGGGCTTGCGATTTTTGCAGTTGCCGTGGCGCTCAAAGCGCACAAGCTTCTCATGTGAAACACTTACCACTTTGTTTACATCACTTAGACTATGAAGTAAGTTTTGAGTGAATGTGTAGGTTAGAATCTGGGCTCATTCTGTTGTTCCTGTACGTTGGACTCTATTTTATTTCTGCTATAAGTTTTAGCACTTTGCTTTGTGTACAGAATGCCATAAACAAATGTTGCACTTTGTTTAATATGGAGCACTTGAGAATTTGATAATATGGACTTAAACCCTGTTTACAATTATTTTTGTGCCATATTATTATGCCATACAGTTTGTTGTTCAAATAAAAGAAGCTTAAATGAGATTCTGAATTACATTTTTTGGAGGAAAATTAATCGTTTAGATTAATCGACTAATCAATAAAATTAGTGGGGGCCCTAAGCAGAAGACTAATTGGCTACGCTAAATAGAAAAAAATATACTAAATGCAGGATTATACAGAGAGCTGAGAGTGTCAGAATTTCACTGGTTTGTGCTGGTTTGATTGCTGAGCATGGTCTGAAATGTCTATGCGAACCCCTTCCTGCAGCAGCGTGTCATTAAACGAGTTTGTTCTGGATGACGGGACGAAGTGCAAACGTCTGCAACCACACCGTATCATCTGTAAATTTTACCTCCGTGCTCTTTCTCTCTCTCTCTCCCACTTCCACTCATGCAGCCATGTTTAAAACAATGTTGGTTTAAAGTCTGCTGAAGTCTGGCAAACCTACTAGCCTAGAGATGAAGAGATGAACTTTAATTATTATTGTCTGCTAAAGTCTAAATGAGGTTCATTAACACTGGGTAATTATTGACACTGGGACAGTGGTAGTCTAGTTGGTAGGGCTTTGGGCTATCAACTTAAAGGTTGAGAGTTCGAATCCCAGCGCTACCATGCAGCTACTGTCGGGCCCTTGAGCAAGGCCCTTAACCCCCTCTGCTTCAGGGGTGCTGTACAATGGGTGACCCTGTGCTCTGACCCCAGCTTCCAAACAAGCTGGGATACGCGAAGAAAGAATTTTGTTGTACTGTATAAAGGCATTTTATTTCTATTTCTGATGGCACTGGTGTTTGAATTTTTACCTGAAAGTTTTAATGACTGCCCTGCTGCCCAACGAGTGCTATAGAGTCAGTACAGTCAAGTTTAGCGTTTTTTACAGTGAACATTGTCTCAAAGTCACGTTAGAAATTCCCGGACTAAAAAAAACCTTGAGCAATCCGAGGGCAACAGTGGCAATGAAAATATTACAAGAAAGAAATCATGAGATGAACCAGACACAACAGAGAAAATATGTAGTTTGGTCTGAGTTGCCCAAACGTTTGCATGCATATGTAGGTACAAGGTTGATAGTGGGCATTTTTAAGGTACAGTACAGGTAAGGCCTACCTAATTTACGGCTGTGAAAATCATTTCCCATGTAATATGCAATTTGCTGTAGAATTTAAAATGTAAGGTTTGTGTTTAGTGATGTAACATTTTTCATTTGTGTAACATTTACTGGTTAATTTGCACTATGAGGCGGATCTGGCAATCATACGGCAATTCAGTTAGCAATCAGTTAGTCAAAACGCCCAAGATGTCAAAGCCTAAAGCAGCTAAAACACTACTCAGGTAACTGAATTTAACTAAACTAAACTAAAATTAAAACTGCCTGTCGATCCTGACCAATTCTGGGGACGCAGAGATAGCCTGTCTATTTATCTGTCTGTCTGTCTGTTTATCTGTCTGTCTATCTGTATGTCTGTCTGTCTATCTATCTGTGTCTATCTATCGTTCTATCTATATCTCTATTTATCTATCTGTCTATCTGTTTGTTCGTCTATCTATCTATCTATCTATCTATCTATCTATCTATCTATCTATCTATCTGTCTATGTCTGTCTATCTATTGATGTTTGTCTGTCTGTACGTCTGTCTGTCTATCTGTCTCCCTATCTATACCTCTACTTATCTATCTGGCTATCTGTTTGTTCGTCTATCTATCTATCTATCTATCTATCTATCTATCTATCTATCTATCTATCTATCTGTCTATGTCTGTCTATCTATTGATGTTTGTCTGTCTGTACGTCTGTCTGTCTATCTGTCTCCCTATCTATACCTCTACTTATCTATCTGGCTATCTGTTTGTTCATCTGTCTGTCTCTATCTATCTATCTATCTATCTATCTATCTATCTATCTATCTATCTATCTATCTATCTATCTATCTATCTATCTATCTATCTTTCTAAAAGGGTCTATCTGTCTGCCTGTCTTTCTGTCTATCTATCTATTTAAAATGACCTATCTACCTGTCTGTCTGTCTATCTATCTACGTCTGTCTGTCTACCTGTCTGTCTATATGTCTATCTATCTGCCTGTCTGTCTGTCTTTCTATCTATTTAAAAGGATCTATCTGTCTGTCTGTTTGTGTTTATCTGTCTATCTGCCTATCTGTCTGTATATCTGTCTGTCTGTCTATTTTCCTGTAAATAATTAGGGCCCTAGGTATAGGACACTTGATTGGTGAGGCTATTTTGAGTTTAATTAAACACAGCAATAATTTTAGATTTTAATGAACGGGCAGCTTAAATTGGACCGGTTATTTCACTAATGCATGCATTAGGTTGTACCATTCACCCTACTGGCCTGCAACTGCAATCAGCACAACAATTTTTTATCCAGCTGTGATAAATGCATACAATTTACTTTTCAGCCACCTCATGTCAGGAAATTTCATCTGAATCTGTGCCCACCAGTATTGAATATTTGGTTGGTGAAATAATTTCAGTGTCAGCAGGTGGTCCTAGAGTTGAGAAAATGTTATTTTTTCTTTGAAAAGAAGAGAAGAAAGTTATTCAAAAGAGATATTAAAGCACGGTGTAGTTTCTGGGCTACATAAGTGGCCTACAACAGTGAGGTAGAGCAATCTTATTAATTTCCGAGACTCATACAGAGAGACAGAGCGCTTTGTTACATGCTGATACAGATATTTTGTGTGGCATAATATTACCATCACTCACTACATTTTTCTTCTCGGTTGCCATGAGCGTCATAAATCAGTAACTACCTGTTTTGTCATGAATGTAACCAAAGTGTGTAAAACATGTTAAAATCCTAATAATTAAATTAAATTTTTATGCAAATAAGGCAAAACAATTCAAGTACATTGATCTAGCACAACTAAACTGTACACATGATTATTAGATGTGCTTTATAATATCAAAAATCGATTCACATTCATTAAAAACATAAATACTTTAAAACAATTAAATACGGTTAAACTAAACTATTCATTCATTCATTTTCTTATCCGCTTATCCAATTAGGGTCGATGTTTAGCGTGCTGGAGCCTATCCCAGATTTTCAATGGGCGCAAGGCGCACATCAACACCCTGGAAGGGATGCCAGTCCATCGCAGGGCAGACACACATACACTTATTCACTTATAGTGTCTCCATTTAACCTGACTGCATGTTTTTGGACTGTGGGAGGAAACCGGAGCTCCCGAAGGAAACCCACACCCGCCCCGCCTGGGGATCGAACCCAGGACCTTCTTGCTGTGAGGCGACAGTGCTACCCACTTAGCCACCGTGCCACCCTAAATTAAACTAGAACATATAACAATTCTGAAGGAATGGTGCAGGTGCTAAAGGAATTTTAAAGGTCTGCATCCAGCGATCAAATTAAACTCCTAGTGTCAGCAAGAAGGTCCTGGGTTCGGCCGCTCAGGTGGCGCAGCGGTAAAAACACACGCTGGAACCAGAGCTGGGATCTCGAATACATCGTATCGAATCTCAGCTCTGCCTGCCGAACAATGATTGGCCTGTTGTTCAGATAGGCGGGACTAAGCCGGATGGGGTCTCTTTCTCATGACTGTTATTTGATCTCTGCTGGCTGATTGATGGCATCTGCACAGACATGAGAAAAGAGTGCTGTCAGTGTGTCTCTCCGTACACAATGCTAGGCTGCACTGCACTCGTCAAAGTGTAGGTGATAAGATGCATACGGCATGCTGCCCACGTGTCAGAGGGGGCGTGGGTTAGCTTCGTTCTCCTCAATCAGAGCAGAGATCGGCATTGGTGGGGAGGAAGCACGATGCAATCGGGCAATTGGACGCGCTAAAAAGGGAGAAAAAGGGGAGAAAATGCATAACGAAAAAAAAGAAGGTCATGGGTACAATTCCCAGGTGTAGCGGACTGGGGTTTTCTGTGTGGAGTTTGCATGTTCTTCCCGTGTCTGTGTGGGTTTCCTCCGGAAGCTCTGGTTTCTGTCCACAGTCCAAAGACGTGCAAGTGAGGTGAACTGGAGATGCAAAATTGTCTTCTTAGCTGTGTGTGTGTGTGTGTGTGTGTGTGTGTGTGTGTGTGTGTGTGTGTGTGTGTGGCATAATTTTACCATCATTCACTACATTTTTCTTTTCGGTTGCTATAAGCGTCCCTTGGCATGTTCGATTTTTTTTGTCTCTCGTCCTACTACCTGTCTTCACTCCTCCCTTGTGCTTTCTTGGCTGGCACCATCATTCCAGCCCCTGGGCGTGGTGTCTGTTGCGATTATTTTTAGATGAATTAAGAAGTACTAGAAGCATTGGAAAAAGCATATTGCTGTACAGCCATGAATGATTGTCTGCCATTCTGTTATTCTACAGCTTGGTGTGTGTGTGTGTGTGTGTGTTTAGGCCAAGATGCATTATACTTTAATATTACTTTGCATCATCATTCTTCAGTTATCCGTCTTGATAAAACTTGTTTGTCGTGGAGAGCTCCTGGACTTTCCCTTTTCCCCAAGACAGGTGCAATCTGTCCTCAGTGAGGCAGCATGGCCATCAGAACGCAGCACGGCTCCACCCAGCAGGGCATTAATCAGCAGAAACCCTGACAGGTGGCATTGCCGTGGGCATGGAGCTTACTGTAGAGTCTGCCTGCTTAACTCCCAACTCGCATGCCTGTGATAGCACAACCTATTTACACGGATACGCAGTGAGACGAAGCAGCTGGGAGTCGTGCTTTCTCAGTGAAAGCTGGGGATGAACAGAGAAGTCAGGAGAAGAGACTGCTAACCTTCATGCAAATACGGGGGTGGCATGGTGGCTTGGTGGGTAGCACTGTCGCCTCACAGTAAGGAGGTCCTGGGTTCGATTCCCAGGTGGAGCGGTCTGGGTCCTTTCTGTGTGGAGTTTGCATGTTCTCCTCGTGTCTGCGTGGTTTTCCTCTGGGAGCTCGGTGTCCTCCCACAGTCCAAAGACGTGCAAGTGAGGTGAACTAGAGATACAAAATTGTCCATGACAAAGATAAAGACTTGAACTGATGAATCTTGTGTAAGAGTAACTACCCGTCCTGTCATGAATGTAACCAAAGTGTGTAAAACATGCGGTAGGGCCTTACGTATACCACCCCCAATCAGAAAAAGTTGGGACAGCATGGAAAATGCAAATAATAAAAAAAAACACAGACTTTCTTACATTTACTTTGACTTTTATTTGATTGCAGACAGGATAAACCTGAGATATTTCATGTTTTATCAGCTCAACTTCATTTCATTTATTAATAAACATCCATTCCTGCATTTCAGGCCTTCAACACATTCCAAAAAAAGTTGGGACAGTAAAGCATTTACCACTTTGTAATGTTGCCATTCCTTTTCACCACACTTAAAAAACGTTTTGGCACCGAGTAGACCAAGTGATTTAGTGTTTCAGCTTTTATTTTGTCCCATTCTTCCTGCAAACACGTCTTAAGATGTGCAACAGTACAGGGTCGTCGTTGTCGTGTTTTTAGTTTCAAAATCCTCCACACATTCTCTATTGGGGACAGGTCAGGACTGCAGGCAGGCCAGTCCAGTACCCGTACCCTCTTCTTCCACAGCCATGCCTTTGTAATGTGTGCAGCATGTGGTTTTGCATTGTCTTGTTGAAAAATGCATGGACGTCCTGGAAAAGATGACGTCTTGAAGGCAGCACATGTTGCTGTAAGATCTCAATGTACTTTTCTGCATTAATGTTGATATCACAGAAGTGTAAATGACCTTTGTTGAGGGCACTGACACAGCCCCATACCATGACAGACCCTGGCTTTTGGACTTGTTGCTGATAACAGTCTGGATGATCCTTTTTCGTCTTTGGTCCGGAGCACACGGAATCAATTTTTTCCAAAAAAGATCTGGAATGCTGATTCATCTGAGCACAATACACATTTCCACTGTGTGATGGTCCATCCTAGATGCCTCCGAGCCCAGAGAAGTCGACGTCGCTTCCGGACATGGTTAACATAAGGCTTCTTTTTTGCACAGTAAAGTTTTAGGTGGCATTTGTGCATGTAACTCTGTATTGTAGTGCTTGACAAAGGTTTGCCAAAGTAATCCCTCACCCATGTGGTTATATCAGCTATTGTTGAGTGGTGGTTCTTGATGCAGTGCCGTCTGAGGGATCGAAGATCACGGCCGTTCAGCTTAAGCTTGCACCCATGGCCTTTACGCACTGAAATTCCTCCGATTCCTTGAATGGTTTAATGATATTATGTACTGTAGAGGGAGAAATATGTAAATCCCTTCCAATCCTTCTTTGAGGTACATTGTTTGTAAACATTTCAATCATTTTCTCACACATTTGCTGATAAACTGGAGATCATCTAATCATCTTTGCCAATCAAAGACTCAGCCTTTTCTGGATGCTGCTTTTGTATCAAACCATGATTACAATCACCTGTTTGGAATCACATCATTATTTAGTTTTTTCACCTCATTACTAGCCCTAAATTGCCCCTGTCCCAACTTTTTCTGGAATGTGTTTCAGGCCTTAAATGTAGGAATGGATGTTTATTAACAAATGAAATGAAGTTGAGCAGACAAAAGATAAAATATCTCAGGTTCATCCTGTCTGCAATCAAATAAAAGTCAAAGTAAATGTAAGGAACACTGCATTTTTATTTTATTTGCATTTTCCATACTGTCTCAACTTTTTGTGATGTGGGGTAGTATTAAAATATATAATACAGAGGATTCCAGAGTGTATTTATTGTGCTGTAAAGATTCTGGATTCAGTTCATGATAAACTTTGTTAGAATCTTTGTGCTTTAAAGTGAAAAAGGAAAAATGTTTCCTTTAAAATGTCAGCATGCTCAGGCCATTTCATAGCTGGAGGAGATGTAACTGCACTACGGCGGAATCCATTGAGGATGTCATTTCTGCTCCCGTTGATGCTATCTGTTTTTCCATTAGCGCGGTGACAAATACGACGTGTCGAGGTCAACGTCCTTATTCTTAGTAGTGACAGCTCGCCACAGCCCGGCTCGGGATGCCGTATTTCTGCAGCTTGGGAATGAATCAGACGAGTCGATAGGGCTCGCGCTGTGCCGCACCCCTGCCTCACACCAGGGAGTCCTCCACGTGTACTGCCTCCATCATTGGCTTATTAAGAGAGGCGCTTGTCTCTTATTGATCGGCCAGGACGCTGCATCACTCTGCTTTATTTCTTTCGCGTGTCTTGTCCTTTGCTGCTCCCCTGTTTGGTCACTAGGGGATCCAGAGCGCGCACCCGAGTTCAGAAAATACAATCAGCTCATGTTGTAAAGTTTGAACGTACAGTTTACTGCTTGGTTTTATAAACTGGAATGCTCTGTAGCATCTATGACAGTGGGTTTTTAACCTGTGACCCCTGGCTCATGTGGTAATGCAGTGGAGTATTTGATGTTTTGCATTTGCCTCAATTTATTACACTCACTCACTCACTCACTGTCTTAACCGCTTATCCAATTAGGGTCGCGGGGGGTCCAATTTCCCGATTGCGTCATGCTACCTCTCCACCAATGCCGATCCTCGCTCTGATTGAGGAGAACGAAGCTAACCTACGCCCCCTCCGTCATGTGGGCAGCATGCCGTATGCATCTTATCACCTACACTTTGACGAGTGCAGTGCAGCTCAGCACTGTGTACAGAGAGACACATCCTGAGAGCAGTCTTTTCTCATCTCTGTGCAGGCGCTATCAATCAGCCAGCAGTGGTCGTGATTGCATTAGTTTATCCCACCCATACATGAACAACAGGCCAATTTTTGTTCATGTGGCTGCTCAGCCTAGCCGGCAGCCTAGATTCGATCCAATGTATTCGAGATCCCAGCTCTGGTTCCAGCGTGTGTTTTTTTACCGCTGCGCCACCTGAGCGGCCTCTATCCCAGCTTTTCAATGGGCGCAAGGCACACAGTAACACCCTGGATGGGGCACCAGTCCATCGCAGGGCAGACACACACACATATACACACCCATTCACCTATAGGGCAATTCAGTGTCTTCAATTAACTTGATTGCATGTTTGTGGACTGTGGGAGGAAATTGGAGCTCCCAGAGGAAACCCACGCAGACCGGACCTTCTTGCTGTGAGGAGATAGTCCTACCCACTGAGCTACTGTGCCGCCCTAATTTATTACAGTGTTTTTATTACAAATCATATACAGTGGGGCCAAAAAGTATTTAGTCAGCCACTGATTGTGCAAGTTCTCCTACTTAGAAAGATGAGAGAGGTCTGTAATTTTCATCATAGGTACACTTCAACTATGAGAGACAAAATGAGAAAAAAAAATCCAGGAAATCACATTGTAGGATTTTTAAAGAATTTATTTGTAAATGATGGTGGAAAATAAGTATTTGGTCAATAACAAACAAGCAAAATTTCTGGCTCTCACAGACCTGTAACTTCTTCTTTAAGAAGCTCTTCTGTCCTCCACTGTTACCTGTATTAATGGCACCTGTTTGACCTCGTTATCTGTATAAAAGACACCTGTCCACAGCCTCAAACAGTCAGACTCCAAACTCAACCATGGCCAAGACCACTGCTCTAGAGGAGATCTGCATGGAGGAATGGGCCAAAATACCAGCTACAGTGTGTGCAAACCTGGTGAAGACTTACAGGAAACATTTGACCTCTGTCATTGCCAACAAAGGTTATGTTACAAAGTATTGAGTTAAACTTATTTTCCACCATAATTTACAAATAAATTGTTTAAAAATCCTACAATGTGATTTTTTTTTTCTCATTTTGTCTCTCATAGTTGAAGTGTACCTATGATGAAAATTACAGACCTCTCTCATCTTTCTAAGTAGGAGAACCTGCACAATCAGTGGCTGACTAAATACTGTTTGGCCCCACTGTAATCAGCATAACAATCTGAGTAAAAAGGAATCTTTGGAAAATACATGGTGGTGCAATGGGTAGTGCTGTCACCTCACAGCAAGAAGGGTCTGGGTTTAATTCCCAGGGTCCTTTCTGTGTGAGTTTCTGTTTGGGTTTCATCTGGGCGCTCCACTTTCCTCCCACAGGTCCAAAGACGTGCAGTCAGGCCAATCGTAGCTACAAATAACGACCCAAGTGTGACTTTTGTATGAATGTGTGTAGTTGTGTCTGTTTGTTAATCATATGGCAACCTCTTCAGGGTGTTTCCTGCCTTTGACCCAATGAATTTGACCCACTGTGACCCTGAATAGAAGAAACACAGTGGTAAAAACTTTTACTACGTCATATCAATCAGTTCGTCTCATTGGAGGCACATTGAAAAGGTCAGTGAAAAACTGGGTCAACATTCAATCAGGTAGGGCACCCAGGTGGTGCACTGGGATAATTCGCTACCGCACCAGCGCCGAGATTCTGAGCTCCCGGGATTGAATCTTGGCATCACTACCAGTCAGCTGGGCGCCCTCTAGCAGGCAAAATTGGCTAATGCCTGCAGCAGACAAAATTGGCTTCCATTCTGCTGGATGAGAAAGACCAGACTAAGGGGTTGGGTTATCAATGCTGTGTAAGGACCTTGGAGTAGAGCAGAGATTGGGGCGTGGCTCTCCGTATGCGCAAATTCACCGAAGATATGGGTGAATAAGAAGGGATTGGTAGTAGGGCTGGGCGATTTTCACGATTAATTCGGTTAATTCGAATGAACGTTTTCACCCGATGTTAGAATGTGACAATTGCGATTGTTTACATACTTTATATTTTAATTAAAATACCAACATGTCACGAAGCAGAAACTGACCAGACGCTCGCGGAGTATATATCCGGGAAAGTTTAATATAAAAAGGGCGAAAACAGTGTACAAAATCAGGTAGAGTCCAAAACCAGCGAAAACCAAAACAGTAAACGGAAGACAACAAGGATTATACACGGTAACGGTTAGATTCAGTAATAAGGACGCAAACACGATTGGCTAAACAAGACACAAACAGAAGAGTTTAATTAAGATTCACTGAATCAAACACCGCCGAACTGAATCAAAATACGGAGCCAATGAGCGCGTTGTGTACTTGTACTTTTTAAAGTAGATTTTACAGCCTGTAATTTTACTTTTACTTAAGTGTGTTTTGTACTAAGAATTGTAATTCGCTACATTTTAAATAACATCCGTTACTGGATCTTTTGTCTCGGTTCCTTTTAAAGAGCCGTATGTATGTAACGACTCCCAAATGTGCGAATCGGTTCCTTTATTTTGGCTTAAAGGGCCGTTCAATAGAATCGAATCATTCTACGACACATAATAGTGGTTAATACAGTTTGAAAGTTTTATGGGACTAAAATGACACATTACACATCCTTAAATGTTTAAAATGTTGTATCCACCCCCCAAATCACAAGAGGACAAAATCAAAGCTGAGCTGAGTGATTACTTGATGCCCCCCCAAGGTAGATACTGATACAGACTCACTCAGTGGTGGAAACAGCACAGTACAGGCTCGTGTTCCTTTTAAGAAACCTGTATGTAAGAAGGTTCTGCTGAACATTATTTAAAATAAAAGTTGTTTGTGAGCTATTCTTAGATATAGATCGATAAGGATATAGATAATTTAGATCTGTTTTGTTTTAATTATTGTTAATTACTGTGATATCGTTATTGTTATAAAGTTTGAGTCCCTTAAAAGGATAATTATAAGTGGTGCTGTTACTATTTTTGCACTTCTGCAGCCTTTAATTACAATGCAAAAAAAGAAATTTGAGTCTTATTTTAATTGCATTATACAAGAACAAAAAAAAAATCGAAATCGTAATCGACAATCGAGTATAATTTAAAAATAATCGAGATTTTTTTTTTTTTGCAAAATCGCCCAGCCCTAATTGGTAGACTGCACACCTGTCGAAGGGAGTGTGTGTCAGACAAATATACTCCCTCCTTGGATGCCTTTGGGGTCTTCAGCACTGGATTGGCTATACTAATTTGGGGGGAAAGGGGGGTAAAATGCATGAAAAAAAAAGATAAAAAAAAAAATTAAATCAGGTGAAGTTTGAGCACCACATCAAGTGCAAAAAACACACACCCAACGCAGCAAAAGCGTGCGGTGCAGCACCGCCACAGTCATATACCCATTTTCCACCGATGCGGATCCGACTCCTTTCCGGTTCGCAAACTTGATTTTGAATCGGTTCCTTGTGTTTCCACCGAAAAAAAGAGGTTCCAGACAGTGAACTAGCATTCTAATCGAGCACCTCAGAATATTAGTTTTTTCAGCGCGAACCATGACATAATCGGTGGGTGTGTCACAGTGTAGAGGTTTGGACGCTTTCACATGAGACATTATAACATTATATAGAATTTAAACCACTTTCATCTTTTAAAGTTCACCTGATTGATTACATTTTGAGCCAGTTTGTCGCTGATATTCGCTGATATTTTCAAAGAGATGAACTGTGTGATATGACGTGGTAAAAGTGAACCGTACAGAACGAAAAACGCTTAACGTGAAAAATAAAGCGTAACGTGGCTTGTTGTACTAAAACAATGACAAATGAATTTAGGTTGTACAGAGCACTTATAACCAGTAATAACAGAAATAATAAGATAAATCGAGTGTTTCTGTGTGGTACCTTTAGTACATTAAGCCACGTTACGCTTTATTTAGATGAAGCTTTTTGCGGATTCAGAACCCCGAGCTAGAGAACCACCACATGTGAAGTAAATCCAGCTAAACACAGATACACTTGATGTATTTTAGACTGGATGTACGTTTATTTCACACAAATGGATGTTCGTGTCGTGAAACTTTAGTGATGTTTTATCGCTTAAGTCGAGCGCTGCGGAAATCAGCTATTTGCGCCGAGGATCGCGGTGAAAGCGAAGCGCAAAATGCTTCTCACGTCAATGAACTAAAGAAAGTAACAATGGCGACAAACACGTCTACGTCTTCTTATCACCAGTAGTTGAGTGATGCTTTTTGTAACAACAGCACAAATGCTTGCACGTAATCTACACACTCTGCCATCTCTGCCACTCTGCCACTCTGTTACTACTCTTTACTTTCGTTGTGTAACGCCCACCGTTGATGACAGGCTTGGTTCCCAAAAATGGTTGAAACCGCGGGTCGGTTCTGTACAAAACACTAAGGTTCAAAGAAACCTGAACAGAACCGGTTCAAGAACCAGAGTTCTTTTAGTGAAAAAGCGCTTATAGATAACAACAGCACAGTCAGTGCAAAAGCGTTTCTGCTGCTTCTCATGTGAATGCGCCCTTATTCTCAAGCTAGATATTTCCCATCTCTAATGCTTCGCCTGGCTGCTCAGTTCTGGTTAAAGTTGGTGAAGGATGCCTGCAGGTGCCAGTTTGTCACATCAGCTTTATCAACTGGGCAAACAGTGCTTAGTGGGTGATGATATAAAGTGCTGTGACAGGACTCTGATCCTCGGCGTGATTGACGGGCGGGAAGCGTCTGCAGAGCCAGCAGCAGCGGCAGCGGCGGCTCTGAGAGGACTTCAAAAGAGCAGCAGCAGGGTCTGAGCTACTGTGTTTTATTTAGCAGGGTCATCTGTAGAAGAGAGATACGGTGGGCCTGTGGGCCTCTTTAGAACCGTGGATGGACGACTCAGAACCTTAAAGCTTTTATATTCTGTCAGCTGCTGTATGTTACGTGCTGGGGGAACAGTGGGCGTTTTATTCCTGACCTTCTGCTGTTGTGTTTTTGCTGTTTTAGATGAAAGGCTTGGACCGCAGCACGCTCTCATTAAAGACATTCTTTCTTTAAACTTGATTAATGGGAGCTGGCAGTGTTTTGTTTTAAGAATGCACCTGACAATAGAGCCTTCTGTTCAGACGTTTCATTTACACCGTGTGTGTGTCTTTGTTTTAATTGTCTTTCAGAAATAATTGATGGGCTGTTGGAGCGGTGTGTGGAAACGAAAACGCTCATGTGTCATCATTTTTAGGCGTTTATCAGGAAAGGGTTAAAGTGCAGTGTTGTATAAAGTACTTAGTATTCATGTCTGAATAAAAGTGAGGCTACTTTCTAACTTCAGAAATTACTCAGGTAAAAGTTAAAAGAAATTTATATGAAAGCTCTGTCTCATTTTATTTGCACATACACTGATCAGCCATAACATTAAAACCACCTCCTTGTTTCTACACTCACTGTCCATTTGATCAGCTCCACTTACCATATAGAAGCACTTTGTAGTTCTACAATTACTGACTGTAGTCCATCTGTTTCTCTGCATGCTTTGTTAGCCCCCTTTCATGCTGTTCTTCAATTGTCAGGACTCCCAGGACCACTACAGAGTAGATATTATTTGGGTGGTGGATCATTCTCAGCACTGCAGTGACACTGACATGGTGGTGGTGTGTTAGTGTGTGTTGTGCTGGTATGAGTGGATCAGACACAGCAATGCTTATGGAGTTTTTAAACACCTCACAGCACTGTCACTGCTGGACTGAGAATAGTCCACCAACCAAAAATATCCAGCCAAGATGACCAACTCAAACAGCAGCAATAGATGAGCGATCGTCTCTGACTTTACATCTACAAGGTGGACCAACTAGGCAGGAGTGTCTAGTAGAGTGGACAGTGAGTGGACACGGTATTTAAAAACTCCAGCAGCGCTGCTGTGTCTGATTTACTCATACCAGCACAACACACACTAACACACCACCACCATGTCAGTGTCACTGCAGTGCTGAGAATGATCCACCACCCAAATAATACCTGCTCTGTGGTGGACCTGTGGGGGTCCTGACCATTGAAGAACAGGGTGAAAGCAGGCTAAAAAGGTATGTAGAGAAACAAATGGACTACAGTCAGTAATTGTAGAACTATGGTAAGTGGAGCTGATAAAATGGACAGTACGTAGAGTGTAGAAACAAGGAGGTGGTTTTAATGTTATGGCTGATATATATATATATATACAGTGCCATCAGAAAGTATTCACACCCCTTCACTTTTTCCACATTTTGTTACGTTACAGACATATTCGAAATCCGATTTGAGTATAGTTTTCTTTTTAAAAATCTACATGGCCCATAATGACAAAGTGAAAACATGTTTTCAGACATTTTTGTAAATCTTTTAAAAATGTAAACATTTAAACATAATAGGTACATAAGTATCCACAGCCTTTGCTATGATGCTCAAAATTGAGCTCAGGTGCATCCAGTTTACACTGATCATCCTTGAGATGCTTCTACAACTTGATTGGAGACCACCTGTGGTAAATTCAGTTGATTGAACATAATTTGGAATGGCACACACTTGTCTATAAAAGGTCTCACAGTTGACAGTGCATATCAGAGCAGAAACCAAGCAATGAAGTCAAAGGAATTGTCTTTAGACCTCCGAGACCGGATTGTGTCAAGGCACATATCTGGGGAAGGATACAAAAAGATTTCAGCAGCATTGAAGGTCCCGAAAAGCACTGTGATGAAATGTAAGAAGTTTGGAACCACCAGAACCCTACCTAGATCTGGCCGGCCGACCAAACTGAGTAATCGGGGAAGAAGAGCCTTGGTCAGAGAGTTGACCAAGAACCCAATGGTCACTAAGGCAGAGCTCCACTGTTCTCTTGTGGAGATAGGACAACCATCCAGTAGGTCAACCATTGCTAACACACTCCACCAATCAGGCCTTTATGGTAGAGTGGCCAGATGGAAGCCACTCCTCACTAAAAGGCACATGGCAGCCCGCTTGGAGTTTGCCAAAAAGCACCTTAATCAAAATTCTCTGGTCTGATGAAACCAAAATAGAACTTTTTGGCCTGAACTACAAGCGTCATGTCTGGAGAAAAACAGGCACTGCTCATCGCCTGGCTAACACCATCCCTACTGTCAAGCATGGTGGTGGCAGCATCATGCTGTGGGGATGTTTTTCTGCGGCAGGAACTGGGCGACTAGTCCGAATAGAGGGTAAGATTACAGCAGCCAAATATAGAGAGATTCTTCAAGAAAACCTGCTCCAGAGTGCTCTGGGACTCAGACTAGGGCGACGATTCATCTTCCAAAACGACAATGACCCAAAGCACACAGCCAAGACAACAAAAGAGTGGCTTCAGGAGCAGTCTGTGAATGTCCTTGAGTGGCCCAGCCAGAGCCCGGACTTGAATCCAATTGAACATCTCTGGAAAGACCTAAAAATGGCTGTCTACAGACACTGCCCATCCAACCTGGCTGAGCTTGAGAGGATCTGCAGAGAAGAATGGGAGAAAATGCCCAAAAACAGGTGTGCCAGGCTTGTACAGACATACCCAAGAAGACTTGAGGCTGTGATTGCTGCCAAAGGTGCTTCAACAAAATATTAAGCCATGGGTGTGAATACTTATGTACCTATTATGTTTAAATGTTTACATTTTTAATACATTTACAAAGATGTCTGAAAACATGTTTTCACTTTGTCATTATGGGCTATTTCATGTAGATTTTTTAAAAGAAAGCTATACTCAAATCGGTTTTCAAATATGTCTGTAACGGAACAAAATGTGGAAAAAGTGAAGGGTGTGAATACTTTCTGATGGCACTGTATAAAGTAAGGTCATGTAAACTCTAAACTGTGTAAGTGTAAATTTTCAGATTTTCTTTGTATGTGTGTGTGCACCTGTGTACAGGGGTTGTTGCAGGGGTGTTTTTTTCCTTAATTAGGGCCTGTTCCACTGATTATGTAGCAGCCACTGTTTCTCTGCTCATCTGAGCTTAGACGCCATGCCAATTAGCTTATGTTTGATGGAGGAAAACTAGGAACACGTAGCACAATATCAAGTAGACATGCATCATTTCAGCATTCTCCTGGTGTCTTTTACTCTTTCTCTTACATAAAAATTTTCAGGCTAAACCCATTATATCCAAAAATAATCAAAAGAATATCAAGGACACTCTTATCCCTGAGCATTTCATAAAAACTCCCCCTAACTCCTCCTTGACCTCCTTCTAACTCGAAACTGTCCAGGATCAGAAACTCAGCCTTGAAGCTTTTACAATGATACTGAAACTCCCCACACGAGTCTAAGCACAACTTGAATAAAAGGGATTTAAAAAATAATATTTTGATTAAGAAATTCCAGACATACTGTAAATTAAATTACAGCATCAGCTAATCACCCTGTGTTCACACCGGAAGCGCATCATCGCCTCTGGGCGCTTGGTTACCATGGTTTAACTGATGCCAAGCATTTTACATTGACAGTATACTGTCTAAGCAATTGAGGGTTAAGGGCCTTGCTCGAGGGCCCAACAGTGGCAACCTGGCAGTGGTAGGGCTTGAACCAATGATCTTTTGATTACTAGTCCAGTACCTTAACTACTAGGTTACAATAGGTTGCAATAATAAAAATAAGTAAAAATAATTACAAATACATATAAATAAATGGGGCGGCGCGGTGGCTCGGTGGGTAGCACTGCCGCCTCACAGCAAGAAGGTCCTGGCTTCGATCCCCAGGCGGGGCGGTCCGGGTCCTTTCTGTGTGGAGTTTGCATGTTCTCCCCGTGTCTGTGTGGGTTTCCTCCAGGAGCTCCGGTTTCCTCCCACAGTCCAAAAACATGCAGTCAGGTTAAATGGAGACACTGAATTGCCCCGCAGGTGAATGGGTGAGTGTGTGTGTGTCTGGCCTGCGATGGACTGGCGCCCCATCTAGGGTGTTACTGTGTGCCTTGCACCCATTGAAAAGCTGGGATAAGCTCCAGCACCCCCCCCCCCCCTCCTCCCCCAGTGAGTGAGTGAGTGAGAATAAATTAATGAAAATAAAAAATGAAATTTCACGGCAGTATGGCATACTTCACTGGCTAGTATATGCAGAACATGTAGAAAAAAAAACAATCACAAATCGGATACATATTTTTACCACAAATCAGACGTGTTCCCACTAAAAACAGAAATCCTGGAGGCAAATCGCTCATCTATAAAGTTCAATCCTGTGTAGTCCATCACTGTCTGTGCAGTCGACTTGACAAACCAACTGCGTCTGTTTACAAAAGTTTTACACCATGACAATGAGTTTCTCTTGTAAGTGTAGTAGAACCTATTATCTAGGAGCTTATCATTTCACGGTGGTGGAGATAATGTACTTACCGCTCTACTCAGTGCTCAGTTCCTATTGGTAATCGCCACTTTGCTTTGCTCCTAATTTGCATAAAGTTAAACTTTGCTCAACTTTTTCGTGTTGCCAACTCCGCCCACTTTGCATCGCTCGCTCTGCCTCCTGTTGTCAGAACTCACTCACTTACTTTCTTAACCACTTATCCAATTAGGGTCGAAGGGGGTTTCTGGAGCCTTTTCCAGCCTTTCACGCCCTGGACATGGCGCCAGTCCATCGCAGGGCAGACACACACACACATACACACACCCAGTCACCTATAGGGCAATTCAGTGTCTCCAGTTAACCTGACTGCATGCTTTTGGACTGTGGGAGGAAACCAGAGCTCCCAGAGGAAATCCACACAGACATGGGGAGAACATGCAAACTCCGCACAGAAAGGACCCGGACCGCCCCGCCTGGGGATCGAACGCAGGACCTTCTTGCTGTGAGGCGACAGTGCTACCCACCGAGCCACAAATTGCCCCATTGTCTGAATTTGTCTGAAAATGAATGACAGCCGGTTGCTTTGTTGCGTTACACTGCTGCATGTGATAGGGTTGCGCTGATTAAAGGGTAAATAATAAATTATGTCCTAACAAAGAATCATTATTCAAAACACACTGTAAGTTGTTCTAATATGATGAACAATAACACCCAGATGCCCATCTCTCTGGCTGGCAAGTCACTCATTTACTTACTTTTTAAACTGCCTATCCTAATCAGGGTTGCAGGGGTTCTGGAGCCTCTCCCAGCTCTCAATGGGCACAGGGCACACAGAAACACCTTGTTCAGGCCGCCAGTCCATCAAAGAGCACACACACACATCTTAGGGCAATTAAGTATTTCCAGTTAACCTGACTGCATGTCTTTGGACTGTGGGAGGAAACTGGAGCTTCCGGTGAAAACCCACATGGACACCGGGAGAACATGCAAACTCCACACAGAAAGACCCGGACAGCTCTACCTGGGAGTCAAACTCGGGACCTTCTCGCTGTGATGCGACAGTGCTACCCATCTAGCCATATAAATATATACACATACATACACCGACAAGGCATAACATTATGACCACTGACAGGTGAAGTGAATAACACTGATTATCTCTTCATCACGGCACCTGTTAGTGGGTGGGATATATTAGGCAGCGAGTGAACATTTTATCCTTAAAGTTGATGTGTTAGAAGCAGGAAAAATTATCAAGCGTAAGGATTTGAGCGAGTTTGACAAGGGCCAAATTGTGATGGCTAGACGACTGGGTCTAGACTGGGTCTAGACGACTAGAGCATCTCCAAAACTTCAGCTCTTGTGGGGTGTCCCCGGTCTGCAGTGGTCAGTATCTATCAAAAGTGGTCCAAGGAAGGAACAGTGGTAAACCAGCGACAGGGTCATGGGCGGCCAAGGCTCATTGGTTCATGTGGGGAACGAAGGCTGGCCCATGTGGTCCGATCCAACAGACGAGCTACTGTAGGTCAAATTGCTGAAGACGTTAATGCTGGTTCTGATAGAAAGGTGTCAGAATACACAGTGCATCACAGTTTGTTGTGTATGGGGCAGCAAAAGGGGAACCAATACAATATTAGGAAGGTGGTCATAATGTTATGCCTGATCAGTGTATAGGAGGGATCTTCAAAAAGTTCCACACACTTATATTTTGGCTGGAAACAGTGAGGGTGGGAGGAGTAGTAATTGGTCGTGTCTGAGAGACTGAGAGGCTTATTGTCCAGATTCAGCGCCATCTGATTTCCACTCATTTGTACCACTTAAAGAAGCTTTAATGTGATGAGCGGTGCATCAGTGGCTACGTGCTCAACTGAAAACATTTTTGCTGATGGCATTAAAAAGTTGGTACGGAAGTAGATAAGTGATGTCATTTGTTTGTGAAATTCTTAATAAATAGAGTTTAAAAAAGTGCAGAAACTTTTTAAAGAACCCTCATATATACAAAAGTCCATGCTGGTGGTAGCTGCCCCTATTAGTGGAAATGGTCTTGTTCTTCCCAGTCTGCTGTTGTCAGTTTTGTATTTGGCCCTCTGGCTGTGGCTTTATACACAGTTAAAAAAGAGAATTAATGGTGTATAATTGTAATCAGGACACACAAATGGTGCTAATGAACCAGAGATGGCCTGAGAATTTCTCCCATGCAGCTTAAGAGCATTGAACTGAAATGTATCCCCTTTTGTTCAGACATTAAAATACCCCGACCATACCCCCCACCATCAGTTTTGCGAATGATTCAGAAATGAATAAATAGAAATGATTAATTACTCGTCCTTCTATGCATACAAATATTAGCTTTCCAAAACAACTTTTTGCTTTATGAATATATGAATATTCCTATATGATTAAATGTGTTAGTGAAGAAGATTTATGGCTATAGCTTGTTACTCCTCAGAGCTTTGTTTATGCTGGCTTGATTAATACCACTAGCTTATTTGCATTAGAAGACAAGAACTTAGCTTTATCCCTCATTTATGACTGTGCATGATTTTTTATTCTTTAGGGAATTTAATTTCATATCTACACAAGTCAGTTTTGCAGGGGAAATAAAACACATTTTTCCGTGCTTGTTATTTTTCATTCCATTTTATCTTTGGTGTATGCACTTTTTTAAAGACAGAAATGCCTGCTTCTTTCTCAGTTAGAAAAGGTAGTTACTTGAAACAGTGCACTGTCATAGCGTGCCCTATAATTTCTGTCATGCAGAGAACACAAACCAAATCACAAATATGTCACATAAAAACGTTTTATCATCTAGGATATATATTGCATTTTTTGAGAATGGAAAATTATTACAGATAACACACAAGGTGCAGCGGTTTCTTTTTATTTTGGTACATTAAAAGCCGGTTAGATGTTTAGGACCTAACCTAGATATCGAGACTTTTAAAGTACAGTGGTTCCTTGAAACTCAACATCAGTTGGTTCTGGGAGTGGTGTTGAGTTTAAAAGGCATTGAGTTTTAAGGTATTTTTTCCCATAAGGATGTATGGAAAACCGGTTAATGCGTTCCATGGTCCTGTGGAACTGCATATATGTATTTTAGGCTAATGTAAAATAAATAATGGGGTTGTTTTTGACACGTATACACTGAAAATAACACAAATATAACATAAAACACACTGAAATACAATTGAAAACAGTTAAAAATTAATAAAAAAAATACAGTAAAACCTGCACTTTACCTTTAGGTCTTTACGAGGGCAGTTGTAGCCTTGTGGTTAGGGTACTGGACTAGTAATCAAAAGGTCACTTGTTCAAGCCCCACCTCTGCCAGGCTGCCACTGTTGGGCCCTTGAGCAAGGCTCTTAACCTTCCATTGCTTGGATAATATTCTGTCACAGTACTGTAAGTCACTTTGGATTAAAGTGTCTGCAAAAATGCAGAAAATGTAAATGTAAGGTTTCCTTATGTTTCTTAATTAGTGAAGAGAACTTATGAGCAAGAATAATATAGAGAGTTTTAGTGTTTCTATGTCGTTCTTTGAATACATTAATTCACATTAAACCTTTTTTTTTAATGATAAGCATTTTAAACTCTCTCAGAAAAGGTGATTCTCACCATTTCTCAGAACTGTTTCTCTGCATGCTTTGTTAGCCCCCTTTCATGTTGTTCTTCAATGGTCAGGACTGCTGAGAATAGTCCACCAACCAAAAATATCCAGCTAATAGCACCCCGTGAGCGGCGTCCTGTGACCACCGATGAAGGTCTAGAAGATGACCAACTCAAACAGCAGCAATAGATGAGCGATCGTCTCTGACTTTACATCTACAAGGCTGACCAACTAGGTAGGAGTGTCTAATAGAATGGGCAGTGAGTGGACACTGTATTTAAAAGTCCAGCAGCATTACTGTGTCCGAACCACTCATACCAGCACAACACACACTAACACACAACCACCATGTCACTGCAGTGCTGAGAATGACCCACCCAAATAATACCTGCTCTGTGGTGGTCCTGACCATTAAAGAACAGGATGAAAGCAGGCTAAAAAGGTATGCAAAGAAACAGATGGACTACAGTCAGTAATTGTAGAACTACAAAGTGCTTCTATATGGTAAGTGAAGCTAATAAAATAGACAGAAAGTGTAGAAACAAGGAGGTGGTTTTAATGTTATGGCTGATTGGTGTAAATGTATATGATTTTGTAGGTTATTCATGTAAGCAACTTACAGTCTAGACAATTGAGGGTTAAGGGTCTTGCTAAGGGGTCCAACAGTGGCAACCTGGCAGTGGTGGGATGTGAACCAGCAACTTTCTGCTTAATAGTCTATTACCTTAACCGCTAGGCTACAACTACCCAAACCATCATGTATCAGCTCAGTTACTCTGAGGATGTCAGTTTAAAATTAGCATCAGTTTAATACAAATCAAAACACATACACATTCCTCTGATAAACCATTTCTGTTTTGTCAGTCTAACCTGGTTCCTGTTTTGATGGAATCCCACCGATGGTGAATCATTTCTAAGGGCGTGTAAATATTTTCCCAATAGACAGATCCCATATTTTTTCCCCACCGTTTTGACTTTTCTTCTCTACATCTGTGCTGTGCCATCTGTTGTTGTGTAGCTCTTGTAAAAAAAAGACCAGTGGCGGGCTGACAGGGACACCTGGGGCTCTTGTAAAGTGTCCAGACTTTTTTTTTTTTTCCGGAGCGTGGTCACCAGCACAGTGTCGCCACTGTCAGGTTCCTTTCCTGCTCTGGTGTGCCAGCCAAAGTCACCCTTTATCTAGAGGTGACCCCCTCTCGCAGAAGTTATGAATCATTTGGTTAATCTGACCAGACAGAGACTCCTTCCACAAATGGAGGGGCAGACTCCCGTGCCGTGTCATCCACTAACAGATGGCATAAATCTTACTCTTAAACGCTGCATTAAGTATTAATCATTCTCGCCGTGTTGCTGTCACGCTAGTCCGCGAAAAGCTGTGGGCATGCAAAGTGTGATTAATAGAGTCGGAGCTCTGAGGAGCCACACGCTCGGCCCCCCGCTTCCCCAGCAGCCCTCCAAAGAGGAAGTTGACCTCTGAGAGGTAGACAGATGGATCATTCCAGGTAATTAGCCCTGGGAAAAGCCACACACCTTTTTCTTTGAATTTGGGAAAAGACACTGGAGTTAACACCAATCACATAAGGGTTTATTTTTATTTTTAGATATTTTGTTTATGCATTTTCTTCCCTTTTTCTCCCTTTTGAGCATCCAATTGCCGATTGCGTCATGCTCTGATTGAGGAGAACGAAGCGAACCCACGTGCCCTCTGACATGTGGGCAGCATGCCGTGTGCATCTTATCACCCACACTTTGACGAGTGCAGTGCAGCTCAGCACTGTGTACAGAGAGACACACCCTGAAAGCACTCTTTTCTCATCTCTGTGCAGGTGCCATCAATCACCCAGCAGAGGTCATAACTGCACCAGTCATGGGAGAGAGACCCCATCCGGCTTAGTCCCGCCCATCTGAACAACAGGCCGATCGTTGTTCATGTGGCCGCTCAGCCTTAGCCGGCAGGCAGAGCTGGGATTCGATACGATGTATTCGAGATCCCAGCTCTGGTTCTAGCTTGTGTTTTTACCACTGCGCCACCTGAGCGGCCACATTAGGGTTTATTTTCTAACAAGTAAATAAAAGAATTGGAAGCTGCTGGTTACACTGTTCACGTTCAAACAAGCTTTTTAATTACCATGTGATCAGCAATAAACTTCAATTAGACGTTAAGGTGCCAATTATGGAACAGGGGCTACCTTATTGTGTGTCGGCCTCTATTTCTTTAATCCTTAACTTAGTCTTGGACATCTGACCATCCACTCAAATTATTTTACAGTGTACAGTGACAGTTTGGAATTTCTTATTACCCTGATATTGGTAAGAACACTGTTCCATGTACAACCCCAAATCAGAAAAAGTTGGGACAGTATGGTAAATTCAAGTAAAATAAAAATGCAGTGTTCCTTACATTTACTTTGACTTTTATTTGATTGCAGGATAAGGATAAACAGGATAAACTCGAAATATTTCATGTTTTATCTGCTCAACTTCATTTAATTTGTTAATATACCTCCATTCCAGCATTTCAGGCCTGCAACATGTTCCAAAAAAAGTTGGGACGGGGGCAATTTAGGGCTAGTAATGAGGGGAAAAAGTAAATAATGATGCGATTTTAAACAGGTGATGTCAACAGGTGATTGTAATCATGGTTTGGTACAAAAGCAGCATCCAGGAAAGTCTGAATGTTTGATGAGCAAAGATGATTAGATGATCTCCAGTTTGTCAACAAATGTGTGAGAAAATGATTGAAATGTTTAAAAACAATGAACCTCAAAGAAAGATTGGAAGGGTTTTGCATATTTCTCCCTCTACAGTACATAATATCATTAAACCATTCAAGGAATCGGAGGAATTTCAGTGCGTAAAGGCCAAGGGTGCAAGCTTAAGCTGAACGCCGTGATCTTCGATCCTTCAGACGCCACTGCATCAAGAACCGCCACTCAACAATAGCTGATATAACCACATGGGTGAGGGATTACTTTGGCAAACATTTGTCAAGCACTACAATACAGAGTTACATGCACAAATGCCGCTTAAAACTTCACTGTGCTAAAAAGAAGCCTTATGTTAACCATGTCCAGATGCGGCGTCGACTTCTCTGGGCTCTGAGGCATCTAGGATGGACCATCATACAGTGGAAACATGTATTGTGGTCAGATGAATCAGCATTCCAGGTCTTTTTGGAAAAATGGATGCCGTGTGCTCCAGACCAAAGACCAGACGGACCATCCAGACTGTTATCAGCAACAAGTCCATAAGCCAGGGTCTGTCATGGTATGGGACTGTGTCAGTGCCCTTGGCAAAGGTCATTAACACTAATGCGATGGCAGCAATAATGCAGAAAAGTACATTGAGATCTTTGAGCAACATGTGCTGCCTTCAAGACGTCATCTTTTCCAGGGACGTTCATGTATTTTTCAACAAGACAATGCAAAACCTCATGCTGCACACATTACAAAGTCATGGCTGCGGAGGAAGAGGGTACGGGTGCTGGACTTGCCTGCCTGCAGTCCTGATCTGTCCCCAATAGAGAATGTGTGGAGAATTTTGAAAGAAAAATGCGACAACGACGACCCCGTACTGTTGCACATCTTAAGACGTGTTTGCAGGAAGAATGAGACAAAATAAAAGCTGAAACACTAAATCACTTGGTATCCTCGGTTTTTAATACCGTGTCCATTCACTGTTCACTCTATTAGACACTCCTATCTAGTTCACCTCATAAAGTCAGAAACGATCGCTCATCTATTGCTGCTGTTTGAGTTGGTCATCTTCTAGACCTTCATCAGTGGTCACAGGACGCTGCCCACAGGGCGCTGTTGGCTGGATATATTTTTGGTTGGTGGACTATTCTCAGTACAGCAGGGACAGTGAGGTGTTTAAAAACTCCAGCAGCGCCGCTGTGTCTGATCCACTCATACCAGCACAACACACACTAACACACCACCACCATGTCATTGTCACTGCAGTGCTGAGAATGACCCACCACCCAAATAATACCTGCTCTGTAGTGGTGCTGTGGGGGTCCTGACTATTAAAGAACAGCATAAAAGGGGGCTAACAAAGCATGCAGAGAAACAGATGGACTACAGTCAGTAATTGTAGAACTACAAAGTGCTTACTGAATCTAGATCAGCAATCACTACAGTGCTTTTAAAATGTTATGAAATGCTGTGAATTGTCCACCAGACAATCATCATCTGTCATTTGGGGTCACTTTTGATTGACCAGTGGGTTACAAGAGGGTCACAGAGCAACAGATAGACTACAGTTAGTAATTAAATACTCAAAAAGGTATTCAGTATGTTTAGGTGTAGCTTATAAAATAAGAATACAAATAGTTCATGGTTTAAAGGCTTTAAACAACAATAACAATACAAACATGCTAACACAGATATTTGATTATGCTAATTAAGTCATTGTTAGCCGAGTGTTTGCCAACACAATTAATCTAACCAAATAAATCTAGACTGTCAAACAAACTTAACAATTAGCTGCTGTCAGTTTAAATCAATCGAATTGGCTGTAAATTATTAGGATTAGAGCCACATGGTGAGCAGCACTAATCCCTTACAGCAAGAAGGTCCTGGGTTAGATTCCCAGGTGATGCGGTCCTGGTCGTTTCTGTGTGGAGTTTGGATGTTCTCCCAGTGCCTGTGTGGGTCCAAATATATGCATGTGTGTGTGGATGTGTGCTCGAACTGTGAAGGACTGGCAACCTGTCCTGATTGTTTCCTACCTTTCGCCCAGTGAGTCTTACCCACCAATACCCTGAATAGAATAAAGCAGTGGTAAAACAGACAATGGGTGGCATGGTCACACAGTGGGTAGCTCTGTCGCCTCACAGCAAGAAGGTCCTGGGTTCGATTCCCAGGTGTAGCAGTCAGGGTCCTTTGTATGTTTATGTTCTCTTAGTGTCTGTATGGGTTTCCTCTGTGAACTTGTGTGCCCTGTCATTGACTGGTGACCTGTCCAGGGTGTTTCCTACCTTTCGCCCAGTGTATCGCGCCCTCATTAGGATAAAGCAGTGGTAAATTATACAATCAATTAATTAATTACATGATCAAACAGACAATAAATGAACAAATGAATAACTGTGATTAGGTAATTATGTAGTTAATGTGCTACGTAGCCTAGTGGGTAGAGCTTTGGGCTATCAACCGGAAGATTGGCGGTTCAAATCTAGGCTCTGCTATCCAGTCACTGTTGGGTCCTTGAGCAAGGCCCTAACCCTGTCTGCTCTAGGGGCGCCGTAAGATGGCTGACCCTGCACTCTGACCCCAGCTTCCAAAACAAGCTTTGATATGCGAAGAAAGAATTTCATTGTACTGTACACCTGTATATGTATTTATGACAAATAAAGTATATCTATCTATATCTATCTACATGCAAAGCAGATACTGAGCTGAAACAGATTTTTTTTTGGTGTATATATCGGTGTATATGCCGATCTGGCATAACATTATGACCACTGACAAGTGAAGTGAATTACGCTTCATCACAGCACCTGTTAGTAGGTGGGAGATATTAGACAGCAAGTGAACATTTTATCCTCAAAGTTGATGTGTTAGAAACAGGAAAAATGAACAAGCGTAAGGATTTGAGCGAGTTTGACAAGGGCCAAATTGTGATGGCTAGACGATGGGGTGTTCCCGGTCTGCAGTGGTCAGTATCTATCAAAAGTGGTCCAAGAAAGGAACAGTGGTAAACCAACGACAGGGTCATGGGCGGCCAAGGCTCATTGATGCACATGGGGAGCGAAGACTGGGTCGTGTAGTCCAATCCAACAGACGAGCTACTCTGTCTCAAATTGCTAAAGACGTAATATTGTATATATTAATAATGTAATAATGTAATAATATATTTATATTACCTAGGGCAGTTGTAGCCTAGTGGTTAGGGTACTGGACTACTAATCAAAAGGTCTCTGGTTTAAGCCACACCACTGCCAGGTTGCCACTGTTTGGCCTTTAGGCAAGGCTCTTAACAATTAAATGCTTAGACAATATACTGTAACAGTCGCTTTGGATAAAAAGTGTCTGCTGAATGCGTAAAATGTAATGTAAATTGTAATGGGGTTCAGCAAAGTCTGTCAGTACTGGTCCCCATTCTTCATTTTCTGTTGAAATTGCCTTATTCTGAGGTAAAGAAATAACCTCACAGTGAAAACAGTGTTTACTTTTTATGATTATGAATCTTTCATAAACTTCTTATTTTTAAATTGGTAGTTGTACCACTTGGTCTTATTCCTTTAAAGCTCTTCTTTATCCCACAGACTCATTTGCATAATCAGTGCAGTGTTGACTTTACCTAATGACAGCAACAACGACAGAAGCAACAGTAATAAGTTTCATAATAGCATCATGCTTATTAAACACAAGGACCGTTTATAAAAATGTTCCGGGCTGGAGGAAAAGCCTCGTGGTTATCACGGCTTATCCGCTTTTGTGCCATAATTGCCTGGAACACATAACTATGTACTGTTGCTGTATGAGAAAATTGAGTTTCTTATGTGAGTCCTAATCAGGTCTGGTCTGTCCTGTCATTATAAAAGATAAGAGCACCAGCTGATAATGGAATAGTGGATTTACTTATTGTATTGTTATCACAATACTAGCTACTCGGTCCACCATGTGTACGATAACCCATGTTTTCAGGGAAAAAAAAAACATGCAGAGTAAGCCGAGTTAGCAAATAAAGAGGAATGGAGAATCCAGCATCCAGTCTAGATCCATCTGTGGTGATTTGCTTAAAAGGGTGCTGTCCCACCAAAATATTTCCTACCAGGACAGTTGCACTGTTACAGCCAAGTAGCTTCTCGGAAAGAAGACCAAAGAATGTCGGCATATGAATCGGCTGAAAGAAAAGAACCAGCCGTGCAAAGAGTGGAGGTGTCAAAAATTGAGGACACCATACAGCACAACATCACTGGGCCAACGGTGAAGAGTCTACCAAGCTGGCATTTGAAAAGCTTTCCCAATGGCAGCAAATAAACTCTGATAGTTTGCTGCTGATGGTTTTCTGTGCTTCCATGCCTTCTTCTGACCATAAGGGCATGGCAGGTGGGCATGATTCTGCAACCTGCACCCTCAGCAGGTGGACTTCACACTAAATTGCTTCTAGATTTAAGTAAGTGAATATATGAGTGTGTTGGCCTATGATTCATTGTTTCAAAATAGGACTGGACCCACTGTATCTCTGACCAAGATGAAGCATTTACTGCAGCTTTATGAAAAAAAAAACATTTACTAGGTTTGATCCTGGTAATAAGTTGGTTTACATTTGCATCATTTAGCCGATACTTTTATCCAAAGTGATAACAGGTTACTGGCCTTGCTCAGGGGTCCAACAGTGGCAGCTTGGTGGTGGTGGGGCTTGAACCAGCAAACCTTTGGTAACTAGTCCAGTACCATAACTGCTGAGCTTGCCTATTTTCTTTAACATTTGACCCAGGTTTTTAACTCTGGTCAAGGACAAGTGGTGTCTAAATCTGAATAGAAGTCCTGATGTTTAAACACTTTTCTTTTTTTTTTTTTTACTTTTTCCCAGTTTAGTTCATATCCTATTTTTGTATTAATGTGCATGTGCTTTCGGCTTGTGCCCAATATGACGTTAATGTGAGATGAGGGCCAGTGGAGCTCTGCCGTTAATGGCATATCCCTCAGCCCTGCTCCTTTTTAGACAATGTGATGAAAACCACCAGACATAATTATGTTGTCTGAGCAAATCAGTAGAAGGACGCCTTCATCCCCAGCGAAGCGCTACAGCCGGGACACTAGACATTTTCTCTGGGGCACTATTATTGAAATCAAGCCATGCTCTGTCACATCCACTGTTGACTAGCTACGATTTGTTAAACACGTTTGAGCTTTTGTACCTTCCACTAATTTAGCTTTTAGATTCACTGTTCTTGACCTTTATTGACTTTTAATGATCTGTGTAATGTTATTATTATTATTACAGGTTAGATGGTGTTTCTCTCACCACAGCTCACTAAAAACTGTATAACCTTATGGCTGTACTGGTAGGAACACTGCTTTTGGTTGGAATGGCAGTATGCCAGTTGCCAGTGGTAAATTTTTGTGTCAAGTTTATTTCTAGGGTTGCTAGTGTGGATGCAGCAATAGCACTTTTTCTTTTCCTATATCAACATCTGATCTTCAAGGAATGGCTGATACATATAACCAGTATGAATATCTAACTTAACTTCTTGATATTTATTTATACAATATTTATACAGTACAATTGTTAATCTATTTTATTTTGGTAAAGCCAAATTATGGTTGGCTGGTGAAATTGAAGAGATGTTTCTGCATCAGCAGTTC
Organism: Trichomycterus rosablanca; assembly: GCF_030014385.1. Taxonomy (NCBI): domain Eukaryota; kingdom Metazoa; phylum Chordata; class Actinopteri; order Siluriformes; family Trichomycteridae; genus Trichomycterus; species Trichomycterus rosablanca. The sequence goes on along the minus strand of NC_085990.1, from coordinate 45,338,997 downwards.
ATTGTTTTGAATAATCTAAATAAAGAAGTGAACATAAAGTAAACATAAACACGCTTAGCTTAACTAAATTACTTTTACTGGTTCCATAATCTCACATTAGCTGTAAATGTAAAGTTCAGTTACTAGAGATTGGTGGAAAAGAAATGTCTAAATGTGTAACCTCGATTTAACGGACCTCCATTTAACAGGTTTTGGATTAAATGGACAGAATCTGGAAAACCGAATGTCCAGTCAAACTGTTTAAAATGGTGTACCAAGACCAGTAGTTCAGTAATTGTCCACTAGCCGGCGTTTGTCTCTCTGTTTACATAAGTGATAGGCTTTATTTTGTCGGGAGGCTCTCTTTGTTCTCGCCTTTTCTCTGTGTTTAATGCTTAATTTTTTGCAAGTTCTAGTTCTTAGTTATGCACCAGTACTGCTCCAGTAGCCACCAGCAGTGCTTCATAGATACGCTGAGTCCCCACTATATGATCACAGCAAAAAAAAAAAAGAAGAAAAAGTTCTTAGTAGTACAGTGCACCAATTGTAATATTTATTTACTGGTTTTACATTACATATTTACATATCTATTTATTATTATTTATCCATCTATTTCTCTGCATGCTTTTTTAGCCCCCTTTCATGCTGTTCTTGGTCAGGACCACCACAGAGCAGGTATTATTTGGGTGGTGGATCATTGTTAGTGACAATGACATGGTGGTGGTGTGTTAGTGTGTGTTGTGCTGGTATGAGCGGAGCAGACACAGCAGCGCTGCTGAAGTTTTTAAATACCGTGTCCACTCTATTAGACACTCCTACCTAGTTGGTCCACCTTGTAGATGTAAAGTCAGAGACGATCGCTCATCTATTGCTGCTGTTTGAGTTGGTCATCGTATAGACTCTTAGTGGCCATAGGACGCTGCTCACGGAGTGCTGTTGGCTGGATATATTTTTGGTTGGTGGACTATTCTCAGTCCAGCAGGGACAGTAAGTGTTTAAAAACTCCATCAGTGCTGCTGTGTCTTATCCTCTCATACCAGCACAACACTGTAATTGTTACTGTAACTGTAATGTAAGTCGTTTTGGATAAAAGCATCTGCTAAATGCTGAAAATGTGAATGTAAATATATTTGCTAACCACTAGGGGCAATGCGGAGTTAAACCTGTAGAGATAGTTTGTGTTTGATAGCATTATTAGCATGTACGCTAGCCAGCTGAATGTATGTGTTCTTACATTTAAATTATTAGTGAAACCTGTACCATTAATCAGAAAGGATTATCATGTAAGTAATACTGTAAGCATTTCTAACGTTGATATGAAATAGCCAGAGTAATAATTCATGTCATGATGTAGGTTGTGTTTTTGGTTGATACCAATACTGCTTTTAAGCTCATGTTAGCTGGTAAAGTTTCAAAACTGACACTGTCACTGTTACTGTGGGTCCACTCTAAAACACTGGAGGTGAAGGCTGTGCAACATACCCCTTACAGGGCGCCAATACACCACAGGGAAACCCACTAACCCAATCCACTTTGTCTGTTTTTGGTGGCACAGTGGGTAGCGCTGTCGCCTCACAGCAAGTTAGGTTTGGTTTTGATATCCTGACTGAGCTGTGTGGAGTTTGCATGTTCTCCCTGTGTCCATGTCTAATTCTTCCTACAAGTTTAAAGACATGCGGTCAGGCTAATTGGAGCTACTATAATTGCCCCAATGCCAAGTTCACACTACACGACTTTCCAAATTGTCAGGTCGCTGTACAGTTCACACTACACAACTGGATCTCTTGTAATCGGGAGTCTTTCAAGTCGGTGTGGCTTTCACACTACACGACTGATCTGCGATAGGGGGTTTCACACTACACCATCTATCACCAACTGGAGTCGCAGGCGAGCTTCTCTGGTCTCCCAAACTACGTTTGTCATGAAAACAAACGCAAGAAGTGACGAGGGGTTTAATGATACCACGTCCTAAAATGCACATCAACAAGTAGCAAGCGATCAAAGTTTGTGCGCTGATGTGCCGCGTAAAATCCAAGAGAAAAATAAATGAATCGGAGTGGATTTGGCAATGCGAACAGGATGGATTGTTCTATAGTGAGTTGGAGGTTAATAAATATTTTTTACAATGCAGTGTTAGTTATGTTTTGTAGAGAACGATAAGGTCACAAATACTGTATAAAACTTGTGTGTGTGTGCCGATGTATTCTGATATAAACTATATTATACCCATGTCCCACCTTTATACAACTTCTCCCCTGCGTTTCCCCTCACATCGTATCTTGCGTTCTCAGTGGCTGTTCGACACCGCACTCATTGCCAGTTGGATAACTCAGACCCAGATATTTGACATGCTAGATATATAACTTCAGTCGAGTGCTCGATGAGCTGCTCGGATCGAGTTGTTGAATAGTTCACACATAGTGATTGAGACCCGAGTTGCGAACGTCAAGTTGCTCCCGAGCCGGGAAATCTAGCGCCGACCAGTCGGTGAGCGAAAATCAGGGCAGAAGTCGTGTAGTGTGAACTAGGCATAAGTGTGTGTGTGTTCACACCCACCGCAACTCTAACTAGTATAAAGCAGCGGTAAATAGACAATAAATAAATGAATGAATTATATTGATTACATTTCTTCAGCTTTTTTTGATGTTTTAACTGTAAGTAGAACAATTAGAGCATTTTAAATGCTATTAGAAATTAAATGTTGGCTAAAGAACAGAGTATAATTAATTCTGTTCTATGAGTTTTTCCTTGCTTGCAGTAATTAGAAATGTGCGAGTTCGTTTTGCATTATTCATGACGTTTTTTGATGTATTCAGATTCTCTTTGTCTGACAGTGAGCATCATACTGCATGTCAGACCGGGTGATGAGAGCCTCCTTTTTTTGCTTATTGGTGGAACAGTGTGGGTTTGGGGGGAAGAAATGCCAGCGCACTTGTATAATTTAGAGATTTCTTATGCCGGTTAGCTGTAAGTAATGATTTTTTTCCCATAACAATCTCCAGGATTGAACTTGATTTAGCTGTGGGTTCAGAGGGTCAGATTGAAGTCTCTAGTCGAAGGTTGTAAATGAACTACTGCCTCTTCTGTCACTGTTTCGGAGAAATAAGCAGCGCATGAAGAATTGGCTTAGCGCAGGCTTTGTGATGGCATTAGGTTTAATATCGAGCGACAGGGTTGGGAGCATGCTGTAATAGCCAGGGAAATTCACATTCCACATGAGTTCACCTTAGGTATGTTAGATGAGGTTAGAAACCACATTGCTGCTTTGTAATTGGATAAAAGATATTGTAGGAGGTTTCCAAGTCATGTCTGATTATAGAGTTTGATTTAAATTGAATGTCTAGGTCTGACTTTGCAGACTTACTAAGTATCTGGTGGTAGCTGAATCATTAGTTGTTTTATTATTATGGATAAAGATTTATGGGGGACACAAAATTCTAGACACTTTTACATATATGAAATATAATCAGAAAATGAGTTATTTTCCTCAAATAATCAAATTTTTTACAACCCCAAATCAGAAAAAGTTGGGACAGTATGGAAAATGCTAATAAAATAAAAATGCAGTGTTCCTTACATTTACTTAGACTTTTATTTGATTGCAGACAGGATGAACCTGAGATATTTCATGTTTTATCTGCTCAACTTCATTTCATTTATTAATAAACATCCATTCCTGCATTTTAGGCCTGCAACACATTTCAAAAAAAGTTGGGATGGGGGCAACTTAGGGCTAGTAATGAGGTGAAAAAACTAAATAATAATGTGATTCCAAACAGGTGATTTCAACAGGTGATTGTAATCATGGTTTGGTACAAAAGCAGCATCCAGGAAAGGCTGAGTCTTTGATGAGCAAAGATGATCAGAGGATCTCCAGTTTATCAACAAATGCGTGAGAAAATTATTGAAATGTTTAAAAACAATGAACCTCAAAGAAAGATTGGAAGGGATTTGCATATTTCTCCCTCAACAGTACATAATATCATTAAACGATTCAAGGAATCAGGAGGAATTTCATTGCGTAAAGGCCAAGGGCGCAAGCTTAAGCTGAACACCCGTGCACATCAAGAACCGCCACTCTGTACTGTTGCACATCTTAAGATGTGTTTGCAGGAAGAATGAGACAAATTAAAAGCTGAGACACTAAATCACTTGGTCTCCTCGGTGCCAAAACGTCTTTTAAGTGTGGTAAAAAGGAATATCAACATTACAAAGTGGTAAATGCTTTACTGTCCCAACTTTTTTTGGAATGTGTTGCAGGCCTGAAATGCAGGAATGGATGTTTATTAATAAATGAAATGAAGTTGAGCTGATAAAACATGAAATATCTCAGGTTCATCCTGTCTGCAGTCAAATAAAAGTCAAAGTAAATGTAAGAAACTCTGTTTATTTATTATTTGCATTTTCCATGCTGTCCCAACTTTTTCTGATTTGGAGTTGTACTATTTCCTTGCATTTATTGTATTCTAGGAACTCTCATTTCTTTATTATTTTGTTGAGTTTTTCCAGACTTTTATATTTCTAGCTCTTTCTCATCAATATATAACAGCTACCAACCTGTAAGGCCAATATTAGCACGTCCTGCAACTATTCAGCACTTTGTATGTGCTTGTGTTTGTTCTCAGAAACAGCACAATGCATCATGTACTGCAGAACACGTGTAAACAGTGATTCCACTGTAGTGATGTAGAACAGGGATCTAAGCAGCAGTCTAAACACATTTTAACTGACATTAATTACCATAGCTAAGTTAAAGTATGTACTGATGTTCACCGATCAGGCATAACATCATTACCACCTTCCTAATATTGTGTTGGTACCCTTTTTGCTGCCAAAACAGCCCTGACCCGTCGAGGCATGGACTCCACTAGACGCCTGAAGGTGTGCTGTGGTATCTGGCACCAAGATGTTAGCAGCAGATCCTTTAACTCCTGTAAGTGGTGAGGTGGGGCCTCCATGGATCTGACTTGTTTGTCCAGCACATCCCACAGATGCTTGATTGGATTGAGATCTGGGGAATTTGGAGGCCAAGTCAACACCTCAAACTCATTGTTGTGCTCCTCAAACCATTCCTGAAACATTTTTGCTTTGTGGCAGGGTGCATTATCCTGCTGAAAGAGGCCACAGCTATCAGGGAATACCGTTTCCATGAAAGGGTGTACATGGTCTGCAACAGTGCTTAGGTAGGTGGTATGCAACAAATTGCAATGCACTGTGTATTCTGACACCTTTCTATCAGAACCAGCATTAACTTCTTCAGCAATTTGAGCTACAGTAGCTCGTCTGTTGGATCAGACCACACGGGCCAGCCTTCGCTCCCCATGTGCATCACTGAGCCTTGGTCGCCCATGACCCTGTCGCCGGTTTACCACTGTTCCTTCCTTGGACCACTTTTGAACACCCCACAAGAGCTGCGGTTTTGGACATGCTCTGACCCATTCGTCTAGCCATCACAATTTGGCCCTTGTCAAACTCGCTCAAATTCTTACATTTGCCCATTTTTCCTGTTTCTAACATCAACTCTGAGGATAAAATGTTCACTTGCTGCCTAATATATCCCACCCACTAACAGGTGCCTCATCAGTGATCATCAGTGTTATTCACTTCACCTGTCAGTGGTCATAATGAGTGTATGTAGATAAAAAATACACGTATACAGAATATCTTTATTTTCAGTTAGCTAATATACAAAAATGCCAGGGCCAGTTATGCTCCCAAGGACTATCAGCCATTATTAGCTAAGTCATCATTCAGGCTCAAAATACTGTTGCACCACTGGGACGCCTGAGCGTTAGTGAATTCAGTCTTCAGTGAATAATATGTAGCACAGCTTTATTTTTCAGACTCCTGGCATGAGAGATTGTTCTTGTGATGAAAATTTCATCAAATATTTTTATACACCAGAGAGTCTGGTGCAGTCATGATAAATGACCGGGTTTTAATGCTAACAGTGATATGGGTATTTGCCGTTTTTCATTACCCCTCATTTTGTAAATAATTCCCATTCAATTAAAAATGGCAACATAATTAAACTATCTGCCTCAGAGCTCCCAACAGGAAGTGACTTTTTCATTATCTCTGTGGCAAGCCATTGCTTTTGTTCATTAATTTAGCTTGCCTTTAAAAGCCCTGCACATGGCCTGCCGCAGTCTCGCAGCCATCAACAAAGATCTGAACAGAGATGAATTATTTGGGATAAGAAAGGAATGTGTAATCTTTTTGACGCTTTGTAGTTAATAACACACACACACACACACACACACACACACACACACACACACACACACACACACTGCCTCCATTGCAGTTCCCATCATATCTCAAAGGACACTATGAGAGAAAGCCAAAGAAAAAAAAGGTGCAGCTTTTCAAACTGCCCAAGTTAATCTTTTTATTAACACAAGAAGCCAGACATACCAACCCCGCTGTGCAGAAATCCTAATGAACTGTGCTGCACAGAAAAAAGCCCGGTCTTGGAAAAAAGAAGCTAAGTTAAAGCTGATTACACAGACCGTGCTCGAACGCCTTGAGTCAGACCGAGGTCGACTGGGACTGTTCCCTGCTAAGCTAGAAGTGTCTGGTAACCGTTCCTTAAATGAGGACTAGAAGGAGTGCACAAAGCCGGCTCATTAGCTAAGACAAATATGGATGGCGTAGCTCTGACCGCTGGGGCAACTAGGTTTAATGTCATTTTTGCTCCGGGTTTGTTCTCATTGGGTTAGAAGCATGACCGAAGCAATCAGGCGAAGCTGTTAGCAGACGTTCTTATCCAGAGCGACTTACAGAAGTGCTTCCACAGTAAACATTTTCATACTAGTTTAAAGAGACAACAATCCAAGGATACAAATCTGATGGAATCCTGTTAGAACAAACAAATAGGTAGAAGAATCTTTAAGATGCTATTGAAGGTAACATAGCAAGTGCAGGTTAGTTCTCAGTTTAAGTGATTAGAAGTCTTTTGAAGATGGTGAGAGACTCAAATGTTCAAACAGAGAGGGGGAATTCGTTCCACTATTTAAGTGCTAGTACAGAGAAGAGCCTTGATGCCTGTCTTCCTTGAGTTCTGAGTGGAGGATCAAGACGAATGAGACTAGTGGCTTGGACGTTGTACCACATCACATAGGGCCGTTGAAGCCTAGTGGTTGAGGTACTTGCCTAGTAATCGAAATGTCATTGGTTTAAGCCCCAACACTGCCAGGTTGTTAGATAAAAGCGTCTGCTAAATGCCAAAAATGTAAATCACATCAACAACACTTACACAGACTTTCAGTACTGTGACAGTATATTGTCTAAGCAATCAAGCGTTAAGGGCCTTGCTCAAGAGCCCAACAGTAACAACCTGGCAATGGTGGGGCTTGAACCAGCGACCTTTCGATTACTAGTCCAGTTCCTCAACCACTAGGCTACAACTGCCCTATGTGATGTGGTACAACCTTCAAGCCACTAGTCTCATTAGTGATCCTCCAACCAGAATTTAGGGAAAATACACATCAAGGCTCGTCTCTCCTCAGCTGTCAGCAATTAGGGTTTAAGGGCCTCGCTGAAGGGCCCTCCAGTGGCAACCTGGTAGTGGAAAGGCTTAAAACGGCAGCCTTCTGATTACTAGTCCAGTATCTTAACCGTTAAACTATGACTGTCTGTGAGTTAGTTGGTGGTGCTGATTTTTTGGCTGGCCCTGTCATGAGATAACCATCATGATCTTCACATCTGCACAGAGCCAGATGTAATCACTGGTTCATACTAATGTTAATGTAATGTGTGAGACATATGTGGTAAGCACCTGCATTTAAATGAGTTAAGCTTGTGTAATATTGCTGTTCGTATTGGTGACTGATGACTTTAGCACCCAAAATCTCCTAGACAACTGGGTCAGAACATCTCCAAAACTGCAGCTCTTGTGGGATGTTCGTGGTCTGCAGTGGTCAGTATCTATCAAAAGTGGTCCAAGGAAGGAACAGTGGTAAACCGGCGACAGGGTCATGGGCGGCCAAGGCTCATTGATGCACGTAGGGAGCGAAGGCTGGCCCGTGTGGTCCGATCCAACAGACGAGCTACTGTAGCTCAAATTGCTGAAGAAGTTAATGCTGGTTCTGATAGAAAGGTGTCAGAATACACAGTGCATCACAGTTGCACAATATTAGGAAGGTGGTCATAATGTTATGCCTAATCGGTGTATACTCTTTCATCCTTTGTGACATTATGTAAAGCTAAGGCCCTCTAATTCACGGCCGAGAAAATTGAGCCGTTTCAAGTGCACTATGAGGCGATCTTAGCAATCCTACAGCAATTCAGTTAGCAATCGGTTAGTCAAAATGGTGGTCGGGGTGTCAAAACAGAGGTGTCAAAATTTTCATATTTGAGACAGAGCCTTGCACCGTCACTAAATGTTCTAGGTTTAAATTAAAGCAATAAGCCACAAGAGGCCGTACGTTACTGTGATTTTTGCACGGGGATGACGTTTTTAAAACTTCTTTCCCCGTGCTAAAATCGTAACAGTAACGTACGGTCTCGAGTGGCTTATTGCTTTTATAAAACGGCGGTCAACATAAAATATAATAAATACAACAATGTTTAATTCATAAATGTATTTATTGTGTATAAACTTACAATAAAGCATTCTTCCGCGACGCAAAATAGTTCGATTAACAGTGTTGCTAGGCAACATGAGGGCGAAAATAACATTAACTTTTCTATTCAGTGGCATATTAATATGGAATGATGTGAGGTGGTCATAGGTGTGCGTTTATCGGGGATTTTACAACGGCTTAGAACGCGGCTCAGCCAATCAGATTTTAGGACCGGAACTATCCGTTTTATAATCAGCTATTAAGGTAGGCTGTGCTGTGTATCTTAGCTTCCATTTATTTTATCATTCAATTTAAAAGTGTAATTTAATGACTGTCGTGAAATGTGACTCTTTTCTTTAAAAATCTGTGAAATCTGTTGATTTTTGAAAAACAAGGTCCATATAATTAAGCACATTTTCTCGTGAATTTTGAAGAGCCCTAATTATAATATATAATGTGTTTTACACAAGGACACACAGTAATAGGTGCAGTGCAGTAGTGCGAATGGTCCTGACATTAAATCCACTTCAGAGCTTTGTAAAGAATGTTGTGTGTGGGAGTCAGCTTTGAGCCAGGTGACATCTCTGCGGTTGATCTGATTTACAGGACTAAATTTAAAACTGTTTTGAGAAGATAAACTAAAACATATTTACTTAGTATGATGCTGTACAAACAGATCTAATTAAAGCACCTGGTGTTAGTTGCATATAGACCGATCAGCCATGACATTAAAATCGCCTCCTTGTTTCTACACTCGCTGTTCATTTTATCAGCTCCACTTATCATATAGAAGCACTTTGTAGTTCTACAATTACTGACTGTAGTCCATTTGTTTTGCTGCATGCTGTTCTTCAATGGTCAAGACCCCCACAGGACCACTACAGAGCAGGTATTATTTGGGTGGTGGATCATTCTCAGCACTGCAGTGACACTGACATGGTGGTGTGTTAGTGTGTGTTGTGCTGGTATGAGTGGATAAGACACAGCAGTGCTGCCAGAGTTATTAAATACCTCACTGTCCCTGCTGGACTGAGAATAGTCCACCAATCAAAAATATATCCAGCCAACAGTGCCCCGTGAGCAGCGTCCTGTGACCACTGATGAAGGTCTAGAAGATGATGATCTTAAACAGCAGCAATAGATGAGTGCTCGTCTCTGACTTCACGTCTACAAAGTGGACCAACTAGGTAGGAGTGTCTAATAGAGTGGACAGTGAGTGGACACGGTATTTAAAAACTCCAGCAGTGCTGTTGTGTCTGATTCACTCATATCAACACAACACCACCATGTCATTGTCAATGCAGTGCTGAGAATGATCCACCACCTAAATAATACCTACTCTGTGGTGGTCCTGACCATTGAAGGATTGGGTGAAAGAAGGCTAAAAAAGCATGCAGAGAAACAGATGGACTACAGTCAATAATTATAGAACTACAAAGTGCTTTTATATGGTAAGTGGAGCTGATAAAGTGGACAGTGAGTGTAGAAACACGGAGGTGGTTTTAATGTTATGGCTGATCAGTGTATATTGTTAATAGTTCCCATGAGACTAGATAATAATAACATCACAAAAGTGCTAAAGTGATAAAATTCTACCTGAATGTAGACTGAGTGATCAGTGGTATTTTTGTTAGGAGCCATTAAACATTGAAGACATTTACGGTCAGTATATTCAGTCATTGACTCTGGGGTAAAAATAAACCAGTAAGCGTCTACAATTAGAGCAGCGATTTGAGTACCAGATGGTACGGACCGCTTACAGAAAGCGAGCTGTTCCTTGTCACCTGTTCCCATTCAAGGTTCGGCCACCGAGCTTGAGTTAGTAGCGTGCAGCATATGGCCACTCTTCAAACTTTAATTGCCCAATAAAGCCGAAAATAAAAACTCTAGCACGCCAAGCTGTTCATTCCAAACCTTTTCTTTAATGGCGTCGATGTAGAATTAGTTTTCAGTCATATAGACAGTTTGAAGACTCCTGCAGCTGATGCCCACTGGCATTTCTACTTCTGACCTTGACTGCTCTGATAGACCAGAGGGGAAAGTACAAAGCGGACGATGGTGAACCGTGAGGGACGGACATGCTTTGCCGCCCTTTTTGTCAGCATCAATGAAGAGTCTACTCTCGAACATGGATCCTTTGAAGTGGCGTCCTAGACTGTGTTTGGAACCTTGGTGTTTTGGCTGTCACCAGATGCGCTTTTAATTAGCCTTCAAACATCGAGGGGTAGTGTTTTTACTAGGGCGGGCACAGCATACCTCGAACACCGCCCCTACTGAGTCCATGGAATTCATCAGCTGTTACAGCTTCATTGTTGTTATGAGGCTATATACAAGTACAAGTACACAAAACAACGTTTCTCCAGGAGCAAGGTGTGGCACAGAATGCAAGTGCAAAAAATACAATTTACACAGTGCAGATAAAACAAAACAGTACGATAAATACAAGAGACATTGTCTAATTTAAACAAAATTGAGGGGTACTGTGTACGATAATTGAGGTAAAAAAAACAAAAACATATTCTGTTATACAGTGGACCCTTGACTAATTTAATTGGCTCCGAAGGGCTGTTCATAAGTCAAAATGTTCGTTAGTTAAACCTATTTTTCACATAAGAAATGATGTAAATAGAATTAATCCGTGCCAGACCTCCCAAACCACCCCCTTACCTAACTTTTCTAATGTCTTACATGGTCTTTTTTGTTATAAATACAAGTATGTTTTACAGTATATTGGGACAGTGGTAGCCTAGTGGGTAGAGCTTTGGGCTATCAACTGAAAGGTTGAGAGTTCGAATCTCAGCTCTGCCTTGTAGCCACTGTTGGGCACTTGAGCAAGGCCTTTAACCCTCTCTGCTCCAGGGGTGCTGTGCAATGGCTGACCCATGTGGATGTTAGACATGTGGATGTTAGACATTACTGTAATAAACAATAATAAACAACAATACACAGTAGTACTGTACTGTACATAAAACACACACCACATTACAGTACAGTACGTGTGCTGTACAATACACCATAATACATTTCCTTCTTTTTTTCAATAGTAATAGATTTTTTTCATTTTCTGACCAGTAAGCTTTCTCTGCACCATTTTTGGGTTATTTTGATATTGAATTTTACAAAATATAAACAAAACACTGGAAAACCACTGTTGTCCGAATGTTTGCTCACTGTATATATATATATATATATATATATATATATATAGAGAGAGAGAGAGAGAGAGAGAGAGACGGTCGGATTCAACTTGTTCGACATCACGTGTTGAAAGTAAAAAAAAAACACTCAGAACCCAAAATGTTCAAGGGTCTACTGTACAATTAGCAGTGTAGGGTTTATTTATTTATTTATTATGCATTTTCTTCCTTTTCTTCCCATTTTTATAGCGCGTCCAATTTTTTAATCAACTGCGTTATGCTTCTTCTCTACTGGTGCTTACCTCCGCTCCGACTGTGTAAAGCGAACCGACACACACCCCCTCCGACACGTGAGCAGTAGCCGACTGCATCTTTTCACCTGCACGAGGCGAGTTCATATGCGAATCAGCCTTGTGCACGGAGAGCCACATATTCCTCGACTCTCTTCAGACGCCATCAATCAGCCAGCAGAGGTCGTAATTGCATCAGTTATGAGGTCTCTATCCGGCTCCATCCCTGGATGAACAACAGCCAAACGTTGTTCATATTGCCGCCCAGCCGGATGGCAGAGCTGAGATTCAATATGATGTATTCGAAATCCAGCTCTGGTGTGCTAGCGTATTTTACCACTGCGCCCAGTGTAGGGTTTATATAGCAGCAGAGATATTAAACAATAATGTGCAAAAATTCAATATTGTGCAAAGATGCAGGTGATGTAGTCACTGAGTAGTTGTCAGAGTTGTCCTGCTTTCTTTTTCCATTGTATTAGTTTCTCTTCTTAATTTTCTCTGCTTGCTATTCCTGACGCCCTTACAGACTAATTCACCCACATTCAATTTCACTTTGTGGTCTGACTGGCATATCAAAATGTCTCACAGAAAGAATTCACCTCGATAAATGTGTCTTAATCAGCAAATTCTTGTGCCATACTAGCACCACCTTTGTCTGGCATTGACATCCACATACCATATTTCCACTACTCAAGCTCATTTTCTCTCAAATCCCTTTAATGAATTCTGAAAATAATAATAATAATAAAAAAAAAACTAGACGTATATCAAAGCTATTACAGGAGTAAATCCACTATCATTAGTGCCTAGATATAAAATATGCCTAGTGATTAATGACACATCTTGTCTGTTCATAGTGCAGAGATGAATATTATGAGAATTTCCCGAACTGTGTAATAAAGCACACAAACTAAATCACCTCCACACAGATATCTCTACACTAGATTCAAGGACGGATTAAGGATAGTCTGGGCCCCTGGGCAAAGAGTTGCTTAGTGCTACACCCCCCGCGCCCCCCCCCACCCCCCAAAAAAAACATAAATAAATTAATACATTAAACATCCTGTCAATAACTAACCCTAACACAAGAATCTATTTTATATAAGTTTCTTTCTACTCTTCTTTCTTGCAAAGTCATCCACTAATTCATCAAAATTAAGCTGTCTGACCAAATCTGATTCAATGGCCAGAAGTGACAGTGAGTTCAGGCGGTTTTGGCACATCCTAATCCTGAGTTCATTCTTAATACGAGCCAGTTTGGAGAATGAACGCTCCCCTTCACAATTTGTGATAGGCACAGTCAAAAAAAGTGCTATGTAGACATTTGGAAAGGTTGACTGTAAATTCTAATTTATCATGGTTTTGATCATTTTACTAGGACATTTTTCTTTTTCTGTTATGAATGATTTGTATTGTATCAATTCATCTGCCAGGCTCATGTTCAGATCTGAAGGATATGCTGCAGCGAGTGAGTTAGCCTTTAAAGTGAGCTCACTGTTGGACATATTGTCAGGCAGGAAAAGAACATCAAATAGCTCAGTTAAGTGTGTGTATGCATTCAAACTGCTTGAAATTGCTTGTCTTAAATTTAAATAAATGCAAAATTGCTAAATTATTTTGTGTCTCTGCACTTAAGAGAAATTGAACATAATAATTTTGAAACAATACAAATTCAGAAACATTAAGTAAGGGCCTGAATCGCATATTTGCAACAAAACGTCTGTTATGAAATATGGTAGCTTGCCTGGCAATTTGTAGGTCCCTAGAAAGTCAAGGAAAAAATATATAAAAATATATTGTATCATAAATGTTGATAGGCATCGCAAAATGTTTTGGGCCAGGGCCCCCCCGGGGCCCCCTGACCTCAAGGGCCCCTGGGCGCTGGCCCCACTGGCCCAGTCAGTAATCCAGCCATGACTAGATTGTACATTAGACGTAATAAAATAGTTCATCCTGTGCCTTATTTCATAAAAGTAAAAATGTTCTTAAATTTTTTTGTCTTAAAACAAAAAATACTACACGTTTAAAGTTCTACATCTATGAACCAGAATTATTGTAATGTTATTATACACCGACTAGGCATAACATTATGACCACTGACAGGTAAAGTGAATAACACTGATTATCTCTTCATCACGGCACCTGTTAGTGGGTGGGATATATCAGGCAGCAAAGTGAACATTTTATCCTCAAAGTTGATTTGTTAGAAGCAGGAAAAATGGGCAAGCATAAGGATTTGAGCGAGTTTGACTAGAGCCAAATTGTGATGGCTAGACGACTGGGTCAGAGCATCAGGAATGCACTATGGAAAGAAGTCAAGCCGGCGAAGGCAGTGTGATGCTTTGGGCAATGTTCTGCTGGGAAACCTTGTGTCCTGCCGTCCATGTGGATGTTACTTTGACACGTACCACCTACCTAAGCACTGTTGCAGACCATGTACAACCTTTCATGGAAGCGGTATTCCTTGACGGCTGTAGCCTTTTTCAGCAGGATGATGCACCCTGCCACAAAGCAAAAATGGTTCAGGAATGGTTTGAGGAGCACAACAACGAGTTTGAGGTGTTGACTTGGCCTCCAAATTCCCCAGATGTCAATCCAGTCGAGCATCTGTGGGATGTGCTGGACAAACAAGTCTGATCCATGGAGGCCCCACCTCACAACTTACAGGAGTTAAAGGATCTGCTGGTAACATCTTGGTGCCAGATATCACAGCACACCTTCAGGCGTCTAGTGGAGTCCATGCCTCGATGGGTCAGGGCTGTTTTGGCAGGAAAATGGGGACCGACACAATATTAGGAAGGTGGTCTTAATGTTATGCCTGATCGGTGTATAATAGTACAGTGACAAAGTTTTGCTATAATTGGTAGAATTGGTAGTTTGCCTGAGTTTAACTAACTAATTAACAACCTCTCCAAACTGTTGTTTTTTTTGGGAGGGGCTAAATATTAAATAGGGGTTCAGACTCCTCCCCTTCCCCAATCCCTTCTGTAATTTGAACCATGCCTACAGTAAATTGGAACTTTAGGGTTCAAGGTGTGTATGTGCCTCGCTTTCTACGTTTCCAAATAGAAAACCCACTGTGACTCTAATCAGGTTAAATCAACAAGGGCAAGCCGGATAGGGTCACCTCATATCTGAGTGAATTACGACCTCTGCTGGCTGGTTGATGGCATCTGCACAGAGTCGAGGAATAATGCTGATCAGGGTGTGGCTCTCCATACACAAAGCTGATTCGCATATGAACTCGCCTCGTGCAGGTGAAAAGATGCAGTCGGCTACTGCGCGTGTGACAGTCTCGCTCTCCTCAATTGGGGCGGGGGTTGCTCCAGTAGAGTGGAAGCATAACGCTAATTCCCTAATCTGGTCGTGTCCAATTACCCTGATTGCGTCCTCTATACTGATTCAACCCTTTACTGCTGACTGAGGATGCCTCTCAACTGACATACGCCCCCTCCGGCATGTACAGTCAGTACAGACTGCATTTTTCACCTGCACGAGTCGAGTTCATACACTGACGAGCACTGTGTTTGGAGGGCCACACCCCCATCAGCGTTATTCCTAAGCCCTGTGCAGGCGCCATCAGTCAGCCAGCACCAGTTATGAGGACCTATGATCCGACTTTCTTACCCTCTAACCCTGAACAACAGCCAATCGTTGTTCATATAGCCGCCCAGTCGGAAGGGCGGAGCTAAGATTCGATACGATGTATTCGAAACCCCAACTCTGGTGCCCTAGCGTACTTTACCGCTGAGTTACCTGAGCGGCCTACTCATTTACATTTTACATTTACAGCATTCAGCAGACGCTTTTATCCAAAGCGACTCACAGTACTGTGACAGTATATTGTCTAAGCAACTGAGGTTTAAGGGCCTTGCTCAAGGGCCCAACAGTAACAACCTGGCAGTGGTGGGGCTTGAATCGGCAACCTTTTAATTACTACCAGTACCTTAACCACTAGGCTACAACTGACCTTAACTTACAAAGCTGACGATTTTCTTTTGGCCATGTTTAGCTTGGAAGCTAAAGCTAGCAAGACGCTTTGCATAAGTGACTCACTATTATCACTGCATAATATTAAGCTGTTTTTAATTTCCTGCACTAATAACACATAAGAATAGATAAACTCTGATTCATTTAAATACAGATTCTTTTATGAGACATTGCTTCCAGCTTTGGTATTTATCTTGTCTCACTTTTATTATTATTATTAATCATTATTAATCTATGTTCTTACATCATGGCTGTCTCTCAATTCATAACCTAGTCTCAATACCGCACTGATGAAGTTTCTTAAGGAACGCCATCTGTCCTTCTTGCTTTCCAATTAACCTTTATTTTAGATCCACTCTTTTCTAAGAAGAACCATGTCAAGGCCCAAGCATTCACTTATTCCTTACACTGCAGAAACAGGCAGTAAGGTGAATAATGGACGTGTTTGTTTAGCCGTCTTGTGTGTGGCTGTGTGTGTGCAGCCGGGGTGGCTGTAGCTTGTATTATCAGCGGTGAGCGCGGCTACAGATTCTTTATTCAGGTCAGGACGCGACAGAGTCTCCGGTGTAACAGAGCAAAATTCTAACAATGCAAATATGTCTTACCTTTATTTAAGCCATAACAAGAAAAACAAGGGTAACAGCTTCTGACAGATGTTCCAATTAAAGCAAGAATAACATTAGTGAACTTTTTTCTTGTCATTTTGCTTTTATTTTTATAAATGGCTTTATTCTGATCAGGGTCACAGCAAGCTCAGTTTTACCAGCAACTACACACTAGCCACGTCTGTGCATCCTCAGGCTGCATGTATTAATGAATACACAGATCAACCATAACATTAAAACCACCTCCTTGTTTCTACACTCAGTCTATTTTATCAGCTCCACTTACCATATAGAAGCACTTTGTAGTTTTACAACTACTGACTGTAGTCCATCTGTTTCTCTACATACTTTTTTAGCCTGCTTTCACCCTGTTCTTTAATTTGGTTGGTGGATTATTCTCAGCACTGCAGTGACACTGACATGGTGGTGGTGTGTTAGTGTGTGTTGTGCTGGTATGAGTGGATCAGACACATTAATGCTGATGGAGTTTTTAACACCTCACTGTCACTGCTGGACTGAGAATAGTCCACCAACCAAAAACATTCAGCCAACAGCGCCCCATGGGCAGTGTCCTGTGACCACTGATGAAGGTCTAGAAGATGACCAACTCAAACAGCAGCAATAGATGAGCGATCATCTCTGACTTTACATCTACAAGGTGGACCAACTGGGTAGGAGTGTCTAATAGAGTGGACAGTGAGTGGACACGGTATTTAACTCCAGCAGCGCTGCTGTGTCTGATCCTCTCATACCAGCACAACACACACTAACACACCACCACCATGTCAGTGTCACTGCAGTGCTGAGAATGATCCACCACCCAAATAATACCTGCTCTGTGGTGGTCCTGACCATTGAAGAACAGGGTGAAAGCAGGTTAAAAAGTATGTAGAGAAATAGATGGACTACGGTCGGTAATTGTAGAACTACAAAGTGCTTCTATATGGTAAGTGGAGCTGATAAAATGGACAGTGAGTGTAGAAACAAGGAGGTGGTTTTAATGTTATGGCTGATCAGTGTATATAATAGTCCAGTACCTTAAGTCCAGTAGCTAGGCTACAACTGCCTGTTCAGGTAGAAAATGTCTTGTTTTGTGCATCTGAATTTTGAACTGCAGTTAAATTGAAGAGGTTCACAAACTCTCTAGGTAATTTCTTTTATTTTCCTAATTAATTTGCTGGGTGGTATAAGGGGCACAGCAGGTAGGATGGGTGGCACACAGCTCCAGAGCCCTGGTTTTTCCAGGGACTTGAGTTCAAAGCTTGTCTGTTAGCTGCATATTGATGAATACTAACATATTAGCTGACTAACAACCTATTCAAGCAGTTTTTTTGGGAGGGTACATGTATTAATTAGGAGGTTCAGACTTCTCTCCTTCCCCATAATTTAAACCATTCCTGAATTGGACCTTTAGGGTTCAGGGTGTACTTCTGTCTCGCTGCCAACATTTCCAAATAGGCTCTGTACCCACTGGGACTCTAATCAATATGAATCTGTTTCTGAAGATGAATAAATTAATAGTGAATTTCTCATACTTCAGTTTGGCATTCTGTTCTGTTGTGTTCTGTTCCTCTCTTTTTACTCATACTTCCAGGGCTGACTCTGCTTTCTTCTGGCCATGTTTAGCTTGGAAGCTAAAGCTAGTGACATGCTTTGCATAAGTGACTCACTATTATCAGGCTCCAGCATTCATTCCTTTAGGCACTTTTCTTTATTTCATATTTCCTCTCTGTCTTTGCCTCCACCCCTCAGTCTTTGCGATACCTTCAGTATGATGTGCTTTTGCAGGGATGCGGAGAGATTCTGGAGAGAGTTTGGAATGTGTATACTGTGCTGTAGGCCGTGTATCTGCTTTCACTTTGACAGCTTCCGAGGTGACGGAGCATATGCAAACAGATACTTGTGATTTCAGAGTGACTATCCTAATCTCTCAAGCTGTCCGTCTCAGACGTTCTGTTCTGAGATATAAGGATGCTTTAGTTAGTTGTTAGTTCCACTGAGAATAACACTTGGATTTGGATAAAAATATACAACGAACGTTAAAAGGAATACACATGCGCAACAAAATATCCACTAAATGCTAGACATAGTTTTGATATTTTGTATTTAAAAGCATCGTGTGGAAGGAAAAACAACAACAGAAATACAAAATCTATGCAGAGAACAATGATATACCACAACATAGTCTCACCAAATTTGCATTTAGTTTAGTAGGCACCTTCTTTGGTAGCATTTTTGGACAGCATTTGCATATTGTCTTATTAAAAATACAGCATGAGATAATTAGTTTCGCTGCTTTTGAACAATGTGGTGTTTTGAGGCAAACTTTTCGTAAACTTATAATTCAGGAAAATATGTTTTATTTAAAAAGAAAGAATAAATTATTACTATTATTATTGTTAAGGTAATTAATAATTTATTATTATTACTAGTATTATTATTAATTATTATTATTGTCATTATTGTTAATGTAATTATTATTATTATTATTATATTAAAAGTATTATTATGACTACAGTATTATAATTATTGTAATTATTTTTTATTGTTAATGTTATTATTAATTTTATTATTATTATTATTAATATTATTGCTATTATTCCTATTATTATTATTACTATTATTATTATTATATTAAAAGAAGTATTATTATAATCATAATTTTTATTGTCAGTTATTATTAATTTTATTATTATTATTATTATTATTGCTATTATTCCTATTATTATTATTACTATTGTTATTATTATATTAAAAGTAGTATTATTATTATCATAATTTTTATTGTT
Source organism: Trichomycterus rosablanca (assembly GCF_030014385.1). Classification (NCBI taxonomy): domain Eukaryota; kingdom Metazoa; phylum Chordata; class Actinopteri; order Siluriformes; family Trichomycteridae; genus Trichomycterus; species Trichomycterus rosablanca. The sequence continues at coordinate 45,319,640 of NC_085990.1, read as the reverse complement.
AATGTTATTATTAATTTTATTATTATTTTTTATTGCTATTATTCCTATTATTATTATTATTATTATTATTATTATTATATTAAAAGTATTATTATTATTATTATCATAATTTTTATTGTTAATGTTATTATTAATGTTATTACTATTATTATTATTATTATTGTTATTATTATTATTATTATTAATATTATAACTAAAATGTATAACCTTGTAAATTGATGAATCTACTGTTCCTGTCATGAATGTAACCAAAGTGTAAAACATGACGTTAAAATCCTAATAAACTAACAAACAAACAATTAGAAATGTCTCAGTAAATACAGGCTACCTGCACAAATACTGCATTTACTAATTTTGAACCACAGAACCTGAACCGTCGTGACTCTTAACATTACGCCACATGAGCTCATGAAAAAAAATTAAATAAATTAATACACAATTGCACATTCCTTTAATTAATCCCCAAATGTTACTGGATTCCAGATCTGAAGACACCAGTTAATTCACAAATGTAAGTTAGCATCCTAGCCAATGCTATGTTTTACCATGTTGACTTTTAAGTCTGTCCCGGGATGTAAAATATTGAATGTGTGTATAATTATTACAGGCTTAGCGTGTGAGATTACTGGCTACTTTAATTCCAACTCATCAAGTAAATCTGTTTCCATGCTGATAGCGTACTGGCCCTCCACCACTGGAGCACCACTTTACTGCAGGGCTTGCTGAGGAGGAGAGTGCGCTAATTAAAACTGGATCGGTCTGGACATAGTTTTACAATCCTGCAGGCGGTTCATGCACCCCTGCCAAAAATGTGTCACGATCACGGCTATCTGTGCAGCACATGGATGCTTTGTGTTTGTGTTTTTGTATCACACCCCCCTTGTCTCCTCCCCTTCTATGTCTACGATTTTTTGTAATGTTGACCATCCTCAGCTGTCCCTCGTGTGGTTATTAGCTCTTTGTGTATATAGTTCACTTTGTCTGCATTTCTTCTCAGTCATTGTGATTGTTATTGTGGGTTCATGTGGGCTTGTTCATGCTTCTTGATACATTCGGTTCTGTACATTCTGATTCCTCTCCTGGTTTCTGTCCGGTCTCTTGTCCAGGTTGTTTTATTTTTGTGTCTTATACCTGTTCATTTGCCCTGCTTGTCACGTTCATTGTTTAGCCCAGGTTCTGTGTAAGCATAGCATAGTCGTTGGCAAAGGAATTAGAATTCATGTTTTTGGATGTTTAGTGGTTAGAGGAGCTTAGGAGTTTAGAGACCTGTTATGTTTAGTAGTAGCTTAGCATTAGCATTAGTTATTACTAGGGCTGGCTTGATACCGAGGGGTGCCGATACCGATCCGATACCGTAATTTCTCCTCTCAAACAACTAAGCAGTAATAATACATGTCTCAATGCACCATGGTTAAACTAGCTATCTAAATAACAATGCTCAGAGTGTGAAACAAATATTCTACAGGAATAAATACAGAACCTACAACATCACACTTATACAAAACTGCTGTTTTTATTTTCACTTTTACACACTGAACATTTAGCAGCATTTTGGCTTGTTTAACAGCACCATACAAACATTTAAAATACGTGACACATCTTGCTTTACGGCGTGTCGTCCAAAGTGTCTACAATTGGAAGATGTGGATGTCAATCAAACGCGATGGACCAATTAGAATTGACGCAGGGTTAAGATTTTCCGTTAAAGTTCTGTCACGTTTTTAGATTATTAAACCCTGCTGGATTTTGAAGAGGACGTCTGTGGCTAAACGGGAAACGGTGTAGTTTGTTTTATTTCATAACACTAATGGATTAATCATTGAGGATGTGAGAGATCTCCAAGTCGGGACAAGATAGGTTCTTTATCTCAGGTGAGCAGTTTATCATTTATAAAGTGATTTTTATTGTGTTTAAACAGTGTTTTTAGATGTGGCAGTAGTAGATGATTTTTTAAAAGGTTAAAAGTTGAAGTAGATCAGTGTGTTTTAATATCTGAATGGCTGTTGTGGATGAGTTGTAGATCAGTGGCACATGTTAATGATGTCATCAAGATGCACCTTGTTACAGCAGTTGCTGAGTGAGCTGGCAATAAACGGCACTCTGTTGGAATGTATCTTAGTGTGTTATTTGCTTTACACACAAACAATGGCCTTATTTACATTAAGTGTTATTTACATTAAGTGTTATTTACATTAAGCAACAGTATCGGATCGGATTACACGTTTTTTTCCTTCCGATATCCGATGATATGATTTGGGCCAATATCGGATCGGTGCCAGCCCTAGTTAATACCGCCTGTTCTCATATTATTTTATTATCTTGTATTTAGTGGCATGGCACAATTCCTGTTCTGTTCTCGTTCTGCGTTGCGCACAACCTAGCCGCCGCTATGACATCACCACATTTGCCGGGCCTTTCTCGTTTTTCTATTTTTCTCATTTTTTAACCCCCAACCAGAGAAAAAAGCTCCGTTAGCTTGCATACCCATTACTTAGCTAGGATTAGCTAGCCCCAGCAAATGTGGTGATGTTATAGCGGCGGCTAGTTTGTGATTGGTCGAACCTCAATCCCTCAGCCCTGCGTTACAGTCTGAATAAAGACAGCCAACAATAATCCGAACACTAAATTCAGAAAGGAGCTTAGTTAAGAGCAGTTTGGAGAAATTTAAGAATGAACCCAGTTGCAGTTTAAGTTTCTCTTACCTGCATTTGTTTTCTCACCTCTTTTTTTACAGCTATATGTACTTCACTTTTGACTCAGTTAAGTGTGAGAGTAACATGAAGTGTCATGATGTGAGCTGCTGTTGTAGCACCAATGCACCACCAATGAACTTCCAATGGAATTTAATTGTGTTGACTGTACCATCATGTAGCATGCTGTGACGGGGTCGTGAGCGCCTTGTGACAGGTGACAGTTGTAACCCTGCATCTGCAAAGCTAGATAACAAATCCCATTGGAAGAGGCTTAACTCAAACAGTAAAAAACACAGGAAAATAACTAAACGAATAAACCAAGTAAAATCAAACCCTAGTTGCAGCTGGAAGCCAGAAACAGACAAAAGCAAAGAACACAGAAAAACAGGGACAGCCTTTTGGAAGTAACTAAACATCTCTTGGGTGCAACTCGAACAACCAAAACAACCAAAAATACCAGTCAGGACATCCCAGCAAAAAACAATGAAAGCAGCCTTGCCACCCAATCCCAGTATGCCACTGTTGACCAGTAGTCAGTCAAAAAACAGGTGAGTAGTCAAGTTTGACAGTCAGTCAGGCATATCACACAGACAAGCAGAAATGCCTAACAAACTAGCAAACTGGGCAGGCAGATAAAGGACTCAGTCTTGATCTGATTCCCAGGTACGCTTATATTGAGTTGTCTGCAAACAAGCACATCTTGCCCTACACAGACTGAGATTTCTCCACACTCCCTGCATCTTTTCACTATATCATCTATGGAAGATGGTGAAAAACCTAAAATAGTTGCAATCTTTAATTAGGAAATGTTCTTTTTGAATGAATGAGGTCTGGCACAAAGCTATGAGGCACGACTCATCTTGACGTTTCCCACTATACCCTTATCATGATACCATGAGCCAGTCCATCACAGGGCAGACACTCATACACACACCCATTCACCTATAGGACAGTATCTCTAATTAACCTGACTGCATGTTTTTTGACTGTGGGAGGAAACTGGAGCTCACGGAGGAAACCCACGCAGAAAGGACCTGGACCACCCCACCTGGGCATCGAACCCAGGACCTTCTTGCTGTGAGGCGACAGTGCTACCCAGTGTAACTTAAATATTCTCTCTTCTCTTTCACTCTTATTTAGTCCCACTTTCAATCTTATTTGTATGCATTTTTCTCCCCACTTTCCTCCTTCCGACCTGTGCACAGGTCTCCTCTTCTCGCCCATGCATTCTACACAGGCATCTCTTCCACCAATCAGGGTCCGTACACAGCGTATGAAGACCCACTCACCCACAAATAGTCTGGCCCCCACCCTGCAGATACGGTGGCCAATTAGTATCTGCTGCAGGGACTGCCAATTATGCCTGCTAGATGGCTTCCAGCCAAGTTTCGAATCGAGGAGTTCAGAATGTCGACGCTGGTGTGCTAGCAGAATATCCTGCTGTGCCACCTATTTTTTTTTTTTTTTATATATTTTGTTCATGAGTTTTTTCCCCTTTTTCTTCCTTTTAGCGCGTCCAATTGCCCGATTGCATCATGCTTCCTCTCCACCAATGCCGATCCTCGCTCTGATTGAGGAGAACGAAGCTAACCCTCGCTCCCTCCGACACGTGGGCAGCAGCCATATGCATTTTGTCACCTACACTTTGACGAGCGCAATGCGGATCAGCACTGTGTACGGAGAGACACACCCTGATCAGTTCACTCTTTTCCCATCTCTGTGCAGGCGCCATCAATCAGCCAGCAGAGGTCGTAATTGCATTAGTTATGAGAGAGACCCTATCCGACTTAATATCCCATCCCACATGAACAACAGACCAATCATTGTTAATGTGGCTGTACAACCCAGACGAAGCTGGGATTTGATACGATGTATTTGAGATTCAAGCTCTGGTGTCCCAGCGTGTGTTTTACCGCTGCGCCACCTAAGCGGCCCTCTATTTAGTCCCACTTTTTACTTTTTTTTTTTATTGGGTTGCAAGCATTCAATTAAAAATCAATCAAAACGATCAGTGAAAACACTGGAATTCTCAGATGACACTTTTTACTGTATCATCCCAAATCATCCCAACTTTTTAGGAAACCCATAATAAACAATATTTATCTGGGAAACTTTTTAAATGGATATTTAATGTTCAGTTGTTGCAGTATGACACAAACTGTACCTATTACATATTAGAACATAACACAGTAAGAGGAGCTCATCCATCATCTCTTTGATTATTGTTGTAAACACAGAAATAATTCCACGCTGTGATTTCAGCTCAATGTTAAAGTTTTTATCATTTTTTCAGGCTATGTAAATATGATTAACTCTGCATGTATTTCATAAGTGAGGGCTAGATATGCAAAGTCTAAAATCACTAACATTATTTATTCAAAGTAGCGGTTTAACGCTGCAGTTGTAACAGCATTTTCAATTTAACAAAATGAAAATGCCTGAAGCTTAGTCTCATATATTTTCAGATTTTGCAGAAAATAATAATTTTGTTTATTTCTAAAGCTCCAAAACACTTAAGGTCTTTGCTCCAGCTCATAAAGTTTGATATGATACCCTGTTGTTGTTTTGTTTACCATGATTAGCTTGAAGATTACTCAGATTTCTACATCATAACTGCCAATGTGGTGTGGACAGTTGTGCTCTGATTTGACCAGTTGCAACACAGTCAGTAAAGTTCTAATAGTTTAAAACATGGAGGCGTATGTGGATGTGGGTAAAACTGGAGTTCAGGATTAAATCTCGAAGCTGTAAGGCATTAACTCGACCTTCTTTGACACCATCCCACCCAAACAACTTAATACTGAACTAAACTGAAGTGGGTCGAAAAGGCCTAACATGACACTCTTTACTAAGGAACAGATACACCGATGAGCCATAATATTAAAACCATCTCATTGTTTCTACACACATTGTCCATTATATCAGCTCCACTTACCATATAGAAGCACTTTGTAGTTCTACAATTACTGACTGTATTGCATCTGTTTTTCTACATACTTTTTTAGCCTGCTTTCACCCTGTTCTTCAATGGTCAGAACCCCCACAGGGCCACCACAGAGCAGATATTATTTGGGTGGTGGATCATTCTCAGCACTGCAGTGACACTGACATGGTGGTGGTGTGTTAGTGTGTGTTGTGCTGGTATGAGTGGATCAGACACAGCAGCACTGCTGGAGTTTTTAAACACCTTACTGTCACTGCTGGATTGAGAATAGTCTACCAACCAAAAATATTCAGCCAACAGTGCCCCGTGGGCAGCATCCTGTGACCACTGATTAAGGTCTAGAAGATGACCAACTCAAACAGCAGCAATAGATGAGCAATCGTCTCTGACTTTACATCTACAAGGTGGAGCAACTAGGTAGGAATGTCTAATAGAGTGGACAGTGACTGATCCACTCATACCAGCACAACACACACTAACACACCACCACCATGTCATTGTCACTGCAGTGCTGAGAATGATCCACCACCTAAATAATACCAGCTCTGTGGTGGTCTTGTGGGGGTCCTGACCATTGAAGAACAGGGTGAAAGCAGGCTAAAAGGTATGTAGAAAAATAGATGGACTACAGTCAGTAATTGTAGAACTTCAAAGTGCTTCTATATGGTCAGCGGAGCTGATAAAGTGGACAGTGAGTTGATCGATGTATATGAAATATATGAATATATACGTAGTATGGATAACTTGGACCTCATTCTTAAAAAAAAAAAAAAAGAGTTTTGATTCTTTTTTGCAAACACTATCAGTATCAGTTTGCACCACTCAGCAGTCCTTCCCCAAGGCTCTCTGTTCCAATCTCCAGTCTCCAGTTTGTCTCTAATGCACCCCGCTATAGCCGTGTCATCAGAGAATTTCTGCAGATGACATGAAATCGAATGTGTTTAGTTTAAAAAGGACAGGAGCCAAGATATTACCTTGTGGACCTGTCTGTCCTACAAAAAGCCTTGAATTCCCACAAATGATGGTCTGCTGGGTCAGATAATCTATTGTTCATGATAGGATGAGTTTGTCCACCTGCATCTGCCAGAGCTTCTCTCCTAAGAACACAAGCTGTATTGTTTGAATGTGTTGAAGAACAAAGAAAAAAAAACACAATCCTCAGAGCCGAGATGTTCACAAGTCACAAAATACGAGTCTGAGTCAAGTCACGAGTCTTTAGGCTAGAGTCCGAGTCAAGTCACGAGTGTTTAGGCTAGAGTCCGAGTCAAGTCACAAGTGTTTAGGCTAGAGTCCGAGTCAGGTCACGAGTCAATATAATCTACACAAAACATATATAGAAAATGTAGAGTAGAAATAAACCAGTAATATGTAAGTTCAGATAAAAAACAACAGATTAGCAACTGTATTTTGTTGTTTTACTTAGTGCCTTTACTTTCCTAGTCATTGTGCAAATGAATGTAATTTTCGTAACAAGAAGGTACCAGTTAAAAGCTTAAACTGATACGGTTTGTTTTCATTGCAAAACACAAGCGCGCAATAAATCACGGCACAGCGGCCAAAATGCAAAACACAGCAAAAAAATCATAACCACTGCTTACCTTAGCTTATGTTCTTCCAGATGCTATTAAATTTATAACCGTGTGTTGTCCCATTAGGAATATAATCCATTACTTTGTAAATGTGTGCTTATACTTACTGAGTAAATGCAAATAACAGCATTTCTTACTAAAAATTAAAATCAGAAAGTCTGAGCGTTCCATTCACCCCAGTTGTTCCTGTGAAGTGCACTATGTAGGGTATTTCACCATTTTAAGTGAGATTTCAATCCAACGGTAATGAAAATGTTCAAATGAAGTGAACTTGTCACACGTAACTAATGTTAACACATGCTGACGCTAGCGACTCTTGTCGTTTATGAGTCATTTTTTTGTGTCATGAGTCAAGTCCGAGTCATTTGAAACAAGTCCGAGTCGAGTCTGAAGTTGCTGTGTGTGCGATTTACGTGTGACTTGGAGTCGCAGACTCGAGTCCCCATCTCTGCCTCACAGTGCTGCTTATTTTCTCAAAATTGGAAAGTGATATTTTTGATAGGCATATTAGTAGGATCTTTTTCGATAAGCCCAATATCAGATCTAATGGCATTATTCCTGTATGGAATAAAATCTTTGTACCCTAAGTTGTACCTTCAGTTTTTGAGCAAAGGAGGTTAAGTCCTTTTATTAACCACTGCTGGCTGATCAATGACGCCTGCACAGAGACAGGGGATAATGGAGTTAGTGCATAACTCTCAGGAAGTGATACCGAGCCCCAAATGAACTTCGTACAGGTGAAAAGAAGCAGTCAGCTACTGCACACGTGTCAAAGGGGCCATGTGTTAGTCAAAACTCTTCTTGGTCAGGAGTGGGGGTCAGCAGTGGGGTTCAGCAGCAGTAGAGAGGATGTGAAAATCAATTAGGTAATTGAATACGGCTAGATGATCAGTGTAGTCAGGATACGACTAGATGGGCAGTGGTAGCTCAGCGGTTAAGGTACAGGACTAGTAATCGGAAGGTCACTGGTTCAAGCCCCACATCTGCCAGGTTGCCACTGTTGAGCCCTTGAGCAGGGTTCGTAACCTTTAATTGCTTGCAAGGTGTAAGTGGCTTTGGAGAAAAGCGTCTGCTAAATGCCAAAAATGTAAATGTAAATGTAGATGACTTAGTTGTCCCCAGGGAACATCAGAAAACGCAGGTGGGCATGCACTTGCCCCACATGGCTACAATCAATACAGCCCCTATCAAAACACAAGGCCACACAGTAAAGCTAGAAGATAAAGAATGAGAACTGGGTTACTACTAATGCCAGCTACTCAATCCACCAGAAAGTGAAAACTTGGAATAAAACCAGTGGCATCTAAAAAGGGGAGAGGAGGGCTGCTACTCTAGTTGGTGGACACTCATGCAGCTGCCACTCCCCCACAGGGCAGTTTGCTCACACCTTGGTGAGCTCTTGATTGATGGGGAGCAGTGACTCATTAATGGAGACAGCATTGTCGGTCATCTGTGCCTACAGGCCCATAATGGCATGGCAGGTAGACATGATATTCTAATCCATGACCCCTGCCAATCTATATGGCAATATCTAGGTCCAACTTTAGTTTTTGTTTTTTTGTTTTTTTAACTGGAGGTTTGTAGAAGACTTTTAGCACAGAATATGTATCTACCGCAGTTCACATGTTTTACAGTGTAGCACTCTGACTCCTTAGAGGTCCACTGTTTTGTAGTGTTCTTCACATTATTGAACTCTTGATTGATGAGAAGCAATGGCTGATTAAAGGAGACAGCATTGTCAGTCATCTGTGCCTCCAGGCCTCCTGCAGGCTCATAATAGCATGGCAGGTAGGCATGATACTGTAATCTATGCCCTCTGCCTATCTACAGTGTATCACAAAAGTGAGTACACCCCTCACATTTCTGCAGATATTTAAGTATATCTTTTCATGGGACAACACTGACAAAATGACACTTTGACACAATGAAAAGTAGTCTGTGTGCAGCTTATATAACAGTGTAAATTTATTCTTCCCTCAAAATAACTCAATATACAGCCATTAATGTCTAAACCACCGGCAACAAAAGTGAGTACACCCCTAAGAGACTACACCCCTAAATGTCCAAATTGAGCACTGCTTGTCATTTTCCCTCCAAAATGTCATGTGACTCGTTAGTGTTACTAGGTCTCAGGTGTGCATAGGGAGCAGGTGTGTTCAATTTAGTAGTACAGCTCTCACACTCTCTCATACTGGTCACTGAAAGTTCCAACATGGCACCTCATGGCAAAGAACTCTCTGAGGATCTTAAAAGACGAATTGTTGCGCTACATGAAGATGGCCAAGGCTACAAGAAGATTGCCAACACCCTGAAACTGAGCTGCAGCACAGTGGCCAAGATCATCCAGCGTTTTAAAAGAGCAGGGTCCACTCAGAACAGACCTCGCGTTGGTCGTCCAAAGAAGCTGAGTGCACGTGCTCAGCGTCACATCCAACTGCTGTCTTTGAAAGATAGGCGCAGGAGTGCTGTCAGCATTGCTGCAGAGATTGAAAAGGTGGGGGGGTCAGCCTGTCAGTGCTCAGACCATACGCCGCACACTACATCAAATTGGTCTGCATGGCTGTCACCCCAGAAGGAAGCCTCTTCTGAAGTCTCTACACAAGAAAGCCCGCAAACAGTTTGCTGAAGACATGTCAACAAAGGACATGGATTACTGGAACCATGTCCTATGGTCTGATGAGACCAAGATTAATTTGTTTGGTTCAGATGGTCTCAAGCATGTGTGGCGGCAATCAGGTGAGGAGTACAAAGATAAGTGTGTCATGCCTACAGTCAAGCATGGTGGTGTGAATGCTATGGTCTGGGGCTGCATGAGTGCAGCAGGTGTTGGGGAGTTACATTTCATTGAGGGACACATGAACTCCAATATGTACTGTGAAATACTGAAGCAGAGCATGATCCCCTCCCTCCGGAAACTGGGTCGCAGGGCAGTGTTCCAGCATGATAATGACCCCAAACACACCTCTAAGACGACCACTGCTTTATTGAAGAGGCTGAGGGTAAAGGTGATGGACTGGCCAAGCATGTCTCCAGACCTAAACCCAATAGAACATCTTTGGGGCATCCTCAAGCGGAAGGTGGAGGAGCGCAAAGTCTCGAATATCCGCCAGCTCCGTGATGTCGTCATGGAGGAGTGGAAAAGCATTCCAGTGGCAACCTGTGAAGCTCTGGTAAACTCCATGCTCAGGAGAGTTAAGGCAGTTCTGGGAAATAATGGTGGCCACACAAAATATTGACACTTCAGGAACTTTCACTAAGGGGTGTACTCACTTTTGTTGCCGGTGGTTTAGACATTAATGGCTGTATATTGAGTTATTTTGAGGGAAGAATAAATTTACACTGTTATATAAGCTGCACACAGACTACTTTTCATTGTGTCAAAGTGTCATTTTGTCAGTGTTGTCCCATGAAAAGATATACTTAAATATCTGCAGAAATGTGAGGGGTGTACTCACTTTTGTGATACACTGTATATGGCAATATATAGGCAATATATGGCACAATTTGTGGCAAAAGAGGGAGCAATACACCACTTTTAGCAGAAGTAACTTTAATTAACCATTTTCTGAGGGAGGTTACATAAAAATGCAGATTTTTAAATTAGTCTGGCAGATCAAATCAGGTCCACCGTTATTTATTTATGTATTTTTTTTAACTGGAGGTTTGTAGAAGACTTGTACACCACTCAGATCATGTCTGGTTGGCAGTTCACATGTTTTACCACCAATGCCCTCATATATAGATAGAAAGATATACTTTATTTGTCATAAATACAAATATATGTCATATATACTGTACATATACTGTACAATGAAATTCTTTCTTTGCATATCCCAGCTTGTTTTGGGAGCTGGGGTCAGAGAGCAGGGTCAGCCACCTTACGGCGCCCCTGGAGCAGACATGGTTAAGGACCTTGCTCAAGGACCCAACAGTGGCTGCATAGAAGAGCCTGGATTTGAACGGCCAATCTTCCGGTTGATAGCCCAAAGCTCTACCCACTAGGCTACCACTGCCCTTATCTGTTTACTGATAACAGGGCAGTTTGTTGGGTGTTATATTTGGTGACCAATGGTCAGCAGAGTAATACTGCTATAATAGAATGATGTTGTTTGATATAACAGCATGGATCAGATTGCAAAGTCAGAACTTATTGTTATAATAAATGTACTACCACCCAGATCTAAATAAAAGTATATTGTGTAGGTTGCCTCTGTGTGCACTATCAGTAGACTCAGAATCTCAAAGCCAGGGAAGGCTCCTAAGACTAAGCAGCTGGGTGGACTCGGGCTCCAACAGCAGGTGTGTTGGAAAGCTCTGAAGACTCTGGGCTTTAGCCGGGTTCTTTTCAGCCATACATCCTCTCACTTAGTATTCCAGCAACCTGCCTGGCTGATGCCCGCTTCTTCTCCTAAAACCCAAACAGCCCTCTTATTGTTTCCCTGAGTTTCTCATCTTCACACAGAGCGAGCATTTTGAATACACAAACGCAGCATAACACACTTCGTTGTCTTCGCTGCTTTGTTTAATATTACTAAAATGTTTTCTTTGTCAAGTAAAACCTGTAGGATTAGGAGAGAATCAGCACTAACAGAGCAGGCCTGTGTGAGCCGCTTGGCTCAGCCTGTGTGCGATAATTCTAATGAGCTGGTGCTGGCGCTATCCAGAGCGAGAGCTGTGCCAGTTCCTTCCAGCTGTGTGTCTAGCCAATGAGGAAATGTGTGATTGAGCTGGCAACGGAAGATGAACAAAGGAGCATCACACAGGTTTCATGCTAACACCATACAGATCAGCTAAAGTCTATATACAAATACAGCTTAGAGTCATAAGACACTGAAGACTTGGGTGTTTAATAGCACGTGAAAATGAATTACTGACTGTGTCTGTGTCTGTTGAGAACTGCAACTTTCAAATAATAAAAATAGACAAATAGATGAGCAGTAATAATTAAGAGAGGTTTAGTGTTTCTATGTCGTTCTTTTAATACATACAGACAGGTTAAGCCTTTTTAGTGTTTTAGACTCTCATAAAAAAAGCAGATTTTTACAATTTCTCAGCACCCCGAGCTATAACACAAGTTTAAAAGTGAAACAGAAGGTAAAGCCAGCTATACACAGATACATGTGGAGCTTTCAGAGTGAATTTGACTGTTATTTCACACAAATGCAGATTCGTCTCATATGTGCACTTTGATGATGTTTTTTTGCACCTCGATAGAAAAAAACTAATACCAACAGAGTAAGTAAGTAGGTAGGGTGTGGCAAATGCACATATTTCTGCAATTTTTACATTTGACAGTATGGCATGAACTACAACTAAAAATAATAATAGCAACAGTAGTATATCTATACACTGATCAGCCATAACATTAAAACCACTTCCTTTTTTTCTACACTCACTGTCCATGTTATCAGCTCAACTTACCATATAGAATCACTTTGTAGTTCTACAATTACTGACTGTAGTCCATCTGTTTCTTTGCATGCTTTGTTAGACCCCTTTTATGCTGTTCTTCAATGGTCAGGACCACCACAGGACCACTACAGAGCAGGTATTATGTGGGTGGTTGGTCATTCTCAGCACTGCAGTGACACTGACATGGTGGTGGTGTGTTAGTGTGTGTTGTGTTGGTATGAGTGGATAAGACACAGCAATGCTGATGGAGTTTAAACACCTCACTGTCACTGCTGGACTGAGAGAAGTCCAGCAACCAAAAATATTCAGCCAACAGCACCCCATGGGCAGCGTCCTGTGACCACTGATGAAGCTCTAGAAGATGACCAACTCAAACAGCAGCAATAGATGAGCGATCGTCTCTGACTTTCCATCTACAAGGTGGACCAACTAGGTAGGAGTGTCTAATAGCAGTGAGTGGACACGATATTTTAATACTGAGAATTGAGATTGATCCACCACCTAAATAATACCTACTCTGTGGTGATCCTGTGGGGGTCCTGACCATTGAAGAACAGGGTCAAAGCAGGTAAAAAAAAGTATGTCGAGAAATAGATGGACTACAGTCAGTAATTGTAGAACTGGTAAGTGGAGCTGATAAAATGGACAGTGAGTGTAGAAACATGGAGGTGGTTTTAATGTTATGGCTTATTAGTGTAAGTGTGTGCATGAGTTTAAGTCCCGGTTGTCGTGAGGTGTCAAAAATAGCAAGTTTTGGTCTGGTTGCCTTGATGAATACATAATTTGAGCTGTTACTGCTTAGGAGTGCAACATATAGAATGGGATTAATGCAAACTTATTTGTTTTATTATAAATATAAAGTGACCCGGGATGCCACCCAAAAACAATGGACAATAGGCAAAAAAACACAACATTGTTGGGAAGTGGGAGGACACTAAAGTACATGGCGGAAACACATAGACATGCAGAGCTCCTTACAGATACAGACTGGAGGTGAGGTTCAATGTCCTCAATACTGCTGGCCATGCCACCAAGCTGCCTCTGTCATCAAATCCATCAAATTGTCTAATTAAATTCCATTCCAAATGTTCTTTATATTTTAATTCATACACATGTAATAATGTATTCACCTTTGTTCATTCATTCATTGATTTATGATTAGCACTTCTATGATAGAGAATGCTTGTTTTGTGTATGAAGCAATTACCAATGTATCTCCTAATAATCAGGAGCTTTCTGAGAAGCTAACAGTCAGCTGGGAACTGGTAATCTACTAACTGAAACAAACAAACTAATAAACAAAAACCCACATTAATTATGTTGCTTTATCACCATAAGATCATTAAAATGTAATTCTCTATTATCAGTCATTATTTCTTCATATTTCTGCATTCAGAGAGGAGAAATAAATGCCCTGTAGTGTAGAGTAGTTCAGAAGAATGTAGGAGCCTCAGCTCAGGTTTGATTTCCCCCATGTCTGGAGACACTGTAATTCATCATATTTACCTTAAAGTACCTGGAAGAAAAGAAAAAAAACCCAGTCTGAGAGTCGTGGGTTATCTCAGCTAGGGAAGTGTTATAGGAAGCTTAATCATGAGAAATCTTTTAGATGCTTTTGAAACTAGAAGAGTCTTTTTTTAATGAGCACCAGTGATTGTAATCTTAGATGGATAATAAGGTGCAGTAGTGAGCGTTGTTATTGATGAGGTGTTATCATTTAGAGCAGTTGAACATTAAAGTAAAGTAAAAACTGGAAGATAAATAACAGTAGGGGCGGCACAGTGGCTCGGTGGGTAGCACTGTTGCCTTACAGCTAGAAGGTCCTGGGTTTGATTCCAAGGTGGAGCGCTCCGGGTCCTTTCTGTGTGTTCATGTGTATAGGTATAAATGACAAATTAGTTTGTTCTAGTGATGCACGTGGGGAGCGAAGGCTGGCCCGTGTTGTCCGATCCAACAGACGAGCTACTGTAGCTCAGATTGCTGAAGAAGTTAATGCTGGTTCTGATAGAAAGGTGTCAGAATACACAGTGCATCACAGTTTGTTGCGTATTGGGCCGCGTAGCCGCCATCCAGTCAGGGTGCCCATGCTGACCCCTGTCCACCACCGAAAGCTCCAACAATGGGCACATGAGCATCAGAACTTGACCACGGAGCAATGGAAGAAGGTGGCCAGGTCTGATGAATCACGTGGATGGCCTGGTGCGTGTGCGTCGCTTATCTGGGGAACACATGGCACCAGGATGCACTATGGAAAGAAGGCAAGCCGGCGGAGGCAGTGTGATGCTTTGGGCAATGTTCTTTTGGGAAACCTTGGGTCCTGCCATCCATGTGGATGTTACTTTGACACGTACCACCTACCTAAGCATTGTTGCAGACCATGTACAACCTTTCATGGAAACGGTATTCCCTGATAGCTGTGGCCTCTTTCAGCAGGATAATGCACCCTGTCACGAAGCAAAAATGGTTCAGGAATGGTTTGAGGAGCACAACAACGAGTTTGAGGTGTTGACTTGGCCTCCAAATTCCCCAGATCTCAATCCAATCGAGCATCTGTGGGATGTGCTGGACAAACAAGTCTGATCCATGGAGGCCCCACCTCACAACTTACAGCAGTGAAAGGATCTGCTGCTAACATCTTGGTGCAAGATACCACAGCACACCTTCAGGGGTCTAGTGGAGTCCATGCCTCGACGGATCAGGTCTGTTTTGGCATCAAAAGGGGGACCAACACAATATTATGAGATCATGTTAAACAACTGAAACTGAATTCCCTCCTCCACTGTAAGATCACACTGAACTTGAGAAAGCAGAAGACAGCTGAGTAAAGTTTAGATAAATAAAGCATGGTCAGGGATTCCCTAACATATGCTAAAGGTTAATCCCGGCTGCGATGCAGTCACTCACTTAAATGTCAAGACAGGAATAAACCTCTATAGCAGATAGAAGTAAAGCTAATATTAGCGGAGTTTAAAACAGTAAGAAAGCACCAATAAAAAGTAATAAAAAAACAGAAATCTGACTGTTTTAGATGTAACATTTATCCCTGGTATTATGGTGTGAATTTAACCTGGAGCCATCATCCATATTCATGCTGCATTGCTGAGTTTCACACAACTTTGTATTTATCTAACGCTTCTACACAATTTGTATTCTCGTCTGTCAGGCTTGCCAGATTATCTTTACAATCCCTAAATTTATTCTAGTAGCCTGAAGCTCTACATTCATTTTGCACTGATTATTAATTTTTCAAACTACAGATGCTTGGGGTTGGTTCCTGTTCCTGTGGCATGTGTTTTAGCACCTCTAGAAATGCCAGGTTACCAGTATCATTGACAAAAGAGGGTTGTATAAAGTTTTAAAAGCATGGAAACCAGTAGCTGTGGCACGTGTCCACCTCCTTGTTTCTACACACATTGTCCATTTTATCAGCTCCACTTACCATATAGAAGCACTTTGTAGTTCTACAATTACTGACTGTAGTCCATCTGTTTCTCTGCATGCTCTGTTACCCCCTTTCATGCTGTTCAACGGTCAGGACTTCCACAGGACCACTATAGAGCAGGTATTATTTAGGTGGTGGATCATTCTCAGCACTGCAGTGACACTGACATGGTGGTGGTGTGTTAGTGTGTGTTGTGCTGGTATGAGTGGATCAGACACAGCAGTGCTGATGGAGTTTTTAAACACCTCACTGTCACTGCTGGACTGAGAATAGTCCACCAACCAAAAATATCCAGCCAACAGTGCCCTACTGGTAGCGTCCTGTGACCATTTGCTTCAGGTATTCTGTTTCCCACATGAAGTAAAAAGTGAGAGTGTGTGATGCCCAGCCATGGATTGGTCCTTTGTCCAGGATAGGTTTTTGCCCAACACCCTGTGTGAGCCTGACTGGCGTAAAGTGGTTTGTAAAAAATATATGAATGATAAATAATATTTACTATAAAGCTTGGGAATAAGACTTAACTTTAGTAATTTAGCTTTTAATTGGTCATTTAGTACAAAGTCCTGCTAATGATTTTTAATTCCCTAAATCGTTTAACTCCTACGACTCTTACTGATCTACTGAAGCAATATAGCCCAGCCCAAGCACATTTGTTAAGCCTAAAAGCACTCAAAATGAAAATGTGTGCATATCCTTTAAGCATTTTCTCCCCTTTTTCTCCCAACTGTAACATAGCCAATTAATCTTCCGCTCCTGGAGACCCCGATCACATCCGAGGAGGGTATATTCACCTGACACACACTCCCTCAGACACGTGCGCAATCCACAAGCCCTTCTTATTTATTTATACTTCAGTGTATTCCCGCATGAGGCTAGTTTTGTGCACGCTGAGTCACGCAATGATATCCACATTCCTCCACTTTACAGGGGCTTCAATCTACTAACCTGGATCCTTACACAGCATCAAAGACCCCACCTGCTTTTTAGTCCAGTTTTTTTCCCGCCCTGCAGACTTTAGTGGCCAATTTTGACTGCCAGTTGTGTGCGCTAGTAACTGAGCTGAGATTCGAACTTGGAGAGTTCGGAATCCCAGCACTGGTGTGCCAGCGGGATATCCCGCTGTGCCACCTGGGCGCCTCTATTAATCATTTTGGTCTCAGTATGATGAGAGCTACGAGGGAAACAGATGTTAATGCAGGATTGTGCAATTTTGGATTTCTCTCTTCTCTTGCTTACCAAAAACAGCAATTACTCCAGTCTTGTCTCCTATTGACTGATGTGTTCAGGTCAAAGTACAGTTGACGCACCTTGTTCTGTAAAAAAATTAACTTTGACATATTTTGACCAGATTGCAAAGTATTATTCTGTAATTAAGACATTGCTGTGTGTGTTGTCAGTGCGTCTTTGACATTGAAATGAACAGTAGATGTGCTAAACTGAGAATGCAGGCGGCATTAAAGTCAGTTCAGGTGCAGGGGTACCACACACTGTGATTAAAGGTCTTAAACAGTTCCTCAGCCTTTAACTGACTGACAGTACAGGGCTAACCTGAAAAAAAAGTCTTGCTTGCATAAACACACAAGTAAAGTAAGCCTGAGCAACTGTTGCTCACAAAATCCTCAGATCCTCAGTTGCCATGGTGATGGTGGACGCTGGCGCATTTGGCTGCCGCTACCGTTCCCGTATTTTACCGTATTTTATTGTATTTTTATCGTTTTTCGTTTTCATCTTTTTACACACCTTGTGGATCTATTTCTTTTATGTTACTTTTGATACTTTTATTTGTGCTTTTGATACTTTTTGTTCTTTCTACTGTACATCGCGTCTGCGGCCGGTGGTGAACGGTGGATGAGTTTTCCTGGGATCGGCACGATGTTGAACTATTCCGTTGACCAGCTGAGGAAGTTCAACAACTGCACTACTCCATCGTGTATTTCAGTCATCAAACAGCTTGGACTCCTTCGCCGGCCTCGTTATATTCACAGGGGCTCCCGGAGAAAGCTTGTTTATCTTCGAAACGGTAACGCTATTCCGTCCTTCTGGTCAGCCGTGCGCACTGTCGCTCCGCAAACACGTCATCAGAGCGCTGCTGCCTTGCACACCAGTAGCGGTGTAGTCTCCATGACAACGCTGTCCACGGAGTGGGATGGGAAACGCGGAGTGGACTTAGCAAATCTCCGTTCTCTTCCTCGTTCCTCACAGCCAACTACACAACAATACCACTTGAAAATGGCATTGCTTAATGTTCGTTCACTCAACACAAAAAGTACTGTACTTAGTGAATTTATATCTGACAGTGAACTAGACTTTTTCTGTCTCACTGAAACTTGGCATAAACCCTTGGATTATTTTACGTTAAATCAGACCACGCCAATGGGATACTCGTATATTGATGAACCTCGTATGGAAGGGCGAGGTGGTGGTGTTGCTGCAGTCTATAGGGATGATATTAAAATAACCACTTTGTCTTTTCCTGCTGCTCTTTCTTTTGAACACCTGGCTTTCAAGTTGTCAGGGCCTACTCCTCTGGTCACTGCTGTAGTTTATCGTCCGCCAAAGCCAAACGCTTCCTTTCTCTCTGACTTTTCAGATTTTTTAACCCAGCTTAGTGCCCTCTCATCCTCTGTACTGCTTATGGGTGATTTTAACATCCATATTGATGACAACAACTGTAAATTTGCCAGGGAATTTTTGGAATTGTTACAGTGTTTTAATTTCACACAACATATACATTTTCCAACTCATAAAAAAGGTCATACTCTTGACCTTGTCTGCTCTACTGGTGTCCTAGTTCATCAGCCGTCCAGCCATGACCTTACTGTCTCTGATCATTTGACAATCATCATGGACATTGAGGTCACTAGGCCCATCACTAGAGCTAAACGTAAAATATCCTTCAGGAATCTTCAATATATCTCTCCCTCTGCTTTCTCAGATTCTCTTGTTAAAAAGATGTCTGTCTGTCCTGTACTGTCTAGTAATTCATCTGACCTTGTCAATTACTATAATGACATACTCGCCTCATGTCTTGATGAGCTGGCTCCTTTGAGAACCAAATTTGTTTCATTTAGTCATTCTGCACCATGGTACACAATTGAGCTTCACCAAATGAAATCCCGTAAACGCCAGCTTGAAAGACTTTATAAGAAAACCGGTCTAACAGTACATTATCAGATTTATTCTGATTATCTTCAACATTACAAAGACGCTCTTACGGCAGCCCGATCCACTTACTATTCCGAACTCATACATGCTGGATCAACAAATCCTAAGACTCTCTTTTCCACAATAAATAAACTTCTCAAACCAGTTGACAATACTACCAATTCCTTTACAGTTGACAAGTGTAACTCTTACCTCTCATTTTTTCAAACAAAAGTTGAGAATATCCACAATTTTCTGACAGTTTCCCCTGTCATCTCTGTTTCTCCGCCTATCTCATCTCAATTTATTACCCAGCCTCTGTCTCAGTTCTCACCTGTGTCTCATTTGGACCTATCTGAGATCTTAACAGGGATGCGAAGCTCCACTTGTGTTTTGGATCCTGCTCCATCAAAACTTGTTAAGGGTTGTTTTCCAGTTATCTCATCACTTATCACAGAGATAATCAATTCCTCTCTTAGTTCTGGCTCAGTCCCTCAATCACTCAAATTGGCTGCTGTTACTCCCATACTTAAAAAACCTGGACTTGACTCTAACATTATGAGTAACTTTCGGCCCATTTCCAATCTTCCATTTCTGTCGAAAATACTGGAACGTGTTGTTGCCTCACAGCTCAAAGATCACCTAAATTCCAATAATCTATTTGAATCATTTCAGTCTGGTTTCCGCCCCCAGCACAGCACTGAGTCAGCCCTCCTCAAAGTCACAAATGACCTTCTTCTTTCCTCAGACTCTGGACAAATTAATATTCTCGTCCTCCTTGATCTTACTGCAGCTTTTGACACCATTAATCACTCCATTCTTCTGTCCCGCCTTGAATCCTCTGTCAACATCACTGGTACTGCCCTTTTGTGGTTAAGGTCATATCTCGTAAACAGACAACAGTTTGTTAATATCAACAATTGTAGTTCTGCCATTGCTCCACTGTCCCAAGGCGTTCCCCAAGGCTCAGTGTTAGGTCCCCTTTTGTTTATTCTTTATATGCTCCCCCTTGGTGACATCATACGTCGGCATGGTTTACATTTCCACTGCTATGCTGATGATATTCAGCTTTACATCTCCTCCAAATCCATTAATACTGAACTTCACTCCACTCTGACAAATTGCATCACTGAAATGAAATTGTGGATGAAAGCTAATTTCCTCAAATTAAACTGTGAAAAATCAGATATGATCATCGTAGGTCCTACAACCCTGGCAAAAACCACAAAAAATTTTCAAATTACCATTGATAATGACACTTTGTCTCCGTCTTCTAACATCCGAAATCTTGGTGTAATTTTTGATAGCAACCTCTCTTTTGACCTCCATGTAAATCACATCACCAAAACTGCTTTCTTTCATCTAAAAAACATAGCACGTCTACGTCCATCACTCTCCTTTTCTGCCGCCGAAACCTTGATTCATGCTTTTATTACATCCAGAATTGATTATTGCAATAGCATCCTTTATGGTACATCTAACAAAATCCTAAAAAAACTTCAGTATATCCAGAATTCAGCTGCTCGCCTCCTTACTCATACTCGCTCCCGTGATCATATTACACCTGTTCTACAAAAACTTCATTGGCTTCCCGTTGCTCAACGCATTCAATTCAAAATTCTTCTATTCACTCACAAAGCTCTCCATAATCAGGCCCCATCCTACCTCACCGACCTGCTCCATCAGCACATTCCCTCCCGTAGCCTTCGCTCTTCTGAGGCTAACCTACTGTCCATACCCTCTAGGACCAAGCACCGGACCTGGGGTGACAGGGCCTTTTCCATAGCTGCTCCATCTTTATGGAATGCTCTCCCCAAACACCTACGAGATTGTCCTGACCTGTCCAAATTCAAGTCACTTCTCAAAACTCATCTATTCAATATGGCATTTAACTTGTAACAACACGAAATAAATGCTTTTATTTTTGCTATTCTTTTTAATAGTTTTTATACTTAGATCACGACAGAAATGTGAAGTCCTAGATCCTAAAACTTGTAAAGTTTTCAGTTTCCTGATTGCATGTAAATCTGTCCTGTTTCTGTCTAATTTTAAGAAATTGTTCTATATTTGTTGTTCTCTCTCATAATTTAGCTAATTTTTAATGAACTGTCTTATGCTGCTCTCTTTGTTTTTATCTTAATTATTCTTGATGTTGATGTACTATTTTGATTTTGTACTATGATTTGTATGGTGTATGTACGTATTTGTTTTGATTATTTGTCTTATGTAAAGCGTCTTTGAGTATCTTGAAAAGCGCTATATAAATAAAATGTATTATTATTATTATTAGATCCTCTCAGCCAGGGGGCTTTTTAACCTTGGCAGAGATTCAAACTTGATGTTCCGCCACATGCTATCTGTGTGCTAAATTAAAAAGTAATTACCTCTTAGAGATAGTTATGCTTGATATCAGGGCCCGTGAGATAAGATACAGCTGAAGACAAAGCGTAGCCACATAGACATTTTTGGACGTTGACTTATGGTCAAAGATATTGATTTTTTTTTTTTTACAGTTGCTTTCTCAGCATCTGTTCAATTATGCCTAAACATATGCGCCTCACATTTGGATTCCTGGGAAGATGTAATGCACCCGTGTTTGTGTCAGTGTGTGACAGCCTCCAAATGTTGCTCCTGGGCTGGAGAATTAACATCTGACCTCCACCGTACATCTCTGCTATAGAGTTTAAAGAGTGTCATCAATTTGACCTCAAGTAGCAGGATGCTCTTTCTTTTCCAGTTTTGCCCAGGCACACACACACACACTGGTACCACTCACGTTGTAAAGCTAAATTCAGACCGATGATAAATTTCTTTGAACTAAACTGGGAGCTTTCATACTTTAAGAATGCAGACAGCATCACAGGCAACACAAATATAATCATCACTAACACATGACTCGTTATTGTTTATGGAGGAGAGATTAAGATGGTTTGAGCATGTGCATGAAAGGGATGAGAGTTACACCGATCAGCCATAACATTAAAATCTCCTCCTTGTTTCTGCACACATTGTCCATTTTATCAGCTCCACTTACCATATAGGAGCTGGCTCCATGACTGTAGTCCATCTGTTTCTCTGCATGCTTTGTTAGCCCCCTTTCATGCTGTTCTTCAATGATCAGGACCCCCACAGGACCACTACAGAGTAGGTATTATTTGGGTAGTGGATCATTCTCTGCACTGCAGTGACACTGACATGGTGGTGGTGTGTTAGTGTGTGTTGTGCTGGTATAAGTGGATCAGACACAGCAGTGCTGATGGAGTTTTTAAACACCTCACTGTCACTGCTGGACTCAGAATAGTCCACCAACCAAAACTCTCCAGCCAACAGCGCCCAGTGGGCAGCGTCCTATGACGACTGATAAAGGTCTAGAAGATGACCAACTCAAACAGCAGCAATAGATGACAGATCGTCTCTGACTTTACATCTACAAGTTGGACCAACTAGGTAGGAGTGTCTAATAGAGTGGACAGTGAGTGGACACAGTATTTAAAAGCTCCAGCAGCACTGCTGTGTCTGATCCACTCATACCAGCACGACACACACTAACACATCACCACCATGTCAGTGTCACTGCAGTGCTGAGAATGATCCACCACCTAAATAACACCTGCACTGTGGTGGTCCTGTGGGGGTCCTGACCATTGAAGAACAGGGTGAAAGCAGGCTAAAAAACATGCAGAGAAACAGATGGACAACAGTCAGTAATTGTAGAACTACAAAGTGCTTCTATATGGTAAGTGGAGCTGATAAAATGGACAGTGAGTGTAGAAACAAGGAGGTGGTTTTAATCTTATAACTGATCGGTGTATATTGGGAGAAGGCTGCTGAGGATGAAGCGGCCAGGTAAGAAGACAGAAAAGACTGGATGCGGTTTGGGAGGACATGCATGTGGTTTGGTGGCAGAGGAGGATGTTCAGCACAGGGTAATATGCAGGTTCCCTTAAGGGGAACAGCCAAAAGATGAAGTCCTAAATCGTGAAGTTAAAAATAAGTTGAGCTTTGATTTGCTGTAGTAATGTGTTATGAACTTCACATTTCGGTTTAGATTCAGTCTGACTTTAATCACGTTTTGGCATTAATCACAGTCCTGAGGACTTAATTCTTGCCTTTGGTTAATGTTAGGGATTAGTTTTAAATGCTTGCTATTTTACATGGGCCCATGGGTTTCCCCCTCCTTTTGCCACCCAATCCAGTCACGGCCAGTTGGAGCTTGTTTCTGTCTCCCAGTCAAGGAGGGCTGAGGTTGTGATGTGCCCCCTCCAACACATTCACAGCCGACAGTCGCTTTATTTCACCTCCTAAGGGTGAGGTCTTATCGCAGTATCGCATATGGTAACACATGCAGCGACATTTGTGATTGGCCACCCCGTGCAGGCGTCTCTACCAGTTAGCAGAGGTTGTGAGGGTCCGTCTAGGTGCCCAGCTGGCAAAGCTTGCATTTACATTTTTAGAATTTAGCAGACGCCTTTATCTAAAGTGATTTACTGTATATTGTCTAAGCAATTCAGTGTTAAGGGCCTTGCTCAAGGGCCCAACAGTGGCAACCTGGCAGTGGTGGGGTTTTAACCAGCAACTTTCTGCTGAGGTTCGAACTTGAGAGCAAGGTTTACTGCTGCGCCACCCGAGTGCCACAGATCACCAGTTTCTGTCTTTCATTTATGGATATACTGTATCAGTCATTTACACCGACTAGGCATAACATTATGACCACTGACAGGTGAAGTGAATAACACTGATTATCTCTTCATCACGGCACCTGTTAGTAGGTGGGATATATTAGGCAGCAGGTGAACATTTTATCCTCAAAGTTGATGTGGAAGTAAAAAGGATTTGAGTGAGTTTGACAAGGGCCAAATTGTGATGGCTAGATGACTGGGTAAGAGCATCTCCAAAATTGCAGCTCTTGTGGGGTGTTCCTGGTCTGCAGTGGTCAGTATCTATCAAAAGTGGTCCAATGAAGGAACAGTGGTAAACCGGCGACAGTGTCATGGGTGGCCAGGGCTCATTGATGCACGTGGGGAGTGAAGGCTGGCCCGTGTGGTCCGATCCAACAGACGAGCTACTGTAGCTCAAATTGCTGAAGAAGTTAATGCTGGTTCTGATAGAAAGATGTCAGAATACACAGTGCATCACAGTTTGTTGTGTATGGGGCTGCATAGCCACAGACCAGTCAGGATGCCCAGGCTCACCCCTGTCCACCACCGAAAGCGCCAACAATGGGCACGTGAGCATTGGAACTGGACCATGGAACAATGGACGAAGGTGGCCAGGTCTGATGAATCACGTTTTCTTTTACATCACGTGGATGGCCGGCTGTGTGCGTGTCGCTTACCTGGGGAACACATGGCACCAGGATGCACTGTGGGAAGAAGGCAAGCCGGCAGAGGCAGTGTGATGCTTTGGGCAACGTTCGGCTGGGAAATTTTGCATCCTTCCATCCATGTGGATGTGACTTTTACACGTACCACCTACCTAAGCATTGTTGCAGACCATGTACAACCTTTCATGGAAACAGTTTTCCCCGCCACAAAGCAAAAATGGTTCAGGAATGGTTTGAGGAGCACAACACTGGGTTTGAGGTGTTGACTTGGCCTCCAAATTCCCCAGATCTCAATCCAATCGAGCATCTGTGGGATGTGCTGGACAAACAAGTCCGATCCATGCAGGCCCCACCTCACAACTTACAGGAGTTAAAGGATCTGCTGCTAACATCTTGGTGCCAGATACCACAGCACACCTTCAGGGGTCTAGTGGATTCCATGCCTCAATGGGTCAGGGCTGTTTTGGCAGCAAAAAGGGGACCAACATACTATTAGGAATGTGGTCATAATGCTATGATTGGTGTATTTCATAACAAAATATGTTGAAGTATAAATGAACAGCACATCAAATGTCTAATAGTCAAATACAGTAGCTTAGATAAATTTACCAGTGTCACAACCAAATATGATACATTCATTGAGGAAGTCACACTTTGGGATAAAATGGATTGGAAAAATAACAGCCATACAAAACCAAGCTGCTTTTTTGTTTGCGCTGTGACATATTTCTTACAGCTTGGTTTATTGGTTTAGAATAATAATGAGATATACATGGTTTGTTCATGCGGAGATCTGAGGGAAGTTGACAATCGGTTTTAGTGATGAATGGAGAATTCGAGCAGAAAGATATTAAACATTCGAACTGTCAGACTTTATTACTCTAGACTTTTTCGGACCTAAAGTCGTTTGTCAGTGTATTATCTATTAGAAAGCTTTGATCCTAAATATATTATAATGCTAATGAAATGCTTTGTCTGTCAGTGTTGGTAGAGCAGTGTCTAGTCCACATCAACAAATAACTTTTATATTACAGGCATTGGGACAGTGGTAGTCTAGTGGGTAGAACTTTGGGCTATCAACTGATAGTTTGACAAATCCCAGCTCTGCCATACAGCCACTGTTGGGCCCTTGAGCAAGGCCCTTAACCCTCTCTGCTCCAGGGGCATCGTACAATGGCTGACCCTGCGCTCTGACCTAAACTTCCAAACAAGCTAGGCTATGCAAAAAAAGAATTTCATTGTACTCTACACATGTACTGTATATGTGCAGTATATATGACAAGTAAAGACATTCTGTTCTATTCATTGTGGTGGTTGATAGTGCAACAGTTTACACTATATGACCAAAAGTATAAGGATACTCCTTCATATTATTGACTTCAGATAAAACGTAGGGTATTTATTTATTTATTGCTGGGGAGGCACCATCAGAGTACGGAGCCCCTTAGGGGTCACTAAGGAAAAAAATATATATGAAGACAAAATCCGTACCCTCGGTTTAGTAAACCGTACCCTCAGTTTAGTAAACCGTACGCACGGATTAGTAATCCGTACCCTCGGTTTAGTAATCCGTACCCTCAGTTTAGTAATCCGTACCCTCGGTTTAGTAATCCGTACCCTCAGTTTAGTAATCCGTACCCTCGGTTTAGTAATCCGTACCCTCAGTTTAGTAATCCGTACCCTCAGTTTAGTAAACCGTACCCTCAGTTTAGTAAACCGTACCCTCAGTATAGTAAACCGTACGCACGGATTTGTAAACTGTACTCTTAGTTTAAAGTCCGTCAGCGGTCACGCTATCTGCGCTACAAGTTTTACTGTGCGCCTAAAACCCGTTTTACGGTAATACAGTTGCGAAGCATTGAAGAGGATAAAGCATCTTTTTGCAGCTTAATATACTATATATTAGATATAATAAACACACACATATATACAGTATATATATGTGTGTGTGTGTGTGTGTTTGTTATATGTAATATATAGTATATTAAGCTGCAAAAAGATGCTTTATCCTCTTCAATGCTTCGCAACTATATATATATTTTTAATATATATATATAGGCAACAAAAGCACATAACATGGTAAAATTATGCAAATGTATAATTTTAAAATTCCATTAAAACAAGTGGAATTCTTACAGACCAATTTGAAAGGTCTAAAATAAGCAAATCAAATTATTATCAAAGTACTCCACTTTTTTCTTTAAGAGCATTAACTCTTTTATTAATGGAATACATTTCATACATCTTTACTGTAGTAATCTGGGGTGATGGGATAGCAAACTTATTAAAAAGTCAAATCAATAACAATAAATAAACAATAAATAAATCAATAAATAACACTAGTACTCATCTTGTGATTTTGAGACTATTTTACCCTAGGAATTTAGAATAATAGGATTGCAAACCAACGTAAAGTGAAATGCAAATCAAATTATTATCAAATCGCCCCATCAGACTCTTAAAGAATACTTCTACTTCTACTTACTGACTTTATGAGTCTCAGACATTTATACTGTACATTTCACTTTACGTTGGTTTGCAATCCTATTATTCTAAATTCCTAAGGTAAAATAGTCTCAAATCACAAGATGAGTACTCGTGTTATTTATGATTGTGGGGTGGCATTTGATAAGATTTTGATTTGACTTTTTAATAAGTTTGCTATCCCATCACCCCAGCTGTAAAAAGATGCTTTATTCTCTTCAATGCTTCGCAACTGTATTACCGTAAAACGGGGTGTGGGCGCACAGTAAAACTTGTAACGCAGACAATCCGTGCGTACGGTTTACTAAACCGAGGGTACGGTTTACTAAACCGAGGGTACGGTTTACTAATCCGTGCGTACGGTTTACTAAACTGAGGGTACGGTTTACTAATCCGTGCGTACGGTTTACTAAACTGAGGGTACGGTTTACTAAACCGAGGGTACGGTTTACTAAACCGAGGGTACGGTTTACTAAACCGAGGGTACGGTTTACTAATCCGTGCGTACGGTTTACTAAACTGAGGGTACGGTTTACTAAACTGAGGGTACGGTTTACTAAACCGAGGGTACGGATTTCGTCTTCACATATTTTTTTTCCTTAGTGACCCCTAAGGGGCTCCGTATCAGAGCAGGGGATGTAAAGAAACTTAACAAACTGATCAAGAAGGCTGGCTCAGTCTTGGGCTGCTCACTTGACAGTTTCGAGTTGGTGTTTGGAAGGAGGTCACTGAACAAACTCACAACCATACTTGACAACTCATCACACCCCCTTCATGACCTGCTAGACAGACAGCGGAGCACTCTCAGCAACAGACTCATTCAGCTCTGCTGTAATAAGGAACGGGACAGGAGATCGTTTGTACCAGCAGCGATCACACTGTATAGCACTTCACTGGTTCGGGACATCATTAAACACTGAGCTACTATCAGGGTAGACTCATGGAGCATGATCCAGCACTCTGTTTATGGAGCCTTCATTACACATCTGCTAATATTGACTACAGAGAACACCTTACAACAGTTTAGTATATTACATATTACATATCTCATCTGATAATATTTACAGCAATGACACTTTTTAATAGGTTTTTTATATATTACATAAATTTTTTATTGTATTTATTTAATTACAGTGTATCACAAAAGTGAGTACACCCCTCACATTTCTGCAAATATTTCATTATATCTTTTCATGGGACAACACTATAGACATGAAACTTGGATATAACTTAGAGTAGTCAGTGTACAGCTTGTATAGCAGTGTAGATTTACTGTCTTCTGAAAATAACTCAACACACAGCCATTAATGTCTAAATGGCTGGCAACATAAGTGAGTACACCCCACAGTGAACATGTCCAAATTGTGCCCAAATGTGTCGTTGTCCCTCCCTGGTGTCATGTGTCAAGGTCCCAGGTGTAAATGGGGAGCAGGGCTGTTAAATTTGGTGTTTTGGGTACAATTCTCTCATACTGGCCACTGGATATTCAACATGGCACCTCATGGCAAAGAACTCTCTGAGGATGTGAGAAATAGAATTGTTGCTCTCCACAAAGATGGCCTGGGCTATAAGAAGATTGCTAACACCCTGAAACTGAGCTACAGCATGGTGGCCAAGGTCATACAGCGGTTTTCCAGGACAGGTTCCACTCGGAACAGGCTTCGCCAGGGTCGACCAAAGAAGTTGAGTCCACGTGTTCGGCGTCATATCCAGAGGTTGGCTTTAAAAAATAGACACATGAGTGCTGCCAGCATTGCTGCAGAGGTTGAAGACGTGGGAGGTCAGCCTGTCAGTGCTCAGACCATACGCCGCACACTGCATCAACTCGGTCTGCATGGTCGTCATCCCAGAAGGAAGCTGACGCACAAGAAAGCCCGCAAACAGTTTGCTGAAGACAAGCAGTCCAAGCACATGGATTACTGGAATGCCCTGTGGTCTGACGAGACCAAGATAAACTTGTTTGGCTCAGATGGTGTCCAGCATGTGTGGCGGCGCCCTGGTGAGAAGTACCAAGACAACTGTATCTTGCCTACAGACAAGCATGGTGGTGGTAGCATCATGGTCTTGGGCTGCATGAGTGTTGCTGGCACTGGGGAGCTGCGGTTCATTGAGGGAAACATGAATTCCAACATGTACTGTGACATTCTGAAACAGAGCATGATCCCCTCCCTTCGAAAACTGGGCCTCATGGCAGTTTTCCAACAGGATAACGACCCCAAACACAACCTCCAAGATGACAACTGCCTTGCTGAGGAAGCTGAAGGTAAAGGTGATGGACTAAACCCAATTGAGCACCTGTGGCGCATCCTCAAGTGGAAGGTGGAGGAGTTCAAGGTGTCTAACATCCACCAGCTCCGTGATGTCATCATGGAGGAGTGGAAGAGGATTCCAGTAGCAACCTGTGCAGCTCTGGTGAATTCCATGCCCAGGAGGGTTAAGGCAGTGCTGGATAATAATGGTGGTCACACAAAATATTGACACTTTGGGCACAATTTGGACATGTTCACTGTGGGGTGTACTCACTTATGTTGCCAGCCATTTAGACATTAATGGCTGTGTGCTGAGTTATTTTCAGAAGACAGTAAATCTACACTGCTATACAAGTTGTACACTGACTACTCTAAGTTATATCCAAGTTTTATTTCTATAGTGTTGTCCCATGAAAAGATATAATAAAATATTTGCAGAAATGTGAGGGGTGTACTCACTTTTGTGATACACTGTACATAGCATTGTACAACATTACTTGTGTACTTTAATACTTTGTACTTGAATACTCCTGTACTTAATACTTTGTACTTTAATAATTTTGTACTTTAATACTTTTTGCTTTAATGTATCTGGAGCTGCTGTAATAACTGACTTTCCCTATGGGTTTAATAAATTGATCTGTCTTTCTATCCAAAATAGATATATTTTAAAATTACCTGTAACCAGAGATGGGGACTCGAGTACGAGTCGCACGTAAGTCGCACACACAGCGACTTCAGACTCGACTCGGACTCGTTTCAAATGACTCGGACTCGACTGGTGACTTGCAAAAAATTACTTGTGTACAACAAAAGTCAGCAACATTAGTTACGTGTGACAATTATAATATATATATATATACTGTATATATATATATACAGTGTATCACAAAAGTGAGTACACCCCTCACATTTCTGCAGATATTTAAGTATATCTTTTCATGGGACAACACTGACAAAATGACACTTTGACACAATGAAAAGTAGTCTGTGTGCAGCTTATATAACAGTGTAAATTTATTCTTCCCTCAAAATAACTCAATATACAGCCATTAATGTCTAAACCACCGGCAACAAAAGTGAGTACACCCCTAAGAGACTACACCCCTAAATGTCCAAATTGAGCACTGCTTGTCATTTTCCCTCCAAAATGTCATGTGATTTGTTAGTGTTACTAGGTCTCAGGTGTGCATAGGGAGCAGGTGTGTTCAATTTAGTAGTACAGCTCTCACACTCTCTCATACTGGTCATGAAAGTTCCAACATGGCACCTCATGGCAAAGAACTCTCTGAGGATCCTAAAAGACGAATTGTTGCGCTACATGAAGATGGCCAAGGCTACAAGAAGATTGCCAACACCCTGAAACTGGGCTGCAGCACAGTGGCCAAGATTATCCAGCGTTTTAAAAGAGCAGGGTCCACTCAGAACAGACCTCGCGTTGGTCGTCCAAAGAAGCTGAGTGCACGTGCTCAGCGTCACATCCAACTGCTGTCTTTGAAAGATAGGCGCAGGAGTGCTGTCAGCATTGCTGCAGAGATTGAAAAGGTGGGGGGTCAGCCTGTCAGTGCTCAGACCATACGCCGCACACTACATCAAATTGGTCTGCATGGCTGTCACCCCAGAAGGAAGCCTCTTCTGAAGTCTCTACACAAGAAAGCCCGCAAACAGTTTGCTGAAGACATGTCAACAAAGGACATGGATTACTGGAACCATGTCCTATGGTCTGATGAGACCAAGATTAATTTGTTTGGTTCAGATGGTCTCAAGCATGTGTGGCGGCAATCAGGTGAGGAGTACAAAGATAAGTGTGTCATGCCTACAGTCAAGCATGGTGGTGGGAATGCCATGGTCTGGGGCTGCATGAGTGCAGCAGGTGTTGGGGAGTTACATTTCATTGAAAGACACATGAACTCCAATTTGTACTGTGAAATACTGAAGCAGAGCATGATCCCCTCCCTCCGGAAACTGGGTCGCAGGGCAGTGTTCCAGCATGATAATGACCCCAAACACACCTCTAAGACGACCATTGCTTTTTTGAAGAGGCTGAGGGTAAAGGTGATGGACTGGCCAAGCATGTCTCCAGACCTAAACCCAATAGAACATCTTTGGGGCATCCTCAAGCGGAAGGTGGAGGAGCGCAAAGTCTCGAATATCCGCCAGCTCCGTGATGTCGTCATGGAGGAGTGGAAAAGCATTCCAGTGGCAACCTGTGAAGCTCTGGTAAACTCCATGCCCAGGAGAGTTAAGGCAGTTCTGGGAAATAATGGTGGCCACACAAAATATTGACACTTCAGGAACTTTCACTAAGGGGTGTACTCACTTTTGTTGCCGGTGGTTTAGACATTAATGGCTGTATATTGAGTTTTTTTGAGGGAAGAATAAATTTACACTGTTATATAAGCTGCACACAGACTACTTTTCATTGTGTCAAAGTGTCATTTTGTCAGTGTTGTCCCATGAAAAGATATACTTAAATATCTGCAGAAATGTGAGGGGTGTACTCACTTTTGTGATACACTGTATATATGATCCGACATCATTCTGATCGTGTCATTTTCTGTTCTCTAATAACGCTCCAGCTGTCTTAACTCGTAACACACGCAATGGATAAATGTTCCAGCCAGCTTCCGGCGTAGTGATGAAGCGTCGCTCCCTACTTAAAATGGTGGAATACCCTACATAGTGCACTCCACAGTAACAGATAATGTGAATGGAACGTGCCTACAGAATTGGCACTAATGATTTTAAGAACCGCTTTCTGAACAAATCAGACCCTGTGATTTAAATTTTTAGTAAGAAATGCTGTTATTTGCATGTATTTAGTTTGCAGCGTCACACAGATAATGTGCCAATGAAACGTCTGATTGGCTTTCTAATGGGTTCGTGCTTTACTTCACAACCGGGAAAAGTTTGGAGGTTTTTAATTATAAGCACATTTACAAAATAACAGATTATATTCCTAATGGGACAACACACGCTTAAAAATTTAATAGCATCTGGAAGAACATAAACAGCAGTGGTTATGATTTTTTTTTTGCTGTGTTTTGGATTTTGGCCACTGTGCCTTGATTTATCACACGCTTTTGTTTTGCAATGAAAACAAACTGTATCAGTTTAAGCTTTTAACTGGTACCTAGGAAAGTAAAGGCACTAAGTAAAACAGCAAAATACAGTTGCTAATCTGTTGTTGTTTTTTATCTGAAGTTACATATTATTTGTTTATTTCTACGCTACACTTGCAATATATGTTTTGTGTATATTATATTGACTCGTGACTTGACTCGGACTCTAGCCTAAAGACTCGTGACTTGACTCGGACTCTAGACTAAAGACTCGCGACTCGACTCGGACTCGTATTTAGTGACTTGTGAACATTTCTGCCTGTAACTAGTGTGCACTTAAAACCACACTTAGAAAGTGGTTAGACTTTAAAAAAAGCATGTATAGTTAGCAAGCGAGCTGGCAAGTGGAATTAGTTTTTATTAGCATTTTACATACTTTGCTGTGGTTTATAGAGCTCTTGCAGTTATGGTGGACATTTAATATTAAAGTGAGTTTCCATTCCCTTGTGCAGTAATATGATTAATGTTTTATATTTTTGGCTGTATCACTCACATGTGTACAGAATACTGAATATCTCAGATATTGTTTATTTAGAACTTATGAGGTATGAACACAGTGTGTCAATGTACTAAAAGCTGCTATTTCAGCTTCCATTTAGTGCAGTTGTATGCAATTTGTGACTCCTCCAAAGTAGTCCATGGTGTGCTTTTTATCTAAGGTTGAGTATTTGCATTTTGTATACATTCAGGGCTGTCACGGTGGCTTGGCGGGTAGCACTGTTGCCTCACAGCATGAATGTCCTGGGTTTGATTCCCAGGTGGAGTGATCTGGGTCCTTATTGTGTGGAGTTTACATGTTCTTCCCATGTCTGCGTGGGTTTCCTGTGAGTGCGCCGGTTTCCTTCCACATCTTAAGACATGCAGTCAGGTTAATTGGAGATACACAATTGCCCTAAGTATGTGTGAGAACTGGTGACCTGTCCAAGTGAATTCAGCTGTGGTAAAACAGACATTGAACGAATGGATATTTGTTCAGTGTGGATATCCGTATTTACAGATCCTGATATCTTATGTGGGTAAACATGTAGTGTTGTTATTAGATGTTTCATTATTCCCTTTGGCATAAAAAAGTTAAAAGCAGACATATTAACAGTTCTTTGTAACAGTTCTTTGTATTAGAAGCTCTCTTGTGCTTGAGTATACTATGACCAGGGCAGGTTAAAGTACATAAGGGCGCCTGATGCAGTGCGCCAGTGCACCAGGGAGGAATGACCCTAATTCAGATCTTTGCCCTACTTTTAGATACTATTATGAACAGAAATGAGTCATTTAGATTTTTGTAGGGGCTTTGCTTTAGCTGCATGGTGTTAATGTTATAATGTATTACATTTACATTTTCAGCATTTAGCAGACACTTTTATCCAAAGCGACTTACAGTACTGTGACCTTGCTCAAGTGCCCAACAGTGGCAACCTGGCAGTGGTTGGATTTTTAGTCCAATACCTTAACCACTAGGCTACAACTGTGGCTAAATTTTTTCATGCAACCCTAGCTAGTGCATTGAACCGCAACACCACCCAAGCACCCTCACACAATCTCTATAGGACACAAACTTATTTTAGTACATGATTATTATTTATTATTTATTTTTTATAAAAAATATATATATATTTATTTATTTATTTATTTATATATTTATTTATATATTTATATTTATTTATTAATTATTTACAACTCCAAATCTGAAAAAAAGTATTAAAGATCTCATTGTTGGCATGGCTCTGAGTTTGTTTGTAATTCTGATAACAGCACAAGCAGTGGGTGATTTGTCTGTGTGGGTGTTTTATAAAGAGACATTAAATCATTACAGATATTACATGTGGTGTGCAGCCTGCCATCCTTCCAATTACGGCAACAGAAGTGGCAGCAGTGGGACAGCCTAATAATTAAACCCAAAAAATACTTCAAGACCCTTCTATTAAAGGTTGGCCTCTACAATTATTGTCACCCTGGTAAAGATGAGTAAAAAGGGTTATAAAAAATTCACCTTGGTGAATGAGCTTCATGTCATACTGAAAAAATGAGGACAATCCAAGTTTTAATTTATTATTCAGAGAATAAGACAATCTGTTTTCAAACATAATTATTATTTTTTTAAACAGTTATTGACACCTTTAGAAATATACAGGGAGGTTCCTACCGTATGCCAAGTTAATTTTTTCCTATTAATATTCTGCTTTTTTGTTAGCTGATCAGTGTCTAGGAATTCATGACTTTCTTTTCCACTGGGGTGTTTACACCGATCATGACCACCTTCCTAACTGACTCGTCTGCAGCTATGCAGCACCATACGCAACAAACTGCGATGCACTGTGTATTCTGACACAGCATGAACTTCTTCAGCAATTTGAGCTACAGTAGTTTGTCTGTTGGATCAGACCACACGGGCCAGCCTTCTCTCCCCTCGTGCATCACTGAGCCTTGGCCGCCCATGACCCTGTCGCCGGTTTACCACTGTTTCTTCCTTGGACCACTTTTGATAGATACTGACCACTGCAGACACCCCACAAGAGCTGCAGTTTTGGAGATGCTCTGACCCAGTCGTCTAGCCATCACAATTCAACCCTTGTCAAACTCGCTCAAATCTTACACTTGCCCATTTGTCCTGCTTCTAACATCAACTTTGAGGATAAAATGTTCACTTGCTGCCTAATATATCCCACCCACTAACAGGTGCCGTGATGAAGAGATAATCAGTGTTATTCACTTCACCTGTCAGTGGTCTTAATGTTATGCATGGCCGGTGTATAAGTACACTTGAGTGGGCAGCAGGGACATCTGCTCTGTTCAGCTCTCCTCTTGACCCTCTCTCCTCCTCTCATCCGGTCCTATATTCTAATCTCCTCTTTAATATTTGCTCCTTTTTTCAGTCACCTTCATGACACCTGCTCTTACTGCACTGTCAGCATCCTTGTACTCTCTCTCTCTCTCTCTCTCTCTCTCTCTGAACGTGAACATGAAAAATATTATTAGTGAACAGCTGGTATTTCTTACCATGATGAGTCCTTTCTTGTTTGCAGTGGACATGGACAGGTTAATGGACGAGGTTAGGCAGGAGTCCCCAAGGAGTATGAGGTTCACGGATGACATTGTGATTTGTAGTGAGAGTAGGGAGCAGGCTGAGGAGAGCCTGGAGAGAAGGGGAATGAAATTTAGCAGGAGTAAAACAGAATACAGTGGTACCTTAAAACTCGACATCAAATTGGTTCTGGGAGAGGCATTAAGTTGTAAAGGTTTTGAGTTTCAAGGTATTTTTTCCCATGAGGATGTATGGGAAACCTGTTAATGTGTTCAGTGGTCCCGTAGAACTGCATATATTTTAGGCTAATGTAAAATAATGGGGTTGTTTTTGACACTTATACACTGAAAATAACACAAATATAATATAAAAACACTGAAATACAATTAAAAACAGTAAAACATCAATAAAAAATACAGTAAAACCTGCACTTTACCCTTACTTCTTTGTTGTTTCCTTATGCTTCTTAATCATGGAGATGCTTGATCATGGAATATCATATTCCTAGCTGCAAAATCGCTTTTTGTGCTGTTATTTCTCATGCACAAACCTTAACATGACTTATTGTACTAAAACAACGAGCGAGGAATTTCATTAGTGGAGAGAGTTTATGAGCAGTAATAATTAAGAAAGGTTTAGGGTTTCTGTGTTGTTCTTTTAATACATTAAGTCACATTAAGATTAACAATAAGCATATTAGACTCTCAGGAGGAGGAAAATCCAGCTAAACACAGATACGTACATGTGGAGCTTTCAGAGTGGATTTGACGATTATTCCACACAAATGCAGATTCGTCTCATATTCACACTTTGATGATGTTTACCGCACAGCTCAAGCCGAGCGCTGAACAAAGTGGCAGTCACACACACGTCAAGTTTAAGGTAAACATCAAGTTTAAGGGTACAAATTTCTTGATGAAGGGCGTAGAGTTTCAAAAATTTTGAGTTTAGGGGACATCGAGTTACAAGGTAGCACTGTACATGTGTGTAAATGCCACAGAAGGCGAAGGAAAGGTTTAATTTGCAAGGAGTTGAGGTAGTGAAAGTGGACAAGTTTAAATACTTGTCGTTGAGTGTATTTTTCTTAAGTAATGTGGTAGAGAGGTGAAGAAGAAGGTGCAGGCTGAGTGCAATGGGTGGTGTACAATAATCTGCAGTAGAAGGGTATCTGCCAGAGTGAAGGGAAAGTTTACAAGACAGTAGTAAGCCCTGCTGTGTTGCATGAGAGGTAGCTGGAGGGGGCAGGATGAGGATGCTGTGATTCTTGTTGGGAGAGAAGAGGATGGACAAAACTAGGACAGCAGAGGTAGGAAGGAGTTAGAAAGGAGAGGTTGACTTGGTTTGGGCATGTGCAGAGGAGGGATGAGATTTGTATGGGTGAAGGGTGCTGAGGATGGAGCAGATGGCCAAAGAGGAGATTTATGGATGTAGTGAGGGAGTGGTAGTCTAGTGGTAGAGCTTTGGGTTATTATTTGAAAGGTTGAGAGATCAAATCCCAGCTCTGCAATGCAGCCACTGTTGGGTCCTTGAGCAATGCCCTTAACCCTGTCTGCTCCAGGGGTGCTGTACAATGGCTGTGAACCTGCACTCTGAAAAAAAAATTTAATTGTACTGTACATGTGTGTATGTATATATGACAAGTAAAGGCATTTTATTCTCTGTAAGCGGTTGTGGTGACAGAGGAGGATGTTCAGGACAGGGCAAAATCGAGACGAATGATCCGCTGTTACAACACCTAATGCCTAGTTCACACTACACGATTTCTGCCCTGATTTTCGCTCGCCGACTGGTCGGCGCTAGATTTGCCGGCTCGGGAGCAACTCGGCGTTTGCTCGGCGATCGAAGCTTGGCTCTCAATTGCTATGTGTGAACTACCCAAAAAGCGAGATTTCTAGCATGTCAGATATCTGAATCTGAGTTGCCTGACTGGCAATGAGTGCTATGTCGAACAGCCAATGAGAACGTAAGATACGGGGTGAGGAGAAACGCAGGGGAGGAGTGTAAAAAGGTGGGACAGGGGCGTAATATAGTTTATATCAGAATACATCAGCACACACAAGTTTTACAGTATTTTTTGACCTGATCGTTCTCTACAAAACATAACACCAACATTGCATTGCAAAAATATTTATTAACTTCCAACTCACCATAGAACAATCCATGCTGTTCGCGTTGCCAAATCCACTCAGATTCATTTATTTTTTCTCTTTGATTTTACGCGGCACATCAGTGCACAAACTTTGATCGCTCGCTACTTGTTGACGTGCATTTTTGGACGTGGTATCATTAAACCCCTCGTCACTTCTCGCATTTGTTCTCGTGACAGAACGTACTTTGTGAGACCGGAGAAGCTCACCTGCGATTCCAGTTAGTGATAGATGGTGTAGTGTGAAACCCCCTATCGCCAATCAGTCGTGTAGTGTGAAAATACACAGCGAGAGATCCAAGAGATCCAGTTGTGTAGTGTGAACTGTACAGCGACCTGATGACTTGGAAAGTCGTGTAGTGTGAACTTGGCATAACAGGAATACTCGAAAGAAGAATACGATTTCTTACCATGATGCTCAGGAATAGAGTATTGACCATATCTGTTTGGACTGGCAGTTATTATATAACGAAACACTGACTCATCTTTTGTACTATTCTATACTTCTATCATCTGACTACTCATTTTTCTCCTGCTCTCAACTTCTGAGGCTGCCAAAACACTGGTGAACGTGACTGAACCCTTTCTCTTGCTCATAATGACTCAATGACTCACTGTGGATGAAAGCTGGCTGTAGTTAGGAATAAAACTACTTGCACTTTAATCCAACAAACACTAATAATAATAATAATAGATGAAAGCTACTACTGTCTACTATGTTATACACGCATCACTGTAATGAGACTTTGCATAGGTTTTAAAACAAGTATACCATTAAAACAGTGGTTGAATATACTCGCGACTATCCAGGTAACTTAGCTGTGAATGCTATTGCTAGGAATGGTTGATTGACACCTGCAAATCAGCCCGTTTTTACCAAAAATGTTTGTTTTACAATTACTGACACTTTTACCAAGTCAGAGCTTATGCGAGTGATGTGCTGGTGACAATATGACATGCATATATGACATGCAGTTACAATACTAAGTGTCCCATCAACATCTGATGTGAACAAAGTAAGATTATAACATTAAGAAAAGCTAGTGAGAGGAATATGTTTATATTTTTTACATGTTTCGAGGGGGTGTTTTTTTTTTTTTTTACCATATCTGAATGTATATAGCTGTTATAAAGACTTAGCCAAAGTGATGGTTGGAAAACGTTACAATAATAAGTGTCCCATTAACAACTAATGCAAACAGTGATGGAATATAACATTAGGCAAAGCTAGTGAGAGCAATATGTTTATATTTTTTACATTGGTATATGGGGGGTGTTGGCATTTTGACCATATGTAAATATACACCAATCAGCCATAACATTAAAACCACCTCGTATCTACACACATTGTCCATTTTATCAGCTCCACTTACCATATAGGAGCAGTTTGTAGTTCTACAATTACTGACTGTTGTCCATCTATCTCTTTGCATGCTTTGTTAGCCCCCTTTCATGCTGTTCTTTAATGGTCAGGAACCCCACAGAACCACCACAGAGCAGGTATTATTTAGGTGGTGGATCATTCTCAGCACTGCAGTGACACTGACACTCCATGTGCAGCATCCTGTGACCACGGATGAAGGTCTAGAAGATGATCAACTCAAACAGCAACAATAGATGAGCGATCGTCTCTGACTTTACATTTACAAGGTGGACCAACTAGGTAGGAGTGTCTAATAGAGTGGAAAGTGAATGGACACGGTGTTTAAAAACTCCAGCAGCGCTGCTGTGTCTGATCCACTCATACCAGCACAACACACACTAACACACCACCACCATGTCATTGTCACTGCAGTGCTGAGAATGATCCACCACCTAAATAATACCTGCTCTGTGGTGGTCTTGGGAGAGTCCTGACCATTAATGAACAGCATGAAAGGGGGCTAAAAAAGCATGCAGAGAAACAGATGGACTACAGTCAGTAATTGTAGAACTACAAAGTGTTTCTATATTGTAAGTGGAGCTGATAAAATGAACAGTGAGTGTAGAAACAAGGAGGTGTCGGTGTATATAGCTGTTATGAAGACTTAGCTGAAGTGCTGGTGGGATGGTGTTACCATAATAAGACAGAGTATAACATGATGCAAAGCTAGTGAGAGAAATATGTTTATGTTTTTTTACATTGATAAATTGGAAGTGTGTGTGTCTGTGTGTGTGTGTGTGTGGGGGGGGGGGGGGGGGGGGGGGATCTGAATGCACATAGCTGTTATAAAGACTCATTTGTCCAATCACATGGAGACTGAATCTCTTCCTCTCTCTCCTTAGCAGCCGGCTGTACTTTCGATGAGGACTCAGACCCCAACTTGTGCGAGTTCAGCCAGGGAGAGGAGGACGATTTTGATTGGCAGCTGTTCCGCACCAGCTCCTTATCTCACGTCACCCCAGATCTTCCGCATGGTAAGCTTACCCAACATTCATCTGGCCTGCCTATTTTCATTTCACCAGCCTGTTTCACACTTCTAACAAACTATTTCACACCATGTGCCCCCATTCTGAGCGGGCGACGCTCGGGGGCCGGTGGCTGACTCAGAGCTTTGTTTGTGTTACTGTGTCTGCAGACACTCACTGTTTTTGCTTTGCTTTTGCTTTAGGTATTAAGAGATAACAACTAGTGTTTTATGTTTTTTCATGTCTTGCTATCCATGGATACAAGTAGATTCCCAAACCTGCAGCTCCTGAGAGAGCACGCTGTCAGAATAAACAGGGTTTTACTGGCGTGGACACTTTATTAGGAATGTACGGCTCTGAGCAAATCAACCTTGAGATGCCCGTTGTGCATAATTCATCAGCCATAATCACGCAGGCTGCCGCTAGCTCCTGTTAGTGTCTCCACACTCCGGGACCAATACATATGTTCAGCCAGCCTGCAAGGCTGCTAGAGCGTGATTGATACACACACCCAAACATACACACACACTGACAATCACAAAATGGTAAGATTATGCTATTGTTATTGCAAATAACTTTTACAAAACACGTCATTGGTGTCGATGTGAGTTCATAGAAATAGTGAAACATGTATTTTCACTCTACCACATCAATAGTACATAGTCATGCAATCCAATCTTCAGTTATTCTTCTCATGCAAGAGCTTCCAGCTTATTGAGTTTTCCAGGATATTCCAGGACCGATTCCATAACCAACTTTGGTTGACTTGAAAGTGTACTTGAGCTCATCATCTTGCGGCAAAGTCCAGTTGTCACCAAGGTTCATTTTCACCACACAAGGCAGGTCATTACTCCGCAAAATGCATTTCCGGGTTCGAATCTTGGCTCTGTTACCGGTCGGCTGGGCACCCTCTAGCAGGCATAATTGGCTTCCGGTCTGCTGTGTGGTAAAGATCAAACTAAGGGGTGGGGTTATCAACACTGTGTAAGGACCTGGGTAACCCAGGGTGCCTGTAGAGAAAGTGGAGGAGCTCAGAGATTGCGGCGTGGCCCTCCGTACGCAAAGGGATTGGTGGACTGCGCACACATCGGAGGGAGTGTGTGTCAGGCAAGTATACCCCGTTCTTGGACGCCGTCGGGGTCTCCAGCAGCGGTTTGCCTATGCTAAATTGGGAGAAAATTTACATTTTCAGCATTTAGCAGACGCTTTTATCCAAAGTGACTTACAGTACTGTGATAGTATACTGCCTAAGCAATTGAGGGTTAAGGGCCTTGCTCAAGGGCAACCTGGCAGTGGCAACCTGGCGGTGGTGGGGCTTGAACCAGCGACCCTTTAATTACTAGTCTAGTACCTTACCCGATAGGCTACCACTGTTGTAGCTGGTCGGATATTATTGCACTGATTGAGTAATCAGAATAACAAAATAAAACAGATGCACTGACGGTTTCACAGTACTAAAGGCATTTTAGATAAACAGATAAAGCTGATTGGGCAGAGGTAAAGTTCATAAGAAGATGCCTTTATAAAAAATGCCTTCATAATATAGGAGGTAACATGCAAGTCAAGTCAAGTCAAATTTATTTATATAACGCTTTTTACAATGAACATTGTCTCAAAGCAACTTTACAGAATCCAGGACCAACATATACAAATTACAGGAAGAAACCTTGAGAGGAACCAGACTCAGCAGGGACCCCCATCCTTCTTGGGTGGCCTTGAGGATAATTTAAATAAATAGAATTTAAACAAATTATACAAACACAAAATTAAATTAAACTAAAAGTTATAACTAGCACAAAAAAATAAATAACCCCATCCCATCTAGTAGGAGCAGCATTGTTGGCACTGCAGTCTCGACTTGCAGTCTTTAACCTCGAGAGGGTAAACAGGTTTCCGTCAGAACCACCTCGGGGTAAAACAACAGAAGATGTAGTTACAATGTGAAATCGTTAAGAGTAAAATGTCAGTTTTACAAAGAGTAGTTTTATACTCCG
This sequence comes from Trichomycterus rosablanca, assembly GCF_030014385.1. NCBI lineage: Eukaryota > Metazoa > Chordata > Actinopteri > Siluriformes > Trichomycteridae > Trichomycterus > Trichomycterus rosablanca. The sequence continues at coordinate 45,277,691 of NC_085990.1, read as the reverse complement.
GCACCCCTAATTATTACAGCATAACTACAAGGGAGCCTGAGTAAATAAATACGATTTCAGTCTAGACTTCAACATTGAGACTGTGTCAGAGTCCCGGACAGAGGCAGGGAGATTATTCCAAAGTTGTGGAGCTTTGTAAGAAAATGCTCTTCCACCAGCCGTGATCGGTCTTTCTTCTACTTTCAGACAGGTTTGCAGTTGCGCCAGAACTTTTGGATAATACATACAATGTTGTCTCTAGGAATGTTCAAGGATTTGGGAATTTTAGTCTCTTACTTCTTATCCTTTTGGTGTAATGCAATTCTTCTCTCTCAGCTTTTGTGACAGCTGCTTAGTTTTCATCATGGTTGCAACACACCCTGAACACTTGAATCTCTGGGTGGTGTTTAAATAACACATCACAACTGATAATCAACTTAAGTGGTATTTTCTTTCTCATTTAGACAATTTTAAGATATCAAATATTTAAATAAATAATGGCGGGCGGCCAGGTGGCACAGCGGGACATTCCGCACCGATTTTGAAAACTGGAATATGTGGGCGGGGTGTTCAAACGTTGTGTAAGGACTCTGATTGGTGGATAGAGGTGCCTGTGCAGAGTGCATGGGTAAAAAAAGGGTTCTGTTAAGGACTGCGCGCGGGTCGGAGGAGGCGTGAGCAGCAAAAAATCGGGGATCGCCAGCATCGGAAGACAAATTGACTACACTAAATTGGGAGACAATGGGAGAAAATATAAAAATAAATAATTAAATACTGGCTAATGCAGTGTGGCATGGGAGTACTGTGGCTCAGTGGGTAGCACTGTTGCCCAACATTAAGAAGGTCCTGAGTTCGATCCCCAGGCGGGGTGGTCTGGGTCCTTTCTGTGTAGAGTTTGCATGTTCTCCCCGTGTCTGTGTGGGTTTCCTTTGGGAGCTCCGGTTTCCTCCTACAGTCCAAAGATGTGCAGTAAGGTTGATTAGAGCTTTTAAAATTGCCCTAGGTGTAAGTGTGTCTGTGTGTGTTTGCCCTGTGATGGACTGGCAACCTGTCCAGGGTGTTTCCTGCATTGCACCCAGTGAATCGTACCCACCACGACCCTGATTAGGATAAAGAGGTGGTAAAACAGACAATAAATAAATGATTGTTTATATATCTAACACAAGTGAAACCCTTGATTGTATTCAGGGCGGCACGGTGACTCGGGGGGTAGCACCGTCGCCTCACAGCAAGAAGGTCCTGGGTTCGATCCCCAGGTGGAGCGGTCCGGGTCCTTTCTGTGTGGAGTTTGCATGTTCTCCCTGTGTCTGCGTGGGTTTCCTCCGGGAGCTCCGGTTTCCTCCCACAGTCCAAAAACATGCAGTCAGGTTAACTGGAGACACTGAATTGCCCTATAGGTGAATTGGTGTATGTGTGTATGTGTGTCTGCCCTGTGATGGACTGGCGCCCCGTCCAGGGTGTTACTGTGTGCCTTGTGCCCATTGAAAAGCTGGGATAGACTCCAGCACCCCCCACCACCACCACCACCACCACGACCCTAACTGAATAAGCGGTTAAGAAAGTGAGTGAGTGTATCTTTCACGTTACTAGTACTCATCACTGGGACTGTTCCAGCTGCATGTGCCTCTCTATAAACAGTTTCATTCAGCATGTATTAGAAACCCTGTCTTCTCCCTAACGAATCAATACGCCAATCAATGTGTTTGGCTTGAACAGGCAGCCTTCCCTGAATGAGAAATCCTGCTTAGCTGTAAGACACATGCATGACAATGCTCTTACTGCGACACGCTTTTCAGAATGACAACAAACGGACGAGGTTTTAATTGTCATTATGTCGTCGTCAGTCATACCTTATTTAGCCGAGCGAGAGAAAAGATCTGATTAGAGATTCAATGCTAATTAGATTATGTCGTGATGGATAATAAGATAGATAATCGAGTGCTTTAGCTTCTCGGCGATGAAAGCACGACGTTAAGTTAGATACAGAGGCTCGGTGAGAAATATGGTGCTTTGGGGAATTGCACATCAAAACAAGATTACAACACAGGTCAATTACTGCTATAGGCAATAGAAGAAACTATTAGTTCTGTTTAAGCATAGAATGTTAAAGCATGGTGCTTAGAAATGTCCATTAAGACATTAATAATTCATAAGAGATTAACGTTGGACATAAAATGCAACTGTTTATGCAAATAGAAATGATATGTAATAAACTAAATTATTTTCTTTATTTGAATTAACTCATAAAACAATGAAGGTTAAAAAATAAATAAATGGCAATTTTTCCATACAGTTCAAATGCATTCAATGCAGAGTCTGTAAACCATTATTTTAAACCCTGCTAGACCATGTGATGAATGTATATATACACTGATCAGGCATAACATTATGACCACCTTCCTAATATTGTGTTGGTTCCCATTTTGCTGCCAAAACAGCCTGCAACTGCGACACACTGTGTATTCTGACACCTTTCTATCAGAACCAGCATTAACATCTTCAGCAATCTAAGCTACAGTAGCTCGTCTGTTGGATCGGACCACACGGGCCAGCCTTCGCTCCCCACGTGCATCAATGAGCCCTGGCCGCCCATGACCCTGTCGCCGGTTTACCACTGTTCCTTCTTTGGACCACTTTTAATAGATAATGACCACTGCAGACCGGGAACACTTCACAAGAGCTGCAGTTTTGGAGATGCTCTGACCCAGTCGTCTAGCCATCACAATTTGGCCCTCGTCAAACTCGCTCAAATCCTTACGCTTGCCCATTTTTCCTGCTTCTAACACACCAACTTTGAGGATAAAATGTTCACTTACTGCCTAATATATCCCACCCACTAACAGGTGCCGTGATAAAGGGATAATCAGTGTTTTTCACCTGTCAGTGGTCAGAATGTTATGCCTAGTCAGTATATATATATAGATAGATAGATATATAGGGTGTCCCAAAATTCACGCAAGAAGTAATTTTGATAGAGAACACAGGTTTTTAATGAAAAATTGTAAATTTTTTATTCATTCATAAAGTATACAGTATAGGGTTATGTATGGAATAGCATATTGGGTAAATGGCCTCCACGGCTTTGCTGGCACATACGCACTCTTTTGTTGAAATGAAGTTAAATCACTATTCTGACCATATTTTGTACGAAAATTGCGAACTGTAGCTGCCAAACCTTCATTACTTTTAAAATATTGCTCAACAATGAAAACGCGTTGTTCTTTCGTGTAGCGCTCCATTTTTAATAACCCTGAACTGTGAGCTGTCACGCTGTCTTTTTTTCCGTTGGCAACACTTTAATGCACAAATGGCGCCAAATTCAAATCTTGCGTGAATTTTGGGACACCCTATAGATACGTGGAGAACATGGAAACTCCACACAGATAGGACCTGAGCTGCTTCAGCTAGGAATCGAACCCAAGACCTTATTGCTGGGAGGCAACAGTGCTACCCACCATGCCACCCATGTTTAATTTTTTATTATTTATTTTTGATATTTAAGGAAGAGACATAATTGGTGGCCACTAGTGAGTAGTTTAACAGTACTGGAACCTGTTATGTGCCTTTTTAGTGTTTAATGGTGCAGGTGAACACTGTGTATAATGTGTATAATGGAATGCATGCGTTGGTGCCTAAATTAAATAATTTGTATTTTAATTTTAATTTGTATTTAATTTAATTTATTTTTATTATTTGTACAATTATTATAACTACTATTATTATTACTTTATTTTTGTTTATTTATTTTATTTTATTATTTTAATTCTTATAAAATGGTGCAGTGGGTAGCGTTGTTGCCTCAAAGGTAGAATGGTCAGAAAGGACAGGGTCCTTTCTGTGTGGAGTTTGCATGTTCTCCCTGTGTCTGTGTGACTTTCCTCCCGGTGCTCCAGTTTTCTCCCACAGCCCAAATACATGCAGTTTCTCCCACAGCCCAAATACATGCAGTTAATTGAAGGTACTAAAAATGGCCCTAAAATGTGTGTGTGTGTTTGCCCTGTAATGGACTGGCGACCTGTCTGGGGTGTCACCCAATAAATCAAACTCACTACAACCCTGACCTGGATAAAGCGGCGTTAAAACAGACAATGACTGACTGACTGAATGAATGAGTGAATGAATGAATGAATGAATTATATTTTTAAGTATTTGTATTTCTCCTTCAGTAGAAGGTCCTGGGTTCGATCCCCAGGTGGAGTGGTCCGGGTCCTTTCTGTGTGGAGTGTGTATAATGTGTATAATGGAATGCATGTGTTGGTGCTTAAATTAAATAATGCAAACTTCAATTGCTTTATTATTATTTGTATAGAGATTATTTGTGTGGAGTTTGCATGTTATCCCCGTGCCTGCGTGGGTTTACTCCGGGTGCTCCGGCTTCCTCCCACAGTCCACATGCAGATGAGGTGAATTGGAGACACTAAATTGTCCATGACTGCATTTGATATAACCTTGTGAGAGCTGATGAACCTTGTGTAATGAGTAACTACCGTTCCTGTCATGAACCAAAAGCTTAAACTTGACATTATAATCCTAATAAAAACAAACAGAAAATCTACTTCAGTAACATTGCTCCTCTGCACACCTCTGCATACACAGAATAATTTCCTGCTCACTGTTAAATAATGGAAGGTTAGACACATGTAATAAGCATTGTAGGAATATGAGCGGTGCTCCATAACCACTGATAAGCACGCTGTTCACGTAGATCTCTATCCCTGAGTCATCGACACACTGCAATTAATATCATTCCCTTTGGGTTTAATTAAAGCTGGTGGCCCCCTCATTCACCGTGCTTCAAGGCCAGTGGCAGTAGTGTGAATACAAATAGATGGGTATTTTCTTTCTTCTTATTTTTGTGGTTGTAATTCACAGCCTTGACTTGAAAAGTAATACAGTATTCCCAGTGTGGAGTTAAATTATGCATATTTTAATAAACTAATCTACAGTATATTGCACTTTTTCTTTATGTGGAGTATACTTTGAACTCACAGGTTCCAATATGCTTATTCCAAATGACTTATTGCTTACTTACCGACTCATTAAATTATATACAACAGGTCATTCTTGTGCTATTAACTAGAATATCATTTTCTAACACATTACTCTGCAGCTGGGCACTTTCTGACCAACAGACATCAGTCTGTTAGACTGGACAACGTCCATCACCATCATTCTTTTTTTTTTTTTATATATATATATTATGCGTTTTTCTCCCAATTTAGTGTAGTCCATTTGTCTTCCACTGCTGGGGATCCCCGATTTTTTGCAGTTGAGGAAGGTATATTGCTGCTCATGCCTTCTCCGACCCATGCGCAGCCCTTAACGGAAACTTTTTCCACCCATGCACTCTGCACAGGCGCCTCTATCCGCCAATCAGAGTCCGTACACAGCGTTTGAAGAGGCCACATATTCCGGTCATCCTTCCCTGCAGGCACTGCCAATTGTGCCTGCTAGATGGCGCCCAGCCGAGCGGTGGCAATGCCGTGTTTCGAACCGAGAAGTTCAGAATCTCAGCGCTGGTGTGCTAGCAGAACATCCTGCTGCGCCACCTGGGTGCCCACCATCATTCTTATTTATTTATTTATCAGGATTTCAAAGTCATGTTTTACACACTTTGGTCACATTCATGACAGAAACGGTAGATTCATCAGTTTAGAAGTTTAATGTAAAAAAAAATGTATGGACAATTTTGTATCTCCAATTAACCTGACTGCATGTTTTTGGACTGTGGGAGGAAACCGGAGTTCCAGGAGGAAACCCACGCAGACACAAGGAGACAATGCAAACTCCACATAGAAAGGACACAGACTGCCCCACTTGGGGACCGAACCCTGGACCTTCTTGCTGTGAGGTGACGGTGCTACCCACTGAGCCACCGTGCCACCCCCGTCATTCTTAATCATCATGTTAACTGTTCATCCTCGGGACACTTGCACACTTACAAATGACTTATTTAATTCATATAATGACACACAACATTCCATACACTGGTCCTTTCACACTTACTTTATATATTTTCTGTATTGCACATAAGAATAACAGCACCTATTAACCTATAATGTGAATTGCACATGTTAATGTTTACAGGTATGGATGTGTGAATGTGTGTATGAGAGAGAGAGCTGTGTGTGATGAGACCAAAGACAAATCCCCTGTATCTGTGAGCATACTTGGTCAATAAAGCCTGATTCTAATTCTGATTCTAATTCTGAACGCTGGCGTGCCTCTTTTGTACTTCCTATTCACCCCTGATTGCAATCCTGGTTATGACTCCAACACCATAATCAAATTTGCAGATAATGCCAGGGTGGTTGGTCTGATCAGAGACGATGATGAGATGGCTACAGGGGCCGTGTGGTGTGCCAATTACTACTTGGCGCTTAACACCCAGAAGACCAATGAGATTATTGTGGACTCCAGGCGGACTAAGAACCATGCACACAACCCATACAACATCAACTGAGATGCCCTAGGGTGTCCACTTTTCTGATGATCTCAGCTGGGCACTTAACTCCTCTACCATAGTCAAAAGGCACAACAGCGACTCTTTCTACAGATCCTTAGAAAAGCAAACTTCGATCGCAGACTACTGGTAGACTTCTATTACTGTAGGCATCTAGTAATGCCTACAGTGAAGAATGGCGGTGGCATCATCATGATGTGGGGATGTTTTTCAGCAGCGGGACCGGGGCGACTAGTCCTGATAGAGGGAAGGATGAATGTAGCTAAGTACACCGAGATCCTTGAAGAAAACCTGCTCCAGAGCGCTCTGGACCTCAGACTGGGACGTTTCCCAGGATTACGTTCCAACATGACAATGATTCGAAGTCATTACAGAACTTGATAAATACCCATTGGGAAAATCCCATTGGGCAAATTCTGACATTTGAAGTGGTCAATGAGACAACAATGCAAAAAGTGTTAATGTTACTGTTTTACATTTTGATGACTTCATAAGGTACCAGGATATTTCTGAAATAATCCTGTGATTGTGCTCATGGTTGGTCAATAGGCCTGTTTTCAGCTGTACTCGCCTGTACCCGGTGTAACAGTAAATTTATCCGGGTTAGCCGGAATATACGTCTCTTGAGAAAAATTAAGATGTGCTATCTAAGGAATAAAGAGTGCTAGCGGAAGAGAAAATATTGTAATAGGATTCTTGGGCATTAGATGCTCTGTTTACCATCTATTTAATTTCCCCTCTGAAATGAGTGAGGTTCCTAGGGCTTGGATAAATAAGCCCGTGTAAAGAGCTGGGAAATGGCTGCTTCTTATCTGTGCGTCTGTGGAAGCTGTTTGGTTTATACCTCTGGTGGGACAGAGTAAAATCATGTCATTTTGTCTCTGATCTCTGATGGACATTGTGTAGAAGACATGCAGAGGCATTAATAAAGGCTTTACAATGGCTTTGTTGCCTCATTGGGTTTGCCTACAAAGTTTACTTTCTTTGACTGCTTCTAAATCTCAGGTTTATTAACAAACTGAATTGATATGCTTATTGATTACTAATACAGTCCTGTATTTTAAAGTGGTAACTATTTAACTAGCTAGGATTTCATCTTTTCACTATTAGCTGGGATTTCATCTTGTCTTCTTTCTTTCTTTTTTTGCTTTAATATGTAAACCAATTCCTTAAGTGTATGTGAATGATAATTTGACTGGAGCTTTTATCAATTAGTGTTATACAAAAATCATAATGATCATTATTAAAGAAAAAAATTTACTTTTTATCACTGCTTAACACAGACTGGACACTATATGTACAGTATATTGTGTTATATTGCGTAGCAGTAAAAATGTTTAGCTTAAAATCAACAGTTTGGGTTAAAAATACAGTGTTTTGCGCAGCAGCGGTGGCGCAGCGGTAAGAACACAAGCTAGAACACCAGAGCTGAGATCTCGAATACATCGTATCAAGTCTCAGCTCTGCCTGACGGCTGGGCGGCCACGTGAATAAAGATTGGCCTGTTGTTAATATAGGGGAGGGATATTAAGCCGCATAGGGACTCTCTCATAACTGATGCAACTACGACCTCTGATTGATGGCGCCCGCATAGGACGAGGAAAGAGTGCGTTGATCAGGGTGTGTCTCTCTGTACACAGTGCTGATCCGCATTGCACTCGTCAAGTGTAGGTGACAAAATGCATACGGCTGCTGCCCACGTGTCGGAGGGGACGTGGGTTAGCTTTGTTTTCCTCAAATCAGAGACGGGGTCGGCATTAGTGGAGAGGAAAAAGGGAGAAAATGCATAAACAAAACAAAAAAATTTTTTACAAATACAGTCTTTTGCAAAAATGTACAATTGGGTCGTATTCTGTTTAAACTATATGAAAAAAAAATTCTAATTCTTCACAGTAAACAACAATATGATAAACCTGTTTAGACACGTAAGTAAAACGTTAGGTGGCTTTGATTGATAATCCTTTTAAAGTAAAATTGAACATTTCAGTTTCTTTATACAAAAGGTCACCAAAAATTTAATCAGACAACTTTAAACAGGTGGATTTTATTTACTTATCAAAAGCTTGTTTAATACATTTGCAGCCATTGATCACCTTTTATAAATATAACCAAAACACATATTAATTAATACTTATATTCAAATAATAAACTTCAGACTGAAAGTGGTATGCTGATTATATAATTTGTAATTATAATATTGTATTAAATATATAACAAAATGGAAATAAAAGCCACATTTATTTGTATGGTGCTTTTTACAGTGGGCATTGTCTCAAAGCAACTTTACAAAATCCAGGACCAACAGACCAAAAACCCCTGTTGAGCAAGCCGAGGGTGACTGTGGCAAGGAAAAACTCCCTTAAAATTATAGGAAGACACCTTGAGAGGAACCAGACTCAGCAGGGACCCATCCTTCTTGGGTGGCCTGGAGGATAATTTAAATAAATAGGATTTACACAAATCATACAAACACAAAATTAAATTAAACTAAATGTTATAACTAGCAAAAAAAATAATAATGTAAATAATGGGAGTTCTTCATTATTCGGTCCAGTCTGTGATAAAGTCCGTATTGAGTTTTTGACATTGTTGATGCAAACACGCCAGGTTCCCATCACAACTAATGATTTCAGGTTCTCAGACTTTTGTCACCCACAGTACATCTGTTCAGTACTGAAGGAAATACTGTATAATAATTGTAATTTGTAAATATTTTACATAAACAGTGGTAGCCTAGTGAGTAGAGCTTTGGGCTATTAACTAAAAAGTTTAGAGTTAGAATCCCAGCTCTGCCATGCAGTCACAGTTGGGCCCTTGAGCAAGGCCCCTAACCCTCTGCTTCAGGGGCGCTGTATGATGGCTGACCCTGCAATCTGACCCCAGTTTCCAAAGAAGCTGAGATATGCTAAAAAAATCATTGTACTGTACACTAGTATATGTACAGTATATATGACAAATAAAGGCATTCTATAATTTACGAGTGCAGGCCAAATATACACAAACTATACTGAATGAAAAGTGGTTATGGGACTAAGGGAAGGAAACTTGCAAAATATTGGGCTGAAGTTTAGGGTGGCTATTTCTTTGTTCCTCTTTATTTATTTAGAAGTGGGAAGAAGTGGAAGCTAGGATTCATCTCAGAAGAGAGAAGGGAATGATGGGTAAACTCACAGGCAGTCAATTAGTAGTTGGGAGGAATTTCAATTGTACTTTTATCCCAAACTTAAGTTAATCATAACTCCATCAGTGCACTTGAGCTTAATAATTAGGAGAATACAAGCAGATACCATGTGTTTATTCTGTAAATTACTTTTTAGAAACTTAGTACCTTATTTAAATACCAGAAGTAAGATACTGCTGCTTAATTACTTCAGGAAACAACAAAAAAAGCTGTTACCTATCTTTAATGAGTCTGTAATGTGTCCATAATGACTTTGTGGAATCATTAATAATAAGTAAATGACTGTAAGTGGAGAGAAAATGTAGCTGATAAACTTTTAAAGGTTTTTATTCATTGATTAACAGCAACCACTTAATCCTAGTCATGGTTGTGAGGTCTGGCACGACTTGGAAACACGATGTGCGAGGCAAGAACACACCCTATATAGGGTGCCAAATCTTATTCATCATTTGTGTAAATCATTATGTGGTTTTGGGGGTCTTTTAGATGCAACCCGGTGAACAAATTAAAGAAAACATCATAATGACCCAAGCTTTGAGTGTAAAGGGGGCATTTAAGAGGCAGAATTAATGTTAGTATTTGCAACATAAAGGTCTGGTTGTAACTGGACGTACTCCTAATGAAGCTGGTCTTTGGGGCGAGCCTCTGGGGCGAGCCTCTGATCCCTTTTCTGATATTTTACCCGCTTAAAGAACCTCCATTAGATGCTAGTGGCACAGCAGTTCTATTTTGTAGGTATGCTGTTTATTAGTGTTCTCAGTCATAGACCCCGGTGGAAAATCAGCAGGTCTTTATTACCTGACCCATTCCGAACCACAGCCATGAGCCTCAGCTGTACGTTACCTGCACACTAATGCTCCAGCCTCATTCATCTCTAACAGCACAGAGCCCAAGAGCTAAGAAGATAGAAACAGGCTATAGAAGGCCACATCTGTTAGGGGTCCAGGGTTATTAAGGGATGTGGTTAGATTCTGGGAATGATGCAGTAAAAACTACCTGCTGTCTATTTTCTTATTTTTCTTGATCTGGTAATACATGTGTAATACACATTGGGATCCACAGCATTTATTTCAGGCAGTGTTCCAGCTACATCAATGAAAATTTTAACTACACTGGGAGTCTTGAGTTTAAATCTGCCTTCAGGTTACTATCTTGGGGGAGGTTTGCAGGTTCTCACTGTATCAGTGCCACATTGATTGGAATGAATGCCTTTATTTGTAATATTTACATACACAGGTGTACAGTCAATGATTGCCATTGTTTGATGCCCCTGGAGCAGACAGGGTTAAGGACCTTGCTCATGGACCCAACAGTAGCTGAATGGCAGAGCTAGGATTCAATTTTTTTGGGTGGCTTTAAACCCACTGCTACCTTGATTAGGTTAATGCAGTGGAAACATGACTAAATCATTAACCTACACACATACACCAACCAGGCATAACATTATGACCACTGACAGGTGAAGGGAATAACGCTGATGATCTCTTCATCACAGCACCTGTTAGTGGGTGGGATATATCAGGCAGCAAGTGGTCAGTATCCATCAAAAATGGTCCAAGGAAGGAACCGTGCTAAACCGGCGACAGGGTCATGGGCGGTTGCAGAGTCATCGATGCACGTTGTGTGCTATATATAGCACACAACCACATTTGTTTCTGTTATTTAATATACTTTTCATGTATGTATGTACCTTAAATGTGGGAGTATGGGAAAACATTTAGCCTATATTCACAATTTATACATGCAATGTTTACATACAAATAATTCAGGTTCTATTTCCTTCGTTGACGTTGGTTTTGTTGATTAATCGTTGCACTTCTATTTACAAGTGGATTTATTAAGGTCCTGCAGATTTTGGTTGTAAAAACAGTTAAAACTTCTTTCTGGTGTCAAAATGGGGATTTTTTTGTTAACCACTGAAAAGATTTACTTGTGTAATTTAGAACAAATGGGTCCACACAACCCTTGTACAGCCTGATTAGATAAGCCCTCATTATGTGAAATAATTGTTTTACACGTTCCAAGTTTACACAACTTGCTCATTTGCATTTGCAGAAAAGGAGACAATACAGGAAATGAATAAACCCATGCAAATAACGATAAATCCCTTAGTGATGAATGTGTTAATGTTGCAGGTCTTGTGTGGCAGCGCTGCAATTTATTTTATAATCAGCAAAGAGAAAATAATAATGATGTGAGGGATTGCTGATTTAGAGAAGATGGACAGAACAAAAGATCTTACTGAACTTTGTTGAAGTATTCTTTCAAAAGAAATCGTTTATTTATGAGTGAAGGGCAAAATATGTGTTAGATTTTGCACTATTTAGGAATTTTAAATAATTAAGGTTTTTTCAGTTATTTCACTCTCTCTTACACACACACAGCCACATATTCCTGTATTGTTTAACACTTAGCAATCTCAGTATATTTATATATATATATATATATATATACAGTGTATCACAAAAGTGAGTACACCCCTCACATTTCTGCAAATATTTTATTATATCTTTTCATGGGACAACACTATAGAAATAAAACTTGGATATAACTTAGAGTAGTCAGTGTACAGCTTGTATAGCAGTGTAGATTTTTGGTCTTCTTAAAATAACTCAACACACAGCCATTAATGTCTAAATGGCTGGCAACATAAGTGAGTACACCCCACAGTGAACATGTCCAAATTGTGCCCAAAGTGTCAATATTTTGTGTGACCACCATTATTATCACTGCCTTAACCCTCCTGGGCATGGAATTCACCAGAGCTGCACAGGTTGCTACTGGAATCCTCTTCCACTCCTCCATGATGACATCACGGAGCTGGTGGATGTTAGACACCTTGAACTGCTCCACCTTCCACTTGAAAATGCGCCACAGGTGCTCAATTGGGTTTAGTCCATCACCTTTACCTTCAGCTTCCTCAGCAAGGCAGTTGTCATCTTGGAGGTTGTGTTTGGGGTCGTTATCCTGTTGGAAAACTGCCATGAGGCCAAGTTTTCGAAGGGAGGGGATCATGCTCTGTTTCAGAAAGTCACAGTACATGTTGGAATTCATGTTTCCCTCAATGAACTGCAGCTCCCCAGTGCCAGCAACACTCATGCAGCCCAAGACCATGATGCTACCACCACCATGCTTGACTGTAGGCAAGATACAGTTGTCTTGGTACTTCTCACCAGGGCACTGCCACACATGCTGGACACCATCTGAGCCAAACAAGTTTATCTTGGTCTCGTCAGACCACAGGGCATTCCAGTAATCCATGTTCTTGGACTGCTTGTCTTCAGCAAACTGTTTGCGGGCTTTCTTGTGCGTCAGCTTCCTTCTGGGATGACGACCATGCAGACCGAGTTGATGCAGTGTGCGGCGTATGGTCTGAGCACTGACAGGCTGACCTCCCACGTCTTCAACCTCTGCCGCAATGCTGGCAGCACTCATGTGTCTATTTTTTAAAGCCAACCTCTGGATATGACGCCGAACACGTGGACTCAACTTCTTTGGTCGACCCTGGCGAAGCCTGTTCCGAGTGGAACCTGTCCTGGAAAACCGCTGTATGACCTTGGCCACCATGCTGTAGCTCAGTTTCAGGGTGTTAGCAATCTTCTTATAGCCCAGGCCATCTTTGTGGAGAGCAACAATTCTATTTCTCACATCCTCAGAGAGTTCTTTGCCATGAGGTGCCATGTTGAATATCCAGTGGCCAGTATCAGAGAATTGTACCCAAAATACCAAATTTAACAGCCCTGCTCCCCATTTACACCTGGGACCATGACACATGACACCAGGGAGGGACAACGACACATTTGGGCACAATTTGGACATGTTCACTGTGGGGTGTACTCACTTATGTTGCCAGCCATTTAGACATTAATGGCTGTGTGTTGAGTTTTTTTCAGAAGACAGTAAATCTACACTGCTATACAAGCTGTACACTGACTACTCTAAGTTATATCCAAGTTTCATGTCTATAGTGTTGTCCCATGAAAAGATATAATGAAATATTTGCAGAAATGTGAGGGGTGTACTCACTTTTGTGATACACTGTATATACCGATAAGACATAACATTATCACCACCTTCTTAATATTGTGTCACATTCCCATTGTTGGCGCTTTCAGCAGTGAACAGGGGTCAGCATGGGCACCCTGACTGGTCTGCAGCTATGCAGCCCCATACGCAACAAACTGTGGCCCTGTAATCAATGTTTTGTGTAATTCAGAATTAAATTTCTGCACTTCTCTCACTCTTCTTTAGTAATCTGAACCTTGAGGGATGCCATCTTCATGCTTCAGGTTTGGGCTCTTTCCACAAACAGTGAATAGAATTGATAATTGAGGCAGTGGTAGCTCAGCAGTTAAGGTACTGGACTAGTAATCAGAAAGTCCCTGATTCAAACCCCGCATCTGCCAGCTTGCCACTGTTGGGCCCTTGAGTAAGGCCCTTAACCCTCAATTGCTTGCAATGTACAGTATACTCTCAATTGTAAGTTGCTTTGGATGAAGGCTAGTAAAAGTAAAAGGTATACGCAACAGTCGTCTCTTGTGGACAGTTGTAGCCTAGCGGTCAATGTTTTCTGTAATTCAGAATTAAATTTCTGCACTTCTCTCACTCTTCTTTAGTAAACAGCTATCTAAACCTTGAGGGATGCCATCTTCATGCTTCAGGTTTGGGCTCTTTCCACAAACAGTGAATAGAATTGGTAATTGAGGCAGTGGTAGCTCAGCAGTTAAGGTACTGGACTAGTAAGCAGAAGGTTGCTGGTTCAAACCCCACCACTGCCAGGTTGTCACTGTTGGGCCCTTGAGCAAGGCCCTTAACCCTTAATTGCTTAGACTGTATAATGAAAGTCGCTTTGGATAAAATTGTCTGCTAAATGCTAAAAATCAGTATTCATATCAGACCACTTCAGAATAAATTTCAGTTTTCTTGTTGTCCATTTTTAGGACTTTGTTTTGCTGAAATACCCATGACAGTTCTCCCTGTAGTCATGATGTTGTTTTTTCTTCATTCAAAGGTTTGTTTTTCTCCTGTAAACAGAGTTCGACTTAGCAAAAGCTCCAAATTAGTTTCTACTGTCCAAAGCACGCTCTTTAAAAACAATCATGATTTCTCAAAACTTATTTTGGCAAAGTCTTGGTCTTTTTGTTTCATCCTTGTGTAACATGGATCTATCTGGGTCTTCCACATGTAGCCCATTTTTATTCAGACAGCTATATAATAGCTAGTGCGACTATAAACTCTTGAAACTCTTGTACATTGATCTTGAATGTCCACTTGAATATGTGTTGTAAGATTTGCTTGGTTCTTTCTCGACCATTTAAACAATCTCTCTGTTCAGTCATGGGCCTTTTTTTTATAATGACAGCCATGCTCTTAGGAACATCAAGCTACTTATTAATAGCCTTGAAACTTTAACATTTTCACTAATTTGTCCAAATCAGTGTTATACTATTGGTGACAGAACAGAAGGATGGATAATTTGCTCCTTTTGAACCGTGTGAATAATTAGGGCAGTGGTAGCTGAGTGGTTAAAGTACTGGACTAGTAATCAGAAGGTTGCTGATTTGAGCCTCACCACTGCCAAGTTACCTCTGTCGGGTCCTTGAGCAGGACCCTTAATTCTCGATTGCTTATTTGCTCTTCATAATTTTAAGTTGCTTTGGATATAAGCATCTCATGAAGTCTGCGAATAAAAATGTAATTATGAAACCAAATTATTGGTAAGAGTCATAAAATATTTTTTAATTTAAAGTATTTTGGTTTATTGGGTCTTAGTCCTTTCTGTTTGGAGTTTGTATGTTTTTTCCATGTCCTTTGGACTTGCTCACACAAGTCCAAAGTTGTTCCATTAGGTTAATTGGAGCTAGTCTCGGTTGACGCGACGATGTGTGCAGCACAGCTTCAGGTTTTGCCTCTGGTCTCTGTTTGTGTGGAGTTGTTCCTTTCTTATTTATGTGGGTTTTCTTTAGGTATGAGTGAGTATAACGGAAAGTGTGTTTTTCTTTGTTATATATGTAGACTTGCATCTAGTTTTTGCTGGGAGGCTTTCCCCCCGTGTCCTGATCAGATAAGGGTCAGGGTTAGGGTAAGGGTTAGCTTTAACAATAATAATAAAAATAATAAATAATAATAATAATAAATAGTAATAATAATAATAATAATAATAACTTTATCTCTGTAATAATAATAATAATAATAATAATAACTTTATCTCTGTAATAATAATAATAATAATAATAATAATAATAGTGGTAAAACTATAGTAATAATAAAAATTATAATAACAATAACAATAACAATAATAATAATAATAATAATAATAATTATTATTATTATTATTATTACTACTACTAATAATAATAATACTAACAATAAATAAAAATAATAATAATAAACAATGTATTACTTAGTTACTTATAATTACTAATTAATAATCAATTAATAATAATTTATAATTAATTAACTAAAGCAGGTCAAGCAGCTCAGCTTTCCAGACTTTTACTCCCTTCTGCACACGTAACACACAAGAGGCAGCACACCAGCGGAAACCAAAACAGGGATTAAATACACAGGGTAATTAACCACCACTGGTGTAACCACTAATTAACTCTGAAGTTCATCCTCCAATCTTCTCACTGTCGCTGCAGCCCTGAGCTCAATCACACCCCACCTGTCACACTTGCTTTAAAATCTCACACATCCAAGTGCTAATTATTAAAGCTTTTATAGCTGATACATGCTCTTAATAACGATCAACCCAGAATAAATCACCTGTGAGGCTGTGTTTGGAATTGTGATTTAGTAGGTGAGGCAGCTGTTATTTTCTTCACATCTTTACTAGATACTCTGTTTCTCTCCCAGCTCTTGAGATGGATTTTGTTTTTACCATGATCAACGCCAAAATGTTAGTGAGTCTGTGATAGTCATGTGGGTGTTGATCTGCAAGGGATTGGCACCCGTTCCACAGTTTATTCCCGCATGTGCTCAGTGTTAACACGTGGTGCTGGAATAATCACAGCCCTGACCTGCATGAAATAAAAAATCAAGCTTCTTTTTCTGCTCATGTTTCCGTTATTTTGTCTACCCAGCTGCATGACTGGCTGTAAAGCTGAGTGAATTTACTTCCTAAAAGAACTATAAAGGTTTTCTATTTTTTCTTTCTTTTTACAAGCCTTCCAAATGGCACATAGACTCACTGGAGCGTTCAGTTGCAACAGTGCAATTCAGTCAGTCCCTCCCCTGTGCTTAAAATGATTAATTCTATCAGAAATGTTTAATTCCACTTCCCTCACATTCAGTCTTGCAGAAAATACGTTGAAATACCGAGCTGCTTCTTCTCTTTGATCCTTTTTTATCTGATCTGTGATAAATTTAGTTTCTGTCTTTACTGTACCCACTCCGGAGGTCTTAACCCGCACATCTTGGAACATAATGGAATCTTACTTTATATTGATGTCTGAAAAAAGCCCTAAGAAACGTGAATGTTGATCAAAGGGGGTTTAAGATCAAAGCTTAACCAGCTCTATAATCAAATCTACTGTACCTGTTTCCTGTTGGAGAGCCGGTGCTCGTAAAGTTAGATTTCTTAATATGGGCTGGTTTTAAAAGCATGGAATAATCTGTCTACCAGTAATAAATGCACCATACACCAATCAGCCATAACATTAAAACCACCTCCTTGTTTCTACACTCACTGTCCATTTTATCAACTCCAATTACCATATAGAAGCACTCTGTAGTTCTACAATAACTGACTGTTGTCCATCTGTTTCTCTGCATGCTTTGTTATCCCCCATTAATGCTGTTCTTCAATGGTCAGGACTCTCCCAGGACCACTACAGAACAGATATTATTTGGGTGGTGGATCATTCTCAGCACTGCAGCGACAGTGACATGGTGGTGGTGTGTTAGTGTGTTTTGTGCTGGTATGAGTGGATAAGACACAGCAGCATTGATGGAGTTTATCCAGCCAACAGTGCCCTGTGGGCAGCGTCCTGTGACTACTGATGAAGGTCTAGAAGATGACCAACTCAAACAGCAGCAACAGATGAGCGATCGTCTCTGACTTTATATCTACAAGGTGGACCAACTAGGTAGGAGTGTCTAATAGAGTGGACAGTGAGTGGACACGGTATTTAGAAATTCCAGCAGCACTGCTGTGTCTGATCCACTCATACCAGCACAACACACACTAACACACCACCACCATGTCAGAGAATGATCCACCACCTAAATAATACCTACTCTGTGGTGATCCTGTGGGGGTCCTGACCATTGAAGAACAGGGTGAAAGCAGGCTAAAAACGTATGTAGAGAAAAAGATGGACTACAGTCAGTAATTGTAGAATTTCAAAGTGCTCCTATATGGTAAGTGGAGCTGATAAAATGGACAGTGAGTGTAGAAACAAGGAGGTGACTTGACCCTAAGTGTGTAGCCACAATACCTTAATTTTTACAAACAATCCCCCTGACTAGGCATAACATTATGACCACTTACAGGTGAAGTGAATAACACTGATTATCTCTTCATCATGGCACCTGTTAGTGGGTGGGATATACTAGGCAGCAAGTGAACATTTTATCCTCAAAGTTGATGTTAGAAGCAGGAAAAATGGGCAAACGTAAGGATTTGAGTGAGTTCGACAAGGGCCAAATTGTGATGGCTAGACGACTGGGTCAGAGCATCTCCAAAACTGCACCTCTTGTGAGGTGTTTCCAATCTACAGTGGTCAGTATTTGTCAAAAGTGGTCCAAGAAAGGAACAGTGGTAAACCAGCGACAGGGTCATGGGCGGCCAAGGCTCATTGATGCATGTGGGGAGCGAAGGCTGGCGAAGAGTGGTCCGATCCAACAGACGAGCTACTGTAGCTCAAATTGCTTAAGAAGTTCATGCTGGTTCAGATAGAAAGGTGTCAGCAAAAAGGGGACCAACACGATATTAGGAAGGTGGTCATAATGTTATGTCTAATCTGTGTATGTTTTCATATTAGCAATACATGAAAGTTTTAACTGTAAACAGTAAAATGTTATAAAATGTATGACCGAATTCAACATCAAATATCTGTTTTTGTATTTGTAAGTTACAAAGAATATTCATTTGAAATGTAAAAATTGGTTAACGTTTGCTAGTCATAAGGTCATTTTTTTACAGTGTAGTTTATCAAGCTTAGTGTAAAGAACCGAACCCTACATCCCACTGACCATCTTCGGAATCTCAAGCATCAGACCTTGACCTCACAAATGTAGCTGCAAGGGGAAGGGATGGGGGGTGGAATCGGATTTGGAACTTGGAATTGGATCCCCAACAAACTCGAGATTAGGTCATGTAGTGTATACCATAGTAAGACCCTCATTTTAATGACATATTTAATCTGCCTTACCCAAAATGTGAACAATGAATACAAATATTTTAAGATTGCTGGTTTGGGGCAGATTGCAGATCGGACAGTTACTGTGCTACACATGGCTTTTCTGTTCCAAAAAAGAAATGTAATATAAAGCCATCTTGTTTGTCCTGCGAGGAACTTGGCTAGATAACTAGTGTGGGTGTAAATCTTTGGAGCGCCGTAGGGGTGCTGGGTAAAATAAGGAAATAAATGACCGCATAAATCCGGCTGGCCGAGTCGATACAGATCTAATTGAAGGCAGCAAGCATAAACTAACAGGCTAGGGTTTGGAAAGCTGCTTAATTGTAAAAGTACGTTTAAACTGTGTGTGCTGCTTTAAATTAAAACAGTAAAGCATTTTCACATTTATCTTAGAGAAATATAATAATTCTCTATGAATTTTACACAATGCACAAGATGTCAAATCATTAAAGGGAATCACACCTATACACACACTCACACTAATTCACTTAACCTGGAGGTAATTTACAGAAGCCCATCCAGCTATCGGCATGTTCATGGGAATTTATTTTCTTTGGCGGTTGGCGGGTCAAGTTTGAATTGTATCCGCTTCCTAAAGGTAAGAATTAAAGTAACAGCTGTAATCACACCCTAACATACTAAGTAGTATGTCTAATTAGTTTACTAGTATGTATCCAATAGTACTAGGTGTGAACAGACAGTTCAGTAAATGTTACAATAAAAACAACAAAACAGAATATACATAGAAAATACCTTTATTGACCTTCAAAAACATCCATAACCATTAGGATGTGCATAATCAAATCATTTTAGTCACTGATAGCAGAACAGAAAGTGAGTGTTTGTTTGTTTCTGTTTAAGCTTGTTGTTGTCGCCTGGACCCGGGTGAAGACCAAGTCTCGTTCTTCCAGAGCTGGACGGCAGTTTGGACAGTGGTAGCCTTGTGGGTAGAGCTTTGGGCTATCAATTGGAAGATTGATGGTTCAAATCCAGGCTCTGCTATGCAGCCACTGTTGGGTGAGCAAGGCCCCTAACCCTCTCTGCTCCAGGGGGTACAATGACTGACCCTGAGCTCTGACCCCAACACCGAAACAAACTGGGATATATATACACTGATCAGACATAACATTAAAACCACCTTCTTGTTTCTACACTCACTGTCCATTTTATCAGCTCCACTTACCATATAGAAGCACTTTCATGCTGTTTTTCAATGGTCAGGACCCCCACAGGACCACCACAGAGTAGGTATTATTTAGGTGTTGGATCATTCTCAGCACTGCAGTGACAATGACATGGTGGTGGTGTGTTAGTGTGTGTTGTGCTGGTATGAGTGGATCAGACACAGCAGTGCTGCTGGAGTTTTAAATACTGTGTCCACTCACTGTCCACTCTATTAGACACTCCGACCTAGCTGGTCCACCTTGTAGATGTAAAGTCAGAGACGATCGCTCATCTATTGCTGCTGTTTGAGTTGGTCATCTTCTAGACATTCATCAGTGGTCACAGGACGCTGCCCACAGGGCACTGTTGACTGGATATTTGTGGTTGGTGGACTATTCTCAGTCCAGCAGTGACAGTGAGGTGTTTAAAAACTCCATCAGCACTGCTGTGTCTTATCCACTCATACCAGCACAATACACACTAACACACCACCACCATGTCAGTGTCACTGCAGTGCTGAGAATGATCCACCACCTAAATAATACCTACTCTGTGGTGGTCCTGTGGGGGTCCTGACTATTGAAAAACAGCATGAAAAGGGGGCTAACAAAGCATGCAGAGAAACAGATGGACTAAAGTCAGTAATTGTAAAACTACAAAGTGCTTCTATATTGTAAGTGGAGCTGATAAAATGGACAATGAGTGTAGAAACAATGAGGTTGTAATGTTATGGCTGATCGATGTATACATTGGACAATTAAAGGCATTCTTTATTCTTCTAAGAAAACTAAAAATCTTAAAACAGCCATGTCAGACTATGCATGCCCCTTTAAATGGCTGCATTTGTAAAGCTCTACTTTTGGAAAAAATTGTTCTATGCAGGCGGATGGAATCTAAATTTATTACGGTTTTTAGCCTCATCTGGCTGCACCGAGTGCCTGTTTTTGTCTTTCACTCAGCATAAAATGACATTAAGAAATAGCTCATTCATATCCTGTCTGATATGTCAATTATGTCCCAGTGGAAAAACTAGACTTTCCTCTTTTGAGAACTTTCTGTCTCCTCAAACTGAGCCAAGACCTTGCTGAGCAATAAAATATAATATTTAAAGGTGCTCGTTTGATGTTCATTGCTTAATTATCGTTGCTACTCTGGAATAATTATAAAGTTAGGGATGAGCATGTTGATCATTCTGACAGCTGTATTTACTGTGAGAAAAGGTAGTTAATAACTGTAAGTATTGTGAATCTGTTTATCTGTCTGGCCAGCTGTCTGTTTAATACATACTCAGTCCTTTATTATGTATTTTTGCTTACGTTAGGTTGGGTATTATACTGATTACAGTATAATAAGTATAATATGCAATCAAAAGTTCAAAAAAAAATCAGTAGGTTGCTTATACTGTGGGTACTTTTATATTTTTGGCATTTAGCAGAAGTATTTATTCAAAGAGACTTACAATTGTGACTGTTTACATTGCAAGCACTTGTGGCAACCTGGCAGATGTTGGCTTTAACCAGCAATTTTCTGATAACTAGTTCTGTACCCTAATTGCTAAACTACCACTGCTACCACTGGGTAAAAGGAAGTTTATTAGAAGTAGATCTACTGTGAGAAAAGGTAGTTGATAACTTAAAGTGAATCTATTTATCACTGTTTATCTGTCCAGCCAGCAGCTGTTTTATACATACTCAGTCCTGTCATGTATTTTATTGCCTATGTTAGGTCAGGTATTACAAATTACCACAGTATTATAAGTATAATACACAATCAAATGTTCCTTTGCATTTAGCAGACACTTTTATCCAAATAGATTTACCATTGTGACCATATACATTGCAAGCACTTGTGGGTTTGAACCAGAAACCTTCTAATAACTAGTTATGTGCCCTAATCGCTGAGCTACCATTGCTTCCATTGGGTACAAACATGCTGGGAAGTTTATTAGAAGTGGATCAGCAGGACATCTGCCTTTAACCTGCTTTTTTGGTTCTACTGTGAGAAAAGGTAGTTGATAACTGTAAATCTTGTGAATCTGCTTATCTATTATTGCTTATCTGTCCGGCCAGCAGCTGTTTAGTACATACTTAGTCCTGGCATGTACTTTATTGCTTACATTAGGTCAGGTATCACAAATTATCACAGTATTATAAGTATAATAAGTATAATATGCAATCAAATGTTCCTTTGCTGACTAAAATTCAGTGGGTTGCTTATACTGTGGGTACTTTTATATTGCAAGCACTAGTGGCTTGTTTGGTTCTACTGTGAGAAAAGGGGGTTGATAACTGTAAATCTTGTGAATCTGTCACTGTTTATCTGTTTAGCCAATAGGTGTTTAATACATACACAGTCTTGTACTTGCTTACGTTAGGTGGGGTATCACAAATTATCACAGTATTATAAGTATATATATAATAATATAATAAGTATATTAGTATAATAAGTATATTATGCAATCAAATGTTCCTTTGCTAACTAAACTTTAGTGTGTTGCTTATATGGTGGGTACTTTTATCCAAAGAGATTTACAATTGTGACTGTATACATTGCAAGCACTTGTGGGTTAGAACCAGCAACCTTTTGATATTTAGTTCTGTTCCCTAATCGCTAAACTAGCATTGCAAGTTCATTAGAAGTGGATCAGCAGGAAAAGCCTTTAATCTGCTTGTTTGGTTCTACTGTGAGAAAAGGGGGTTGATAACTGTAAATCTTGTGAATCTGTCACTGTTTATCTGTTTAGCCAATAGGTGTTTAATACATACACAGTCCTGTAATGTACTTTATTGCTTACGTTAGGTCAGGTATCACAAATGACCACAGTATTATAAGTATATTAAGTATAATATGCAATCAAAAGTTCCCTTGCTGACTGAAATTCAGTGGGTACTTTTATATTTTCGGCATTTAGCATATGCTTTTATTCAAAGAGACTTACCATTGTGACCATATACATTACAAGCACTTGTGGGTTTGAACCAGCAACCTTTTTATAACTGCTAAACTACCACTGCTACCATTGAGTACAAGCATGCTGGGAAGTGTATTAGATCAGCAGAAAAAAGCCTTTAATCTGCTTTTTTGGTTCCATTGTGAGAAAAGGTAGTTAATAACTGTAAGTATTGTGAATCTGTTTATCTGTCTGGCCAGCTGTGTGTTTAATAAATACTCAGTCCTTTATTATGTACTTTTTTGCTTACATTAGGTTAGGTATCACAAATTATCACAGTAGGTTGCTTATACTGTAGGTACTTTTATATTTGCTGCATTTAGCAGACGCTTTTATTCAAAGAGACTTACAATTGTGATCGTATACATTGTAAGCACTAGTGGCATAGCTGGGACTTCTGATAACTAGTTCTGTACCCTAATCGCTGAGCTACCATTACTACCATTGGGTACAAGCATGCTGGGACATTTATTAGAAGTGGATCAGCGGGAAAAGCCTTTAACCTGCTTTTTTGGTTCCATTGTGAGAAAAGGTTGTTGATAACTGTAAATCTTGTGAATCTGTTTATCTGCCCAGCCAGCATCTGTTTAATAAATACGCAGTCCCATCATGTGCTTTATTGCTTACTTTAGGTAATTTTACATATGAAATAGGGCCCTATTAAATTTATGGGACCTCATTTTTCAAAAATCTAAGATTTCACGATTTTTTAAAGAAAAGTGCCACATTTTACAGCAGTCATTAAATAACACTCGAATGATAGAATAAATGAAAGCTACAATATACAGCACAGCCTATCTTAATAGTTGAATGTAAACCTAGAACATCCAGTGACAGTCGAGGCTATGTCTCAAATACCCATCCATGATTTGACTTGGCATCCACAGAGTCGTGTTTTGAGCTCCTTTAGACTTTGTCATCTTGGACATTTTGCTAACTGAATTGCCGTAGTATTGCAAGGAGCACCTCATAGTGCAAATTAACCAGCAAACGTGAGGCACTTGAATACTACGTGAATGAAAAATGTTAAATGGCTAAACACAAACCTTACATTTAGAATTTTACAGCAAATTGCTTATTACTTGGGAAATGGCAAAATGTCTCATTGCACGGCCTTGAATTAGGTAGGGCCTAACATATGAAATACGTCTCTGAACAAAATTGGAAGCACACATATGGCTGCACATTTTGGAGTCCCTGTGTACTCTATTATTATTTTACTATTTTATTATCTCTCTTTTCTCTCTCAATTTAGCATAGCCAGTATTTCTTCCACTGCTGGGGACCCTGATCTCGTCAGAGTAGGGGATATTTGCCTGACACACGCTCCTTCCCTTGAAAAAACCCTATCCCCTTTTAGTCCGGTCTTTTCCCACCCTGCAGACTAGTGGTCAATTTTGTCTGCTGCAGGCACTGCTAGTTTTGCCTGATAGGGGGCGCCCAGTCAACCGGTAGTAGAGCTGAGATTCAAACTCAGAAAGTTCACAATCCCAGCGCTGGTGTGTAAGTGGAATATCTTGTTGCTCTACCTAGGCGCCTCTATTCACTTATTCACAGCAGTGTTGTTAATACAGTCATCAATCCAGTCATCTGTGTGTGTTATTAAATGATTGTTGAAAATGTGTTATTTAGTCTACAAACACAATCAGGGTGCTCGGGTCGTGTATTGATCTAGTAGTACGCCCGCACATCACAAAAGAGATTCGAACTCAGTGGTGCTATCGCCTGGCTGCATGTCATGATTGGCATTGTTGGTTGGGCTTGGGCAAGATGGATGTCTGAATCCCTGCTATGCTTGGTGCCCTGTCCAGGGTATTCCTGCCTTGCTTTTTGTGTTTCCCAGACCTGCCTGTAAACAAACAAGAGCAGCTGTAGTGTAGAACATCCACTTCTGGAAGTGTTTACCAGCTTTAAATCAGCAAATACAGTAGCTGCTTTTAAACTATATATTTGTGAATACAGCAATCAATACAGCTTTTTATGTGCTATATTTACAAGCCGAGACAAGATGTACATTAATCAGTAAACACATTCAAGCAAACATAGTGTGGAGTGTCTGAGTGCTTAGGAGAATAAGGCTCATTTGGAGTCTGTTTATCCACATATTAGGATTTTTTTTCCAACTGTATATAAATGAGTTTTAAATGTACATGCTTGTGGCAAAACACATTAATGCTACATAATAAGTTGCAAAACAAACACTTAAGCATTTATTTGAATTGCTAATTAAAAGGATGCACAACCTTCATCTTTTCCACTATAGGGTTCCCACCTGTTCCAGGTTCCCTGGGACTCTCCTTTTTAACAGTCAGTCCTGGATAGTTTTAGTTCTCTCCCCGGACACTTGATGCCACAGTTTTCTATGGGTTTCTGTTGCATATCAACAGCTCCCTGAGGATCCATGTGGAGTAAGGAGTTGGGCATCTAAGCAGCAGTAACAATAGCGAATTGCGCTAAATCTGCTAATTAATGGTAACCTTATTCAACGAGGAAAGGCCGTAACAAGGGAGGCGAGACAAAGGATGAAGATGAGATTGTGTACTGAATCTGACAGGCCGGTCAAAAACCAAAGTCAATGACAAAAAGTGGTAAAACACACTAGCACACCAGAGCTGACATCTCAAACTCGTCGGTTCGAATCTCAGCTCTGCTACCTGAAGGCTGGGCGTCTACACGAACAACGATTGGCTTGTTGTTCAGGCAGGGTGTTGGCTACTGCACACGTGTTGATCCCACTAGGTTTTCGGACAGACCCCTTATTATTAAAGTAAAGTCATTCCAAGGGAACCCAGTTCTTTTTGGGCTTTTGGCATTGTCAGGGAGGATGATGTACCCTGCTTTTGTCACTTATCATAGCCAGGCTCTTGACTGCATTGCGCTTTTGTATTGTAAGCTTTTTCCTGTAGGAATGCTTCTATTTTTTTTTTTACCTTGTTTGAAGTTAAAACAGAAAAAAACACCCCACAGAGGCATGACATTAAGCAAGTGGGTACCTTGCTAATGCCCACTTGCTCTGGCAGCAGCTCTGTGTAATTAACGTCCCTCCGGGCCAGTAATAGAAAAGTTCCTTTATGAGTAAGCTTGTGTGTTTAACAGGGAAATTGCAAACAATGTGACATGCAAAGTGCTGGCCCAACAAACTGTCCATCTGGGTCACATTGACCGCAACGTGCCACCCCAGCCACACGGTTTGTGGTTGACGGCCCATCTAAATGGGGAAAATACCAGGAGGAAAGAAGGACTGGGTAAAGGAAATCAGAGTGAAAGCAGCTGAATGTTTGTTTATGGCTCTGCTTCACTGCTGAGCTTTATCCTCAGGAAAAATGGCTGCAGCCTATGTTTGTGTTGTCACGCTAGCTTAGCTGCTTGGTGAGGCAGGGGACCCTGGATACCCCCAATGTGTTTTTTTTTTCTCTTCTATTCTTCTTTGCTTTGCTTTTTATCCCCTTTAGATGTGCATGCTGGTTCAGTGATGCAGAACAACTTGTAAAGCCATTTTAGGTCTGAAATTAGACAGACTGGTGGATGTGCTGTCTGGAGGTCTGGAAAAATCTGGGATTAAACAGTGTGGCATGAATTAGCCTATGAGGTGCTTTTGATTTAAAATGCTCAGAAACAACATAAACAACAGGATGTTAAATGCTGTATTTGAGGGATGTGCTTAATATGTTACTGGTTCTCAGTTTTATTGGTTCTCCATACCACAACATGCCAACTATGTATCAAGGAAGTCCGCCATGTTTTAATGTGTGAGCAGCAAGATTTCTACTGGTGGCCTGTCTGCAACATCACTAACATGTGAAATGTAAACCAGCCAGCATGGATCTGTTTTTTTTTTTTAATGCTTAAAGATAAAATACTTACAGTGCATTTTTAATACACCAAAGCCCCACTGCACATCTGTTCACAAACAAAGCTATTCACAAACATGTATCTTTTCTTTTTGGTGAGATGGAACACTTAATTATATGTCTTTTTTACACTTACTTTCTACG
The DNA here is from genome assembly GCF_030014385.1 of Trichomycterus rosablanca. NCBI lineage: Eukaryota > Metazoa > Chordata > Actinopteri > Siluriformes > Trichomycteridae > Trichomycterus > Trichomycterus rosablanca. The sequence goes on along the minus strand of NC_085990.1, from coordinate 45,250,594 downwards.
TATATTTGTCTTAAAGTATGTTTTGTAAATTACTTGTAAATAACATAACTCGTTTGTCATTGTAGATAGATAGATGGATGGATGGACGGATAGATAAATAGGTAGGTAGATAAATAGATAGTTAGATAGATAGATAGATGGATGGATGGATGGATGGATAGATGGATAGATAGATAGATTAGATAGGTAGGTAGGTAGATTAGATAGGTAGGTAGGTAGGTAGGTAGGTAGGTAGGTAGGTAGGTAGGTAGGTAGATAAATAGATAGATAGATAGATAGATAGATAGATAGATAGATATATTTTAATAATCCTATTTGAAGTGTACATGTGTTATGCCAACACTCTATAAGCCCTTATGAATGAGTAATTTATACTTTATGAATACAGTTTATTGTAATAGGTTCTTTATAACTTTTACCATGGGTAATTGAAAAGCATAACTTATCCTGTGATATAATACATGTGGATACCCAGTTTTTATTATTGGCAGAAGAAACTGAGGGGTATATGAACAAAAAAGTATAATACAAAAAAAAAAAAAAAAAAAAGCTGAAACACTACAACATACTGACAGTAGGTGTAAAGTACATCCAACCACCTATCTGTTTGAGATTTATTGAGACACCAATGCAGAGATAAATAGCCTCTGTAAATGATGTGTTTTGAAACAAGGCCATCCGTTGTAAAAGTTGCTGATGTGGCTGTGTTTAGCGGGTGGAAATCATGCCGCTTTACAGCTTCAAGGCCGGAGTTTTAATCAAAGCTTGAACTGGTTCGCTGCTGTAACTGTCTGCGGTGGGGATGCAGCTCCATCCATTTAGAGCCAGTGCCATCTGTGCTGTGATTCAGTGCCCTCTTTCAACCCACTGGCATACTACATCCTTAGATACAGGCTGGAGGAAGTGAGACACTTTGTCTTTTTGTCTCAAGTACACCTGTATTTAAAGCACTCGCTATTCACATACATACACACAAAGAGACTATTCACATATACAGTGGTACCTTGAAAAACGTCAACTGGTTCTGAGAGTGGTGTTGAGTTTAAAAGCTGTTGAGTTTCCAAAGCCGTTAATGCATTTTATGGTCCCATGAAACTGCAATAATAGGGTTGTTTTTTAAACTAATACACTGAAAATAACACAAATATAATATAAAAACACTAAAATACAACAGAAAACAGTTAATAATTAAGTTTAAGGATTTACGGGTTTAAGGGTACACATTTCTGTATGAAGGGCATCGAGTTTCAAAGATTTTGAGTTTAGGGGATGTCGAGTTACAAGGCACCACTGTAGTATTAATTTTTAATTTTTATTAATTTTAATTTTTAATTATAATGAAGACTTGATGAGATAATTCGATTTAGACAATGATTATTTAAGTTATTAAGATGTAGCGATAAGATGAAAACAGGATAGGAACTGATGTTCACCTTTCTAGAGGGTGTCACTGTGGGCCTGATGGGCTTTGCCTCTTAGACTTGCCTATTCACATGAATCATCTTACTGGGACAAGCTCAGGACCCACTCAAATAAAGCTGCTATTTAAGATAAATAAAAAGAAAAAAAAAAAGAGGAGTGGGCTTATCTGATTATTACTGTTACATTTTTACTGGTGACTGGCGGACAGGTCACCCCAAAGCTTCATGGTATTTTCATGTAAACACTTTCTAATTAAATGCATTTAAATGAAGAATGAACACGTCTAATGAACGATAACTGATTACCACTGTACTACTACTTGCTCACCATTTGATTCTAAGAAACACTGCAATTTTTTTTTATTTAAAGCCCTTCATATCTTGAGAAGCTCTTGCACCCCCACATACCCCCTTGTACCCTGAGGTCCTCTGATGGCAGGTTTCTCATTGACTTTTCTTAATAGAAGGCTGATCTTTTAGTGCTGAAGTCTCTGAGCTTTGGAATCCTTTGACCCAAACTTGGCTGGACGTCCTCTTTCAAGTCTCTGTTGAAGACGTTCCCTTTCAATCAGTATTTCTGTCCTTCTGTTCTTCTTCTTATTATTTTATTATTACAAACAATGATCATATTATTATTATTATTTTTATTATTATTATTATTATTATTGCCATTGCTATTTTATTATTATAAACAATGATCATATATTATATTATTATTATTACTATTTTATTATTATTATTATTATTATTATTATTTATGTTGTCACTGTATATTATTTATATCATATAATTATTATAATAATATATTTTAATTATATAATAATAATAATAACAATAATGTTTTTATTAATAATAATAGAAATAATACTACTACTAATAATGCACATATTATTTTTTTTATTATTACTATTATTGTTATATTACTATTATTTTTTATTATTATTATAAACAATTTTAATATTGTTTTTATTATTATTATTATTATTTATGTTGCACACTGTATTATATACACTATATAATTATTATAATAATATAATTTAATTATATTATAAATATTTTTATTAATAATAATAGCAATAATAATACAAATAACAATAATGCACATATTATTATTATCATTATTATTATCATTATTATTACTACCACTATTATTGTTATTATAAACAATAATTTATAATTTTGTCATTGTATATTTCATATATTATATTTATTATAATAATGAATTTTTGCATTATATAATTATTATTATTATTTCTGTTTATTATGATTACTATGGTTATTATTATTTTTGTTATTATTATTATTATAATATTATATATATATTATTATTATATAATATATATTATTATATATTATATTATTATTATAAATAATTACGAATGTTGATTTTCTTTTTTTTTTTTTTTTTTACACATTATGGTTTTTATATGTAGTATGCCATTAAGAAATATTCATTCATTGTCTCTTTTAGAGGTTTAGAGGTTTAGAGGTTTCAGTGGGTCTGAGTCATTGAGCGAAAGGCAGGAAAGCCCCCAGCGGTCCATCACAGGGCACACACACACACTTAAGGCAGTTTTTTGTAGCTCCAGTTGGTATATCTTTGGACTTAATTAGACAATTGGCATATATTTAAAGGAAACCACAGTGGGAGAACATGTAAACTCAGTGAATAAATATCAATATTTGGTTAAGTGTTTTAAGAGTTGAGTTGGAATTGGTTTTGTTTTGGTGAAGTTGGACTTAAGTTTTAGTTTGATTTAAGACTATCTTGGCTTATATTGACATAATCATAACCCTGAGAGTCAGCCATACATGTGTAAAGCTCGACATTCTGAGAGTATGTAACCTTTAACTCTCTGTAATATAATATATTGTTATGTAAAAATACAGTAATTTTGATTATAGACCCAGCAGGTCCATGAAGTTTAAGAGGTTAATAAAGTCTGGGTGTGAAGTTATTTCCTGTCCTTACCGAGCTCTCGGCCTCTCTCCAGAGAGCGCTATCACTTTTCTTTTCAGGTGCAATCTATTTGCTAAAGAATTAGCATAATATCCCATGTCGCAGCAGACTCGCTGTCACTGTAATTGATACATACACAAGGCTGCTGGGTGGGGTCATTTGCATATAATTGCATTAACTGATATGATAATGGATGCGGTGGGTCTGATGCAAGCCGAAAGCCACTCTGCAGATAAATGGCACTTCGAAAGAATCACAATAAAGCAATGCATTACGGCAGGGAGAGGAGAGTTTCCTCTTTATGCACCGCTGCCCGGCACACCTGCGGAAGCTTTACAGAGGGCAGGCGGGTTAAATAAACACTGCCCTCGCTGATTAGACAAGTCTTCTACTCAATTCCTCCGCCGTGTGTGTCAAGGTCTATTTCGAGTGTCCCACGAGTTCCCGAGCACCTGCATTTTGTTCTGCGTCTTACGCGACTGCCAGATACTAAAAGCCACTTACGGCATGATTACTGAAGAGGAGCCATGTAAAGAAAATACTTTCAGCTGGGAATTAAAAGACAGACTCTTGCATTAATCAAGCCACTTACTAATGTATTATAAGTAATTAGCTGTGCTATAATAATGTGTAAAAGTCATTGAAGCAGTGACAAAATGCTGGCTTCTGTACGGTTTAACACTATTTCTGCTCAGTTAGCATGCCTGATTGATTCCGCCTGTGTAAACAACATTTTTAATTAGCTATTAAAGAGCAATCAAACTCATTTCCGCTCCACCAGTAGACCTCACACATTTTCATTCAGACTTGTAATGTAAGCTCTGTTCGCACCATGGCACAAATGAACATGGGAAGTTATTCTGGGAGAAGCAGGGTAGCATTCGAAACACCTGCACATCTTCAAAGAACCAGCAAAGAACTTTTATGTCCAAAGAAGCTGATACAGCAGCAGACGAAATTAAAGGACAAAGAAAAACATAGATGGTAAAAATAGATCTACAACCCCAAATCAGAAAAAGTTGGGACAGTATGGATCAATAAATAAAATAGATAAATAAAATAAAAATGCAGTGTTCCTTACATTTACTTTGACTTCTATTTGATTGCAGACAGTGGTTAATAAACCTCCATTCCTGCATTTCAGCCTGAAACACATTCCAAAAAAAGTTGGAACAGGGGCAATTTAGGGCTAATAATGAGGTGATGTCAGCAGGGATTGTAATCATGGTTTGGTACAAAAGCAGCATCCAGGAAAGGTTGAGTCTTTGATTAGCAAAGATGATCAGAGGATCTCCAGTTTATCAACAAATGTGTGAGAAAATGATTGAAATGTTTAAAAAAATGAACCTCAAAGAAACATTGGAAGGGATTTGCATATTTCTCCCTCTACAGTGCATAATATCATTAAACCATTCAAGGAATCAGGAGGAATTTCAGTGCGTAAAGGCCAAGGGTGCAAGCTTAAGCTGAACGCCCGTGATCTTTGATCCCTCAGACGACACTGCATCAAGAACCGCCACTCAACAATAGCTGATATAACCACATGGGTGAGGGATTACTTTGGCAAACCTTTGTCAAGCACCACAATACAGAGTTACATGCACAAATACCACTTAAAACTTTACTGTGCAAAAAAGAAGCCTTATGTTAACCATGTCCACAAGCGGCGTCGACTTCTCCGAGCTCTGAGGCATCTAGGATGGACCATCACACAGTGAAAATGTGTATTGTGCTTAGATTAATCAGCATTCCAGGTCTTTTTTGAAAAAAATGGACGCCGTGTTCTCCGGACCAAAGACAAACAGGACCATCCAGACTGTTATCAGCAACAAGTCCAAAAGCCAGGGTCTGTCATGGTATGGGGCTGTGTCAGTGCCCTTGGCAAAGTTCATTAACACTTCTGTGATGGCAGAAAAATGCAGAAAAGTACATTGAGACCTTAGAGTAACATGTGCTGCCTTCAAGACGTCATCTCCAGGGACGTTCATGCATTTTTCAACAAGACAATGCAAAACCACATGCTGCACACATTACAAAGGCATGACTGAGGAGGAAGAGGGTACGGGTACTGGACTGGCCTGCCTGCAGTCCTGATCTGTCCCCAGCAGAGAATTTGTGGAGAATTTTGAAACTAAAAACATGACATTGGCGACCCCGTACTGTTGCACATCTTAAGATGTGTTTGCAGGAAGAATGAGACAAAATAAAAGCTGAAACACTAAATCACTTGGTCTCCTCGGTGCCTAAACGTCTTTTTTGAGTGTGGTGAAAAGAAATAGCAACATTACAAAGCGGTACTGTCCCAAGTTTTTGGATGGATGTTTATTAATAAATGAAATGAAGTTGAGCAAATAAAACATGAAATATCTCAGGTTCATCCTGTCTGCAATCAAATAAAAGTCAAAGTAAGAAACTCTGTTTTTTTATTATTTGCATTTTCCATACTGTCCCAACTTTTTCTGATTTTTAGTTATACGTACATATGTTAAATATGTTAAATATGTACAGTTGTGTTAACATTTCATTGACTACAAATGCGTTAGAACACATATATCTCGAAGACGAGTTTGTTCAGAATCAGCTAATTATCACAAATCGACTCGATTTTCTTAACTTAACTCATACATTCCCGTAGCGTCAATGCATTTGCCCGCAGAAGCTGAGCGTCTGTTCACTTCTATGGGACTGCGTTGAGTTTTTTTTTTTAATGCTCCGAAACTCGCCGGTCATTGGATAAATGCCTCGATTTTGTCCCGCCCGCGGATGCTGAGCGTCTCTGGGGGTGAATGGGGCTGTGAGCGGGTCTGGACGCTGAGCTTCTGCAAGATGATTGGAGGATCAGTCGAAAGGCTGAATCCCGTTTTGATTGACAGCTAGTTTGAGCACTACACCGTCACTTCTCAAACTCAAAAGAAGCTTTATTGGCATGACAAATAGGGACATTCGTATTGCCAAAGCAACACACTTAATTAGTCACTTAATCACTAGGAGCTTCAGTCCCATCGCGGATTTTCCGAGTGAAGTCGAAAGACAAACTGCAACCCATTTCAGGCCATTTTCTTGTAAAAGGAACGGAGGGCAGAATTTATGTGTAAATAAATTGACAAATTTTATGATGTAAGCCGACAATGAGCTTCCCTCTTTGAAAGACCAGTAGCCGCCACTGATATATATATATATTTTTTAGGGTTCATTTCTTGAAAATATGAAAGAGACGGGACAAAATTGGATTCTTGGGAAGGTAGCAAGGAGAAAATCACTGCTAGATTAATGTTCAGTGAGCTGCCAAATCAAAATAGATACAAAAACAGTATTTTTATAGTATCTTGGTGGTAGTGTGATGGTATGGGGTTGCTGGGCTGTGTCAGGAACTGACGACATTCTTTTATTATTGTTAGCATTAATTTCACTTTTGTGTAGTGCATTTAAGTCAGGGGTTGGGAACCTTTTACCCACTGAGGGCCAGATTAATAATTACATATCTGGTCACAGGCCACAGACTACAATGATGCAACATACAGCCAAATAATATAGGCTTTATAAATACATGATGCTGATGGTATGTAGTGTTTATATTTGATCTCAGACTTTATCATAACTTCAATGTGACGTCTCATCTAAAGCCAGTGAGTAAAACTTGAAATTGCATTAACTGCACAAAGTCCAGACAGTAAAACCTAGGAAATATATGGCGGGCCACATTTGAATGAGCAGGGGGCTGTGTACGGCCCACGGGCCGGAGGTTCCCCACCCCTGATTTAAGTCTTAGCATGGCGCAAAAATGGATTAGTGTCAAACGGTTTTAGACCATACAAAGCTAAAATAGGTCCTCATCCAGACACTGACATTTAATTTCTCTGTGAATATGCTATTTTCAGCATAGCTAAAATTTGGCTTATACCCCCCTCCCCATCCTTCCCATCCCAATTTAGTCTCTGTGAGACTATGGGTCTGTTTAAAGACCTAGTGAGCTCTCAACACTGACAGCATTTTACCTAGTCTTACACTCATTCCTGAAAAGAAGCCTGCCTAAATTCTTAGATGCCTCAAAATGCTGCCTACTGAGACGGCTTTTTTCCGAGCCATATTCTGATTAAATAATGAGGGAGGTCAGTGTGCTTCCTCACCTGTGAAGGCAATCCCAGCATTCAGTGCGGCACAACTTTTCTCACAAAAAAAAAAAATCTAATATGGTGAACGGAAGCAGAGCAGCGAGCGAAGTTCTTACATTTAAATGTACATTTCCGGCATTTAGAGGACGCTTTTATTCAAAGGGACTTACAGTATACAGTCTAAGCAATTGATGATTAAGGGCCTTGCTCAAGGGCCCAACAGTGCAACCTGGCAGTGGTGGGGTTTGAACCAGCAGTCTTTTGCTTACCAGTCCAGTACCTTAACATGACGATATTATAAAGGTGTACAAGTGTCATTTATTTGCGATTTGGGGCTTTTTAGTGACAATTGACCCATTTTTGGTACACAGAGGGAGATTGTGTTGCCTAAACCCATTGGTTTTAATGGCCTGAGGCTAACTCTGTTAGCTTAGACTGTTAGCATACACTAGAGCAGTAGGCGGGGACAACCGAGGACGTAATTGCTGTTTAAGTAGTGCATCTAAATAATCTGCCTTCTAAAGTTTGATGTCAGTTAGAATCCTCTCTACTTAGGCAGCTGCCTAAGACCCAATAATTACACTGACCAGGCATAACATTATGACCACTGCCAGGTGAAGTGAATAACACTGATTATCTCTTCATTACGGCACCTGTTAGTGGGTGGGATATATTAGGCAGCAAGTGAACATTTTATCCTCAAAGTTGATGTGTTAGAAGCAGGAAAAATAGGCAAGCGTAAGGATTTGAGCGAGTTTGACAAGGGCCAAATTGTGATGGGTAGACGACTGGGTCAGAGCATCTCCAAAACTACAGCTCTTGTGAGGTGTTCCCGGTCTGCAGTGATCAGTATCTATCAAAAGTGGTCCAAGCAAGGAACAGTGGTAAACTGGCGACACGGTCATGGGCGGCCAAGGCTCATTGATGCACGTGGGGAGTGAAGGCCGGCCTGTGCTGGCCCTTGCAACTTACAGGAGTTAAAGGATCTGCTGCTAACATCTTGGTGCCAGATACCACAGCACACCTTTAGGGGTCTAGTGGAGTCCATGCCTCGATGGGTCAGGGCTGTTTTAGCAGCAAAAGAGGGACCAACACCATATCAGGAAGGTGGTCATGATGTTATGTCTGATTAGTGTATGGTGTTCCTATTATATATTGTTGTTCCACACTAATATGCCTGGAGTGTGATGAGTACACAAAGTCCTCTTTGTCTTTGAGCTCGGTCTGGCCTCATCTGTTAGTTCTACAAGGCATGTAAAGGAAAATAAATACATAACCTCTTCAGAAAACATATCTACAGCATTAAATTAGCCTCAGACCACAGCTCATCTACAGCGCCAGGCGTCTGCTGTACCCTTATCAGCATGTCTCTCGGAGGACTCTAACTAAAACACCCCTAGCCCACTATTACAAAAGAGCATTAGGGATTCTCCAGCAGAAGCTGTGTAATGCCATCTACTCATGCAGAAGCGCTGCTAATCCATGGCAAAGTGAAGTCAAGTGTGGAATTGAAATAATAGCGCGCACACAACTGCAAACCCAGCGACGAGGAGAGCCTACGCTCGGCCTAATAAGATCCGTAATGAAAAGAAATTGCTCTGAAAAATGGGAAGTGTGCTAAGTTGAACGTAAATGCTTTAAAGAAGCAGAATTAACTGCCTGTTGGGGAAGATGTTTTATAAGATCGGGTTTAGATTTGGACGAGTAATTTCACAATGGATTGAGTGCCACGATGCTGCATAATTTGCTGTTGTTAAGATGCCAGTTTTTGTAGTGTGCACAGAGGCATATACAAATCAACATGCCATAAAAGCATCCAAGTATGCAAACACACACGCATTTGATAGCTTTGGGTAATGGTATTTCCTGTGGGTGTGATAAAAATGCTATCAATTTTATGACAATGCCAATGCCACCTACTGATAATGTGTTTGCTCTGACTACGGACAGCACATGGGTGGGTGCTTCTTTACTTTGCTGGGAGCTGTAGTCAAGAAAATGATCTAATATTGATAAAAACGTTATAAAATGTTTATTGGTGAATTATAAACAGTATCATTTATTGAATTATTTATTTATTTACATTTTTGGCATTTTCAGTGGCGTCTTTGTTTTAATTCTGCTTGCGACCTGCTAAGATGACAATAAGACTCCTTGGTCAAGAGCTGTAGAGCCAAGTGGATCTATTTGGTGACTGCTGTACTTCCTTGCGTAGACCTCGTGTTTAGAGATTTGACCCACAGTAACTGCCATTCTCGACTTTCAATGACAGGATATCAAAGCCGTATCCAGTTGCCCTGATTGTGTTATGCTTCACCTCTGCCGATGCAGCCCTCCACTGCTGAGGGGCGCAGTGCCGGCTGCATCTTTCCGCCTGCACGGGCCTTGTGTGCGGAGAGCCGCGCCCTGATCAGCATTGTTCCCCGGCCCATCGATCGGCCAGCAGATGTCGTGATTGCACCGGTTGTGGGGGGCCCTGGTCTGGCTCGTCCCACCCTCATCCCATGTGCCCACCCAGTCGGATGGCGGAGCTGAGATTCGATATGATGTATTAGGGACGTTGTAGCCTAGTGGTTACGGTACTGGACTAATGATTAGAAGGTCACTGGTTCAAGCCCCACCACTTCAAGGTGTTTAACCCTCAATTGCTTGGACTGTATGGTGTCACAGTACTTTAAGTCGCTTTGGATATGTACATGGCATTTAGCAGACTTTTTTTACTTTGACAGTATACTGTCTAAGCAATTGAGGGATAAGGGCCTTGTTTAAGGGCCCAACAGTGACAACCTGGCAGTGGTGGGGCTTGAACTAGCGACCTTTTGATTACTAGTCCAGTACCCTAATTGCTAGACCAGCAGTCCCCAACCTTATTTGTAGCATGGACCAGTTTCATATAATATATAATTTCACGGACCAGCGGTGGTGTTTTTTTTTTAAATAGAATAACTGTAAACCGGAAAATCAGTGTGAATCCTGAAACAAGACGCTGCTCCCACCTAGTGGTGATTGGGGACAATAGCACTCACAGAGTTTTGGAAATATAATTGCTCTTGTAGTGATCTCTAATTATTTATTCTTTCTATGCGGCCTGGTAATAAATGACCCACAGACCGGTACCGGTTCATGGCCCGGTGGTCGGGGACCACTGCGCTAGACTACAACTCATTTATTTTCTCTTTATTCTAATGTTTGCAGGAAAAAGACCCGGACAGGACACCAGTCTGTTTCTGGACATTTCACACTCACACATTTACATACACTATTTAGAATGACCAATCCACCTACTTGCATGTTTTGGGAGGTGGAAGAAAACTGGTGTACCTAAGGAGTATTTAAAATCATTTTCACACTGACAGTAACTAAATGTGAGAATTGAACCTTGGTGCCAATATAACTATATAACTTTTCAATTCTTTTAAAAGTAGTGTTCGTGATGCAGCAACCACTACTTTTATTGTACTGTAGTATTGCTACAGGGCTAAAAAAATCCAGATCTTGTTTGGAATGAGTGGGTTATTTGTGTGCTACATTAGTAGAACTGACTTTTCCCATTAGAATGATCACAAGCATGTTGCAAAAATATTGTTAAAAAGATAAATTTTGTACAAAAATAAATAAAATAAAATATTGTAAATAATATTGTACAAAAATAAATAAAAAGAAAATTAAATGTGCAGTAGTATGGTCACTAATAATAATAGTAATAATAATAATATTAATAATAATAACAATAATAATAATAATAATAATAAAAACAAGCAAGTGAACACAAATAAACAAAAAAAGAAGTGAAATAGTATGGTCAATAATAATAATAATAATAATCATCATCATCATAATAATAATAATAATCATAAAATAAAAACAAGCAAGTGAACAACAATAAATAAATAAATAAAAAGTGCAATAATATGTTCATTAATAATAATAATAATAATTATTATTATTATTATTATTATTATTTTATTATTATTATTATTATTATCATTATTATTATTAAAACAAGCAGGTAATTAAAAATAAATACAAAAAATTAAAATGTGCAATAATATGTCCACTAATAATAATTAATTAATTAATAATACTAATAATAACAATAATAATAATAATAATAATAATAATAATAATAATAATAATAATAATAATTCCCAAAACAAAATAAATAAAAAGAAAAACATTTGCATAAAAACACAGAATGTGGGTCTGATGATGTAAGTATTGCTACAGGGCTTAAAAAATCTAGATCTTGTTTGGTAGTAGAGGTAGTAGAACTTACTTTTCCCTCTAGAATGATCACAAGCATGTTGCAAAAAGTATTGTTAAAACTGTAAGTTAGTTTGTGGCCTTTTATGTCCTTTGAAGTCCTCTGTGACTGTGTTTAGGACCAATAGTGGAGGATTAAGTGCTCCTGTCAG